>NC_138175.1:43431211-44090491 GCF_964165515.1 Mesoplodon bidens
CTAAATGCCCACCACCTGTTGAATGGATAAACTAAACAAGGTACATATATCCATCCAATGGAATATTATTTGTCTATAAAAAGGAATGAAGTATTGATACATACTACAACGTAGATAAACCTTGAAAACATTATACTCAGTGAAAGAAGCAAGTTACAAAAGATGACATATTATGTGATTCCATATATACGAAGTGTCCAGAAAAGGCAATTCTACAGAGATAGAAAATGGATTAATGGTTGCCTAGGACTGGGGTGGATGGGAAGATTGGAGAACAGGTGATAGCTAAAGACTTTTTTTTTTTTTAATTTTTATTGGAGTATAGTTTCTTTACAGTGTTGTGTTAGTTTCTGCTGTATAGCAAAGTGAATCAGCTATATGTATACATATATCCCTTCTTTTTTGGATTTCCTTTCCATTTAGGTCACCACAGAGCACTGAGTAGAGTTCCTTGTGCTATACAGTAGTTCTCATTAGTTATCTATTTTATACATAGTATCAATAGTGTATATATGTCAATCCCCATCTCCCAATTTATCCCACCTCCCGCTTCCCCCCTTGGTGTCCATACATTTGTTCTCTACGTCTGTGTCTCTATTTCTGCTTTGCCAATAAGATAATCTATACCATTTTTCTAGATTCCAAATATATGCATTAATATACGATATGTTTTTCTCTTTCTGACTTACTTCACTCTGTATGACAGACTCTAGGTCCATCCACGTTTCTACAAATGACCCCATTTCATTCCTTTTTATGGCTAAGTAATACTGCATTCTATATATGTACCACATCTTCGTTATCCATTCCTCTATTGATGGACATTTAGGTTCCTTCCATGTCCTGGCTATTGTAAACAGCTAAAGGCTTTTTTTGAGGGTGAAGAAAATGTTCTAAAGCTGATTACAATGATGGTTGCACAACTCTGTGAATATACTAAAAACCATTAAATTGTACACTTTAAGTGGGTGAACTGTATGGTATGGGAGGTATGTCTCAGTAAAACAGTTACCAAAAACTATACATATATCGATACAAAACAATTTTTCAAGTTCATTTTGTTTTGAATTTTTAAAGTTATATAGCTTATGTATGTATATTTTATGTTTAAGAAATCCAAAATATAGCGGGGTATAGAGGGAAAAAATTTCATTTACCTTCTTATTCTAAACTTCTAATCCTATTTTTAATCCTGAGAGGAAGCCACTGTTATCAGTTTAATACAAATCTTTCTTCACACTTTTCTTTGTGTTTGCATATGTATTGGGTTGGCCAAAAGGTTCCTTCATTTTTTTCCCCATAAGATGGCTCTAGTAGCACTTTAGCTTCATCAGAACAATTTTGTTAGATTGTATGGTGACAGCTGTCATATCAGTGTGCCTTTAAAAAGAGACTTATCAAGATTAGTGAACTTTTGTGTAGTCATTTTAATATTGAAGATGGAGGGAAAAAAGCAACGTTTTCGGCCTATTATGCTTTATTATTCCAAGAGAGGTAGAAATGCAGCAGAAACATGAAAAAAGATTCGTTCAGTGCATGGAGAAGGGGCTGTGACCCATCGAACATGTCAAAAGTGGTTTGCGAAGTTTCGTGCTGGAGATTTCTCGTTGGGCAGACCAGTTGAAGTTTATAGTGATCAAATAGAGACATTAATTGAGAACAGTCAACTTTACACCACGCGGGAGATAGCCGACATACTCAAAATATCCAACTCAAGTGCTGAAAATCATTTGCACCAGCTTGGTTATGTTAATCGCTTTGATGTTTGGATTCCGCATAAGTTAAGCAAAAAAACCCTCCTTGACCGTATTTCCGCATGCGATTCTCTACTTAAACGTAAAGAAAACGTTCTGTTTTTAAAACAAATTGTGATGGGTGATGAAAAGTGGATACTGTACAATAAGGTGGAATGGAAGAGATCATGGGGCAAGCGAAATGAACCACCACCAACCACAGCAAAGGCTGGTCTTCATCCAAGGAAGGTGATGTTATGTATATGGTGGGATTGGAAGGGAGTCCTCTACGATAAGCTCCCCTATTATGAAAACCAAACGATTGATTCCAACAAGTACTGTTCCCAATTAGACCAACTGAATGCAGCACTCCACGAAAAGCATCCAGAATTAGTCAACAGAAAACGCATAATCTTCCATCAGGATAACGCAAGACTGCTTGTTTCTTTCATGACCAGGCAAAAACTGTTACAGCTTGGCTGGGAAGTTCTGATTTGTCCACCATATTCACCAGACGTTGCACCTTTGAATTTCCATTTATTTCAGTCTTTACAAAATTCTCTTAATGGAAAAAATTTCAATTCCCTGGAAGACTGTAAAAGGCACCTAGAACAGTTCTTTGCTCAAAAAGATAAAAAGTTTTGGGAAGACAGAATTATGAAGTTGCCTGAAAAATGGCAGAAAGTAATGGAACAAAAGGGTGAATACATTGTTCGATAAAGTTCTAGGTGAAAATGAAAAATGTGTCTTTTGTTTTTATTTAAAAACCAAAGGCACTTTTTGGCCAACCCAATATGAACATAAGTTGTAGATATATAATTTAGTTCTGTAATTTAAAAAATAAGAGGGCTCATGCTGTATGTATTCTCCTGCTGCTTGCTTTTTTCAGTTAACGTTGTTTTGGAAATCCTTCCATATTATTATGTATAAATGTTCCTCTTTAAAAGTTCTGCTTAGTATTCACATCGTATTGCATTAGTAAAGATTATGTAGGCTGAATATTTAATAGTGAAATTGTTGGGTCAAATGGTGTGGGCTTTACAGTTTAACAAACACTGCAAATTGTGCCCTGAAAAGGGTGTACAATTTCACACACCCAACAATAGTGAATACATATACCCTTCCCTACACCCATGTAAGCAATGTCCATTATTAATACTTTAAAATTTTGTTTGTTTGATATCTCATTGTTTTAACTTCTCTTTTCTTGGTTACTTATAAGGTTAGTTGAATATGAAATTCCCTAACATTTTCACCCTGAATTATTTTTCTTAGGATATCTGGTATATTTGTTACATCCCTTTTTAAAGTTTTAAAATTCTCTCTGTTTATCCTTTTATGTTGATTTTTACTTTGTTTTGTCCATATCTCCTGTAAATAGCAAATAGCTAGGTTTTCTTGATTGTACTTCTAACAGAATTTACCTGATCTGAGAGCTGGAAAAAAAGGAAACTTTCAAAACCCAGAGGGTTTGTTATTGACAAATTGCTAAGACTAATGTTATTTAAAAGTCTGTCTGTATAGCTGTATATTAACTTTGTTTAGTATATCATCATGTTTTGCTGTAGAATTGAAGTTTTAAAGTTTGTTTATATAGTACATTCTTGGTTTTATCATGAAGAATTCCACTTGGTTATTATGATGGTTTTAAAACTTGCCCTCAGGGCTTCCCTGGTGGCACAGTGGTTGAGAGTCCGCCTGCCGATGTAAGGGACACGGGTTCGTGCCCTGGTCCGGGAGGATACCACACGCCGCGGAGCGGCTGGGCCCCTGAGCCATGGCTGCTGAGCCTGCGCGTCCGGAGCCTGTGCTCCGCAACGGGAGAGGCCACAACAGTGAGAGGCCCGCGTACCGCAAAAAAAAAAAAAACACACAACTTGCCCACAAATTCTTTGACCTTTCTCTCAAAAAAGGTGGAGCCTAATTCTCCTCCCCTGGAATATGAGCTGGCCTTAGTGACTCACCTCTAACAAACAGATTGAAGTGATGCTGTGTGACTTCCAGCTTCCACCTGGCTCTTTTCCTCGTGGGATGCTTGCCCTTGGAACCCAGCCACCATGTGGTGAGGAAGCCCAGGTTACATGGAGAGGCCCACATGGCGAGGAAATGAGGCCCCCAGTCAGCAGCAGCCAGCACCAACTGCCAGACATGTGAGTGAAAAGTTTCTGACACTTTCAACTGAGGCTCCAAACGTTGGGAGCAAAGACAGACCACCTCCCTCCACTGTACCCTGCCCCAATTCCTGCTACATAGAATCCACAAGCAAAAGGAATAGTTGTTTTATGCCACTACACTTTGGGTAATTATACAGCCATGGTAAGTAGTATATTTATTAATAAAGATAGTTTTAGAGGTATTCCTCAGCACCTTCCAATTGGGGTGGAAAAGAGAAGATAACCTCGCTCAGAAATTGTATTATGTTTCTCTAATAACTCATTCTTCAACTCCTCAATGAGATATGTTTAGCACCGTTTATACCATCTTCTTTGGGGTTTTCTATTTCTGAATACAATTATTTCTTTTCTCTTGCCTTTCTTCCCTTCCCCCCCTTTTTAAGAATCTTTTATTTTCTTTGAATTAATAGGTTTTTGTTGTTGTTGTTCCCTTCTTTTCTTCTGGGGATTAGAATATATAGACAGTACACATCTTCTATTCTTTTTAGGATTATGATTACATTTAACACACATTTTCCTTCAATAACTAGAGGTAATCGGTACCTATGTCCTCCTCTGAATGAGATGAAGAACTTGGTGGACTTTCACTTCCCTCCTCTCTCTCTTCACCCCACCTCTCATGCTTATAATCAGCTGAACTTGAGTTTCAGACTGCCTTCAGACTGCCTTCAAGAAAACAGCCAGCAATTAGTTACACTTAATTATAAGCACACCCTTGACCCCGTTCTTTGCTCATGGCTGTTTTTAGTATCACATATATCTCTCATGGATTCATTTTCTGACTTGCTGGGAAATTTTCAGGGATGTGTTTGTGAGTGTAAACTTTATGAATCGTTGGATGACTGAAAATATCTTGATTTTGTCCTTTCCATTTGAATGCTTGTTTGGCTTGGTACAGAGCTCCGGGTTCAAAACTTAAACTTCTCTTGGAACTATCTATCTGTTGTTCCAGGGGTTTCTAGCATCCAGTGTTGCCAATGAGAGAGATATGGTGCTCATAGGATCATCATTCCCTTTTGTGTGATCTGGTTCTCTCTCTCTCTCTCTGTTTTGGAAACTTTTCTCTTTATTTTTGGTATTCTGAAATTTCATGAGATGGGCTTTGTCTTCCCTCTTCTTAGCAATCTAAGAACTGGTTTCTTTCTTTCACTCTGTAAATATTTCTCTCTCTCCATTGTCCTCCTGCTTCTCTTCCTGCCAGCATCCCCCCCACCTGCCAGCATCCCCCCCACCAGCTCCCACCAGACAGGACCCCTCTCACCTTCCAACCACCTAATCTACAGGCTTCTCACATCTGCATCTTCTCCTTCACCTCCTTCTATTGTGCCAAGGGAGGTGACCTCCTCCTGCCCTAAGTCAAGCCCTTTCCCCGTGCTCTGGACCCATTCCTCTCCCCTTCTCAGTACCCCACCCCCATCTCATTCAGCATTCAGGAGCTCTCTCTCTCTCTCTCTCTCTATCCCGCACTTAAAAAAACAAAACACCTCTCTCTTGACTCCACACCCTTTCTTCACACCTCCCTATTTCTCACTCTTTATTCACAGCTGAGCTTCCTGACAGAGTTGTCTCTATACGCCATCTCTACTTCCTCACCTTTTATGAAATTTCCAACTCATTCCGATATACTCACCACGCTCCCACACACTTACTGAAACTGCTTTTAGTAAGGTGCCTTCTGGGTTCCCAGATTCAATAGTCTCCTTTATCGGCACCTCCTTTCCCCTGGCTTTAAATACCATCTGTTGAATTTTTGCTGCTTATTTCCAAGTTCGTGTCTCCAACCCAGACACCAAGTCTGAGCTCCATCCTCCAACATCTCACCTCTCCATCTGACTGTTTCACAGGTGGCTCAGAGTTGACAAGTCTAAGACTGAATCTTGTTTTCCTTCTGAACCCCCCTCCCAATCAGATCCTCCTATCCAGTGATTTAAGCCAGAATCCCAGGAGTTAAATCTCTGCATCTCCATCTCACCACTCCGTGTCCGATCTCTTAGCATAATCTATTGACAATATTAACCCTTCATTATGGCTCAAAATGTGTCTATCACCTTTCCTTTACCCACGGCCAGTACCCTAGTCCAAACCACCACTGTCTCTCACCTGGACCACAGTCATATCCTCCTAACTGGGCTCCTTGCTTCTAGTCCTGCTCTCTTAGTGCATTTTCCACCCAGCAGCTACAAGCGTCCTTTCAAAAACATAATCCAGCTCACACCTTCCTTTTGCACTTAAAATAAATCTTACAAGGCCCTGCATGACCCGGTTCCTGCTTCATCTCTCCAGTCACGTCTTACGGCCATTCCTCAGTCCCATCCCCCACACCTTCATTCATTCAGGGACTCTGGCCTTTCACACCAACAAAGACACTTAGGCATCACTCTATTTTGAAGGGAATTAGCCCATTGAGGAGGAGGTGAACCGTGGGGCAAGGTGCCCAAGGAAGCAGCAAATTGGATGCATTCTCCTGTGCCATGACAAATGACATTTCATTTTCTGACTCAGGACTAGGGGTGGGGAGAGGCTGAGAGATCTATAATGGGAAAGTACTTGCAATACACATGGCAGATGAAGGGTTATAATCTTCAATACACGAAGACCCACACTTTGGGAAGAAAAACAATTCAATAGAAAAATAGAGAAGGTATTTAATAGGCTTTTCAGAGGAAGAGAAATTCAAAGAATGAAGAAACATGTGAAGAAACTGAGGTACCTTTTTAAAAGAAAAAAAACACTCATCAGACTGACAAAAATGAAAGAGTGGCTGGTAAGAATACATGAAATCAGACACTCTGGTACATTGTTGGTAGAAATGTGAATTGGAGCAATGCTTTGGGAAAATGATCAGGCAATGTTACTAACAAAATAGAAGATTATTCTCTATATCATGTTAAGTAAAATAAGAAGATTCAAAATTCTAACAACATTACTGCAAGTCTGTAAACATGGACTAAGCATATAGAAAAGGACTAGAGGATATCATGGATGTACACAAACCCATGAGACTGTGGGGAATTTTTGCCTTGAATTTTTGTTGTTAAAATAATATTGTTTTGTCTGGGACTTCCCTGGTGGCACAGTGGTTAAGAATCTGCCTACCAATGCAGGGGACACGGGTTTGATCCTTTGTGCAGGAAGATCCCATATGCTGCAAAGCAACTAAGCCTGCGCGTCGCAACTACTGAGCCTGTGCTCTAGAGCCCGCGAGTCACAACTACTGAGCCCACGTGCCACAATTACTGAAGCCCACACGCCTAGAGCCTGTGCTCTGCAACAAGAGAAGCCACCACAATGAGAAGCCCGTGCACTGCAATGAAGAGTAGCACCCGCTCGCCACAACTATAGAAAGCCCGCGGGCAGCAACGAAGACCCAATGCAGCCATAAATAAATAAATAAATATATTTTTAAAAATAATAATACTGTTTTGTCAATATTGTAACTTTTAAAAAACACATATGGTGAATCCGGGAAGCAGTGATTGTTTATGGGTTGGAGGTTAATTTGCCTTGAAGTTCATTTAAAAGTTTTCAGGCTACTCTTTGGGAAACCAGGAGTTGAGGATGGGTTGGTGCTTGACCAGCTGTAGAGCAGTGGATGGTGTGGCAGCCTTGAGGCCTGGGAATGCTGGATGGATGAAGACTAGAGGTGAACCGGGAAGTTGCTGCCACAGGCTATAGATAAACGTGGGGAGAGGATCAGGTCTGGGGCAGAGGAGAATGATGCAGGTTCAGAAAGCAAGTCAGAAGAAGAAACCACCGACCGGGTAAGTGAAGGGGAGGAGGTGTGAAGGTGATTCCAAAGTGCAGGAGGGGTGGCACGGCAGCCACTCAGCTGCGGAGGGAAAGCTGTGGTGTCAGGGGAATTTTTCAAAGAGGTGGAGTGGGAGGGGAGGAAGAGTATGAGTTGGATTTCAAGCATGCTGAATTTGAATTTTCTGAAATAATTGGGAATAGGGAAATGTGAAAATGACAAAGTTAAAAAAAAAAAATATATATATACATATATCTCTCTCGAAGAAGAAGAAGCCAGAGACTGAACATTCCTCTGTTACTTGATTGATCTGTAGAAAGATTGAACTTTCCCTCCAATAAGACACACTTCTTTCAGCAGAGGGAGTTCCAAAAATAGTACTTCCTCACTTTCTGGTGAAACCATTCCTCATTTTGTATAGCTTTATCTTAATATTTTTTTTGGTCTAATATTGAACTCAGATTCTCCTTTTTAAGTCTTTGCCATATTGCTAGTATATTTTCCCTTTTTAAAACATCCCTTTTCTTAAAAAAAATTCCCTTGTTGGTTTTGCCCATATTTGTAAACAGTGGACACTGATGACCCAAACGACCCCTTGGAGCTTTCGTCTTTGCTCTGGACCAATTCCTCCATTCTTTTAATAACTTTGGTTCCTCTTTGGGCCCTGCCAGCCTTTTCTCTACATACTTGTGGTAGAAAACAGCCCTAACTAAGCACAGTTTTCTGGGTGTGGCTCTACTGTACTTCCCTCATCTGGGCAGTCATGGCTCCTGCCAGCTCTTTCAGGTTCTCTGGCACTAGGTGGTCTGTGACCTTCTCTTCTCTGGCACTAGCTGGTCAGTACCCTCTGCCACAGGTTATAGATCTATATTTTCCAAATAAGATGTGAGCATTAAAATATCCCAGCTCATCTATTAGGATGGCTATAATAACATTTTTTTTTTTTTTTTTTTTTGCTGTATGCGGGCCTCTCACTGTTGTGGCCTCTCCCGTTGCGGAGCACAGGCTCCGGACGCGCAGGCCCAACGGCCATGGCTCACGGGCCCAGCCGCTCCGCGGCATGTGGGATCTTCCCGGACCGGGGCACGAACCCGTGTCCCCTGCATCGGCAGGCGGACTCTCAACCACTGCGCCACCAGGGAAGCCCTATAATAACTTTTAAAAGGAAAATATTAAGTGTTCTTGAGGATGTGGAGAAGTTGGAACACTCATGCATTGCTGGTGGGAAAGAAAGATGGTGCAGCTGTTGTGAAAAACAGTATGGAGGTTCCTCAAAAACTTAAAAATAGAATTACCATATGATCCAGCAATTCCACTTTGGGGTATATAACTTAAAGAATTGAAAGCAGGGTCTCAAAGAGATTGTTCTACACCCAGGTTTATAGCAACATTATTCACAATAGCCAAAAGGTGGAAACAACCCAAGAATCCATCGATGGGTGAATGGATAACAACGTGGATGAATGTGGTATTTCCATACAATGGAATATTATTCAGCCTTAAAAAAGAAGGAAATTCTGAGACATGTTATAACCTGGATGAACCTCGAGGACATTATGCTAAGGGAAATAAGCCAGTCCTAAAAAGACAAATGATGTATGATTCCACCTATATGAGTTACATAATAATAGAGTACTCAAATTTATACAAACAGAAAGTAGAATGGTGGTTGCCAGGGGCTGGGAGGAGGAGGGAGGAGGGAGTTATTAATGGGTATAGAGTTTCAGTTTTGCAAGATGAAAGAGTTCTGGAGATTGATTGCACAACCCTGTGAATATACTTAACACTACCAAACTGTACACTTAAAAATGGTGAATTTTACATTATGTGTATTTTACCAAAATAAAAAAATTGGGGAGGAAAAATTTAAGAAAGAGGAAAAGAAGTAGTGGAGCTAGGATCCAAATCCAGGTCATCTGATGACAATGCCTGCTCTTAACACTAGGCTACGCTAGTATTGCAGGTAAGGGGACCCATGAGCCTCAGAAGGCAGATTATCTGTCACCCGCTCTCGCCAGAACATGCCCTTGGAGGTCTCATTTCCCCAACCGGAGCAGTTTATCAGTGGATTCCTTATAAGTACATTCAGAGCACCTCCCCCTGCCCCGCCCCTGCCTGGAGGTGTTTGTCTTCTCATGATTGGTGCCCCAGCAGCCAGCTGGCTGGGCCAATCAGATTTAAGAAAAGGAGCGCATCCTCTAACACGTATTAAAGTTGAAGCTTTGCAAGTGGCTGGCATGCAGCCTTGGTACCCACCCCAAGGAGTTCACTCATCTTTATTATTTTGTGTTTGTTTGGCTCCCTGATGTCAGTATAAGTTTACCTGTATCTGAGGGACCCTTGTTCCATGCCTGTGCTCACAAAAACTTTTCTATGTGGACCAAGAATTCTGTATTTTCATTCTTTTACCTAATACACTCTGTGAAGGTAGAACTTTGTTTTGTACGTCCCATAATATTGCCACCATCTCATACATGAGAGGCATTTAAAAAAGAACAACTTTTAGAAATTTTCATACTTCACAGAAGTAGAGAAAAGAGTACAATGAACACCTGTGTACTCATCCCTCTACATTGACACGTTGCCATTCTTATTAACTAATAAGCATGTAATAAATATATAGTGAGATAATAGCATTAAATGGATATTGTCCAAAAATTGAGAATTTTAAATTAGATTATAAAGGAAGAACTTCTTGGCAGGTACACTCAGTTTTTTTTTTTTTTTTTTTTTTTTTGTGGTACGCGGGCCTCTCACTGTTGTGGCCTCTCCCGCTGCGGAGCACAGGCTCCGGACGCGCAGGCCCAGCGGCCATGGCTCACAGGCCCAGCCGCTCCGTGGTACGTGGGATCCTCCCAGACCGGGGCACGAACCCGTGTCCCCTGCATCGGCAGGCGGACTCTCAACCATTGCGCCACCAGGGAAGCCCAGTTTTTTAATAGGTGACATTATGGGACACACTATTTCTGCTTAACTAAGCCAGATTTCACCTTTCTGAGATCATTTATACCTAATTCTGCCTAATGATAATAAACAGATGGGCTAAATTACCTCTAATGTATTTTCTCATTGTGTTAAGTCGGAATGCAGCAGGGTCTTTGTTTACAAGCAACAGAAACTGAGTCTGGTTAACTTGAACCAAACAATCTGTTGAAAGGATTTGGAGAAGCTCATGGAATCCAAGGAAAAAATAGAATAACCTTGTAAGGGAGACCATCAGGACAACTCCAGGGCTCCAGAGAGAACTAACTGACCAACTATTCCGGGTGCTGTTGCTGTTGAGGTGAATCAGCTCCAACCACTCTCTGACCTTGTCACTCCTGTCACCATTCGGATTCCCAACAGATGACGTCAGTTGTGCTAGCCTGGGTCATGTGGCCATGCATATGTTCAACCAATTACTGTGACTCCGATTTGGCCAGGCCAGGCTGGTACCCCGAAGAAGAACCTTGTACTAATACCAAAAGAATAAAGAAGGGATAACAAGGATGAGCAGAGTCTACCCCAAAGTCCCAATAGCACTTCTTCTGGGCACACCTTCCAGCTCAGCGTCTTGTGAATTAATTTGTCTTATGTAGCTTCAGATATGGCTTTAATTTTTTTTAACGTTAAGTAGTTTTAAACTAACCCCTAAAATACTAACACCCTCTGTGATATTGCCTCTCTGTCCACCCAGAACATAATTTGTCTTATGTAGCTTCAGATATGGCTTTAATTTTTTTTAATGTTAAGTAGTTTTAAACTAACCCCTAAAATACTAACACCCTCTGTGATATTGCCTCTCTGTCCACCCAGACCTTTTGGAGAATGAACAGTGTCCAAAAGAGTAAAAATCCACTCCATCCATTTTTACCCCAACTTCGGTTTATTTATATAATTGATAAATGTTTGGATTCTATATGCAAATAACTTCCTTTTGGCAAATCAAGTTATATTTTCCTATTACTTTACTAATAATATCAAAGTTTTGTCATCCTCATGTTTGACTGTTCTTTAGTAAGTGGTGAACATGACAATGGGATTCTCTTTATGACTTAAGTGATGCTCTGTTCAAAGACTACTCCTGTGTGAGATCCTAAAATGAATACTTAGTAAAGAAAATTTCTGTAAAGTGAAACATTCTTCTCACTCTTTTTCCAAAACAAAGTATTTGTTTGAGCTTCATTCATTTTTAAAAGAACACTTGTAAATAGATATTTTAGGGACAGGAGGTAGAAGAGACTGAATTAACAGTATAATTATTAAAAATTTCCATTTTCCTTTTCTATGTCATTACTCAATTTAACTTTAGTCCTCTGGTTTCTGAACTCAGACGGTTTTTAAGTCAAAGATTTGTGGACTGGATTAAACACTTCCAATTATGATAAACATGCATTTACCCCATCAATTAAAATTGGAATTGTTCCAAAGAAGATTCCAGGTTGCTGGTAGAATCTGTTGTTCAGAATCCCCTTGTGTTGTTTCTTTTCCTTTTCATGCCTTTTTTTCTTTGCTTATAGATATTTACTTTCAAAGTTTTTTCAAATCTTCTTGTTGTAGATATTCTCAGGGAACATTTGCTCTATTCTCCTGTCTTCAGACAAGGAATCTAAACTCACTCTGATACTTCATTACTTTATTCAGCACTATCTAAGGTCAGTTTTTCCAGGATGGACTAGACTTGACCCATCATACAAAAAAGAATACACTGAAATGCACAGAATTACAGGGTTAGTTCCATGAAGGGTAAGAATATTGTGCCACTGGTGAGAACCATGGATTCTGGGGGGATGAGGTACCGAGTTTCTTACCCACCTGAGAATCTCTAGACAAATGGATAATTTTATCAACACATTATTTTATTCTTTACATTTTCCATGAGCTAGCTTCTCCCATTGTGCCACCCACACATTGGCTGATAAAACCTGGTTCTTTTGACTGATGCATGCATTCAGAAACACAGGCTTGGGCCATTTTAGACCAGTGCTGTCCTGTAGAAATAGAACACGAGGCACATATGTAATTTAAAATTTTCTGATAGCTACACTTAAAAAGTTAAAAGAGGCGCTTCCTACCATCCTGAAGCAGCTGGTTTGATAGAATGGTGGACTGGCCTTTTGAAGACTCAATTACCACTAGCTAGGTGGCAGTATCTTACGATGTTGGGGCAAGGTTCTCAAGGGTATAAATGCTTTGAACCAACATCCAAAATATGGTGCTGTTTCCCCCATAGTCAGGATTCACAGGTCCAGGAATCAAGGAGAGGAAATGGGAGTGGCATCACTCACTATTACCCATGGTGACCCACTAGCAAAATGTTTGTCTCCTGGTCCTGCAAGTGTATGCTCTGCTGGCTGAGATGTCTTAGTTCCATGGGAGGAATGCTTCTACCAGGAGACACAACAATGATTCCACCTGGTCATTTTGGACTCCTCACGTCTCTGAATCAACAGGCAAAGAAAGGAATTACTGCACTTGTGTTGACTGGGGTGATTGATCCTGACTACCAAGGGGAACTTGGACTGCTACTCTACAGCAGAGGTAAGGAAGAACATGTCTGGAATACAGGAGATCCCTTAAGGCATCTCTTAGTATTACCATGACCTGTGATCAAGGTCAGTGGAAAACTACAACAACCCAAATCAGGTCGGACTACTAATGGCCCAGACCCTTCAGGAATAAAATGTTTGGGGTGGCCCAAAACACTTTTGTGTGTTTTTAGTTTTTTGTGTGTTTTTAGTTGTATGCAGAATAGTTGTATCATATAAGGTGGAACTATGACCTTGTTATTGTTTTTATTTGGAGCTAAAGTACGGTTTAAGAGATCCTTGTGGGTGCCAAGTTGACAAGGGGTGTACTTGTGGTTGTTAATTTTATGTGTATGAGGAGAGAGAAAAAATGGGAAATACAGAAAATAATGTAAAAGACATGTTAAAAATGTTTAACATCATACAATTGGGGTCCCAGAACAAGAGGAAAGAGACAAATGAATCCCAAGCTAGATATATACAAAGAAAGCCACAGCTAGGTACATCATAGTGAAGATGTTAAATTTAAAACAAAGAGAAATCTTAAAAGTATCTAGAAAAAAAGACTCATTCTCTCCAAAAGAAACAATGAAATTGACAGCTGAGTTTTTGACAGAAAGGATAGAAGGCAAAAGAAAACTGAATAAGATATTTAATGTGCTGAAAGAAAATAATGGCCAGCCTGGAATTCCAGATCCAGTGAAAATACGCTTCAGAAATGACGGTGAAATGAATAAATGTTTAGACAAAGAATAAGAAATGTTTAGACAAACAAACATTTAGAGAGAATTAGTTGCTTGTATACGCACTCTAGAAGAAATGCTATTTTCTTATTCAAGCATAAGAAAATTATTCCAGAGTTAAGGGCAGAAATTCAGGAAGGATTAAAGAGTTGCAGAAGGAGACAATGTGTGTGTAAATCTAAGTGAATACTGATTGCATAAAACAAAAATAATGACTTATGGGGACTTCCCTGGTGGTCCAGTGGTTAAGACTCCACGTTTCCATTGCAAGGGGGTACAGGTTTGATCCCTGGGTGGGGAATTAAGATCCCACGTCGGGGAACTAAGATCCCACAAGCTGTGCTGTGTGGCAAAAAAACCCCACCAAAATAATGTCTTATGAATCTTATAGACACACAGAATAAAAAAAAATATGACAGCAATATCACAAATGGTGGAAGGGGAGTTTACTACAGCAGACCCTGAAACAAAGATCTGAGTTCAAATCATTTATTTGGGGAGTTAACCCAGATAATATCAGTATGGGACTGGGGAAGTAAGGTCGGGTAGGGAGAGAACCAATGAAGTGTGTATAATCTAGCAAAGTATCACCAGGGGTAACTGGAGCTTAATCCTGCTTGGAAACTGTGGGACCAGAGGAGATCAGGCACCTCAGAGTTAATCCCACCTGAAGGGCAAAGAAGCTGGGATATTTATTCACCATTTCTGATCAGTAATTCGTTGAGGACTACTTCAGGGAGTTTTAAATTTCTAGGCACTTCTAGCCTGCTTGGCACTCAGCATCCAAAGAAGCCCTCAGGCCAAGTTGGGTCACAGATGCTGGGAGTTGTCGATTGTGCCAACATGCATGGAAATAGTGCCAAAGAGGTTTAGGTGGGGCATAGGAAGCATCCACTACTGGAAAAAAAGGGAGTTAAATAATTAAAAATTTAGTTTTAATCATCCAGGAAGAAATAAATGTACTAATATACATTAGGCACTAATAAATAAAAGATGCATATTGTAATCTCCAGATTTTAGAGAGTAAAATAATGTGGATTTGACAAGTTAGTAGAGGGAGAAAAAGGATTGATAAAAATGACCTGTTAGGGCTTCCCCGGTGGCGCAGTGGTTGAGAGTCCGCCTGCCGATGCAGGGGACATGGGTTCGTGCCCCGGTCTGGGAAGATCCCACATGCCACGGAGCGGCTGGGCCCGTGAGCCATGGCCGCTGAGCCTGAGCGTCCGGAGCCTGTGCTCTGCGATGGGAGAGGCCACAGCAGTGAGAGGCCGGCGCACCGCAAAAAAAAAAAAAATTACCTGTTAATCCAAAAATGTTAAAAAGTTGAAAAAATGAACATAGGAGAATGGAAAGAATTGAAAACAAATACTAAGATGGTAGATTTTAATCTTGATGTATGATTAATTGTGCAAATGTAAAATGATGAAATATTCCAATTAAAAGACAAAGATTAGGGCTCCCCTGGTGGCGCAGTGGTTGAGAGCCCGCCTGCCGATGCAGGGAACATGGGTTCGTGCTGGGCCCGTGAGCCATGGCTGCTGGGCCTGAGTGTCCGGAGCCTGTGCTCCACAACGGGAGAGGCCACAGCAGTGAGAGGTCCTAGTACCACAAAAAAAAAAAAAAAAAAAAAAGACAAAGATTAGCAGATTAAGTAATAAAGCACAATACAACTAAATGTTGCTTACAAGACACTTTCAATATAGGATACAGAACAACTGAAAATAAAAAGATGGGAAATATAGACAGGACAAACATCAACCAAAACAAAGTGGGTGCAGTTATATAAATGTCAGACAAAATATATGTTAAGACAGGAAGCATTACTAGGGCTAAAGAAGGATAATGAGAAAGGAGTCAATCGCCAAGAAGATAAGACAATTTAAATTTATATGCATCTAATAACACAGCCTCACTATGTATAAGGCAAATGAGCAGAACTAAAAGGTGAAAGAGACAAATTCACATTCATCGTGAGAAATGTTTAGTGCATCCCTCAGTAACTGATAGGACACACAGAACCAAGAAGGGTATATAAGATGTAAACAAAAATAACAAACTTAATCCAATTAACACATATAAATATTACTCCCAACATCTGCAGAATACACATTCTTTTCAAGAATACTATAACATTCACCAAAATTGGCCAGATTTGGGACCATAAAGCAAATCTGGACAAATTTTAAAGGACTAAAATCATACAGAATATGTTTTCTTATTATAATATAATTAAGCTAGAAATCAATAATTTTAAAAAACAACACAAAACACCCCAAATCCCAAGTTCTGGAAATTAAGAAACACTTTAAAAAATCTAATGAGTGAAAGAAGAAATTACAATAAAAGTTAGAAAATATTTTGAACTGAATGATAATAAAAATATGACCATGAAAGTACTGCATGCAGATAAAACTGCTTTGTATACCTTAAACGTTTATGTTAAAAAGAAGGCTGAGGGAATTCCCTGGTGGTCCAGTGGTTAGGACTGGACTTTCACTGCCATGGGCCCGGGGTTTGATGCCTGGTCAGGGAACTAAGATCCCGCAAGCTGTGCACTGTGGCCAAAAAAAAGAAAGAAAAAAAGGAATAGTAAATACCTGAATAAATATTTTTAAAAAGAATATTAAAAAAACGTTTTAAAAAAACAAAAATAAATAAAAGAAAAGAAGGATGAAAATCAATAATGTAAGTATCCAAGTTTATATAGTTTATATAGCAAGTTATATAGTTTATATAGCAAGTATATAAACCCAAAGAAAGTGGAAGGAAGGAAAAAATAAAGATTAGAATAGAAACCAGTGAAATTAAAAACAAATGTATATTAAAGAAACGAAGACAAAAATTAGTTCTTTGAAAAGAATATTGAAATCTATAAACTCCTAGTGAGACATCAGAAAAGAGAGAAAAATCACAAATTACCATTATAAGACTGACAAAGAGGATATCACAGCCAATCTTCAGACATTAAAAAGATAAGAAGATAAAAATTTTATGCCAATGAAATTTAGAAAAAAATCCCACAACCTACCAAAAGTGACAAAAGCAGAAACAGAAAAATCTGAATAAACTTACATCTATTTAATAAATTGAATCCATGATTAAAACCATCCCACAAAGAAAACTCCAAGTCCAGATGGCTTCACTAGTGAATTTTGCTAACCATTCAAAGAGAATAAATATTTATTTTTCGGGGACTACTTAAAGAGGGAGCATTTCCCAACTTGTTTTATGAGGACAAAATAACCTTGATCCTAAAACTGACAAGGATATTATAAGAAAAGTTTAAGCCAATCTCTCCCATGAATTTAGACATAAAAATCCTAAACAAAACATTATTAAACTAAATCCAGCATTATAGAAAAAGGATAATATACAAAAAGAAGAAATAAAAGATTGGTTTAATCAGTTGATATAATTTCACACAATCACTAAAGGAGAAACTCATGGGATCATATCAATAGATGCAGAAGAATCATATAATAAAATTCAATACATTCCTTGTGAAGATTCTTGGCAAACTAATAAAAAAAATGGAAACATCCTTTTGCAGTGTATCTAAAAATACCTGTAGAAAAGTGAAATACTGAAATCACTATCAGAAATTGGTAACGAGAAGAATACAGATCTTCCTCAACTTACAACAAGATTACATCCCAATAAACCCATTGTAAGTTGAAAATATCATAAGTTGAAAATGAATTTAGAATACCAAACCTACCAAACATCGAAGCTTAGCTGAGCCGACCTAAAACGTGCTCAGAACACTTATATTAGCCTACAGTTGGGCAAAATCATCTAACAAAAAGCCTATTTTATAATAAAATGTGGAGTATCTCATGTAATTTATTGAATACTTGTACTGAAAGTGAAAAACAGAATGATTGTATGGGTACAGAAAGGTTGTAAGTGTATTGGTTGTTTATCCTTGTGATTGCATGGCTGACAGGGATGACCCTTGGATTGCACTGATGCTGCCCAGCATGACAAAAGAATGTCTAACCACATATCGCCAGCCTGGGAAAAGATCAAAATTCAAAATACGGTTTCTGCTGAATGCGTATCCCTTTCACACTTTCATAAAGTAGAAACATCGTAAGTGGAGCCATAGTAAGTCAGGGACCATCTGCGTAACGGCTATCACCACTTATATTCAACATTGTGCTAGAGGGCCTAAGCAATGCAAAAAAAGCAAGAAAAGAAAACAAAAGGCATAACGATTAAAAAGGAAGAAATAAAACTGTTATTATTTACAAACAATATGATCGTATTCACAGGAAACCCAAAGAATCACGGATAAATTCTTAAGATCAATAAATAAGTGTGACAAGGTTATGGAATGTGAAATCAACAAACAAAATTAATTATGGGACTTCCCTCATGGTCCAGTGGGTAGGACTCTGCACTTCCAATGCAGAGGGCCTGGATTCAGGCCCTGGTCCAGGAACTAGATCCCACATGCATGCTGCAACTAAGAAGTCTGCATGTGGCAACTAAGAAGCCTGCACGCTGTAACTAAGAAGTCGGTATGCCGCAACTAAAGATCCCGCATGCTGCAACTAAGACCCAGCACAGCCTAAATAAATAAATAAATAATATTTTTTTAAAAAAAGAATTTAAAAAATTAGCTATATTTCTATGTTCAGCAACAGACAATTAGACAATAAAATTGTAAAAGAAATGTGACATTTATAATAGTATAAAATAGCCAATAATTAGGTATATATCAAATGAAAGGTATAGAAGACTTCTGCAGTGACAGTAAAAAATCATTATTGAGATAAAAAAATATCTAAGTCAACGTAGGGATATGCCATGTTCATGAACTGGAACACTCAATCTTGTAAATGTCAATTCTCTCCAAATTCAGTGCAATCCAAATAAAAATCCCAGTAGATATATAGAAACTTGGCAAGCTGATTCTAAATTTATGTAATACAAAGTGCTAAAAATAGCAGAGACAGCCTGGAAGAAGAATGAATGAATTTGGAGGATTTATTCTGCCAGACATTAAGACTTATCATAATGTTAAAATAATGTGACAGAGTGATATTAGCACAAAAATAGACCAATGAACAGAACAGAGAGTCTGGAAATAAATCCACACACATATAGATACTTAACTTATGATCAAGATGGCAAATGCAGAACAGTAAGGAAAGGATGGATTTTTCAATAAATGGTGTTAGATCAGTTGGATATCTTCAGGGGGAAGAAAAATGAATCTTGACCACTACCTCAGATCATTCACAAAAATGAAGTCCTGGACTTCCCTGGTGGCACAGTGGTTAAGAATCCGCCTGCCAATGCAGAGGACATGGGTTCGAGCCCTGCTCCAGGGAGATTCCACATGCCGCGGAGCAACTAAGCCCGTGCACCACAACTACTGAGCCTGTGTGCCACAACTACTGAAGCCTGCATGCCTACAGCCCATGCTCCACGGCCAGAGAAGCTGCCAGCATGAGAAGCCTGAGCACTGCAACAAAGAGTAGCTCCCACTCGCTGCAACTAGAGAAAGCCTGTGCGCAGCAATGAAAACCCAACGCAGACAAAAAAAAAAAAAAAAAAAAATCCACGTGCTGTAGATCTTAAAAAAAAAAGAACTCCTGTCATATCGGTGATCTAGATGTGAAAGTTAGACAATGCTTCTGGGAGAAAATACAGGAGAAAATCTACATTACCATGAGGTAAAGCTTTTTTTAAATAGAACACAAAACATAAAGAAAAAGATTGATAAGTTGGATTACATTAAAATTAGGAACTTCTGCTCATCCAAAGACATTATTAAAAGACTAATAAGACAAGCCACAGAATGGGAGATGACATTTGCTGGCATATATCTGACAAAGGACTTAAACACAGAATGTGAAAGAACTCTTACAAATCAGAAAAGATATCCCAATAGAAGACTTGAATTGGCAGTCCACCAAAGAGGATCTCCAAATGGTCAATAAACATAGAAAAATTTGCTCTATTTCATGAGGTCTCAGGGCAATGCAAATTAATAGAACAATGAACTATCACTGCTCCCTCCAACCAGAATGGCTACAATAAAAATGATTGATAATACCACGTGTTGGTGAAGATGTGGAGTGGAGTGCTTTGGTTTGCTAGGGCTGCCGTAACAAAGTACCAGAGACTGTGTGGAGTAAACAACCGAAATTCATGTCCTCACAGTCCTGGAGGCTAGAAGTCCAAGATCAAGGTGTCAGCAGAGTTGGTTTCTTCTGAAGGCCTCTCTCCTTGGCTTGTGGGTGACCATCTTCTCTCTGTGTCTTCACATGGTCCGTCCTCTGTGTGTATTTGTGTCCTAATTTCCTCTTCTTCTAAGGACACCAGTCATTGGACAAATAGGCCACCTTGATGACCTTATTTAATTACCTTTTTAAAGACCCTATCTCCAAATACAGTCACATTCTAAAGTGCTGGGAGTTAGGACCTCAACATATGAATTTTTAGAAAGGTATAATTCAGCCCATAACCTGGAGCAACTGGACTTCTCATATACTGGAAATATAAATCGATGTAACTGCTTTGGAAAATGGTTGGACAGCATGTACTAAAGTGGAGCAGACATGCATGCTGTGCCCCAGGGATGATTCATTTCTAGGTGGATATACAACAGAAACACAGACATTTGTACATCAAAAGACATGTACAAGAATGTTTATGGAGACCTTCATAATAGCTTCAACTGGAAGCAAACCAAATATCCACAGTGGATAAGTGGATAGATAAATTTTGGTATATTCATGCAATAGAATTCTATAGAAAAATAAAAATGATCTATTGCTACTGCCAACGTAGCTGAATCTCATGAACATAATGTTGAGTGAACGGAGCCAGATATGAAAACGTACATTCTGTACATTCTGTACAATCTATAGAATTGCATTAACTTCAGGTTCAGAACTAGGCAAACTACTGCATGGTGTTGGAAGAAGAAGTAGGATAGTGACTGGGGGCAGGGAACCACGAGGGGGCTTCTGTTCCTTGATCTGCGTCTTCACTTTGTGCAACTTTCCTAGGTATCTCAGTTCATTAAAGAAAGCAAAGCACCTCAGGCCAGCCTGATACTGGTCTGCAATTGATTTTTAAATCACCACTTCGGCCAGGAAATTGCAATGTCCCTATTGTCTGTCCATGCCCGGTAGGAGGTAACAAATAACAAATCGGCGTTATTCTCTGCGAGCTGTGACTGCATTTGTAATACAGCTCCTCAGCAACAGTCTGGAAAACTTCTCGCTAAAGACGACACTTCCCATGGTCAAAAGAACATTACATTGACTATTCTTAGAAAGAGGAGCTTAGATAAGGGACTGCTTTTTATTATGGAACTCAGAAGGGATTCAGAAGAGAAAACAACTTGCTTAAACAGAACAAGAATAGAGTCCAGCAAATTTACCCAGACACTGTCTTGATCCCAGAAGGATCAAAACTGAATTTTCAGCCCAGGTCCCTCTTAAGGACTTCGTTTCTTTATTCCCAACTGATTATTTAGCTGAACTGGGGCATTCGGTGTCCCAAAGCTAGCTGAGTTTGCAGTTACCATTCCCAAACCCCTCTCTTCTCCTCTCTCTGCCTGGATACCATGGAGACCAGTAATCAAAAGCAAGGTTTCCCCTCCTCTTCCATATCCCATGGGGCAGAGTTGAGCCCTCAGAGCTGCAGCTTTGGATTTCTCTAGTTTAGATGTAACAGGAAAAAAAATTGAGCTAACTGGAGAGTCACCCCTGGAACTCTGAAGATTTGGCATCTGTGTATCTCACGTGGTTCTGGGAGAACTCTGTACCAAACCCAGAATTTTTTTTATGACAGTCCCAGTTTTATGAATATCCCAGTAATTGTAGGTGGGGATTTCCTCCTACCCTGGTGACTCGCTGGCCCAGTGCCATGACTCTTTTGCTCTTCTAGGCTCAGGAGAGCAAATTCCTGGCTCAAGGGAGCTTTTGGAAATAGGTGTGGTGGTTACTAAACCCATATACAACAGTACACACTCTATTCCCAGGTGTATCCCACTCACTCTTGTTTGGACCTGTTTTGGATCGATAGGCCCCTTAAAAAAAATTCACTAAGTATGAAATTTGGGTGGGTTTCACTTAAATTTAAAATCAAAAAAATATTTCCCTGCAGGAACAAATGTCTTGTTAAGAGAAAGGACCTTACTTTTTTCCCCAGCATACATCTGGCTGCCTCTCTGAGCACATATCCTATATATAATCCTTGAAAGGAAGGGCGGGGAGGAGGGGCAGAGACATTTCCCAAAAGAATGACTGTGATTATATCTACCATACAATGTCCTAAGAGAAAAAAAAAAAAACGAACCTGTCAGTTTTCAGAGTAATGTGACGCCTGTAGAAAACCATTCTAGATCATTTTGTTCTCATGGCACATTTTGGAGGCTTTGATTCTCTTGGACTCTCTAAGTCTACTCCCACATGGGGCACCTCAGCCAAGCCATCCTATTTAGATGCACTCAATCCTATGCCCAGTCCTCCTCACACTCCTCCACTGCCCTCCCCACTTCTCCCCCCACCTTTTTTTTTTGTAGTACGCGGGCCTCTCACTGCTGTGGCCTCTCCCATTGTGGAGCACAGGCTCCGGACGCGCAGGCTCAGCGGCCATGGCTCACGGGCCCAGCCGCTCCGCAGCATGTGGGATCCTCCCGGACCGGGGCATGAACCCGCGTCCCCTACATCGGCAGGCGGACCCTCAACCACTGCGCCACCAGGGAAGCCCCCCCCCACCTTTTAATATAGTGTTCAGTTTATCTCTGTTTTCTGTCTATTGTTGGTAGTCTGTCTCCCCCTGCTAGAAGGTGACACCAGGAAGGCAGGGATCTCCCTCTGGTTTGTTCCCCAGTGCATACTAAATGTTGGGGACCATCCCCTGCACACAGTGAGCACTCAATAGTTGTTGACAATTTGAAAATTCAGCACCTTAATTAACCAAGTGCCAAGCCTTTTCACCTTCTTACCTCAAATCACACTACAATTTTTGATTAAAACGTTTTTGCTGTTATCCAAAAAGATACTGCAACATATTTTCCAGACAGAATTGGGTTGCACTATCTCTTTTCATCATACCATTTAAAACAAATTATTAATGAATGCTAATCTTCTAATATCAAGGTCTAAAACTCCTGGAAATTAAGAAAAAGTATGTATGTCACACACACATACTCTATGATGTAAAGCAAATTGGGGGTTAATCGAAGATTCTCTAAAGGAGAACTTAAAGACAAAACATATCTGTCCTTAATCAAGGCATGAAGTGTCTGTTTGAGGAACAGCGCATGAAAAGTCCATATCTAATTACAATTGTTAAAACTTGTATGCTGGATGCCTGGTATGTGCCAGATGCTTTGCCTACATTACCTCTAATTTTCCCAACAAGCTTTTAAGGTAGGTATTATCATCCACATCCGTAGATGAGGAAACTGAGGCCCAGAAAGGAGAAATAACTGGCTCAAGGTCACACGGATCTCAGATGAGGACATGGGCTTACTCAACCCCACAGACACTGTGCTAGTTCTCCAGACAACAGTGTAATGTGACTTTATGAGATACTCACATATGTCATTGGTTTCAATATTCTTAGTCAACACATATGTTTCGAGTAATTGTTATGTTCAGAGCACTGTGTCAGCTTCCTTGGAGATCGCTGTAAGAAGCTTGCCATCTCGCTGGGAGATACTCATGAAACCCGGGCAGAGGATGTGACGTGACGAGTAGGATCCACGCGGATGCTGTGGGAGCGCTGAAGTGGAAGAAGCCCTCCTGGGCCGGGCTCCCAGAGCCCAAGCACAGGCTGGGCCTCTGCCTTCTCAGTCAGGTTGGGGCCGCTGGCTGGGTCTGGCTGCCCAGCTGCTATCTGGACTCACAGTGCACCTCAGTTCTCAGGAGAAGTGACCTTTCCCCTACCGCGTGATCTCAGCACAGGGGTAACTACAGGTTTCTGCCTCACTCGCATTCCAGCCTCTGTGGAAGCTGGAGAGGCAAATGCTTCCTCTCTCCAATGATGGGGGGAAGCGGGGAGGCATGGGACCCACACTCGGCCAATTGCAGGCCAGTTGCCCGTGACCTTGGATCTTTTTGAAACTTTATTTATTTTAATATTTTTTGGCTGCTACGAGTGACATGCAGGACCTTAGTTCCCCAACCAGGGATCGAACCTGCGCTCCTTGCAGTGGAAGCGGAGTCTGAACCACTGGACCACCAGGGAAGTCTCCTTTTATATTTGCCGTGACCTTGGATCTTGAGTGAATGACACAAGGATGGCGGACCATCTGCTGGCAGTAAAGACTGTGGTGGACAGAGGCCAGACTGAAGCAGCCACATCCTGATTGGGCTGCTCCAGGGATGAGGAAGCGACACATGTCCCTGAGAGCAGGTTGGTCTCCCATCAGGTCTGAGCGCCCACGAGAGCTTCCCGTAAACCTTCCAGTAGTTTATACAGTCCTAAATTTATTGTCCAATCTTTACTGGAAAAATGTATCTTTTACTTTACCCTTTTCCCCTGCATTTCACATTGATGGATATATAGTTCATGAAACAAACAAAAAAAACTTTCTAGGGACAATCATCACTGAATCAGAAAGTGAAATCTGCTTTTAGGAAATTGTTGTTTACCTGCTCTGATGCTTTCTCCACAGGCTGAACAGTGTCTGATGCTTACCTAATGAAGTTGAGAAATTCAGTGTTTTCTTCACTCCTCTGAAGTTACCTGAAGCTTAGTAATCACAGAAGAAGCCACCAGGAGTCATGGAGTCACGGGAGACGTCGGGCCATCCGGGTAGAGGGAGCTTTGGCTGAGGTGTGGAGGAGGGTGATGCCAGAGCACTGGATGCCCTGCTGGTTTTGCTCTGTGGGATGATGCAGGGAGAGGCTTCCCTGTATTTTGGCTCAGAACACTAGCAAGATCTCAGCTGCAAAACCACAGCACCATGCCTGGTCCTGAAACCATGAAAGAATTAAGCCTAGGATAACCCACTTACTGGGTGAATGCTATACATCTCAGCACTGTTCATTATCTTCCACAGTGTGACTGGCTAAATCACAGAGTATATTTTTAGAGCACACCTGTCCCTTTAAACTCTCTCCCATAGTTACAGTGCAGAACTGGAACTTGAATTCACCAAAGCCAATTATTCCAGTTCCTTTTTCTTTTCAACTCGGAGTTTTTCATTTAAAAGTTGTCATGGGAAGATAACTCAATAAATCCCTTTAACTATAGGGAACTAGGGCAATTACTGACATTTTTAAGAATTATTGAAACATTTTAAAGTTTTCTGATTTATGTTCTAAAGGACATAAGTAATCCTTTTTTCTTTTTGGAAGGGCTTCAGTTAATTTCAAGAACAGACACTGGCGCACAGACTGTTCAAATCTAATTAATTATCTGGCTGTGCCCACAACAGTCATACCTTCAAAACATTGTGGTTGTAGCTAATCATCTGAGATTCTCCCACACTGAAATAATTGCACACACCCTTTTGGCCCATGACAGATATATGTATGGGGTGAATTACAAGAAGGGAAGGTGCACTCCCAGAGGGAGATCAAGTTATATGTGTTTATTAGTGATTCATCAATTTAGTCATGCATTAAATATTCAATATCTGATGTAAAACATTTAAAATCCTGAGGTAGTTCCTTGAAGCAAAACTACACAAGTCAGGTTAACCAATCACATTAGCAGCTTTGTACCATAAATTAAATTAGAAAATCCCACAGCTGGGAAGAGCAATGGGGGAAGATCCCAGGGATGGTGTGGCTCAGAAATCCACGGGTGAACAAACCTGGCAAGGCTGGGTGGTAAGTTTCTTTCAGTTTATGATCAACAGGAAGCTGAAGGCCAGTCACCTTCGGCCACTAGAGACAATAACCCTTGCCCAGTGGCGTTCACTTAGAGTTGATTTCCTGCCTCATGTGTACATCCAAAAATGAGCAGAGAGTTTATGATTCATTCTTGCATTTAACCTAAAAACTTTACTTTTCCACGCATTGACAAACTTATCACATAGGAGAAAAGAAAAAATACTTGACCCTGAAACTTCTCTTGGAAAAGCTATTTAGGTTACCTGTAGTGAAGCAAAAGACCAAATGTGGCAGCCACACGTCAATCATTGCTGAGACCAAACCCTTTCTATTTCCCTATATAAAGATGTATTACACCACGTTTTAAAAAAATACCACAAGTCTTATCAGAGTCACAGTTGGGTAGTGGTATGTAGGTCTGCAGTGCAAATACAAAAATAAGTGCTAGAACAGGCCATGACATGCCACATGTCCCATCAGATGCGTGTTTTCTTTCACACAGAAGTTTGGAATTCACCACTCCAGGGAAAAAGACTGCTTGTCCGTCCAAAGCCTGGACACCGATACTGGGGGCCAGTTCAATGATAACATTCATGTGTGACTCAAGTGGTTTCTAAAAGGCCTGAGAGCATCCCTGTGAGGCTCAGGTACCATTGCCCTGTTTCCTACAGGTATCAGCTATGATCAAGAGAAGCTGGTTTCTTCGGAGGAGGACGCCCTGTGTGAGGTAAGAGGGAGGTGCGTGGCTGAACTAAGGTGTATTAACAGAAAAGCTGGACTGAGCAGGCCAAAAGATGGACTTCCACACGGTTTTCATTGATGATTCAAGGGAAATCGGCGTTTGGACCTGAATGTCTGAGAATTACTGCAGTTCTGTCAGCAGGGCCTGTGACTTGACTAGGGCGAATCTTCCGTTTTCCAGTGCCCTATATGCCAGACAAAACTGAAGTTGGCATTGTGTGCCCCAGACGAAGAGGACTCTTCCAGCACCAGCTCCATCTCTGAGTTGCTCCACTAGTTCCAAAATGCCCCCAGCTTTTTGCCTTCACCTTTTCAGCCACCAGGAAAAGAAAATCATGCTAAGGAACCAATTGCTGGTGAAAGGTTAATTGTGTGTGTGTGTGGCAGGGGGTGGGGGTGGGTGCTCAGTATTCTAGGAAAAATAGTACCAAAAAAAAAAAAAGGGAATTGTAGTGAATCCATTTAAAACAGGAGCCAAAATTTCACAGGACAGGGAAAAAAAGATATGATTAGGGCTTTGCCTTGAAAATTAAACAAGCATTACAAAAAGTTTTATTTTATATTTCAGAAAATGGGTTATAATTGCAGTCACGAACAGTTCTTACAATGAACAAAGAATGAGTCAGGTGGTGCTGGGGGAGGTTCTGTTTATGATGTGTGCTGACACTCTGTGGATTTCCCTTTAGACTGTCACAGTGTGAGGACAAAGAAGGTGACTTTATTAATTATCCCAAGAGCCTCCCTTTGCTACTTAACTCATTCTCTTTCATGTCGGTTTCCTTTATCCATCGATTTCCCTTCCTCAGTTGTTAACCTGTCTGAATCGTGCCCCATCCACCTCTGACAATGGCTTTGCTTGTGATACAAACAATCAATATGACTTACACAGACTGTTTGAAATCTGGGCTTTTTTTTTTTTTTCTCAATTTCACTTTGTGGTAGATCTGTTGTATGTGTATCCCATTCCATTGCCAAGAAGACACTGACCCCTCAAAATGGTAACATGAAAGGCAAAATGGCTCCCTTGTTGGGCCAGGAGATGTTTAAGTGAGGGTTTATTTTAACCATGGCCAACCCTTTTACCATGGCCATTCATATTTCCATGTTATGATTACTTCAGATTCCCTGAGCTACTTCATAAATATCATATTTCAGATAAAGAAATCCCCCTTCTACTTCTCAGAACCGAATGATCGCCCCTTTATTCTTTTCCAATAATACAAGCCTTTAAAACTGTGAATTTTCCCGAGTAACTAGATCTATATTCTCAAAATTTAATATGTACTTTTCTATAATTATTTTCTAAGCATAAGTGAAATTGCCATTTTTATTATATCCAAAGATATGTTACACCCAAAAGATTCTTAAAGACTGTTTTATTTTGATTTATAAGTTTGATTATTATGTTGATCCTTTTTATTTATCATTTAGTTTTATTGCATTGTGGACAGTGGAAGTTCTGTTTTGGGGGAATATATTCACATTTCTTTTATTGCCTAATGTAAATTTGTGTGTGTGTGTGTGTGTGTGTGTGTGTGTGAATATTGCATGGGCATTTGGAAAGAATGCATGTTCTTTGGCCAATTGATATATTTTATCTATTAGTTCACAGTTATATGTTATTATTCAGATCTTCCATGTCTTTTTAAAATAACAAATTTATTGAGGTATAATTAACATAACATACAATTTACTGACTTAAGGTATACAATTCAGTGTTTTTTGGTATACTCACAGAGTTGTACAAAATTACCATATTCTAATTTTATCCTAATTTATCAAAATCAACTTCAGATTTGTAATGATTTAGTTCTAGTTAAATATAGAAATCTTACTCTTAAAAAGCTCCACTCCATCTCCTCTGTATGCAATTATTGTTATAAATATTATGTCTTTTGTTGACCTAAGATAGACTGCTAGATATTTCTTCAGCAAAGATGAGTTTATTTGAGATCAGCAGAGAATTGCAATTCGGGGTCTGCAGCCATGGCGAGCCACATGCAAGTCCCCACACAGCAAGGAAAGAAGAGCATCTTTATAGAGGGGAAAAGGAAGTTGGGAGGGCTCTAGTAAACAGAGAGTCCATGCCTCTTCATTGGCTGAGTCCTTGCCAGGAAAGAAGAGGAGTCTTTGTCCTTCCTGTTGGGCTCTGCTATTGTCACAGGGCATGAGAGCTCCCCCTTCTGGTCTATCGACACTATTTAATTGAGGTTTCAGATTATTAATTTTTTACACTTTATATGTTAAAACCCAACAATACATTATTATAATTAACTTTATGTAGTATCATATATTTTAAAGAAACAGAGAAGAAAGGAAAGCAAGTATATATTTATAGAGCTGTTATATTACCTTCTTACCCTTTGTTTTCTATTCATGTATTACTACAGATTTGGGTTGTCACCTTGTATGTTGCCTTACCCCATTATAGCTTTGCTACCACCTTCCTTCTAGGTAATGTTATTGTCAAATATATTGTATGTCTGTATGTTATAAACCCAACAATACAATTATATTCACATTGTTTTATAATTCAGTTTAGGGAATACAGGAGAAGAAGTATACAGTTATGTATTGTTTTGCAATTACTACATAATTACCTTTACCAGCACTCTCTGAGTGTGTGTGTGTGTTTGTGTATTCAAATTACTGTCTGGGGTCACTCGCTTTCTGCGTGAATATTTCTTGTCATACAAGCGTGCTATCAATAAATTCTCTCAGGTTTTGTTTATCTGGGAATGTCTTTCTTTTGTCTTCATTTTTTTAGAGATAATTTTACTGGGTATAAGATTCGTGTTTGACAATATTTTACTTTCAGCACTTTGAATATATCATCCCAGTGCCTTCTGCTCTCCATTGTTTCTTATGAAAAGTCTGCTGTTAATCTTACTAGGGAGTCTGTGTGTGATGAGTTGTTTTCTTTTGCTGCTTTCATGATTTTATCTTTGTCTTAAAACATTTTAACTATGATATGTGTGAGTGTGAATCTCTTTATTTATCATACTTGGAGTTGGTTAAGCTTCTTGGCATACACACACACATATAATGGTGTGTCACATTTTTTTGAGGCTCTGTTAGTTTTTCATCTTTATTTTATTTTATTTTTTACTCTGTACTTCTGATAGGATAATCAATACTGACCTATCTTCAATTTCACTTATTTTACTTCTGCCAGTTGAAATCTTTTGTTGAGCCTCTCTAGTGAAGTTTTTATTTTAATTATTGTACTTTTCAACTCCAGAATTTCTCTGTTGCTGTTTAAGTAATTTTATCTCTTTGTTGATGTTCAATGTTATCTTTTCCTTTAATTCTTTACGTATAGTTTCTTTTCATTCTTTGAACATATTTATAATAGCTGTTTTGGAGTTTTTGTCTGCTATTTCACCATGTGGGTCCCTTCAATTCCATGTATTTTTCCTTGGCCTGTCAAAGAATAAAGGTATATTAAACTATCTCACTGAAAATGTGGTTTTGTACATTTTCACCTTTTGTTTTTAACTTTTAACTCTATAAAATTTAATGCTGTTACTATAGTAAGCACATAAAAGGTTTTTTCTGCTATAGGGTTATTAAGTATTAAGTAGCTACAAATTAATATTTGTAAAATATGAGTTATAAATAACTATTGACATAACAAATATCAGAGTATGTACCCATCAAATTTAAGAAAAATAACATTATCACTAATTTTTCACTTTGTATTTTGAAGAATGATTTTGGAGAATTTATATTACTAGGTGTAAATACTTATCATTTTACCATAATATGACAGTGTGATATTAGCACAAGGGCAGACAAACAGACTAATGGAACAGAACAGAGAGTCTGGAAATAAATCAGCACATATGTGGACACAATTTATGATAAATATGACAAATGTAGAGCAGTAGATTTGATTTGTGGAAACTCATATATTAACCCTGTGTATATTATATAGTTACAAATATTTCCCCCCAGTTTGTGCCTTATCCTTTAACCTTTTAGTTTAAACTTTTTCTTTTTTCTTTTCTTCCTTTTTTTTATTTCACAGGGTTTTTTTGTTTTTGTTTTTGTTTTATTAGTTTTTTAATTTGTATGTCGTCAAATCTGTTGATATTTTCTTCTTTGGATTCTAGGTCTCATGAATTATTTTGGAAAACTTCTGCAATCCAGGCTCATAAAAAATATTTTCCTCTAATGATTTAGAAAGGTATATATATATATATATATATATATATATATATATATATTTAGATCCTCAATTCATCCAGAACTTCTTTTCATGTATAGTGTGTGGTAGGCCTCTAACAAATAGCCACCTGTCACTTTCCTATTTGTTGACTGATCCTTTCTTTTCCCAGTAATTTAAAGGGCCACATTTTTCATCTCCTAAATTTCTGTCTCAGCTTTGGGGTTCTTTGTCTAATCTTGGGCCAATATCACATTGTTTTAATAGCTATAAATTAATAGTCTATTTTGATTTCTGGTAAGACAAGTATCTATCTCTTCAGTACTTTTTCCCAAACCTGTAGTGAATTCAGAGGGCACCTTTTAAGGTCTTCTGAGTCTAGATGCACAGGCTGAAGTCAGGCAGAGCACCTAGATAAGATTCTAGAGAAACATCTTTGGTGCTATGTTCCATAGAAACAACCATAAAATACACTGAACAGAATTATGATCTTCATCTTCTACTGGGCCCCATGCTGCTCTGAAGTCTCATTTTTCCAGAGCCAATTCTCTTTCCTGTTCTTCTTAGCTTCAATTTTACACTTAAACCATCCCTCCTCCATTTACTCCTCCAGGATGTACTTCCCTTCTTTGTTACAAAATAAAAAGAAACCATAATATGGGATATTAAAATTGAGAGAGAGAGTCCTGCCCTCTTCCTCCCAAGCTCTGTTAAGTGAGATCTGGTCCCATCCCCTCCCATCCCCTTAGGGAATAGCTCCTTTCTGCCCTGTGTTTAAACATGCCTATCCCTCTCACCCTAACACACACACACACACACACACACACACTCTTTCACTCCAGATTTCCTTGCAGCTGTCTTGCTATCTCCTCTTGTTCAAAACCTCATTTCTAGAAAAAGTTGTGTAAACTCATCATTTCTTCTCCTCCCACCCATTCCTCATTCTACTCAAAGGTCACCTGTCACTTCCTTATTGTTACATCTTTGCTCATATTTCTGCCTCTGGTCTTGTTCTCCTTCAATCTGTTTCTCACTGTAGCAGCCAGAATAATCCTTTTAAGATGCCAATTTGAACACATGATTCCCCTCCTTAAAAAGCTTTCATGACTTCTTATTAGTCTCAAGAAAAGATCCAAACTCTCTGAGGCCTCCATTTTCAGTCTCCTCAGCCCTCTCCAACCCTAAACTCTGGTCACACCATGTTTCTCACTGTCCCTGACTTCCTCACTATGGCTTCACCTGGTCTTTCCTTCTGAACCTTTGTGTGGCTAATGCATACTTACCTTCATTACTCTAGCATGAAGATGGGAAGGCTTTCCTGACCACCACTCCAAGACCAGAGGAAGCGTCCCATCTTGGTGTTTGCCTGGCACCTGGTACTTATCCCTATTATGTGGAGCCCCTATCACACTGTTTATTTTTCTCTGTCTCCAACTAGGCTGAAAGCTCTTGAGAGCAGGGATCATTTCTTAATCATCATTTAGCCCCAACATTAAGCAAAGTGCCTAGCACATAGCAGATGGACTATAGATATTGAAATGAATGAATAAATAGCTCCTCTATTTGCTTGAGAGTTCAGCATCATCTGTTTTTTTTAAAGTAAAGAAGGCTGTTTGTTTGTTTATATTATGGTAAAAAAAACACATATCATAAAATGTACCCTCTTAACCATTTTTAAGTGTACAGTTCAGTAGTGTATATTTATATTGTTGTGAAACAGGTCTCTGGAATGTATTCTCTTGCAGAACTGGAACTCTATACCCATCAAACAACAGTTCCTCTTTGCCTCTTACCCCCAGCTCCTGGTAACCACCCTTCTACTTCCCATATCTATGAATTTGGCTACTTTAGATATCTCATATAATGGGATTGTATAGTATTTGCCCTTTTGTGACTGGCTATTTTCACTTAGCCTAATGTCTTCAGGGTTTATACATGTATGAGGAGGGAACACTTCTAAACTCATTCTATGAAGCCACCATCACCCTGATGCCAAAACGAGACAAAGATATCACAAAAAAAGAAAATTATAGGCCAATATCACTGATGAACATAGATGCAAAATCCTCAACAAAATACTAGCAAACCAAATCCAAAATACATTAAAAGGTTCATATACCATGATCAAGTGGCATTTATCCCAGGATGCAAGACTTTTTCAATATCTGCAATTCAATCAGTGTGATACACCACATTAACAAATTGAAGAATAAAAAACATATGATCATATCAATAGATGCAGAAAAAACTTGATAAAATACAACATCCATTTATGATTTAAAAAAATACTCTCCAGAAAGTGGGCATAGAGGAAACACACCTCAACATAATAAAGGCCATATATGACAAACCCATAGCTAACATCATACTCAATGGTGAAAAGCTGAAAACATTACCTCAAGAGCAGGAACAAGACAAGGATGCCCAGTCTCACCACTTTTATTCAACATGGTTTTGGAAGTCCTAGCCACAGCAATCAGAGAAGAAAAAGAAATAAAAGGAATCCAAATTGGAAAGGAAGAAGTAAAACCCTCACTGTTTGCAGATGTCATGATACCATACATAGAAATTCCTAAAGATGTCACCAGAAAACTACTAGAGGTCATCAATGAATTTGGTAAAGTTGTAGGATACAAAATTAATATACAGAAATCTGTTGCATTTCTATACACTAACAATGAAATAGCAGAAAGAAATTAAGGAAACAATTCCATTCACCATCACATCAAAAAGAATAAAATATCTAGGAATAAACTTATTTAAAGAGGCAAAAGACGTGTACTCTGAAAACTATAAGACACTGATGAAAGAAATTGAAGATGACACAAACAGATGGAAAGATATAACATGTTCTTGTATTGGAAGAATCAATATTGTTAAAATGACCATACTACCCAAGGCAGTCTACAGACTGAATGCAATCCCTATCAAAATACCAATGGCATTTTTCACAGAACCAAAACAAGTAATTTTTTTGTTTGTTTGTTTGTTTGTTTTTGTGGTACACAGGCCTCTCACTGTTGTGGCCTCTCCCGTTGTGGAGCACAGGATCCGGACACGCAGGCTCAGTGGCCATGGCTCACGGGCCCAGCCGCTCCATGGCATGTGGGATCTTCCCGGACTGGGGCACGAACCCGTGTCCCCTGCATCGGCAGGTGGACTCTCAACCACTGCGCCACCAAGGAAGCCCTAAAACAAGTAATTTTAAAATTTGTATGGAAACACAGAAGACCCCAAATAGCCAAAACAATCTTCAGAAAGAAGACCAGAGATGGAGGAATCATGATCCCTGACCTCAGACTATGCTACAAAGCTACAGTAAGCAAAACAGTATGGTACTGGCACAGAAACACATTGATCAATGGAACCGGATAGAAAGCCCAGAAATAAACCCACACACTTAGGGTCAATTAGTCTACAACAAAAGAGGCAAGAATATATAATGGAGAAAAGACAATCTCTTCAATAAGTGGTGCTGGGAAAGCTGAAAAGCTACATGTAAAAGAATGAAATTAGAACATGTTCTAACAACATACACAAAAATAAACTCAAAATGGCTTAAAGACCTAAATGTAAGACCAGATACTATAAAACTCCTGGAGGAAAACTTAGGCAGAACACTCTTTGACATAAATTGAAGCAATGCTTTTTTGGATCTATCTCCTAAAGTAAAGGAAATAAAAGCAAAAATAAACAAATGAGATCTAATTAAACTTAAAAGTTTTTGCACAGCAAAGGAAACCACTGACAGAATGAAAAGAAACCTACTGAATGAGAGAAAATATTTGCAAATGATATGACTGATAAGGGATTAACATTCAGTATATATAAACACAAACAGTTCATACAACTCAACATCAAAAACAAACAACCCAAGTTAAAAATAGGCAGAAGGTTTGGGAGCTTCAAGATGGTGGAAGAGTAAGACGTGGAGATCACCTTTCTCCCCACAAATACATCAGAAATACATCTACATGTGGAACAACTCCTACAGAACACCTACTGAATGCTGGTAGAAGACCTCAGACCTCCCAAAAGGCAAGAAACTCCCCAAGTACCTGGGTAGGGCAAAAGAAAAAAGAAAAAACAGAGACAAAAGAATAGGGATAGGACCTGTGCTTCTGGGAGGGAGCTGTGAAGGAGAAAAGGTTTCCACACACTAGGAAACCCCTTCATTGGCGGAGATGGGGGTGGGGGCTTGGGGGGGGAGCTTCAGAGCCACGGAGGAGAGCGCAGCAACAGGGGTGCAGATGGCAAAGTGGAGAGATTCCACACAGAGGATTGGTGTTGGTCAGCACTCACCAGCCCAAAAGGCTTGTCTGCTCACCCGCCAGCTGGGATGGGTGGGGGCTGGGAGCTGAGGCTTGGGCTTCGGAGGTCAGATCCCAGGGAGAGGACTGGGTTTGGCTGCGTGAACACAGCCTGAAGGGGGCTAGTGCACCACAGCTAGCTGGGAGGGAGTCTGGGAAAAAGTCTGGACCTGCCTAAGAGGCAAGAGACCATTGTTTCGGAGTGCACGAGGAGAGGGGATTCAGTCCACTGCCTAACCGAGTTCCAGAGATGGGCGCAAGCCACGGCTATCAGCGTGGACACCAGAGATAGGCATGAAATGCTATAAAGCTGCCGCTGCAGCCACCAAGAAGCCTGTGTGCAAGCACTATCCACACTTCCCCTCCCGGGAGCCTGTGCAGCCCCCACTGCCAGGGTCCCATTATCCAGGGACAACTTCCCCAGGAGAACACACAGTGCACCTCAGGCTGTTGCAATGTCATGCCGGCCTCTGCCACCACAGGCTTGCCCCACATTCTGTACCCCTCCCTCCCCCCGGCCTGAGTGAGCCAGAGCCCCCTAATCAGCTGCTAGGTTAACCCCGTCCTGTCTAGGGGTGGGGTGGGGAAAAGATGCCCTCAGGCGACCTACACACAGAGGCGAAGCCAAATCCAAAGCCGAAGCCCAGGACCTGTGAGAACAAAGAAGAGAAAGGGAAATCTCTCCCAGCAGCCTTAGGAGCAGCAGATTAAATCTCCACAAACAACTTGAGGTACCCTGAATCTGTGGAATACATGAATAGACAATGAATCATCCCAAAATTGAGGCGGTGGACTTTGGAAGCAAAGATATATATATATATATATATTTTTTTTTTTTTTCCTTTTTCTCTTTTTGTGAGTGTGTATGTGTATGCCTCTTTGTATGATTTTGTTTGTATAGCTTTGCTTTTACAATTTGTCCTAGGGTTCTGTTTGTCCATTGTTTTTTTGTTTCTTTTTAGTATAGTTTTTAGTGCTTGTTATCATTGATGGATTTGTTTTTTGGTTTGGTTGCTCTCTTCTTTCTTTCTTTCTTTTTCTTTTATTATTACTTTTTAATTTTTTTATTTTTAATAATAATTTTTTATTTTTTACTTTAATAACTTTATTTATTTATTTCTTTTTTTTTTCTCCCATTTATTCTGAGCCATGTGGCTGAACAGGGTCTTGGTGCTCCTGCCAGGTGTCAGGCCTGTGCCTCTAAGGTGGGAGAGCTGAGTTCAGGACATTGGTCCACCAGAGACCTTCCAGCTCCACGTAATATCAAATGGTGAAAGCTCTCCCACAGATCTTCATCTCAATGCTGACTCAGCTCCACTCAATGACCAGCAAGCTACAGTGCTGACACCCTATGCCAAACAACTAGCAAGACAGGAACACAACCCCACCCATTAGCACAGATGCTGCATAAAATCATAATAAGGTCACAGACACCGCAAAACACATCAATGGACGTGGTCCTGCCCACCAGAAAGACAAGATCCAGCTTCATCCACCAGAACACAGGCACCAGTCCCCTCCACCAGGAAGCCTACCCAACCCACTGAACCAACCTTAGCCACTGGGGGCAGACACCAAAAACAACGGGAACTACGAACCTGCAGGCTGTGAAGAGGAGACCCCAAACACAGTAAGTTAAGCAAAATGAGAAGACAGAGAAACACACAGCAGATGAAGGAGCAAGGTAAAAACCCACCAAACCAAATAAATGAAGAGGAAATAGGCAGTTGACCTGAAAAAGAATTCAGAATAATGATAGTAAAGATGATCCAAAATCTAGGAAATAGAATGGAGAAAATACAAGAAACGTTTAACAAGGACCTAGAAGAACTAAAGAGCAAACAAACAATGATGAACAATACAATAAATGAAATTAAAAATTCTCTAGAAGGAATCAATAGCAGAATAACTGAGGCAGAAGAACGGATAACTGACCTGGAAGATAAAATAGTGGTAATAACTACTGCAGAGCAGAATAAAGAAAAAAGAATGAAAAAAATTGAGGACAGTCTCAGAGACCTCTGGAACAACATTAAATGCACCAACATTAGAATTATAGGGGTTCCAGAAGAAGAAGAGAAAAAGAAAGGGACTGAGAAAATATTTGAAGAGATTATAGTTGAAAGCTTCCCTAATATGGGAAAGGAAATAATTACTCAAGTCCAGGAAGCATAGAGAGTCCCATACAGGATAAATCCAAGGAGAAACATGCCAAGACACATATTAATCAAACTTTCAAAAATTAAATACAAAGAAAAAAATATTAAAAGCAGCAAGGGGAAAACAACAAATAACATACAAGGGAATCCCCATAAGGTTAACAGCTGATCTTTCAGCAGAAACTCTGCAAGCCAGAAGGGACTGGCAGGACATATTTAAAATGATGAAAGGGAAAAACCTACAACCAAGATTACTCTACCCTGCAAGGATCTCATTCAGATTTGACAGAGAAATTAAAACCTTTACAGACAAGCAAAAGCTAAGAGAATTCAGCACCACCAAACCAGCTGTACAACAAATGCTAAAGGAACTTCTCTAGGCAGGAAACACAAGAGAAGGAAAAGACCTACAATAACAAACTCAAAACAATTAAGAAAATGGTATTAGGAACATACATGTCGATAATTACCTTAAATGTAAATGGATTAAATGCTCCAACCAAAAGACATAGACTGGCTGAATGGATACAAAAACAAGACCTGTATATATGCTGTGTACAAGACACCCACTTCAGACCTAGGGACACATACAGACTGAAAGTGAGGGGATGGAAAAAGATATTCCATGCAAATGGAAATTAAAAGAAAGCTGGAGTAGCAATTCTCATATCAGACTAAATAGACTTTAAAATAAAGACTATTACAAGAGACAAAGAAGGACACGGCATAATGATCAAGAGATCAATCCAAGAAGAAGATATAACAATTGTAAATATTTATGCACCCAACATAGGAGCATTGCCTCAATACATGAGGCAAATACTAACAGCCATAAAAGGGGAAATCGACAGTAACACAATCATAGTAGGGGACTTTAATAACACCCCACTTTCACCAATGGACAGATCATCCAAAATGAAAATAAATAAGGAAACACAAGCTTCAAATGATACATTCAACAAGACGGACTTAATTGATATTTATAGGACATTCCATCCAAAAACAACAGAATACACTTTCTTCTCAAGTGCTCATGGAACATTCTCCAGGATAGATCATTTCTTGGGTCATAAATCAAGCCTTGGTAAATTTAAGAAAATTGAAATTGTACCAAGTATCTTTTCTGACCACATCGCTATGAGACTAGATATCAATTACACGAAAAAATCTGTAAAAAATACAAACACATAGAGGCTGAAAAAAATACACTACTTAATAACCAAAAGATCACTGAAGAAATCAAAGAGGATATCAACAAATACCTAGAAACAAATGACAATGAAAACACGACGACCCAAAACATGTGGGATGCAACAAAAGCAGTTCTAAGAAGGAAGTTTAAAACAATACAATCCTTCCTCGAGAAACAAGAAACATCTCAAATAAACAATCTAAACTTATACCTAAAGCAATTAGAGAAAGAAGAACAAAAACACCCCAAAGTCAGCAGAAGGAAAGAAATCATAAAGATCAGATGAGAAATAAATGAAAAAGAAATGAAGGAAACAATAGCAAAGATCAATAAAACTAAAAGCTGGTTCTTTGAGAAGAAAACAAAATTGATAAACCATTAGCCAGACTCATCAAGAAAAAAAGGGAGAAGACTCAAATCAATAGAATTAGAAATGAAAAAGGAGAAGTAACAACTGACACTGCAGAAATAAAAAGGATCATGAGAGATTACTACAAGCAACTATATGCCAATAAAATGGACAACCCGGAAGAAATGGACAAATTCTTAGAAAAGTACAACCTTCCAAGACTGAACCAGGAAGAAATAGAAAATATAAACAGACCAATCACAAGCACTGAAATTGAGACTGTGATTAAAAGTCTTCCAACATAAAAAAAGCCCAGGACCAGATGGTTTCACAGGCGAATTCTATCAAACATTTAGAGAAGAGCTAACACCTGTCCTTCTCAAACTCTTCCAAAATATAGCAGAGGGAGGAACACTCCCAACCCATTCTACAAGGCCACCATCACCCTGATACCAAAACAAGACAAAGAAGTCACAAAGAAAGAAAACTACAGGCCAATATCACTGATGAACATAGATGCAAAAATCCTCAACAAAATACTAGCAAACAGAATCCAACAGCACATTAAAGGGATCTTACACCATGATCAAGTGGGGTTTATCCCAAGAATGCAAGGATTCTTCAATATACGCAAATCAATCAATGTGATACACCATATTAACAAATTGAAGGATAAAAACCATATGATCATCTCAATAGATGCAGGAAAACTTTCGACAAAATTCAACACTGATTTATGATAAAAACCCTCCAGGAAGTAGGCATAGAGGGAACTTACCTCAACACAATAAAGGCCATATATGACAAGCCCACAGCCAACATCATTCTCAATGGTGAAAAACTGAAACCATTTCCACTAAGATCAGTAACAAGACAAGGTTGCCCACTCTCACCACTCTTATTCAACTTAGTTTTGGAAGTTTTAGCCACAGCAATCAGAGAAGAAAAGAAATAAAAGGAATCCAAATTGGAAAAGAAGAAGTAAAGCTGTCACTGTTTGCAGATGACATGATACTATACATAGCGAATCCTAAAGATGCTGCCAGAAAACTACTAGAGCTAATCAATGAATTTGGTAAAGTAGCAGGATACAAAATTAATGCACAGGAATCTCTTGCATTCCTATACACTAATGATGAAAAATCTGAAAGAGAAATTAAAGAAACACTCCCATTTACCACTGCAACAAAAAGAATAAAATACTTAGGAATAAACCTACCTAAGGAGACAAAAGACCTGTATGCAGTAAATTATAGGACACTATATATGATGAAAGAAATTAAAGATGATACAAACAGATGGAGAGATATACCATGTTCTTGGGTTGGAGGAGGAATCAACATTGTGAAAATGACTATACTACCCAAAGCAATGTACAGATTCAGTGCAATCCCTATCACACTATCAATGGCATTTTCCACAGAACTAGAACAAAAAAATTCACAATTTGTATGGAGACACAATAGACCCTGAATAGCCAAAGCAATCTTGAGAAAGAAAAATGTAGCTGGAGGAATCACGTTCCTCGACTTCAGACTATATTACAAAGCTACAGGAATCAAGACAGTATGGTACTGGCACAAAAATAAAAAAATAGATCAGTGGAACAGGTTAGAAAGCCCAGAGATAAACCCACGCACATATGGTCACCTTATTTTTGATAAAGGAGGCAAGAATATACAATGGAGAAAAGACAGCCTCTTCAATAAGTGGTGCTGGGAAAACCAGACAGCTACATGTAAAAGAATGAAATTAGAACACTCCCTAACACCATACACAAAGATAAACTCAAAATGGATTAAAGACTTAAATGTAAGGCCAGACACTATAAAACTCTTAGAGGAAAACATAGGCAGAACACTCCATGATATAAATCACAGCAAAATCCTTTTTGACCCACCTCCTCGAGAAATGGAAATAAAAATAAAAATAAAGAAATGGGATCTAATGAAACTTAAAAGCTTTTGCACAGCAAAGGAAACCATAAACAAGATGAAAAGACAACCCTCAATGGGAGAAAATGTCAGTTGCAAATGAAACAACTGACAAAGGATTAATCTCCAAAATTTACAAGCAGCTCATGCAGCTCAATATCAAAAAAACAAACAACTCAATCCAAAAATGGGCAGAAGACCTAAATAGACATTTCTCCAAAGAAAATATACAGATTGCCAACACACACATGAAAGGATGCTCAACATCACTAATCATTAGAGAAATGCAAATCAAAACTACAATGAGGTATCACCTCACACCAGTCAGAATGGCCATCATCAAAATATCTACAAACAATAAATGCTGGAGAGGGTGTGGAGAAAAGGGAACCCTCTTGCACTGTTGGTGGGAATATAAATTGATACAGCCACTATGGAGAAGAGTATGGAGGTTCCTTAAAAAACTAAAAATAGAATTACCATATGACCCAGCAATCCCACTACTGGCCATATACCCTGAGAAAATCATAATTCAAAAAGAGTCATGTACCACAATGTTCATTGCAGCTTTATTTACAATAGCCAGGACATGGAAGCACCCTAAGTGTCCATCGACAGATGAATGGATAAAGAAGCTGTGGTATATATATATATATATACACACACACACACACACACACACACACACACACACACACACACACAATGGAATTCTACTCAGCCATTAAGAAAAGGAAGTTTTGCCATTTGCAGCAACATGTATGGACTTGGAGGGCATTATGCTAAGTGAAATAAGTCAGACAGAGAAAGATAAATACTGCATGATATCACTTATGTGGAATCTAAAAAATATTTAAAAAACTAGTGAATATAACAAAACAGAAGCAGACTCACAGATATAGAGAAGAAACTAGTGGTTACCAGTGGGGAGGGGGGAAGGGCAATGTAAGGGTGGGAGAATAGGAGGTACAAACTTTTGGATTTAAGATAGGCTCAAGGATGTACTGTACAACACAGAGGATATAGCCAATATTTTGTAGTAACTGTAAATGGAAAGTAACCTTTAAAAATTGTATAAAAATAAAAAAAATTAATTAAAAAAAAAGGTTCATGCATGCAGCATGTTAGAGTATTTCCTTCCATTTTGAGGCTGTCTAGTATTCCATTGTATGTATATATCACTTTTTGTTTGTCCTTTCATCCACTGATGGACTTTTGTGTTGCCTCCATACATCAGTGATTTTTTATGATTTTCTACAGTATTTATAATTCTGTTTTTTCACAAGTTTCTGAACCTACAACATTCAAATTCTAGATAATATATGCAAATATATGCTTTATAGAAATAAAAAGAGCTTTACTAAATATAAGCTTTTGTTATACTATAAAAGTTATTCACACTTTTTCTAATAAAAGCTCATCATTAAAATGTATACATTTTAATATGTATTTCACTGTATAAATCCTCACTAAAAATAAGAAACACTTATGTAAGATTTGGTATCAGTCTAATTTATACAGAAGAATGGATCAAATAAGACTGATCTTTGTAAGTCAATTTTTAAACTTAGAAGTATAAAAATCTTGAGAGTCATGAATATATTAATGAATGAACATTCATTTAGAATATATATATATTATATATATATTCCAAAGCTGTGTGTATATCTTTTTGAAAGAAAGAACACAAGTCATTAATCTTGGTTTTGTTCAAATACCAGACAGCCCAGAGGAGTACATTTTTACTCAACACCTGAGATCAGGTGGGATGGATAGAGTTCTCTGCCCTAATGGTCAAATTATAGTGCAATCCATGTAAATAGGCATTTAGTTCCTCAAGGGATAAGAAGACAAAAGAAAGAAAGGTGACAAAAAAAAAATCCAGTAACAGTCCCAGATATAATCCTGTTACTTTAAGGCAATTACCTATGTTAGGCATATCTTTTCTTCCCAACATCACCTTCATTCCTTCTTGTTGATTTTGAGAAATGGGTCACCACTCATTGGGGCTCATCCGAATGGACATTTAGATGAAATCTCTCTCTTTCTCTGCTATTGTAAACATTATGTAATATACTTCCTTGTATTTTTGCATGCATGCATGATGATCTTCTTAGAATAAATGACTGAATTGGAATGGCCATGTCAAAGGGTACACCACACACTTCTAGGGTTTTTATTACAAATTGCCAAGTGGCCTTCCAGAAAGGTTTTACCAAAGTACTTTCCCACTGACCATATGTGAAGTGCCAATTTCCTTACCTTCTCGCTAACATAATTTATTAACATCCTTTTTGGTGATTTATAATCAAAGACAAAATTTGCTGTCTTATTGATTTAACTGCATTTGTTTGATGATAATTTATTTTTCAAGTCTCAGTCCATTAGTGTTTCTTTGTGAAATGCTTGTCCATGTCCTTTGCCCTTTTTTATATTGTGGTGTTCATCTTTTGATTATTGATTTTTTTAAATTAAATTAAATTTATTTTTTATACAGCAGGTTCTTATTAGTTATCTATTTTATACATATTAGTGTATATATGTCCATCTCAATCTCCCAATTCATCCCACCACCACCACCCTGCCTCCCCGCTCTCCCCCTTGGTGTCCATACTTTAGTTCTCTACATCTGTGTCTCTGTTTCTGCCTTGCAAACCGGTTCATCTGTACCATTTTTCTAGATTCCACATATTCCACATATATACCATATTTGTTTTTTTCTTTCTGACTTACTTCACTCTGAATGACATTCTCTCGGTCCGTCCACGTCTCTACAAATGACCCAGTTTCGTTCCTTTTTATGGCTGAGTAATATTCCTGTATATTGATTATTGATTTTTAAGAGTTACTTGTATGATAAGGAAATTTATTATATGTTCCAAATATTTCTCCAGTCTCTCATTTGTTACTAATTTTATTTATGGTGTATTTTTATATCCAAAAGTTTCAAGTATTTACGTGCTCAACTCTATGAATTGTTTTCTTTGTCGTTTTTGATTTGGAAGTCAATTTTATGTAACCTCCGTGTGGCAGGTTTCTATCCTGTAGGGGAGCAACTTGCTAACCTCTGTGATAGCCTTGGGGCAGGGCTTGAGTGCTAATCAGGGAAATTTTTCTTACTGTCCTGTGTACTTGGGGAGCCTTACCTCCTGCTGGCCTTTGGCTCCTCTCTAGCCATGATAACCATTGGTATCTGCCTAGAACACAGCGGGTGGTTCAGCGGGGTGAGGGAGGGGTGCCTGTCTCTTTACACAATGGCTGCTTCCACTCCCAACACCCCAGCAAAAATGCTGGTCTGACCATAGAACACTGGTCAAAATTAGGAAATTAACATTGACACAATACATACTATTACCAATCTATAGGCTCAATCAGATTTTCTCCAGTTATCCCACTAATGTCCTTTTGCTGGTCCAGAATCCAATGCAGCATCCTGTGTTGCCTTTGGTTGTCATGTCTCCTTAGTCTCCTCCAAGCTGGGACAATTTCTTGGCTTTTCTTTGTCTTTCACGACCTTGACATTTTTGAAGAGTGCTGGTCAGTTGTTTCATAGAAAGTCCTTCAATTTGCATCTGTCTGAAATTTTCTCATGATTGGATTGAGGTTATTTATGCATTTTCACAGGAATGCCTTTCTCAGTGCCTCATAACAGGGGTTCATGATGTCAATGTGTCTTAGTCCTGCTGATGTTAACTTTGATTACTTGATGGTTATCTTCCAGGTTTCTGGTGGTATCTTCCAGGTTTCTGGAAGTTATTTTTCCCATTGTAATTAGTAAGTATCTTGTGAGAAGATACTTTGAGAATATATAGATATTTTGTTTCTCATTATACTTTCACCCATTGGTTTTAACATTAATTGATGATTCATGCCTGCAACAATTATACTGCTGTGCTTATCTAATGGTGACTTGCTGTTTCAGCCATTCTTTCTACATTTATTAATTGGGCTTTGTGGTAAGGAAGAGCTGTTTCTTCTCTGCCATTGATTTGTTTAATTATTTATATCAGTATAAAGTAATAGATATTTATTTTATTCTGTGAACTATAAGCTATTATTATTATTTATTTTGTTAATCAAATTGTACCAGATTTGGTCATTGGGAACTTCTTCAAATTAACACATATGTTCTTTTGATATACTCCTACCTTTTTTTTTTTTTTTTTTAGCATTTCTTTACTTCCTGGCACCACAAGGTATACCAGATTCTTCTTGTCTTTTCCCTGCCCATCTCTGGAATCAACCACTTCTCCAATGAGCCCTAGTTCCTCTCATTAAAGAAAGATATTTAGAAACCATGATTTGGTCTCTAGGTAGGATCATTGCTACTGGGGTGTCATTGCTTTTAGGTCCTCTCAGTGGACAAATCTAGAGAACACATAGAGAGAACATATATATCCTCACACACACCTACACACACATCTGTATTTATTTATATATCTATCAATCTATGAATATACTCCAAATCATGAATTCATTCTGATAGCCTCTGATTCCAATCCAACACCACAGGGCTCATTCTAGTGTTGCTCTTTTTTTATTTGTAACTGCTTTCTCCAAAGTGAGAAACCTGCTCTCATTATCCAAATGTATTTACTTAATTGATCAGTCCTAACATATACGTAAAATAGTTTCGGAATTGCTAACCAATACCCCTTTGAAAAACTTAGTAACTAGTGCATATCATCGGTGTACAGTTCTTTTTGTATTTCGCCTACCCAATCAAAATACTGTGTTCTGAAGCTACTCAGCTTAGTTCCTTCCTTTCTTTCTCTCTTTTTTTTAATATTAATTAATTTATTTGGCTGCACCGGTCTTTGTTGCCGCACACAGGTTCTTCATTGCCGCGTGTGGGATCTTTAGTTGAGGCATGTGGGATCTTAGTTGAAGTATGCACGTGGGATCTAGTTCCCTGATCAGGGATCAAACCCGGACCCCCTGCATTGGGAGCATGGAGTCTTAACCACTGGACCACCAAGGAAGTCCCTTCGCCACAGTGTGGTTGTGTTGTTCATTTGTAGTACAGTTAGGTTATTGGTTCCTGTTTGTACAACATTTCATTTTGGGTTCCTCCCACATCCTGGTTAGTGTTAACTATTTGTTTCTGGGGTTTGTGAAACCTCACCACAGTTCTCAGAGTCAGAGATATACACAAAGATATACTCACAGAGGTATCACTTGCTCCCTCATCCCTCCTACCCGCTTCCCACTCTCCCATTCTTTCTATCTCAGTCCCATCCACCCCTCATAGGTAACCAATATCATTAGTTTCTGATTTATTTGTCCAGTGTTTCCTTTGCGTGACTGATCCCCTGCCAGTCTTGATGGTAAATGGACAAGAGCAGCGGCCAAAGCCTTAAAAGGACATGGAAATGAAGGGTGAAGTTTACCCCAACAGGTAAGTTTCTTAGACTAGGAGACATGCTGGCCAAGGCTGAGGGGACTCTAGAAGGGGGACTGATAAATTTGATACAATATCAAATAAAGTCCATACTTTATTTGTATTTCCTTAGTTTTTACCCAATGTCCTTTTTCTGTTCTAGGATCCCACCCAGGATACCACATTACATTTGGTTGTCATGTCCCCTTAGGATTCTCCAGACTTCCTCTGACTTTCCTTGTGTTTGATGACCTTGACAGTTATGAGGTGTGCTGGTCAGATAATACTTTGTAGAATGCCCTTCTATTGGAATTTGTGTGGTGTTTTTCTCATAGTTAGACTACCATGAGTTCTTGGGAGGTCAAGTGCCATTTTCATCTCATTATAGCAACATGGCTTATGTCTAATTGATGTTGACCTTGCTCAGCTGGTTGAGGTAGTGTTTGTCAGGTTTCTCCGCTATAAAGTTTCTCTTTATTTTTCCCTTTCATGCTCTGCTCTTCAGAAGGAAGTCACTATGTGCAGCCCATACATAAGGAGTGAAGAATTATTCTCCCCCATCTGAGGGCAGAGCATCTACATAAATTATCTGGAATTCTTCTGCATGGGAGACTCATCTCTTCTCCAACATTTATTTATTTACATCAACATGGACTCTTGGGTATTTCTTTTATACTCTGGGTTATAATTCAATACTACGTTAGTTGTTTTCCACTCAAATTGGTATTAAGACTCTTTGGGCATTAGGGGCTCTTCCATTTTCTTCCTGTTCCCCTTTGACATGCTATTTTGGACTGAATGTTTGTGTCTTACCCTTCCCCTGCCACATTCATATGTTGAACCCCTAATCCCAAACATGTTGGTGTTTATAGAGATGGGCATTTGGGCAGTAATTAGGGTTAGAAGAGCTCATGAGGACCCTCTTATAATGGGATTAGTGCCTTTATAAGAAGAAACACTGGAGAGCATGTTTCTCTCTCTCCCAGCATCCACACAAAGATCACGTGAGCACACAGTGAGATGGTGGCTGCCTACATACCAAGAGAAGAGACCTTGGAATAAAATCTACCTTGTTGGCACTTTGATCTTGGACTTGCCAGCCTCCAGAACTGCGAGAAAGAAATCTCTGTTGTTTAAGCCACCCAGTCTATGATGCTTTGTTATGGCAGCCTGAGCTAAGACACATAACCTCATTGTTTTGTTTTTTGAGTGTTCATTACTTTCTGGCCTTGCAAGATGCTCCAGATTCATCTTGTGTATTTCCTGCGTCAATCCTAGAATCAGCCATTTCTCCAAGGAGCCCAGTTGCTATTACTGGAGAATGTTATTAGAATCCAAGAACAGAGTCCCAGGTAGCGAATTCTTTTTGGATGGACAGATTACTTTGTGCCTGCTATGTTCCAGGCACTATGTTAGCTTCTTTTCATGTCAGTTTACTTGATCCTCATAACAATTCTATGAGGAATTTACTGTTAACCCTCTCTACAGATGGGGAACAGAGGTTTAGCTAGGGAAATGCTAGCCAGCATCACCTTGTTCTGTCTCCAAAATCCATCACACCGCTATGATGGAGACTGGTATCACATATGTCACAAATAGACAAACCAAAAAACCCTCTGTTTATCTTCAGTTTTGTGCTTCATAGGCACTGGAATAACTTGCATTACAATCAATATGTAACAGGTAATCATTTCTTATTCAGTGGGGTGACGATATAAGAATAAGACCCTCCTAGGCCCACAACATGATACGGATTACCTCTCCTGATACGTACAGATGTCACGCCACTCTTATGAGCACAGATGCATGCAGCTCTCCTCATGTGTGCAGACAGTCTGTGCCTAGCTTCATGTGCTCACAAGGTACACACCACAGTACACACCAATCCTTGTGTGTACAGATGACATGTACTACCCTTAAATGTACAGGTGACATGTCTTAACTCACAAAATAATGAAATCTGACATGTGAAAAAGTGCTTTATAATGGGCATTCACCCTATTTGCCACCCGTTCAAGTTTAAACTATGTCAGATTTTTCTCTTTCACGCATAGGACCTGCTCATGAAATTTGGGGATATCCTAAGACAACCGTTTAGCATCTTAGCTGTTATGATTCTAAATAGTGCTTCCAAAGGTAAAATTGGACGTTTAAGTTTTGCCCTCAAGGATGGAGAATCATATGATACAGGAAAGGACAGATCAGACAACCAGAGTGATTAAGGCTCTGTCAGAGTGACCGCGGTGTGAGCTGGTGTTTGAAGTGGATATTGATGGATTAGTCTGCTCAGCACTCCCTTTTCCTCTGGAAAGTGCCTCTGACATCCCATCCATAGCTGCCATGTTAGTACATCATGACCTGGTCCTGGCCATTTGATCATTCCAGGGAAGAGCACTTGATCCAGCTGGACCAACCCCAGAGTCCTTGCCTAGGACTTTTGTAACAGGAACTTAAAAGGTGAGTGGGCCTTTCTTTAGTGACCAAAGCTGTGAACACTGAGGCTGTTAGTGGCCGTGTGAAGAAAGAATAATGCCCTAAAATCTTTGACCAAATCCTTCTTTATGCTAAGCCTATTCGGGGATGGTTTTCAGTCACTTCCTATGAAAACAGCCCTAACCAATGCAGAATGATGGCCAATCACTGTCCTGTTATTGCTAATATACCAGAAAACATATCTACTGAGACTCGAACCTGTGACAGACATTATCTCAATTCTCAAAATGCTATATAGGTATAGTCCAGATCTTTCAAAGGTGGTAAATTTGGTATATTAATTTTTCAGAAATTTTCCAAATACACATTTGTGATACTTAAGTATTACCCTAAGTACTTAAGACACATTTAAGATAATACTTAAGTATGCATAGTAAACGTCTATTGATCTGGCTTTCAAACAGTAAGAGATTTCAAATTACTAAACTTTTTCTCCACTCTGCAGAAAGAAGTGAAATGATAAGATGTGGTAATTAAGGGAATTATTCTAAAAACGCCTTTTGAGATACCCTAACGAGTCAACATCACCTTCAATATTGTGAATATTTCAGTGCCTGAATCATCAAAGCAATATTAAGCACAGTACGACTTTGCTTTGAAGTGTATTTTAGTCTATTACAATTCTACGGATATAATTTGTTTATAATTCATGTATGAGCATCATGGTAATAACAGCTAATACTTTTGAGCTCCTACCATGTATCAGTAGGGCAGTGTTCTAGGGCCCTAACTTTTATCAACTCCTTAATCCTCACAACAATTCTACTGAATAGACACTGTTCTCCCCATTTGCAGATGACAGAGAGGTTAAGTAATTTGCCCGAAGTCGCACACCAGTAAGAGGTGAAGCTGTGAACAGAACAGCCTGACACTAGAGTCCATACCTGTTAGGTAACTAAGTAGATAACTGTAGTAGCTCTCAGGTAACTAGCCTATTCAATTAGCAGGAGATCCTACTTCTCATGTCCTTTGGAGGGGATTTTAATGTACTACTTCTTTACAAATTCTTTGGATTTGCAGACTATGTATCAGGTATCAGTGAGGCAGAGATCCATGCAGGAAATTTTTCTTTGATTATAGTGGCTTGTGTCCCTGTGACTTGCAAGAAACAACATGGTGGATCTCCTCAAACTAGAGACAGCTCCACCAGGCTCTCCTCATTTCCTTATGGTGAGAGCAAGTCTTTCAGAGGATTCCCATCTCTCTTAGGGTAAGAATCAGAACCCTTCTCAGGCCACAGGCCCTGTCCATCTCATCGGTCTCCTCCGGGGCACTGTGCTTCAGCCAAAGAAAGGTGTTTCTCCCATCTCAAGACCTTTAGATAAGACAGTCCCTCTGACTTGAAGGCACATCCACTTCATCTGCACCACCTAGGCAAATCCTGCTCATCTTACAGTGTTTCCATAACCCACAGACCAGGTTTGATTCCCTTCTTATAATCTCTCGCAGCATCCTGTACTTCCTTCTTGTAATAGCTGCGAAAATGGTAATTAGAAAATTGTGTGGTTACTGAATGTCTGTCTCCCTGCCTCTAAATGTAAGCTCCATGTGGACAGGGACTGCTTGTCTTGTTTGTTGCTGATTCCCCACAGCTTAGCACATAGTTGGCACCAAATAAATATTTGTAAACTGAGAAGACAGAATTACCAGCTACCAGCTGAAGAGGAAATAAATACTCTAGTCTCCTTGGCATTGACTAATCCGCTGAGTGTGGAAGAAGGCCTGCCCAGACAGACACAGAGAATGCTGGAGCAGCTTGGCAGAGTGGTTAGCAAACCAGGTGATAAATGAACATATCTACATGGTTTTTTTTTTCTATACAATTTTTAAAGTGATTAGGACATGGTGAGGATAAAATTATAATTTTGAGAGCAACAAAATCGAATCCAGTTTTAATAGTGCTAAAATCTTGATCAAAGAAATTTCAACTCAGAACACTAAGGGCCAAAGTGAAAGAAACGTACTGGTTTTGATGATATTGTGTCATTCTACCAAGTCTGCTTCTGTGGTATTCAGTGTTCACTTTTAGTTGCAGCCCTCTTAATTTTTATATCTTTATTTTTTTCGCAAATGTTTTATCACCTCTTTACTGATTCCTCGAAACCGTCTTATGCGGAGAGGTGGTGCCATGGCCTGGGTGATGAAGAAACCTTTCCTCTTTCAAAGACTCCAGTTTTTAGACGATAAGAATTGCTAAAAAGGAAGCAATCAAACCTGTCTGCCTGCACCCAGCGCGCTGCTTCCCAGTTGTAATTCGCTTTCAGATCCTCCTGTGAATCGTCTTAGATAAATAAGGCTGGTTTGCCGTCCATTTTTTTGAGTTCACGTCTCTCAATCTGTTCACCTGGAGGATAGCACAAGGGAATTGATCGTGGAAATTCATTTCTCCGTAACCACAGTCTGCACCAGTGACATCAACACTAATCCTACGTTGGGAAAATTTTGCACCCTTCGTCTTTCAACAAGTTTGCAGCTGCCTTCAGAGCCGTGAGGTCCAGGACTTCTCTCCAGGCTCCCTCCGAGGGGCGCGGGCCGTCGGCGGTGAAGCGACCGTCGGGCGCCCCGCGTCCCGGGAGACGAGTCTGGTGGGCCGTTCCGGGAAAATGTCCCCGGCAGCGACTCCGAGGCGGGGCTCCCCGAGGACGTGGTGAAACCAAAACAGAAATCGATGGTTCAAAACATCACCTCAGCAAATTGTGTTTTCCAAAGACAGGTGTTGCCTTCATGAGGCTACGGTTCTCCAATGCCTCCAACTTTCACAGAACCTTTCTCGCAGCGGGTCGCCTACCGCTGGGGTGCCGCCCCGCGCGATAGGCCGGGGAACCCCGGTCGGTCGCTCGCGCCTCGCCCGCCCACCGCGCAGTGAGCTACGCCTCCGCCACGTGCCCGCCTCCCGCGGCCAGGCAGCTCGCGATTGGCTGGCTGCGCTGTCCGTCGCGGAGGGAGGGCGCGTCCCCCTCAAGCCGGCGCTCCCATTGGTTATGGCGGCGGCGGTCGCGGCCGGGCGCGCGGCCGCGGCGAGGAGGGGAACCCGGTGGCGCTGGCGGCGGCGGCGGCGGCGGCGGCGGCGGAACGGGCGGAGGCTGCCGGTTTCGTAACCGTCGCTCCTCCTCGCTGACTTGCGGGCCGCGAGGCCTGGGTCGGGCCGCGCCGTGCGGGGCCGCTGGGAGTGGAGGCCTCTTGGGGGCGGGCGGGCTGGAGGCGCAGGTAAGGAGGCCGCGGGCGGGCTGAGGGAGGAGGAGGAGGCCGCGGCGCCGCCGGCCGCTCGCGTGGGCGCGGCCCCGGCCCGAGGAGACCCGGCCCGGCTCTGGGCGGCCGGCTTACCGGGAAGGCCCCGCGCGGCCCGCGGCGCGGGCGGCGGCCCGGCGCGGCGTGTGATGCAACCTGCCGGCAACACCCGGCGGGGCCGCTGATCTCATCCTTGGCCCCGGCCCAGCGCCGCGGCGCCACCCGCAGACCCCCGCGCTCCCCCAGCGCCCCTGCTGCCGGCCCGGGACGGGATGCGAGCCGGGCTGTGCCCCCTCCAGAACCCGGCCCTCTGTTTGTGCAACGTGCAGTGTGACCAGCCAGGCTCGTATTGGCCCCTGGGGATAAAGGGTGTTCCCAGAATAGCAGAAGGTGGACGGTATCTTACTTCAGTGCCACCTGGGATATTTCCTGCGCCTGCAGAACTGCTCGGTGTTGGGTAATCGAGAATCCTTTTTAGAAGTTAGTCGAGTAGTCAGGGAAGGCGGTAGAGTTTTAAATATGTGACTTTACACAAATAATATTGTGCTTCCTTATGGAGCTGTACTTTGAATATCCTTCAGGTGACTGTTGAACACAGGTTGGATGAACGTGCAGCAACCACGAGTTGACTAGAACAGAGAAGGGCAAAAAATGAAGTGTTTCGTTAGCATGCTTGGAGGGAACACAGTAAGGAAAATTGCCAGCAGAGGTGTCTAGATGGAGAGGATGGAAGTGCATGTTCGAGGGGAAGGAGAGTCTGTTCTTCCAAGTAAGCTCGTGTGTTTTTATTCTTCAGAAGGTTTAATTGCTGGGCTTTCCTCTGGTCTGAGGTTTGTGCTGTCATCTGGCGTCTTAAAATGTGTCCGTTTCAGGATGGTTTTAACCTTGGTGGGTTACACAAAAATGGGTAGTTCTCTCTCCCAGTGTACACTCACTCAGTTGAATTCTTATTGGAAGAGATTGTCCTTTGATTCAGATAGGATGTGGGACGCTCAAAGAAACTTTTGAAATAAAATAGTATAAAGGTTTGCTTTACTAAGAAATTCTGCATCTAAAAGCCCTTGACAGTTAAAAGTTAAAATCTGGTCAGCTGTTACTGCTTGAGTAGTATTTGGGATAAGCTATTAAAGCTGAATCACTGTTTTGGAAAAACTTAGTGTAAACAAGGCTAAATAATTACAGGATGCTAGTGAGCTGAAGAATTTTTCAGTTCGAGTCCTGCTTCTGGTGGGCACACTTGGCGGATTCAGTCATTTTAATACCCCCCTGAAAAACATAGGTGGAAGCAAAACTTAATATTTTTTCCCCCAGAATATCCTCTAAATTCTCAAGGTCACATCATGACTGTCAGCAAGGTTGTCTGATCTTGGACAGGTGGTTTCATCCCTTGGGATTTAAACAGCACCTGTTGAGTCCTAGGTAAAGATAAATAGGACCTCATGGGGCTGAATTTGGCCTTACGGCCTAAGATTGTCTCACCTGATCACAGAAATGGTAAACGCAGGTAGCCACAATTCCAGGTTTATTGTGTATTCTTAGGAGGGGGTGCTTCCATGGGCTCTTATACTGGTAGGTACATTGGTCTCCTGTCTTTTTGGCTTTCCAGACCTATCAGTTAAAAAAGAAAAAGAAAAAAGAATTGAGCATGACTCCCTAATAGATGTATATTTATAAACAATGTGTGTGTATTAGTTTGTGTGTGTTGTTAATGGCACTAAAAGTAGAGTAAAAAGATGACATTAAAAAAGACAAAAGAACATACATTTTCTTCTCATACTCCAGTAGGCCACTTATGTACTCCCTGAAGGGATGTACCCTCCTTCATGGACCCCTGCTTTGGGTCATGAAACCAGTAGTGGCAGATAAATAGAAATCCTGCTCATTTGGGTGTTTGTTAACTTTGCTTACCTTCACTTCACTTGTAGTACAGAGTTGTCAGACCCTGGCAACATATGTCTAAGAACTTGAGGTTATGGGAAACATAATTGGGCAAAGTGGAAAATAAAGGTTCTCTAAGAGGCAAAGACCAGACAAGAATGATGTTCACTGTATAGGCTGGGGACTAGAAGTAGTAAATGTTTTTATTTTCCTGTATACCATTAAGAAAGACCAAGAACTTTAGGTGGTAAGACCATAATATCTTAGTAACAGTCTTGATTTAATTATGGTTGTTATATAAGAGATTTTAATGCTAGAGAAATCTCATTTTTATGTAAGACATTTGTAAAAATAAGTGTTTTCTCTTAGCCTTTTGAGGTTGTATTCAACAAATATTTCTTGAGCACCACCGCTAGATGCTGGGCATACGGTGATAAAGACAGAGTTCTGTCTCTAGTTTAGTCTACAGGGAGGCACACTATCGAGCTGGCATTGACCAAGAAACTGGGGGAACAAATTGGACAGAAGCACAAAGAAAAGATAACGTGCAGACAGGTGCCCCTGAGAGATGATGTCAGCCTGAGGTAATTCTGTGGCATTGGGATGGAGACGGATAGTAGAGGTGAGGTATTTTGAGGGGGTGGGGGTGGGTAGAATTGTCAGATGCCAATGATTTGAACAGATTTGGAATAAGGGACAAACATCTGAATATTTTGGAGTGTAGACCTTCGTTGAGGAAATTGGAGTTAAAAATTTATTTGGGGGGCAGGGGAGGAGTATCTGGTTGTACACATGTGAAGAAAATGACAACAGGGTTAGGAGAATCCTTGAGAGGTTTATTTTCCCAAGTGAAACTGGAGAAAATTTTGATTTTGTTTTACTCATGTTAACGTTTTGAGTTGTCACTGTGTCACTGATTTGAATGAACATTACTTGAATTAAGGAATTTGAATTTAAAAAATGTTACCCACTCAGTCCACCTTTCTTAAGGTCCATGGTTGATTTGTAGCAGTGGCTCTCAAACTTCAGTGTCATCAGAATCACTTGGAGGTCCTGTTAAAACAAGATCGCCCAGCCCTATTCCCAGAGCTCCTGATTCCTAGGTCTGGGGCAGCCCGAGAATTCACATTTCTAACAAGGTGATGCTGCTGTTGCCGGTTCAGGGACCACACTTTGAGAACCACTGCTTTTCAGCTTTTCTCCTGCTTCCTGCTTGAATGATTCACAACAAGGAAACAAGGTGCCACTCTGCTTCCTATAGACTGAACTTTGGAATCGTATTTGTCCACATAGGAGCCAGACTTTCATTTAGGGTTGAATATCCAGATGTGAAATAAACTTTTTTCTTTTTGTGCATTGTAGGTGCTCAATAAATGTTTGTGGAAGAAACAAAAGCACAGATAACTGTGTAAACTAAAATATGTAACTTGTAGAGGCAGCTGTTTTGCTCAGTGTAAAAAACAAAATTGATAATAGGTTTGGAGTTAAGTCTTAGACCACTTAGCTCTGACCCCCTTTCCTTAGTGGATAGCTCTTCACTTTAAGAGCTACTTTCTTGGCTTGTCTTCGGTTGGAGGACTTAAAAAAACAAAAAAAATTGGAGTTCTTTTTATTATCTCCAAGTTTCCTTTTCCTACATTTTTACCAGTTTGATGATTACTCTTTGTTTTACAAGCCGAAGGACTCATTTTCAAAACCTTGCCTACTACGTTCAGCCTGCTACCTTGAGTCAGACTGACGTAAAAGAGCCCTTCCCTGTTCCGGTATCTTTGAGAACAGAAATGGGCATGAACATCACTAAATTTGGAGGCTATAATAAGAGCTTTTGGTGACTGAAGTTCGTGGTATATTGTCAAAGTCAGAAGGCATTTTACCATTTTACGTCCCTCATTTGCAGATGGGGAAATCGAGGCTCACAGAGGGAAGGGGTATGTCCAGAGTGAAACGGGGAAAGTCAGAGCCAAGATGAGAACTGACTTGGTTCCTGGTTTGTACTTCTGTGGATCATTGTTATCTCTGAGTTTATTAGAGAGTAGCTTTAAAGACTAAAAACCTAGTTGACATATAAAACATAAAAAAGAAGATAAATAAGATGAACATAATCATGATTGTTGAGACACTCCCAGGAGACGCGTTAAACAAGTTCATAAAAATTGAGTAGGGCTTCCCCGGTGGCGCAGTGGTTGAGAGTCCGCCTGCCGATGCAGGGGACGCGGGTTCGTGCCCTGGTCCGGGAGGATCCCGTGTGCTGCAGAGCGGCTGGGCCCGTGAGCCACGGCCGCTGAGCCTGCGCGTCTGGAGCCTGTGCTCTGCAGCGGGAGAGGCCACAGCAGTGAGAGGCCCGCGTACCGCAAAAAAAAAAGAAAGAAAAAAAAGTTGAGTAAACACTTTTCACTTCACACCAAATAGATAAGCAATGGTATAGATGGCCTTTAACACTATTAGTGGTAAGTGTAGCACAAATTATACTGAACTGCCACTTTTTAACTGGAAGAAAAAATAGGCAACATGATAAATTATCAGGGGAAATGTGAAATATCCATTACTGAAGATAGACTTGGAGTAGATATCCATCATGGTTTGGAAGGAAGCTTTTGGTGTTTCCTTAGCACTGAGGTGAGAACAGATGACCGGCTAGCTCAGGGCTGCCTGTGTGGCTTGAAAAACAATGGAAAGTAATGATATATGGCCTTTTTAAAAGCAAAGATTTTTAAAAAGCAGACCAGTAAATGGTGTTTATACAGAAATGCCTGGCTAAAGGTTTGGGTGAAGCTACTGGCGTTTACTAACTGAGCTTTTCTTAAGAACTGTAAGGTGTACTCATTTGAGGCAGTTCATAATTCTGGCTGCGGGTTTTTTTCCACTGATGCAGTTTTAGCAGTTTTGTGAAAAGAGAACGGGATAGTTTTATGGTTCCTAACGCTGCTTTCTCAGTTTCCAAGAGTGCTGTGACTTCTTGGTGGGCACGGTTCACTCAGCTGAGTCAGTTTGTCTTGAAGTGGCGTCATGATGGTAGGATAGGTCTGCTTTTGACACATCTTGAGGCAGTTGTAGCGAACTGGTTGAATTCATAGTAATCCAAATATGACTAGTTCTGAAACTGTGACTTCATTTCTATGGGCAGCACTGCTGCGGTATTTCAGAATTGGCGTTTCCTCTGTGCTCCTTGAGCAATGTCAAGTGGGTGCAGGCACCGCAGCTGCTCTGGCTCTTGGTCCAGCCTGAGTCCCAGTCTCCTTGGATGCATCATCAGGGCTTTTGTTGCTTTCCTTGCGGTTTTAGGCTGACTGTGTTTAGATGTGTTTACTAATTATGTCGAGAATTAAAAAAACACTGTTAGAAGCATGATGGGATGGGGAAGCAAATTGGGTATCTCAGAGCTCCTAAATCTGTGATCCAAGAAACTAACTTAAAAAAATCTCTGTAAACTACTCTCATTTGAGGTCATTAAAAAAAATAAAAACAAGCAAAACACACCTTTTCAAAACACCCTATAAAGATTCTTACGCTCCAGGAGAGAGGTCAAGTCCTTGATGACTCAGTCTCTGCATATTAGAGTAAGGACCATGCAGAGATCGCAGTGCAGTGCTTCCCGATGGGCACTGGAGACTGGGCTGGGCGCTCCGCCCCAGCCTTCTATTTTGACTTGAGCCGACAGTTGAAACTTGTCCCCTCTTTTATTGCAGGTGTCTCTCCTGTCATAATGGAGCTCACTGTGTTTAAACCAAACATGGCACGTTTCTCTCTTGCGGATTGCCAAGTGCTCTTGGTTCATATGTGCTACCTAACGAGTGGTATTCTTTTGTTTTTCCTCCCATTTTTGATAACAAGCACAGATGGGCAGTACCCTCAGGGGTTCAGATGGGTTGAATTTGGCCGTATGGTGCGTCTGTATTAACCTACCTCTAAATTACATGACTTAGACTTCTGAAACATTGGAGCAGTTGGCAGTTGTCATAGACTTTTCTCAGCATAATCAATTAGTATTGGCCTGCTATTAGGTACATGCAAGTTTAATCTTATTTGATCTTGTCATTTCAAATATTTTAATGCAATTTATTTTTTAACTAGGTACATGTGAAGATTTCTTGGCAGATCAAACCATTGATCACCTTGTCCTCATTTCTACTTGTTCTGTGTTGACAAGGGAGCGCGCCCAAATGAGCAAGGTATCACAGCAGAACACTACCCCGGGCGTGAATGGAATAAGTGTCATTCATACTCAGGCTCATGCCAGTGGCTTACAGCAGGTTCCTCAGCTGGTGCCCGCCGGCCCTGGCGGCGGAGGCAAAGCTGTGCCTCCAAGCAAGCAGAGCAAAAAGAGTTTGCCCATGGATCGCAACAGTGACGAGTATCGTCAGCGCAGAGAGAGGAACAACATGGCGGTGAAAAAGAGCCGGTTGAAAAGCAAGCAGAAAGCGCAGGATACGCTGCAGAGAGTGAATCAGCTCAAGGAAGAGAATGAACGGTTGGAAGCAAAAATTAAATTGCTGACTAAGGAATTAAGTGTACTGAAAGATTTATTTCTTGAGCATGCACACAACCTCGCAGATAATGTGCAACCCAGTAGCACTGAAAATACGGCAGATTCTGATAATGCAGGACAGTAGACCTCACCCCTTTCAAACGTCACAACTTGTGGCTTGAACGTTAAAGGTGTGACTACCTACACTACTTGTATCAGCGGCTGAATCTCCATTATTCAAAGATCCATTGAAGGTTGTTTTCTAGAATCAGCACTGAAGAGTTGATTAGCTAAAAATGTTAGCCATATAATTTGAATATCTGGTTTTAAATGATAAGGATTTTTGTGGGGATAAAAAACAGTTTTAAAGGTATATGGTAAAAATAGAAAAAAATGCCCTGGAGCTTGATGTTCTTAATAAATCCTGACTTCCCAAGAAATGTTTCTTTTCCAGGTTGACAAAAGGAATGGGGAACTGGCAAGTCATGCAGAAGGGTCTTGGTTTTAATGGATATGGTTAATTGGATGAAAGAAAGTTGAATGCCATCTCTGTTTATCTATGTGTGACTTTTTTCTAAATTATGTATTAAAAATGCTTAGAGCTATAGAAACCAATCACTTTATAATTTGGAGTGATTTTATGTATAGCATAAACCTTGTTTTAGCATAATTAGTACCATTTTCCCCAGCAAGTACAAATTTTTGAATAGTGATGTCAGGTTAAGTAAAGAAACTCCATTGCATTTTAAAGGCAGTATGCAGCCATCTGGCTTAAAAATATAAATAGCATTTAGGAAGCAAATAGGTTTTTTAAAAGTAAAAGCAAAGCATTTGGGATACCTTTGGGTTATTGCACTGGCATTATTTTGTTAAAATTAAAAAAACAACTCAGTGGTTTAGAGAAACTTATGTACCAAAATTTTAGTTTCTGCAGATGCTAGTAAAGTAAGCATTTTTTTAAAAAACATACCATTTGGACAGCCAAGTTAGTAAACAAAACGTTTTAACAGTTTATGGCCACACAAATTACTGATTAGGATCTTGAATATTAATTTCAGCAGGTAGTTTCTCCTGTGTTCAAATACACTGCAGTGGGGCTGTGGTTTTTAAAAGCAAAAATTTCTTGTGAACGATCACTTGGTATTTGATCTTAAACAACTGATTATTAGAAAAATATGTCATCAACTCCATGCCATTTCCCAAAATAATAGTCTAAGAAAACTTGAAAGTGTAAGGTTTAACCTTTAATTTATTTCACTTAAACACATCGTTTTAATATTGTTTTTGCGACATTTTCTAGTTAGTGGGCTGTTCTTCCAGACTTTTGTACCACTTTTTATTCATTTGTATGCATTTATGTCCCATAAATTATTTTAGCAAGAAAATACTGATAAAACTCAGGATATTGACATTTTTGTTAAGACTAAAAAGTGGCAGTCACTGAAGATGGAAATCTCTAGGGTCTGGCTTATATAAGTGTTGGTAGTTTTGATTGTCCTTGTTGACTTTTTTTTTTTTTTAAGAACAATTCTAGCTCAAATTTGTGTTTTTCTCTTTTTTTGGTTTTTGTCTTTGGGTGACCTAGGCTGGTGAGAAGAGACTGAGTCACATCAGATTAAAAAGTTACCAGGTATCTTATTTGAACATGGTCATTTTGGGCCACATTGTTGTTTCATACTAGGACCTGGGACAGTGTAACCAGGATGTAACTCAAGTTGCACCCTTGGGTTGGTGGAAGAGTGCCGTCTGTGCCCTTCTGGGCGGAAGAAGACATCACAGTGCCCTGCAACTCAGCAAAGCCATTATTAAAGGCCAAGAGTCCCTTTCGCATGTGACAAGAGCCCTGTATTGTTCCATGAGAGTGACTGTCCCAGGATGGTTAACTCCCTACAGATCCAGGAGACAGGATAGGGCTTCCTATTAGGGTCCAACATTGGTTTACTGTGGTTGGAGTATGGATCTACTTGTAGGTTGATAGATGTCTGAAACAACTAACTAGGAGATACCCACAGAATCCTACTGAATCTTTAATAGCACCTCACTGGAGATGCAGTTAGGTCACTTGAATCTTTAAGCACCTATAAGAGGTGCTACAGACATTTTTAATCTCTTACTTACTAAACAATATCTTTCAGAAATGGTTGTCCTCATGGAATTTATTGTTACCAATTATATGAATTGACTTAACTATCTTGGAAAAGAAGCTTTAGGGAAATCATCAGGTATGTACTCAATTATTTCAAATAAGAAAATAAGATTGTACCTTTTGGAAAAATTCAAGCTTTCCTTTTACCTATGCAAATCAAAACTAGCACCAGCAGTCATGTGTAGAACAGAAATGTTAACCATTGTCTTGACTATCTCACTGAAGTGTTTGGGAATGAAAGTTTTTAGTTTGATAGATTTATCAGTATAAAATGGAGGGAAACCAAGTATGGGGAATGGGTAAGTTTGGGAATTGTATATGACTTCTGTAACTTTTGTCCTGTAGGTTACATATGAACCATTAGGATATGATCTGCCTTTGCTGGCAGGTCTAGTGATTTAGGAATTAGGCTTTAGTATAAATTTCTAGCTGCATGTGAGTCTTCCGGGATGGGTGTTTTCTGACAGGTCTTGGCTGCGGGTGGTGCGATCCAACAGTTCTTCCTGCTGTCTGGCCCCTTTTAGTTACTGGGATGTGAGCTCAGATACTTTGGACATTCTTACCAAGAAGTAGTAAGATTTTAAAATATGACCAGATTTTTGAAATTCAGGTCACGAGTGTGAAATTCTCAAATTTACATAAAGAAGTAGAAGTATGTACAATTTAATGTTTGGTGTTACAACAAAGGAAGTCGTAGCAGCTTTTGATGTTTCTTAATCCCCCTTAGAGGGCTTGAAGCTTTGTACCTGAACAACCCAGTTAAAACACTTGAGTGTTTTTGATGCCTTAGAAATAGGAAAAAATTTTTTGTTTGACAAAAGCTAGGAAGGAAGAAAGTCCGTCCTATAGCTGTTAGATCTGCCTCTCAGGAAGAAGTACCTAACTTGTTCTTTTTGTTCCTGGCTTTCCTTAGTTTGTGAGATTACTCTATTTTTTTAAATATAATTTTATTTCTCTCAGTGAATTTGAAATAAAAAAAAAAACTTTGGAATAATGACTGTATTTCATTGTGGGTTTCTTTATGTAGATACCAAGAATGCAGTGCAAATGTTGACCAGCTCTGAGGAGCAGGCAGATTCCCTGCTGCCTTTCTGTTCCCAGCCCAGGGCGGGGGTGAGGTGGGCGTGGGGACAGGCAGAGGCGCTGTTGTCCCAGGTCTAGACTTCCCTTAATGATAGGAACCTAGTTTTCTCTGAATTTAGAGTGCCTTTCAGTAATATTCTTTGTCCCCTAATGTAGAAATGTATACCAGAATAGAGGAAGCAATAACTCGCATTCTGCTTAGACAGCTGACGTCTCAGAGTGTGGTCTCCACCTACAGAGTGGTAGGAAATAAGTTCTGAGGCTTTGAGGTTGACGGAATGTCAAAGTAAGGCCTTTCCTCTAACAGTACAGTTTATAGTATGCCCGTCGTCTTCGTTTACACAATGCCATAGGGTGTCTGTCGAAGTGAATTCATACATAAGAGTCCGAGAAGCTGATTTGAGTGTTTCAAGGGAAAGTGCCATAGATACTTGCCTTCTATGATCCTTCAGTTACTTTCATGTCCTGGGAAATAGATTTCTACTTATTGCATCTGGGTGAAAATTGTAGTACAGTAATTATTTCTGTGGGTAATATGTCCCATTTCATTTTTATGAATTAGTTGTAATTTAGAATCCAGTAACTTGTCAGGGAATTTTATATCGACATATTATGAGGGTGCTATAGCTCTTTTTCAGTAAAAACACTTTAGACCTACTGCTCTTTGGCTGCATGTGAGTATCTGAAGAGTTCATATGCATTTTACACGTACTCAAAGGAGAGCAGCAGCCCTGAATATCCTTTGACTGCAACATCCCACTCCTCCCAGAGCTGTAGACCTGAAGGTTGTGCAGGGGTGTCCAGAGAACTGGGCTCGAGGCTGTCACACATCACACTTTTCTGCAGCCCAGTTACCTGAGTCTTGTTTCCTCTGAAGCAGCTGTTGGAGCCAGGTGCCTTTGTACATCACCACCTTTCAGTTCTGCCTCCTGAATGAATCTTGTGACATTTGCTTCACCTCCCCTTCCCCACCTTCTGCAGAGCCATCACCCTCTTCTCTTTTGCCTGGCTTCTGTCTCCCTGGACCGTTGCATGCTCTCCAGAACCTTCATGGTTCCCCAGTGCACTCCGGGCGAGACCCAGTCTCCGTGGGATGGGCTGCCTTCATTCCCCTCCACTCTCCCGCATCACTTTGCTTTGGCTGCAGGGCTTTTCTCAGCACTTTTTAGCCCAGGGCCGGCTGCCTTGGGACAGCTCCTTAGGTCTGGAATTCTTCGTCTCCTCTTGCTTTTTCACTTCCCTCCCTTCCCGTCTCAGCCCCCCTGGCTTTCTAGATAAGGTCAATCCTGTTTCTTTCCCTCTTGGCACATTCTAATGTTTGAGATGATCTATTTGTGCATGTTTGTTTAAGGGGAAGCCTCTCAGGAGACTGGGCTCTGAGAGCAGGGGTCATGTCTTTGTGCCACATAGGCACATAGCAGATGCTCATTTCTTGAATGAATACCTAGATCTTTCCTGGTTTTGGAAAAGCTTTTGGCACTGTATGGCTTTCTGGAAGGGTCTCTAATATATTTCTGAAGCTGGACAAATTTCTGCAGAAGTTGGAGACTTAGGAATTGGACCATTCTCTAGAACACGGTGCAGAGTAGGTGGCTACTGCGGTCCCCGGAGACCTGCACCTGCAAAGAATGCCTTTGACTCGCCTACCTGGGCTCAAGCACCCAGTTCTGTCCCCAGTGTCCCTCTTAGACAAAGAGCATTTAGTTCTTGAGATTTCTCCTTGTTCTTTCCTGACGACTTGATAATCAGAGCAAACATTTATGTGAAATGGGCAGTTTTGGTATAAAACGTCTTATAAAGGAGAGGAAGGAGAAAGGTGTATGTTTTTTAGTTAACACAGCTAAACTAAACTGTCCACTTAGAGTTCCAACCTAACTTTATAACCTTAACTGGTTTTATCCTGGGGGTGGGGGAACCTGAAACCCTGCGCACTAGAGCATGGCTCGCAGATACAGCCGGGGGAGAGAACGATTTGGCAAACTCAAACTCCTGACCCTCAGAAAGACGATCATTACTCAAACTGCTTAATACCACAGATAACTTAGGGAATATATCTGCGCACCAGGAGGAAACCTTAAAAAATGGTTTGTAAATCTAAGAAGAAAAAGATAAATGATGATTTGAAACTAATGCTGCTTTATTTTAATGTGGCCACATCACAAGCACTTTTGTGTTACTGCCATAGGAAGAAATCAATTTACTCAACTCTTCAGTGACTTCAGCGGTCTCTGGCTTGGGCTACAGAGTTTCCCCACCCTGTTAAGGTTTCATCTCTGACGTCCGTCCTTCTCACCTGTCCTTCACCTTGGCTCGGATGAGAGCCAAGGATGAGAGAACCCCAGAATGGTGTGCAGAATTCTTGAAGCCCGCTGCAGGGGTGGGGGCGGTTCTCTGGGACCGTGGGAGAGGTGGGCAGGCAGAGGAAGGCCAGGTGTCCTGCCACTGGCAGGGACTGGGCCCAGGTGGCCCGGGATGGCTCCACAGCCTCAGGGTGGAGTTCGGCCAGTGGGCTTCCACTTAGGGGAGACAAATGGACTTGGCAGACGTGGAAGGAACCAGAAAGCTCACCTTTGCCATGGTGCTGCCTTAGGCGGCAGTGTCTCTCAAACAGATGCTGGCTTTGCAAGCCTGTCCCGCATGAGAAGGAAATCAAAGACAAGGAATCTGCGAGTCTCATGTTGTCGATAACTGTACCTTAAGGGCTGCGTGATTCTGCCCCCCTTCGGAAATCCAGCTTTGAGGCAGTAACCGTACCAAAGAGGCTTCCTACTCTACAGCCCTCTTCACGTGGGCAGAGGCCCAGCCCCACCTATGCCCAGACTCCCGGGTCTCTGCAGGGCCAGTTTCCAGGTCTAACCCTGCAGTGCTCACCTGCAAAGGGACAAAGAGAGAGGGAGCCGGGCACAAAGGTCCATTTTAGGAAATCTTCTATTGCAAATTCCATTCTGTGTACTGATTTTGAGAGAAAACACGAGAAAGGCATCTTTCCTGAGCAGCATACAAATGACGGCAAGATACACATTTAGTTGCTAGTGAAGAACACGATTATTCAAAATAACGGGATAATTGAAAATGAGCATTTTAAAAGCCGCTGTCGCTGTCGTTCAAGCGAAGTAAGTAAAAACAGATTAAGGGTGTGATCCCACAGAAGGTTAATTAAAAAAGTTTCTCCCTGGGAAACAGCATATTTGGTGTGATCAAACGCTGATGCCGCATGTGATTTCTGAGCACCGCTGGGGGCCAACCGCCAGGCCGCCGTCCATGAAGTGAGCTTGCCCGTGGCTCTACTTTGGGCCAGAGAAGGGAGCAAAGGCCTTGTCACGGCCTGCCATGCATTCTTCAACCTCCTCCACTGTGCGGGGCACACAGGTCAGCAGCTCCACGCCACTGTCCGTCACCACGACGTCATCCTCGATCCGGACCTGGTCAGAACGACGGACGCTCGTTATTTCTGAGCTGGCCTCACACGCTAAGTTTGAGGGTCGGGCCCGACGGCTCCAGGCTGACCCCCACCGAGTGGGAAGAGCCCTTTCTGAGGAGTGGTCAGTACTGCCGGGGGCAGGGGGCTGGCCTCAAGGCCTCTGTGGGCAGCTGCTGGGAAGAAGGCGCCTCCCACAGGAACCTGCTCGTGCCACCTGCCCACCCTGGCCTTGCCCCTTGCCCGGTGGCTGGGAGCCCCTGGAGTGGGCAGGGGTTTTGTAGGAATCTGAGTCGCTTGTGTTGAGGGCTGAGGCTCCTGTCTGGTGACAGACCATGAGAAAGGGCAGGCCAGGTCCCTCTCCAGTGAGGAAGTCAAGACTGTGCCTCCTGTCCTGGAGGACAAAGAGGTGACACGCAGCAAGGGAGCAAGGACGCGGGGCCCACCAGCACTCACCCCGCCAAAACCATGGAAGCGTTGCAGAACCTCGCGGTTAAAGAAGCAGGCACGGGCCGGGTCAGCCAGGGCCTCGTCCAGGAGGTGGTCAATGAAGTAGATGCCGGGCTCCACAGTGAGCACCATGCCCGGCTCCAGGCGCCGAGCGGTGCGCAGGTGCCGCAGGCCAGGCTCGTCCATCCGGTCCACGCCCTGGGGGAGAGGACGGTGAGGGGGATCCAGGAGGGCGCAGCCCCAGCCCAGGGCCACCGCATCGGTGGGAGGAAGACGGAAACAGGTGAGCGCGCGGGGCACCCGCCCCTGCCCGTGCAGGCGTCCACACGTGGGGCCTGGCTCGGGCCCCGTGGGTCCCCCTGGAGCTGCAGGAGGCTCTATGACCATGGGGGTCTCCAGCCCAGACTCAGCCTTGCTGTGTTGCCCATGGCACTCCAGATAAACCCCTCCGCTCTCTGCACGCTCCCCTAGATTTCTCACGTCCCTGCCCCTGCTTCTCCTCAGAACCGTGCCCCGTGGACGCCCGTGCACACACACCCAGGGCAAGCTGCCCCTGCTGGCCCATGGGGCTGGCTGGGGGTCCGGCTGCCTCAACCAGGCCCTCTCCCCGCGAGAGGAACAGTAGAAGCCAAACTTGTGAAGCCTTTAAGAAGGCTTGTGGGGCCTCCCAGGCTGCACGCTTTCTTCTAGGCAGCTCAAGTGGAAACCAGCCCCAGAAGTGCTGGACCTGGTATCCCCCACAAGCCAAGCCCTAGGTTTTCCACGTGGCCTTCCGGGAGGAGGGACAGGTGCTGTCGGCAGGACGGGCCATCAGTACGAGCTCTGGCTCGTGTGTGCACAAACGCACGCTCACCCCGTGTGCATGGCCTGGGGGTGTGTGCCCCAAGAAGCGCACGTGGGCGGCTCCACACCATGCCCGTGTGCTGGGCCCCCACTGAACCACGGTGACCGGTTCTCAGCCCTGCAGGGGCACCACCCCCCCTCCCCTGCCAACACTCACATGGGCGTGGCCAACAGGGCCATGAGGGCAGGTGGTACCTAGGACACTTGCAGAAATTTCCCTGCCTTCACCAGGTCCCAGAAGCACCCATCCATCCCTTGGCCAAGGCCTGTGAGTGGGGCAGCAAGCAAGCTTTCTGGTCGGGCTCTGAGCTTTCCCTGCCCCGCTCGCAGCTCTCCCCTGGAAGCCCAGCTGCTGGAGATGGAGCTGTCATTTCTGACTGTTTGGGGGCCAAGAACATCAGACTTCAATTAGTGGTTCATGTAAGGTAACCAGAAACGGGCTGGCTCAGCCTCCATCCACGGCTGGGCACAGCAGGGAAGGCTGTGAGCGTGATTCCACGAGGGTGGGGACAGCGGGGCGTGTAGAAACTGGTACGTGCAGCCGCCCTGACCTGGTGTGAGTCAGGCTGGGACGGAGGTGATGAGGGGACACCAAGGCCCTGTGACCCCTGATGGGTCATGCTCTGGGCCCAGGAGCCTGTCTGGTGTGGTACCCGACCCCAAAGCACTACTATGTGCCTAGAGGAGCTAGGCAGGAAGGCAGGGGACATACGAGGGCACAGTCTGGGATGACAGTCCCTGTGCTCAGGTGGGAGGTGCTGGCAGGGCGGGGCGGGGCGGGGCCCTGTCTCCTGCCATCTGAAGCCCGTGCCTGCCCCTGGGCAGCCCCTCCTGTCCCTTCCCTTCATGCTGCCCCCCAGGTGCCGTCGCCTTCTCTCTACTCCAAGGTTGTCAAAGACAGGGGCCTGGCGGAGGCAGAGACTGACAAGGTCTCCCTGACCTCCTTGGTCACCGTGGGCCCCCCGCTGCCCCAGAGCGGTGTACCGAGGGTGGAGGGTTTGCTCCAACTTGTACAGACAGCCTTCCCTCTGGAAGATTTCAGGACCACAACTCAGACTGGGGGTGAGGGGAGAATGGAAGGGATCCCGTGGGGCACAGGAGAATGTGCGCGCCCCAGCCCACTGACCATGACCCCCCGCCCCCCTTCAGAGCGCTAGCTCTCTGGTCTGCCCTATGGGGCCCACCAGGAACGGCCAGATCAGGGCTGGGAAAAGGATGGAGGCCGAGCTGAGTGGGGAGAAGACCCCAAGAAGGGGAGCAGCCGCGCGCCCAGCCCCTCGGGCCCGGGGACTCCAGCCTTGTTGGGGCTCAGGGGCCCCTGCCCATGCCGGGTCCACGCTGGCTTCTGCCTGGGCTCAGGGCTCGATGGGGCCTCCGCTTTACTGGGCTCTGGGCAGAAGAGACCCAGATGTGTCTATAGGCCTGAAATAAAACAAATGACTTTTATAGGAAAAGCCATATTTTTTCCACAATGTTTATCTGTCAGAAGGATAGACTCTGAGCACAAAGGACTGCTTACTGGAAAAGATGAAAACAGTTTGCTGCCAATTTTCTCTGGTGGAAAAAGAGCGCTTTGGAGACTAATGAATAACGAGCCTCAGTTAACAATGTCTGGAAGGCCCAGCTCTTGGCTCCGTACCACAATGTGATGGATAGAAATTAGGAAATTAAAACCGATTTTGTTTCTCCAAATTTAACTGTTTACACTTGAGGAAAAAATAATTGAATAATAATGCTTCTCTTGAGCAATTCCGCACCCCCCCCCAACCCCCAAATATCGTTCTTAGAGCTTTCAAAATACCCTGCAGCTAAGAGGCCAAGCCCAGTCTTGGCTAACTGGCTGGTGGGCCCCAAGGCGTGCACCGATTGCATAATCCGCCCCCTGCACTGCGGGCACCAGGCCAGACGGCAGGGCTGGGCTTACCCACACCCACCGGCCGGGCAGGCTGCAGCCACCTGCCCGGCAAGGCTTCGGCAGGGCCTCCCGAAGCCGTGAGCACCGTCTGGGTGGTCCTTTCAAGGGTCGGTCAGTAGGAGGGGGAGGGGAAAGCCTGGCCTGGAGACGCCCACACAAGCCTTCCTCCCCTGCCAAGGGTATCTCCTAGAGACAAGGAGGCCAGCAGAGCGTGCTGGCCCAGGGGCCTGGGGGGCAGAGGTTGCACCAGGGAGGAAGCAGGAGTAGGACCCGTGAGGGGCGCTGGGCTCAGCTAGTCCCAGGAGGGACCGGGGCCAGCCACCAGATGGTGGAGCCTCATCACCCCGTCTGAATGAAGCCAGAGGCATGAGGACATGACGGGTGCAGTGCCAGCCCCATCACTAAGACGCAGCTTTGTGGCTCCCGCTGCCCTGTGGGGACCCCGTGCACTGCACACTGACCATCTACCACCTTTCAGGGCAGGCGATGCCCCCAGCGCACAGCCCGGGGCTCCATGCAGAGCACGCCCATCCCACACCAGGTCCTGTGGAGGCAGCCATGGCGGGGGAGGCGTTGGGCACGGGGGGCATCAGGGCAGCGACCTGGGCCAGGACCAACCAATGGGTGAAGGGGGAGGAGGGGCGGCGGGCCTCGCCGGGACCCCATTCCTCCTCACCCTCCTGTCCCACTACACTCCCGCCGTCTCCCAGAGCCCCAGCCCAGCCCAGGGAGGGCCAAGCCCAGCTACGGCTCACAGGCAGGCCACTCGGGGGCTGATGCACCCACACTGACCTCGGGGTAGCCTCCCACGTCATGCACATCGATGCCCATGAAGTGGCCGAGCCCGTGAGGCATGAACACGGCTCCCAGGTGGGCCTGGACCATGGCGTCCACGCTGCCGGTCAGGATGCCGATGCGGGTCAGCTCCTCCAGATGGATGCGGTCGGCCAGGCGGTGCATGTCGGGCCACCAGACGCCTGTGGCTCAGAAGGAGGCTGCAGTGAGCTGCAGAGTCTGGCAGCCTGGCCAGGGCTTCCCCGGGCAAGGTTTCGGGGGACACACGACGCCCTCGCACTGGCTGAGGCCGTGAGGGCCTGAGGTGAGGGGCAAGGGTGACGTGTCCCGGGCAGCGCTTCACGCAGGGCTTTCCCAGCACAGCTCTGGACTGGAGACCCTCCCTCTCTCCACTGTGCCCTCAGGGGCAGGCTCCTGTCACCCATGGTCACCACAGGGGCCCAGCCCATGTCGTGTCTGCTCCTGGGGCCAGGGGAGCCCAGTAGGTCCTTGGCGTCAGGAGGAGAAAAGCGTTGTGTCCCCCAACAGTGGACGTGGGGCAGCCTCAGTGGGCCCCAGGCTGAGGCTCAGGTCCAAACGTTGCCTCAGAGCCTCAGGCTGGGGGTGGGGGGCATCCCTGCACACCCCCGCATGGGGCTGAATCATCCCTGGAGCCTCTGTGGGGAGCAAAGGTTTCTGGGGTGAAAGTGCAGCTGGCACTACCTCACGGGCAAACTGGCAGGGGTCTGTGGCCCTGTCTGCTACAAGCGCTAGGTGACCATCTCCGTGGCAGCCCAGATGTCCAAGCCCCAGGCTGCTAATCAGACTCCTCTTTGCCCCAATCCTTCTGGGGCAAAGGTCACCATGGAGAGTATCCCCAGTAACCAACTTTCGAGGAGGGCAGGCTGTGCAGAGCTCAGGGGCTCAGCCCTGCCTGGTGCCCAGGGAGGCCCTTAGGGGCTGGAGCCTAGGGCCCTCAGGGAGCCGCCTCAAAGAGCCTCGACCGTCACTGGGGCACGGCCACCTTGGCCACTGGGCTCCATGGAGTCCCCACCTTCAGCCTCACTCGAGGGCACTGGGTGCTCAGGCTAAGCACCGGACAAGGCCTTAGGCTGGCAAACCCCCCCGCCCCATCCTACGAGGGTGGAGTTGGGGGCAGGCCATGTGCCGGCCGAGGCTAGCAGCCCCAGGACACTCAGGGTCAGGTGGACAGGGTGGGACCGGCACCCAGAGAGGGTGGCCAGTGCCGGTCCTTGCGGCCCCCTCCATGTGGGGAGTAACCCTGGCTCCCAAGGGGCCTCCCAGCCATGCCCTGATGATCACAAGAGCACTGGGACCCCACACCCCGAGGGGCCTTGTTGGACCCTGCGCTGGTGAGGGTTAGGCCACCAGGGTCTGAAACTCTGGCTGGCAGAGGGCAGATGATGGGCCCAAGGGGTAAAAGGAGATGAGAGCCCCTCCTGGGACACATACCCTCCCCTCTCAGATGCTCTTGCTGGGCACCAGTCCCCCATGTGGGGGCCCCCTTTCCTGCCAGAGACAGTGGGCCCATGGCTGGGGTCTCGGGCTGGCTGGAGGCCCAGGGCTGATCCAATGTCCCGGATCCCCAGGGTCCAGGCTCTGAGCAGGTGGTGCTGCGGCCTGGCCAGTTCACAGGGGAGTGGCCAGCCCCTGGCCCAAGCTGCAGGGAGGCCAAGGGTGGAGGATGCCCAGTCTTGTCCCGAGGCTCAGACTCCTTGGAATCCAGCTCCTGAGTCCAGCCCCGTTCTACCTGCCCAAGCCCACCACACGGGGGTGGCATCCTGGGGTCTGGAGTCTGGCTATAACCACGTCAGCGTGGGGGACCAGGTCTGCACCCCTGAGGTTGGAGCCGGCATGGGGGGCTTTTCTCTGATGGTCTGGCATCCTGAAATGGAGACCTGGGTAACCGGGTCCCACCTTGGCCGCTCACCTGCCGTGTGATCTGGCCAAGCCTTCACCTCCATGAGCCCCAGACGCCTCTTTTGTCAAACAGGGCCACAGCGCTGGCCCCAGAAAGCTGGCTGTATAGGCTCTGGCACCTACTGGGGGACCAGCTCACTAATCCCCCCAAACTGTCACTAGCCACCTGTGGCCAGCCAGACCCTGGCTTGGACACATGACAGTTCACTGCGTTCCTGGGGCACAAGCCAAGACTGCCCCAGCCTTGGCCGCTGCTCTTCTTCTAAGACCGACCCACCCACCTCGACCTCCTCGGGTCAGGCCACCTGTGTTCCAGAAGCACACTGAGGTCTCTGCAGGTCAGACCCTTTCCAGACCCGGCTGGCCTGTGACTCTTCATCCTCGAGGTCTCAGCGGAAACGTCAGCCCCTCCTGGGGTGACACCCCCCACCCCACCCCCGCCGTTGTTCTCTCTCTGCTGTCCCGGCTATTCCTCTCCTCTCCGTGCACCTTGTTCCTGTCCAGCAGGTGTGCTTCCTTGCTTCTAGGGTCTCCCCACCAGAAGGGCGGCTGCCTCCCCTGGGCACACCGGGGCCTGGCGGAGCGGGTGCCGGTTCAGGGCTGAGCACGTAGCACACTCTTTTCTAAGGTCTGCTCCCGCCTGGGGCTCTGGGCCTAAAAGAGCCCCCAAACAGCCCAGCGAACTCGGCTCCTGTCACTCAGCCGGGCCCCTGGGGCTGAGGAAGGGCCGATGCCCCAACCCCCGGGCAGCTCCATCTCTCTTGGGCAGGGCCTTTTCCGGTGGCCAAGAGAGAGGCCCGGGAAGCAGTCTGACTTCAAGCCTGGCTAACTTCCACGGTGGGGCTGCGGTCTCGGCCCAGCCGCAGCGGAGGGTGGGAACCAGGTATAAATCAAGCTCCGTCCTGGCAGCTCGGCTCTCCTCCTGTCCTCGCGGCCCCTCGTGGGGGCCGGACGTGCAGGCCCCAGCGGTCCCCACGGCGCCTCTAGTCTTCCTTGCCTGCGTGCCCTTGGGGAAGGCCTTGCACACAGCTCTCTTGGCCGGGACTGGGAGTTTCTGCCTGCGTGTGGTTAGGGTTGTGACAGTGATTAAACCTCCAGCAACTTGGCCCCAGCGTCTGGCCCGGATGGTGGTTACGACACCCACGGCCAGGGCAGGGGCCCCTGAAGTGTGTGGAGGTTACTGTCCTAGGGCTAGGCTGGAGGGGTGGGCACAGGCCAGAGGGCCTCCCTGCCCACCTAACGCCCCGACGCCCGGGTTCCTCAGCCTCTGCAGCCCGCAGGCACCTCTGAGCCCACACGCCCAGCCAGGGGCATCGGCAGTCCCGCAAGCCTGCTCCTACTGGGGATGCCACGCCGTGGATCACACTGCAGAGACTGGGCGCCATCTGCCCTGCCCACCCTCCCACCTCCAGCAAGCACCAAGTCTCGTCCCGTCTTCCCGAAACATCTCCTGAACCCGGTGCCTCTGTGGGCCCCCACCTCTCCTGGACCCCTGCCTGGTTCCTCCCCAGTCCTCGCAATGCCTCACCCCCGCTGCATCCTGCACAAGGCCGGGACACCAGGACATCTCGTTAGAACACGGAACAGACCATGCCAGTCCCCCCACCCGCCCCCGCCGAGGACAGAGCCCCGAGCTCCTCGGCCCGGCTTCCCACTCCACCCTCATCCCTCACCCACTCCTGAGTGCTGGCGCCCCCGTGCCTTCCACCCGCTGTTCCCTCAGCTGGGACCACCCCCTCCAGGGCCCTCGCCTTCCCAGTCTCACTCCCGTTCCTCCTATGGGCCTTTGTGCTGAGGCTTTCTCCAGGAAGCCCTCTCTGACTGCCCCTTCCCGTGCTGCCAGAGCTAAGCACACGGGCACAGCCATGGCAGGTCGTGGCCTCTGATCCCTGAGAAGGCGGGGCCTATGCCCTGCTCCGAGGCTGGTAACCGTTTGGCCTGACCAGGAGCCCCTGCCTCCCTCGTGGCTCTCTTGCAGCCAGTGCTGTGACCTCATGGGCCCAGGATTCAGGTGTGCCCCCCACCCTGCTCCTCTGTGCACTCAGACCCCAGGGTGGCTGGGCAGCATCTGGGTTTGCGCCGCATCACCTGCCTTTTGGCTCAGAGGGACCAGAGTCCCAGTGCCCAAGCCCCACTATGTATCCAGAGCAGCCCCAAGTCACTGGCTGGTCTTCTGTGCCCACCTGGCCCCCCTCAGACCACACCTTCCCCTGCTGGGCCGGGAGCCTGCTGGGCCTGCTGCCTGGGCCGGCTCCTTGGAGCCTCGGCAGCATCCATCACAGGCTTGAGGCCTCCTGCCCAGAGCGTGACAGCCCTGGGGGCTCTAAGGCCCTGAGCCGAGCTGGGAAGGCAGCAGAGGGCCCCTTGAGCTACATCCTCACAGCCCCATCCAGACAAAGAGCTCACTTCGTTTGAAGACAATGGCCCTCGGGGGATGATAGCGCGCCAGGCCCTGGGGGTGCAGGAGGGCAGGCTCAGGGCCAGGGTCCCAGGGCAGGCCCCACGGGCTGCAGGGAACTGTCTGGCAGGCCGCGCTGGCGCAGGGCTGAGGGCTTCCAGTCCACCCCAGCACACAGCCCTGCCTGCTGCCAGGACCTCTGGGGACCCACTCACCCTGCAGGACAGGGGCAGCACGTGCCCAGGCTGCAGGCGCCTCGATGCCGAGTTGAGCGTGGCTGCCTCACGTGGTCTCCGTGTGCTCCCTCCCCGCCCTCCCTGGCCTCTCCGCCAGGGAGGGCGGGGACTCACCCACTGCCCTTCGGCCAGCAAGGGAGCCTCTCAGGCCAGAGTGGGGACACAGGGCCCTCGCCAAACACAGCCCTCCCTGTCCTGGCTTCTGCCAGAGGGCGCTCACGATCTGGATGGCGCGGTCTCCCAGCACCTCTGTCTGCCAGAGCCCTGCATTCCGCACCATGTCTAAGGCGAGGCCTGAGAGGAGTCCTGCCGCTGCAGCCCCCGCCCCCGCCAGGGAGTGAGGCAGAGCAGGCCAAGGCACCCCGACCCCGGGGGTCTGCAGAGCTGCCCCGCCCTGCACCTGCGGCCAGCTCAGACACTGGCTCTGGCCCAGCCTCCCCCACAGTGCTTCCTCCCCTCATACGGGCCGGTGGGGGGTGGGTCCCATCGGCAAGCTCCTGGGTGCCCGCGGAGACGGGGGTGGGGTGGGGGGTGGCCACGGAAGCCTTGGAGAGCTTCGACTGCACCCGGCCAGAAGCCGGCGCGTGGCCGCCGCATCCCCTCCCGCGGGGCAGATGAGGGTGGCGTTCTCCCAGGTGTGGCAGCTGCCTGGCCTGCCCCTGCCACCTCGTGCGGCCCCCCTGAGTGAGCTCAGCCCTCCGTCCCTGGCTGTCTGAGTGGCAGTGAGGGACGCTCCCCCTCTGACCCCAGGCCTGCTTTCCTCAATCCCGGGGCAGTAGACCAGGATCTGGTACACTCCGAGCACTGGTCCCTGCCTCTCCTCTGGGCATCTTGCTGTGACCCCGGCCGCCTTTATTTACTCTTCCCTGGAAGGCTCAGGAAGCAGTCACGCAGTCTCAGCGGGTGTTTGTCTTGGCCCAGGAGCCAAACCCACAAACCAGGGGTATTTCCGCTAGGATAGGGCACAGGGCTGACCTGGCCACGGCCTCTGAGCTGCCTGTGGGGAGGTGACCTGCCCCGACGTGTGAGAGCAGCTCTGTGGGCAGGACCCCCATCCCGCCCGGCCTGCACCGCATGCGGCCCCCGGGGAACTGTGTCCCAACCCCGAAGCACGGGGTGTGGGCTGGGGGAGCTCTGCGAGGGCTCTGCTTCATCCCCCCAACAAGGGAACTTCGAAGCCCCACTGTGCGCCGGGGGAGGCTTGCCTCCGTCTGCAGGGACCAGCTCAGCTGAGCCCAGCCTGGCCGGGCCTGAAGCCTTATAACTGCTCCTGAAGTGACATGGCCAGGCAGCCCCATGGGACCTCGGTGCCAGGACCACGCACCAGGCCCTTTTAGTGCAATGTGTGGCCCCGGGGACCTGCCTGTGGGCCCGGCCACCTTCTGGGCAGAGTTGGCATTGCTTGGTTGGCCGACTGAGCTGGCCGGGACACCAGCTGGGGAGGCGCCACCCAGGTCCTGCCCAGGCCGCAGCAGGTTTTCCTGTGGGTGGGTGGGGTCAGCCAGGCCTTGGCCGCCACCCGCCTCAGCACAGGGACGGAGCTAAGCAGTGCCAGGGACATGAAGCCTGGAGCTCCAAGTTGAGCGAAGAGCCCCAGGGGAGACACTGTCCCTCCAAATCCCTACCCGCCCGACATCCCGCCAACCTTCCCCGCCCCCCACCACCGCCATATGCCTTGGCCTCACTGTGCCCGCCCGTCTCCAGTGTGGAGCGCGGCAGCAGCCCTCCATCCTTCTGTACCGCGGCCCGGCGCCAGGCTCGGGTCCACGCAGACCCACGCCACGCTCCCAGAGGGACCCGCCCTGGGGCGTGGGTGCACAGGGGTCACGGGGCTCACCCAGAGGAGCGTCCACCTCGGGGGCCAGGCACCTCCACCCACTCTCACTGGCCCAAACCTTTTGCTACATATGGAACGCTTATCACTTAAACGACCGATGTTCAAAGCTGAGCAGAACCATCTATTCCTTCTCTCCCTGGGGTAAAGCCAGGGTGTCAAGGGAGGAGGAGGAGATGTCCCTCGCTCGGGGTGACTGCCCCACACAGGCCGGCTTTTACGGGTCACAGGTCACACATTCTGAGGTTTAAAGGTCAGAAAGTATAAAAAGGCTCCTGGGTTTCCCTGGTGGCGCAGTGGTTGAGAGTCTGCCTGCAGATGCAGGGGACACGGGTTCGTGCCCTGGTCCGGGAAGACCCCACATGCCACGGAGCGGCTGGGCCTGTGAGCCATGGCCGCTAAGCCTGCGCGTCCGGAGCCTGTGCTCCGCAACGGGAGAGACCACAACAGTGAGAGGCCCGCGTACCTCAAAAAAAAAAAAAAAAAAAAAAAGGCTTCTGGTGAACACTCTCCCTTCTGCCCACGCCCCACCGTGTCTGTCTGGTTCCCTTCCGGCACCTCTTCTGTGGATTTCCAAGCACATGTGGATCCACGTTCTCGCCATCCTCTGTTTTTCATGAAAGGGGGGTCCCCTGGCCACCCCCTCCTGCACTTCTGTGTCTTCATGCAACGGTTTGTCCTGGAGGTGTCCATATTAATCCCTACCTAGAGGGAGCTGCTGCTTTTTAAGCACAGTTACAGCACAAGATGCTGTTTTCTTTCCCAGCCGCTAAACCAGGCAAGTCTCGTCGACACTGTCGCCGGGCAGGAGGTTAGCTTTGAGGTTTCCTTCCTTGTCTCCTTTCTGGGGTATATCTGAGTTCCTCATCCTTGGACTCATCTGGTCACCAAGCCCTGTTCCCTCTGGACACAGGGTGCGGGCCCATCACCCCTCCAGGGCTCCCTGGCCTCTGGTGGGCCCCAGTGCTGGATGGGGGGCATCCACAAAGCCCTGCTAACCATCTGCCTCCCCTGAAGGGGGCAGCTGCAGAGGACCCCTCACGATCAGCAACTGGCCTGCAACAAGTGGCCACGGGGCCGTGGAGGCCAAGAACCGAGCCATCAGATTCTGGGCCCGAAAGGGGCCACACACTGGGGCCTTACAGTCTGGGGGCTCAGGATCTTTTCTTCTTTTTCTCTTTGTAAAAAAAAAAAAAAAGCTCCATGGAGGGATACAAATCTGACTGCCACAGTCCCCGATTTTGAACTCAGAGCCCAGCCCTCAAGGCCTGTCATGCCAGGTGCTCAGATGGCCCCGCCACCTCCTCTCACCATTCCCCAAATACCGGAGAGACATTCAGCTCCCGCCAACCCAGCCGCAGCCGGCAGCCGCGAATGAGGGGGCTCCACGCGCAACCAGAGGCCAGTGTCCAAGCTGCCAAGCCCTCTCTGGAACAGACTCTGCTTTGGGACAGGGCAGAGGACATGCTGACATCCCAGTGGCCAGTGTGGAAAGGAAGATGCGCAGGTGGAGGTCGGATGGGATGCGGGGTGACCTTGGGCTGAGCTCCCCGATCCCCAGCTCTGTCCCTGCTTGGTGGTCAGATCCCTTTCCCAGGAAGGATGCTGGGGACCCGCCAGCATCTGGAGCCTTGCTGGCTGAGCGTGAGAGGGGGCGACAGATTCAGGTCGCAGAGTGCGGGACCTGCTTCTCCGAGGTGCCCTGCCACCTGGCCATCTGCATCCACACGCCAGGTGGTCCTCCCCGCAGGCCCCGCCCCTGCCCTCACCTGGCTTCATGGTGCTCATGACGGCCCGGGAGCTCCGCAGCACTGCCTCATAGATGGCCTTCTGGTCCAGGGTGAACTTGCCGTTGGCGGGAAAGGAGCACGTGATGTCCGAAGCGAAGCAGTAATACTCACCGCCCATGTCGAACACGCTGCAGGGAGAGTGGGGCATGAGGCCAGGGGGACACTAGGGGCACCCGTCCCCTCCAACCACGCTTCCCTCCCGCCCGGTGCTCAAGCCGCTGAGCCCGAGCCTTCTTGCAGCGTGGCCGGTGCAGGCAGCAGCTTGGGGCCCTCCGACCCTGCTGTCCCCTCACGGTACACGGGCGGCCAAGGAACCACGGGGCGTCCCAGGAGACCTCCGACTCCAGAGCAGGAAGGCTGGGGGCAGTGGGGCTGCCCACACACCTCCCCTCCACAGCCTCCGCTGGCCAGGCCTCTGGATGCCCAGCTGTGGGGAGGGGAAGGGGTGGAGATGTCCCCAGACCCCCGCCTGCCACCTGGCCCTCCATAAGGGCATTCTGACAGACCCTCCCGGGGCCACCCGGCACCCAGCATGGGGCACAGCTGCAGCCCACGAGGCAATGCTCACGGGAGCTGGACGGGTCCTTGGGACAGACGCACCCGCCTGACAGAAGACGTGGGCTGAGCCGCAGTGCCTGCTTCTTGCAGGCCCCGGTGTCCCAGTGAAAACCCAGCCGACAGTTCTGCTCCAGCTCTGGGGTCCCCTTGGCCAGAGAAGCGTGGCCCTCTCCCCACTGGGGTGGGACAGTGTGCTCTGCCAGGGCCCGGCTGGCCAAGTCCCCGACTCGGGGGCCGTCTGGCCCCCAGCATCTCCAGGTGACAGAGTGAAGACCAGGAGGCACAGAAGGTGGGAGTAGAGAGGGGGAGGAAAGAAGAAGCTGGAGCTGGGAGCACGAGCCAGTAGAGGCAGGACGGTGCTGGGACAGGCAGGCAGGCTGCTGAGTCAGGAGGACGGGCCAGCTGAGCCTGCCCTCTGGACACCCCGTGACAGGGCCCCGGTGCAGCAGGGCTGGGAGGGAGAGGAGCGAGCCTCGCTCCCACACCCTTGCTGCCTGACCACGCGCTCACACCCTTTACTGGTCAAGGACGGGTAAGAATCCTGCCCCACGCAACCTCCACGGTGAGATAAGACTAAATAAGCGAGGGGCTGCTGGGTCCAAGCCTGGCTCCCACTGGGTCACCCACGCTGAGAGGAGTGGGGTGCCCAGACTGAGCAGCCTCCACATCCTGTCCCACCCCAGCAGGCTGCTCGACTACAGGCACAGAGCAGGGACCCAACAGCCCCCTGACCCCATCACGGGGTCAGGGCCAAGTCAGGATGCTGACAGTGACAGAACCGACGGAGGGACATCAGTCCGGCCTCAGGCCTGGACCCCTGCTGTGTCTTCAGGACCAGGGGACCACAGCGCCAGGTGGGGTGGAGGCGGTAAGGGCTGTCCTCTCTGTGCCTGGCTCTGCCCCTGGGGGGCACTCTGTAGGCCGCACAAATCCTGGCAAATCGGAGCCCGGAGGGCAGAGCCACGCCTTCTATGACAAGGGCTTCTCACCCAAACCCAAATTCTAATGGTAAACACGATGGCTCAACCAACATTCCAGAAGCTGCCTGTGTGCCTGTCTCTGGGGACCCCTACCCCCAGCAACGGGCCCTACAAGTGGAGCAGGGAGTTGGGCCACGCGGCCTGACAGCAGCGCCGGGGACACCGCAGAAACAGACTAAGGGAAACCGCGAACGCTCGGGATCCGCAGACGCCCTGCTGGAATCCAAAGTCCCCAGTCGGGCACTTTTTAATCTCCTGTCTTTTTCTGATTGCAAAACACCATAAACAGTGTCAATAGTGCAAAAAGCATCAGATAACAACTCAGGTGATTCTCAGGGGGGCGGGGGAAGAGCCCCACTGGCACGGCAGGGGAGACTTCGCGTTGGGTCAAAGTCACAGACTCTGGGGGACCCTGCCTGGGGCAGGCCAACGGAAGGGGGACTTGGGCCTCCCTTGAGGGGAGCCGCCCAGGCCTGGTGTGGGAACCGAGGACCAAATGTCGAGAAGCCCCGAGCAGACATGCCTAGGCATCTGCTCTCCAGGATGCTCCAGATGCACCAGGGTGTTAGGGCTGACGGCTGTCTGCAGCCTTACTCCTGCCCGGGGCACATCCCCACTCCCCTCCCGCCCCCCTCCCAGCTGGCCAGGAGGGTGGGGCGTACCTTAGCCCTAAACTGCAGGGAAACGGAGGCTCTGAACACTGGTCCAGCAAAGTCCCAAGTCGGTGGTCAGCAATTCAGAGCCCAGGGATGGGCTCTCCTGTCCTGGCTCTGGCTGGCCCTCAGCCTTCAGGGACTCAGTTTTCCCACTTTTAAAACGTGGACGCCACCACTGCTGCATGTTCACGTCCACCAGGGCCAGCATGCAGACAGGCCTGGGGAGCGGAACCGCATGGGGCCGCGGCCTAGCTTCACCCGGAGAGCAGGGCATTCTCATTTGGGCTCCTCAGAGCCAACAAAGGAAAATCGTCTGTGGTTTGTTGATTCAGAATGCCCAGGAATGGCCTGAGCAGACAGGATAGAGCCAGGGGCGTGGGGACATGGATTCCTGGGGGCCACCACATCAGAGGGCAACCTGTAGCAGCACCCCCGGCAGAAATTTCTATCGGACTGTGCAGATCTCGAAGAAAAACACAAATTAAATTATTTAAAAAGCCAGGAAGCCCACAAGCACAGGCCGAACGCTGGAGTCATCCAGAGCAGTGAAAACAGGACTCTTCCCCAGAACAGACAAGACTCCTGACCAAGTTCTCAAAAACAAAGATGTGGGAAGGTGGGTGCTTGGAGTTCCTCAGCCAGTCTGGCTTTATTGTTCAGGTTCTAGAAAACTTCAGCTGTATTTTTTGTTTTAAAATCATCCGCTTTCTGGAGAGGGAAGTGTACACCCAGCTGGCCAGCTCCATCCTGCCCCGCGACGCTCAGGCACGGGGCTGACGTCTATTTTTATGCTCTCAGTTCCCCATCTTCTTTGGCTTTTTTTTTTTTTTTTTAAATCCCCCTCAGAGTTCCTACATGTATAAGTTATTCAGATTTTAAGCCATTCTGGAATCCAGGGATGAAAGCCATCGCCTTTTATAAATCATCTCCCCCAACTCCTCTGTGTCCACTCCATCCGTCCTCTGAATGCACGCTGATGATGGAGAATTCGCTCATCCTTTGGCTCAACCGAGAACGCCGGATCCGTCCTCCCCGGCTGCCTGGGGACACCCACCGGGGACCTTACCATCTCCGGCCGAGTGAACGCGTGTGATAATCTAAGCCATCTGGGGAGATATTACACATCTCCGAGCAATATGCTGGGGTCTCAATCCCCACATGTGTTCATCTGGTTCTATTTCTGGCTCAGATGAGAGGTTCTGTCTTCCGCTGGCTCCTCCTGGGCAGCTTCAGGCCCGGGCTACCCGCCACCATTGGCCCACCCAGGCCCTCCTCAGTCCCCCTGGCTCCACCGCAGGCAGAAGGCCTAGGAGACGGTTCGGCCAGTGATGTGAGGCCTGGGGAAGGTCTGGGGGAAATGCCGCAGTGTTTATACGAGGGCCGCTGTGTACGCAGGCTGCAGCTTCATTTTAAGCTCCAGGGCCGCTGCCTCGTTCCCAGCTACCTCTCACCCCAGATAAGGCACTGCGCGTGCACGCGTGTGTGTATGCACTAACTCAATGACCTGTTCACCACAGTCGCAGCATTTCAGACCCCAACTTGCACCCGCCCCAGTCTGCGTTCCAGACCAGGCTGGGGGATTTCTGAGCTGCGGGAAACTCCTGCTTCCCTCCAGACCTCAGCGTGAGACAGAGAGGGAGGCGTACTGGTCACTTTCCTGTTCATGGGCCGCAGGCCAGACAAGACCCACGGGCCACCCACTGGCTCCCAGCCAGACCTCTGGTGCAATGCCGAGCCCCAGGTGTGGCCGGCGGGGCAAAGGCCACCACTCGGAGCCCTGGAGGCTCCCTCCGTACCACAGGCTGACTCACCAAGCTGCTCTCTCCCCAGAGAGACTGCCTTCTGGGCATCCCTGTTCCCCAACCCAGTCACGGGACAGCTGTTCCCGTGGGGCCCGGGCAGACAGGGAAGTCACCTAGGCAACCAGCTCCAGGACCCCCCGAGCCAGCAATCCCCGGCACACACGGTGACAAGAGCAGGCACGTGCTGTGGGCCTCCTGTGTCCGGATGGGACTCTTGTTACCTTTCTACAGATGACGTGGGGAGAAGCAGGGCACCAGTGTGGGCTGCGTCCCCAGGAAGGACGTTACCCGGTACCGGCCCGACCTATGGGTGGGACACGGCGGGCGCCCACCCGGGGCTGGCTGCTGCCACAGCACAGCGGGCCGAGGGCTGGGCGTCAGGGCAGTGGCCTCCGCAGGGGAGGCAGTGAGTCGGTGTCATGCGCACAGCACATGCTTCGTTCCACTTTTCGGTAAGTGGTGTCCCATGGTATCTGCGAGCACCCGGGCTGTCTGGACTGGTGCTTTCACACTGTGAGTCGTGATGTCAACTGTGTGGGCTACAGGGAAGGAGCATAAACGGACAACACAGACGGACAGAAACCCCGTGGTGAGGGTGCCTGGTTATCTAGGCATGTCTGCTCCCCGGTCCTGGGTTATAACGGTAAAGGCTGCTTCAACCTGGACGGCAGGTTGAAGGCCACGGCCACTGGTCTAGACAGATGGCTGACCAGGGCCTGTGCCCTCCTGAGAGTGTTCTCTTGCCCCCAGGACTGGGGCATGTCCTTAAGACCATCCAATCCTCAGGAGGGGGCTGGCTGGTGACAGCTGCATTGTCCTCTGAGGAGACAGCCAGGCGGGTGCGGGCGGGCTGGGGGTGTGTCTGGGCTGGGCCTGGCATCAGGAAGCTGGGCCTGGAGGTGACACTCATTCCCTAAAGCTGACCGAGGCCTCAGGCACCTCAAGCACCAGGACAACGGGGGCTTGGGGACACCTCAAGGTGGCCTCTCTGCCAGCTGGGGAGGAGCCCAGGCATGACTCGCCCCTCCATGGGCAGCAGCACACAGATGCCGGAAAGACATCAGACCAAGTGGCCCCCAGGAGTGGGCAGGATCGTCCCATTCCTTCCTGAGATGCCAAGGGGGCTGCCGGGACCCTGGGTGAGCAGCGGGCACCCCGCAGCCCGCAGGGGCGGGAGTGGGATGTCGATGACGGAGACGCAGGCTGTTGTCCCGGGCGCCGTGTGACGGAGGGGGTGAGGCGGGGGCACGCTTCCCAAGCAGTTTAAACTAACGTCTAGTCCACATCAAACCTGTGGGACGAACAGGGAACTAACTCGAGAGAAGGGCAGGGAGAAGCCGGCCGGCAGTGGTGCCAGTGGCAGGACGAGGGTGGCCAGGAGGGGAGAGAGCTGCCCCAGCCGTGCCCCCTCGTGGGCCTGGCTCCTCCTCTGTGGCAGGAAAGGACGGGGCAGCCCGGGCAGCCCTGCAGACAGTGTCTGACACCACCTCAACTCGGGGAGCAGCAGCAAGCACCACCCACACGCCAGCGACACTTCGGGTGTCTTCCGGGGCCTCCCTGGGAGGAAATCAGTAGCCCTTATTTCTCTGGGCTTCGGTCCAGGAGTGCTGTGTCAGCCCTCCGCCAGTCAGCAGGGCAAAGCCGGGGCTTCAGGCTGACCATCATCGGGGCAAGGAGACAGAAGGGGCCCTCGTCCCGCTACAGGGAAGGAGAGGAAATGACACAGGCTGGCTGCTAAGGGACGGGCCGGGACAGGCGTCTCTCTCCCCCACTAACCGAGCTGGCCGCCCCCCTCCCGTGCCCCAGGACACAGAGACCACAGCCAGCAGAGATGAGCCCGGCAAGCGCGCCCTGAGGCAACGCTGCCCTCTTCTGGCCAGTGCTGGGAGGTCCGGCTCACCACCCACCTCTGCCCCTGGGCAACCCAGGCCGGGGCATCCTTCGACTGGGGCAGCTAGAAGGCTCTGATAAGGGCCACAGGGCGCGCTACCCCAGGAACCACTCCTCCGCCACCTGATCAGATGGTGGGAGAGGGAGGAGGTGGCAGGTGAGGAGTGGTGTCCCAGCTGTTTTCCAAATCAGACCCCACTGGACGCAGACCCTGGACCCTCCCTACCTCTGCCTCCTGGGGTGTGCCTGCTGGGCCCAGAGGAGACGGGGAGTCTAGCGCAAGAGTGGGCCCAACTCTGGGTGCACTACTTCCTTGGAGACTTAAACATGGACAGTGGTGCTCCCTGGTGGCCCATGGGCAGGGCACCAGCCCTCGGCGCTTCTACCCACCTTTGGAGACTCTGGTTTCCAAAGCCCAGGCTGGTTCTGGGAGGAGAGGGCAGTGCGTGAGGACTCAGAGGACCATCACCCCAGCCACTCCTGTGCTCAGAGCCAGCGGGTCAGGACTGACTTGGTGGTGAGGGGTTCTCCTGGGGCTCCCACCCAGGAAGGGCCTTCGATGACGCTCGACACCGTCCCGTGTGAGCTCGGCAAGGGCATTAATTAGAAGCGCGCCACACTTCTGTTATCCTGTTTTAGAAGGTCTGCCTGTTTGCCTTAAGATGAAAACAGCAGCTAACGGCTTCTCTAGGACAGCAACTTGGTGACGGGGCTCATGGTGAACCCCGAGGGCCACAGCAGGAAAGGGCTCTCAGAGGCAACAGCAAAGCCCCGAGAGGCCCCACAAGAGGCCTTGTGCCTCTGAACCAGCCAAGAGGGAGGAACGTGGGGACCTGAGGCCACGTCAAAGTCTAGTTCCCCACCCCGGGATCCATGCAGAGCAAGCGGGGCAGCATCCAGACGAGGTAAATGGCGGGGGGCTGGCGTGGTGCGAGGAGTGGTCCCCAAAATCCTCTTCTCAGCTCTCGGGTGACGCGTCTGATGTGGAGTAAGAACCAGCGCGTCTAACGTACGGGACCCTGATTTCCCGGCCCAGCTCCCGGGAGGTGCCCGGTTTTAGAAGGACAGAGGAGTTGACGGTGGCCCTGGCCGGCTACATGCTCCACCTGGCACGCGCCTCGAGGACAGTTTGGGGGCTGAAAACACAGAGCAGGCAACCACGTGACTGGAGAGCTGGGCCCGGCACATGCTCTGCTGGTGGCTCTCACCTCCAGTCTCCGTCCTGGAAGCAGCTGCTGGAAGGCGGGCCTCAGGGGCACAGGTGCGCTGCTGGCTCTGGGAATGTCGCTGTGTTGCAGCTCTCTCCCGCCAAGAGCCACCTGTGCCGGGCTCCACACTCAACGTTTTGCCCTCATTATCCCAGTCCTCAGAGCTGGGTGCTGTCTTTCCCCCAACGATGGATGGAGAAACTGAGGCTCAGAGGGGTGGCCATTCAGCTAGGGAGGGGGAGGGCAGGGACTTGAACTGGGGACCTTCTGTGTTCATCATCACACATCTGGGACCAGAGGGAGAGGGATGGGAAGGGCTGGCTGCCCCTCGGCACCCACTCCTCACTTTCTCCAGCAGCATCTGACTGTCCTGGACCAGCTCCGGCCCCCAAACAGTCCCACTCCTAAACGTTAAACTATCTCTGGGGCATTTTCACCCGACATCAAGGAACTGAGACCCAGAGCGTATCACCCGATGGGCACCTGGAAAACAGTCATGGCTCTGGGAGACGCTCAGCTTCAGGAAAAATTCTGCACTATGCTTATATTTTGGTTTTGTACCTTATGATGAAGTGCTGTGAATTTTATGTTGGGATAACAGAGTGCTTTATTATTTACCAAACACAGTAGGCGCTTGGCAGATCAATTTCAATAAAACAATGGATTATAAATGCCGCCAGCAACCTGGCTGTAGCAGTAATCAACAAAACATGTTGTTCTAAATGCTGCATAATAAATTGACTGTAATAAACTCGTAATTAGTCTACTGGCTACATTTCAAAGTGAGCACTAGAAAAATAAAATCACCAGCTTGGGCTTGGCATTAACAACCATGGGATTCCCTGGATCGCTCCTGTCTCTAAAGCTGCAACCAAGAGACACAGGTGCCACACACTGCCCAGGAGGGTTGAGGCCACAGCATCTGGATGTGTGGAGGCGGCCTGCTGCATGGCACCCCTGGTCAGCCAGGCCCCACTGTGCCAAGGGCCCCCGGAGCCAGCCTCTCACGGGGGGAGGACTGTCTTAGGACACATAAAGAGAAGAGAGGAGAAGCAGTCCTTTCCTCTGGGCCGTGACAAACTCACAGAGAAGAAAGACTCAGAGCCATATGGCCCTGCTGCAGAACACCCGACAGGGACAGCTGGGGCCTGCTGGTGTGGCTGGGGTCTGCCTCTGCCTGGGGACTGGGCTCCCCCGTCCTGGCCCAGCCAGAAGGCGCCGCAGAGTCAAAAGTGTTAGGAAAGGTTCTAGGAAGCGTGAGTCCCTGAAGACACCAGGCGATCTTCCTTTGGGGCCACCAAAGGGCAGCCCCCCCCCACCAACTTTCCTTAGTCTCCAGCTGAGTCAAGCCGGAGGCAGCCGACCCCACCCCCCAATCCTCTGGCTCTGCACCTGGACTGTCTCAGTGACCTTGCCTACACGTTGTGGGGGGGAGGGGAGGGGAGGGGGAGACACACACTTCATAGGATCAAGGTGAGCAAATCTACATAAAGAGCTGTCCCTGGTGCCAGGCATAGGGGAGAACCCTGTCAAAGTGGCTGCACGCCCTTGGCCCCTATGCCAGGAAGGGCGTTAGACACTCTGGGGATGGGGGGGTTGTGGCGAGCGGCAGTGGCCTCTGTGTCCACATGGGGTGTCCCCCTCTGCGTGCTCCCGTCCCTGTCCTGCTGGCCCAGGCCCCTGAGAGAGCGTGTGTCCACCCAGTACTTGTGGTCGCAACGGGTCCCTGCTGCTGCCCAGTGCAGTGCCAAGTGCTGTGTGCTATCTCCACCGACAGCAAGTAAACTGAGGCTCAGAGTGGGAATTAAGAGGCATTGTTTCCTCCTAGAAGGCTGAGCTGGGCTCCTGCCAACAGGGGCCCGGACCAGAACATCCATCCAGCTCCTGACCCTGGGTGAGTGAACACCGCAGCCAGTGGGTGCCTGGTGCACCCTGCAGCAGGGGCACCCTGGGCTTGGGCGGGTTTCTGAAAACACTGTGCAGTGACACCTCAGAAGCGGGCATCTCTTGGCTCATGTCCCCCGGTGGCTGTGGGCCAGGGAACCCCGGGTGCAGCCTTACCCACTCCCTGTGCGAGGCTGGTTCCTGGACAGTGTTGCGGGCAGGACCAGAATGCCAGCTCGGGGATGGAGCCTAGCAGGGCACGTGTACGACCCGAGAGGGGGCGGGGCACTGGCGGGAAGCAGTGCAATGGAGCCTGGCTCAGGTGCCTTAGCAACAGGAGGGAAAGGCACCAAAGGACCAGGTGGGACAGTGCGCACCCCTCCTGCCCTCATCTGCGGGTCGGTGACCACAGCAAGATGTCTGCAGGCCAAGACAGGTGGTCCCGTGGGGCTGGTGGCCTCTGGACGGCTCTCGGGAGCCCTTGGCAGCCTGGACTGGCCCTGCCTGACGTCTGGGTGGTGGAGAGAACAGGCGGGCAGTGCGAGTGCCCGTGAGCGGAGGACGGGGCCGGTCCAGGTCAGTGAGGCGCCCACAGGCCCCTGCCAAGGCCAGAGAGGCTACCCAAGAGAGGGGCGCGTATGCCCAGTATGAGCCCTACACACTGGGGTCTGGGAACAGGGTCTGCGACTCCGCCTGCTGGGCACAGTCCATCGGAGGGCTGGAGGCTGTGGGTCCTGCCCACGTCTGCTTAGTCACGGCTCCATGGGGAGCGGGGAGCACATCACACTGTGCTCAGCAAAGCCCTGCCGACAGCCTTGAGGGCCAAGCACCACCTCTGACCTCCTGAATCAATGGCTGCTCGTGCCAAGGAGTCTTGAGGCAGGAGCTGGCAGGTTCAGAGGGCGGGGGACTCCCTAGGGGTCTTCTCTGCTCCGAACTGAGATGCCAGAGAAGTAAGCGTGGTGGGTGCTGGGAGACGGCGCAGGCCCTCCTCTGAGGTGGCGCGTCACCCGCACAACACAGGGCCCCCGTTCCCCTCTCTCAGGGCCTCCCTGGTCCTGGAGAGGAGGCTACATGTAGGCCAAAGCCTTGGCAGAGAAGTCTGGACCCAGAGCAACGGGGGGACCTCACCGTGGTCAGCCTTCTCAGGGTGGGACCAAGAGGCCGTGGGCAGCCACCTTTGGGGTTGAGGCCCACCACAGCCCCGCTGTTCACGTGCAGAACCCGGGCAGCTCGGGGGCTGGCCTCACTCACCACATGTCTCCGTCCTGGATGGTCTTGTTGTTGGGGGCCCCGGCGTGTCCGTAGTGCAGCACGGCCGAGTTCTCACCACTGCAGAGTACCAGGGGGAGGTCAACAGCTCATCCTCACCCAGAAGACCCCGGGCGCTAGCACCCCAACTCCCTGCCCCAAGGGCAGTACTGTCCACCTTGCAGCAGGGGCCCAGGGCCGCTGGACCAGGTCCACAGCCTGAGGTGGGGGTGAGGGGCAAGGCAGCCCTGGAGTCACACAGCTCTTGGCCAACCACTGGGCTCCTGGCGGTGGCACTGGCAGCGCTCCCTTGGCTGAGGCTGTTCGGGTAGGTGGCCTTGGCGCTGGGGATGTGGGCCTGATGTGGGAGCGAGGGCCTGCGGGCCCGGGGAAGGGACTCCAAAGAAGCCCTTATTTCCTGGTGACTAGCAGAGAGGGGAGGCCCAGTGGGAAGGACCGGGCTGTGTCAGGGGGCTGCCATGGAGGTCTGCCAGGCCAGGGCCACAGACGGTGAGCCAGTGGCTCCTAGCCCCTCTGCTTGAGAACACTTCCCTAATGAGAGATGCCTTTAAGAAAAAAAAGACTTTTAAGTCTGTCGAAAGAAAAAAAAAAACCCACTGGGTGTAATATTTATGGCCCTGCTTGGGAGTCTTAGGAATCATAAAAGTAGAAATAATGATTTTTCTCTCTATCTACCAGAGAAGAACACTTCCAAGGACTGAGATGTTCACATGTATTATTCATGTGCCGAGGACGTGCACATCAGCAGAGCTGCCGGCTCCATCCTGGCTGGACAGAGGCCAGACCCTCTGACCCAAGGGGACAGCACAAGGAGACTAGATGCGGTGAGCCTGGGGGACGGGGGGGCCGCCCACACCCAGGACGTGCCCCTCAAAGCCACACAGCAGTGCACACTCACGGCCATGAGCTGCCCCTATACTCGTGGTCACTTCTACCCTGTGCCTCTAAAGCACACCCGGCCAAGGGCGGGTGACACACAGGACGGACACAGAGCCCCCGCCCCCAGCCACAACGTGCCACACACAAACACGCCTACAGTGGCACCCTGCACGACAGAGCCCCAGACCCACCCACGGCTGTGCTGTTCCCCACACGGCCACACACACGCAAAACCACAGCCTCCGGCACTGATACAGCTCCTTCTGCACCACCTGCACACAGAAGCTGGCATAGCCTGAGGTCACGGCCCGGTCCCCCCATGCTGGGAGCGTGCCTGTGTGGAGGGGGGGAGGAAGGCCAGCCCCAGGAGAAGCAGCCAGCCGGAGACGGGGAGGGAGGGCACGGCAGCGGGCAGGCCGGCTCCCCTCCTCAGCCGGCACTGCCCAGGATGGGCAGAAGCAACCTCTGCTCCCAGAGCCTTAGGAGGGGAGAGCGACTTCTAAGGCTTAGGTGGGCACTGCCTCGGGCATGGGAGCAACAGGTGCGTTTAAGCTGGGAGGACGGTGGGGTCCCCTCACTTTCCCTAACCTCCTCCCGTGAGCATCCCCACGTGGCCCAGGTGGCGCACTTACCTGCCGCAGATGCAGGTGTAGGAACTGTGGCGCATGCCACCCCGGGAGAAGCAGTAGTGCTCGAAGAGGCTGCGGGGGAAGGAAGACACGTCAGAGTAGAGTCACTGGAGCACGCACGCCCCCCGCCCCCGTGCAAATCTTCAGCCCAGGCCCTGCTCAGCTGCGCCTGCAGGAAGGCCTGAACTCCCCAGCGTGGATCTGTGGCTCGTAGCCTGTAGTCCACAGGCCGCCGAAGCACAGAGGTCAGCGCGGAGAGGGGACAAGGCTGGAAGAACTCGCCACTTCCAGTGCCACGGCACTGCCCAGCCTTTGAGGCCCATCAGGAAGACAGCCCTGGTCCTGCAGGGAGATGGGCTGGGGCAGGGGCCACCTGCCTCTGCAGGGCTGGAGGGGGCGTCTCCCTGTGACTCCCTTCTCCAGTGGCCACATCCTCCCACACGAGGAGGGGCTGGATGCACAGCCAGGGAGGGACGAGAGCTCTCCCAGCCCCAGTGTTGGACTCACCCAGGTCCTGAGCCTGAGCCCAGGGAGGGGCGCAGGGAAAGGAGAGCGGGGGCCACTGGGCTCTGGCCTAGAGGACGGGGTTGAGGGGCAGGTCCATGTGCAGATGGAGCAAGGCAGGGCAGGCTCCAGGGAGGGGGAGAAAGGCAGGGTCTGGGGGCAGGCTCAGCTTTTCCCTACTTGTGCCAAGTAGCAAACCGGTTGGCCCCCTGGACGAGCTCCCACCTGGAGCAGGGGAGGCCAGGAGAAGGTCTAGGGGGAACGACGAGACCTCAGAGCAGGTCGCCGGTAGCCCACCCTTAGGCTGAGCCCAGACAGAGCCAGAGCCAGGGGAGGCCTCCAGGAGCTCGGAGGTCAGCAGAGCCTGGCAAGCCCCGGGGTGTGACGGAGGTCAGAGGATGAGCCACTGCCGCATCAACACCATACGAGCAGTGCTGAACCCTCGGGAGACCACACTGCCAACAGCTCTGGAGATGCCAGGACCCCGCCCCTCCCCCCACCGTACACTGCAGGACCTGGGGGGTGTGGGAGATCATCTGCGCGTGGGACTCGGCGCTCCAAGGCCCCAGCCTCTGCAGAACCCAGCCGGGGTGGGGGGCAGGCAACGGTGGGGGGCTGCCCTCACCCCCTCCCCGAGGCCTGGGCAAGAGCTCGGGCCCAGCCTTCTGGATGGCCTTGGTTGAGAAGCAGGTCCAGGTGGACCCCACCCTACCCACTGACCGCCAGGGCAGGGAAGACCGACCACAGGGCTGTGCTCAGAACACCAAGGCTGCCCGTGGGCACACTAAGTGACAATCGTGCCCTGCATGTTCTAGGCCTGTTTTAAGAGCACGTCTGAACGGAGGAGTCTAATCCTCCAGGCACTGTAAACACAAATTATGCATAATTGTTATGATTCGGTATTAAGGAGCTGTTACGCAGGAACAGTTCTGCTGTATTCAGTCAGCTTGCAGACCTGCTTTACAAATCCCACAGAGTAATTGGGCATCTGCAAGTGAAATAGTTCCTCAGCCCAAAGAATTTCAGGAACTGCCCAGGGAGGTGAGGAAAGCCACGCACGGCATCAGCTGCCCCCGTATTCATGGCGGGAGCGCTCAGGCGGCTGCCCCCGACTCCAGCCTCGGTCTCTCCGAGGCCACAGGACGGCCAGGCCAAGTCAGGGCCCTGAGGCGGCTCCACACTGCCCACCCGACAATGGGGCCTCAGACACTGGGACTCCACACAGCAGCCCACGGTGAGTGGGGGATGCCGACAGGCCATGGAGCCACAGGGCTCCCTGAGCCTTGGGGGACGATGCCCTACCCAGACAGAAGCAGGGCTCTGGGGGCAGCAGCCACTCTCCAGGTGATAGGGACAGCAGGGGACAGGCAGAGGGGTGGTGCATGTGCAAATCAGGAGGTTCAGCCTGGGGAAACGGGGTGGCATCGGTTCCCCCACCTGCAGCCAGTCTCAGAAGCAGGTGTTTCCCTAACCCGTAATCTACTCAGTAGAAACAGCCTGCATCGCATGCCTTGGCTTCTAAGTAAAAAGCCTTTGAAAGGCATGGCTCACAGAAGCACCAGACTAAGGAACGGCCGACCCAGTTTTCATCAGCAAACTGCAGCCCGGATTGCCTCTGTCAGCCACACGATCCCACACCCACAAGGAAGAGCTGGAAAGAGGAGGGGAAACGCCACATGCTGGAAATTCACGCTCCCTTAAAAGGGTTTAATTAAGTCCTTCAAGCTGGACTTGAGCATCTGATTTTGTTTCAAATGAACCTGTCTGACATGATACAAGAACAAACAGATGCTCTAGTGGCATAACACGTGGACTCGACAGGCTGCGTTTTTTGCTCACACACCTCAAGGGCCCCTCTCCCTGGGACCTCAGCCTTGGGCCGTGGACATGCAAAGGCGCCCAAGTTCTGGGGCAAGTGTAGTGGCCCAGGACCCTGAGTCCGACATATTTCTGATTCTCAAGGCATGGGGAGTAAGGATGCTCCAAACTGGGGCCACAGGCTCGACGTGAGGCTCCCGTACAGCCCGGTCAGAGCTCGGCAAGAACAGGCCTGGAGGACAGACCGTAGAAGCAGAGGCACCCCATTCCCACTGGATGGCTCACAGACCAGGCAGCAACGGGAGGATACTTCATAAAGACCCACTAGACCTTTACAGAGAATATGGCAAACTGTGAACTAGGTGAGGGTCCAGCTGACGCATAACCTGAGGGGCTGACCACGGATGACACACGTCTATGGCCGAATTCGGCTGTGAGCTACCAATCAGCCCCTTGGGAGCCACAATAAGATGAAGGTAGAGTATGCAGCCAAAAGACTTCCTACCCCCAACACTCAGAGGTGCTGATTAAAAATCATAAGCAGAGCCACATCCACAGGACAAAAGGAAAGTGAGGCCAGCAGAGAAGAGGAAGCTGCTGGTCTTGCTAACATGGAGGCCTTGGCATTCGTTGCCATGTGGGGACAGTGAGAAGGCCCCGGACAAACCAGAGGTAGGGGGCCAGAACTGAGAGCCCTCCCCAACATAAAGCTGGGGGCTGGGCAGGGATGCACAGCCTTGGAGAAAATGCACCAGCACCACAGGAGGCCATCAGGAAGCTTCCCGGGCTCTGGGAAAAAAATAATGAACGTTCCCTCAGAATTCGCAGCATAGGTCTGTCCTCCACGGGGTTCAGGTTCAAGTGTGAACGACCTGTATGGTTTGGAAACCCTGAAGCCAGGAAACTAACAAAAAATTTGGTCCCTGACTTTTGATACCTGGAGCCAAATTGACAAAGCCAAACTGAGCGGCCACACTCTCAACCCAGGCAGGAGAGCCACGATCTGCCACAATCTCTGCATGTGCACACACACATATGGACACACATGCATTTACGTCTACACACACATGCACATACGTCTACACACACATGCAGGTACATATACACATATATATACACACACCCCACACACTGAAGATGAACTCACAGTCTGAAAATAGTCCACAAGAGCTGTCAGACACAGCAAACAGCAGGTTAGACCCTCCCAGGACTTCCGATAAAAGAACCATCAGGGGCTTCCATGGTGGCGCAGTGGTTGGGAATCCGCCTGCCGATGCAGGGGACATGGGTTTGTGCCCCGGTCCGGGAGGATCCCACATGCCACGGAGCGGCTGGGCCCGTGAGCCATGGCCGCTGGGCCTGCGCGTCTGGAGCCTGTGCTCCGCAACGGGAGAGGCCACAGCAGTGAGAGGCCCGCGTACCACAAACAAACAAACAAAAAAAAAGAACCATCAGATAGAGACCATAAACACACATTAGATAATTAACACCTAGAAGTACAGTATGAAAACACAGCAGGCAGATTTTACAAAGAGTCACAACAGCACTGCTAGAAATGACTGGTCTATCCATAAGAGGGCAGCAGACAGAAAGACAGGCAGAAGTGTCGGCAGCCCCAGAGACCAGCGCCGCCTGCCCTTTCAGACAATCGGCCTCTCACGTGCAGCGCGAGGGTCAGGTGGGCCTCACCACCCCAGCTTCCTCCTGCTCACCTGGACGGAGGGCACTCCGACCAGGCACATGGCCCACAGCCTCCCGGAGCAGCAGGAGGGGCTTCCTGGCGAGCAGAGGGAAGGGCGGGGTCTGCCCAAAGCCCTGCCACCCGCCTTGCGGTGGTCCCTGAAGCTCCCCGACGTGGCCATCCCTCTAACGCTCTTGCCTATAAATTTTTCCCAAGCAAGACACAGGTAGAAAATGCTTTGTATCCAGGCAAAAATGAGAACCTTTAAGTAACCTGGGAGAGTCTGTGCTGTGAATAACGACGTCAATGGGGCTCCTGTAGTGACAGTGTGGCAGGCCCATCCGTCAGTGCCTGGAGAGGGGTTAACAGGGCAGGGACAGCAGATCCCAAGGCCCAGATCTCCTGGGACAGTACTGCTGGGACTCCCCAGGTGCCTGCAAGTCCAGCCCATGGAGCCTTCCTGGCCGCACGGTTTAGCTTCTGCCCTCTGAGGTGTATCATCTGATGAGGAGACAGCCACAGCCCTGCAAAAAATGCATTAGCTGCCCAAGGTTATGGCAGAAGGGCTGCCCCAGGCAGCAAGGGTCGCCAAACCCTCAGTGCGAGCATGAGCGCCAGCAGACGGGGCCAGCCAGGGAGCTCAGCAGGGGCTGTGGGTGGCACCAGCCACCTCGTCCCCTCCCAGGTTGGGCCTCGATGCATGTCAGGTTCCCAGGAGGCCGAGCCAGGAACAGGAGCGTGCAAGAGAAGATGGGCACGGTGGTGGAGGCCACCTGGACGAGCAGAGGGTCTCAGAGGGCAGGCGGTTAGGACACAGGGTCACGAAGGTGGGCAGGGCCAGAGCGTGAGGGCCTTCTTGTGGGAGGGGGGTTCCGGGACTCGGTGGTAGACCGGGGGGCTGCCCTGTCCCCCTCCTTCCCCAGGCCCCCCGGTGAAGAAGGATGCAGAGCGCTCCAGGGAGCCACCACGGAGAGGCTCCGAGCATGCTTTAAAAGAGCAAGTAGCCTTCACACGGAACGACATCAAGAAGGGACGGATTTCAAGCCTTGGATAAACCCAGAAATGCATTATTAATAAAACCAGTGCTCACAGAACAGCTTCGTGGCGCAGCCTGCACCGATGCAGCACCACCAGGGACAAAGGACCACCTGCAACCCTGGCCGGATGGGGGACGCTGCCGCCTTCTCACCCAGGACCTCCCACAGGCGTGGCCAGCGAGAAAGACCCAACAGCTACCTGCAGCGTTTGGCGTTTAGGACAATCCTTCAGGGGAGGAGAGGGTTTCCTACTTTGCTGATGAGGAAACTGCAGGTCAGTGTGGTGACGTGCTGTGGTCAGGAAAGCCCTCAAAAGAGTCCCTTTGAGCCTGGGGTCCATGTAGGGTTTCTGACCCCGATGGCTCTAGACCTCACATCTGTCAGCGGTGGGGGCACTTGGCAGGGCAAGGCTCTCTGTTCCCCAAACACCACTGGCGGATGATGCTGTGCTATGCCTTCCAGGGCCCTGGACTCTAGTCTGTGCATGGGGCCCAGACTGAGCGGGAAAGGGCCTGCCAGGACAAATGGCCCACCGATTCCAGGGACGGTGCACCAGGCCAGCCTGTGGAAAGCAGGAGCTGGTGCTCCAGGAGAGGCCGCCGGGGTGCAGAGATCCTGGAAGGGGAAAGCTCGCCTGCCACAGGCAAGGGCAGCGTAAAGACGGTGGTGGTCAGGGCATGAGGAGAGGCAGTGCCAGTGAGAAGCCACTCTCTCTCTCCACCAGAGCGGCCTTATCAAGGTATGAGATAATTAGCATTTTAATTGGATACTTGGGAATTCTGAATTGCCTATCTTGTATGAGACATAACTGAGGACATAACATGACATTCAATTAACAAATATTCCCCTTTATTCTTGACGTGCTCCATTAGGTGGAGTTCCTCGGTATCAATTCTGGGATAAAGCACTACATCCTTTCAGCTGGCAAAGCCCTGGCTACATCAGACTGCTAATAAACTTCAGCCGCGCGCGCGCGCGCGCGTGCGTGCGTGCGTGCGTAAGAGATTTTAGAAATTTTCTACACAAAGGGAAAAAAATTAAAATCATCCATAATCTTATCTCCCAGAAACAATCTCTATCAAATATTTTGTTGAACATCCTTCCAGACAATATTTTTAGTGCATAAACACAGATTTTTAAAATAATAATTAACTAAACTTTTAAAACGTCACCTCTTGACTGAAGTCTGACATACATACAGAAAAGGACCAGAATCATAAGGGCTCGGCACAATGGCCTGTCACAAAGTGAGCATCTCTGTGCCCAGAGGCCCCTGCCTGTCAGTCCTCCTGCCCACGGGGACCCTGACTTCCAAGACCACAGGTTAGATTTGCCTGTTTTTGAACTTGATGTAAATGGAATAAAAAACCAAGACCTCTTTGAGTCTGGCTTCTTCCACGGCTCTGCATCACGCCGGTGAACCACCCCCCATGGTGGGTCACTGTCATTTGTTCCTTCCGCTGGCAGTGTTCCGCCGGGTGAGTGTGTCCCAGTCTTCTGTTGGTGAGCGTGCCTGCTGCTTCCAGATTGTAGCCGTCATGAATAGTGCTGCCGAGGACCTTGTGCAGTCTTCAAGGGCACGTGCACACACATCCCCCACCGAGCACACAGCCAGGATGTGTCGCTGGATTCTGTGTAGGTTCAGCTTTAGCAGATAAAGCCCATCTTTCCAGGTAACTGGATCTATGTATTCACTGGCCTCTTCCACTTCATACCTGTGCATGGGGCCCAACTGAGCTGAAGGGAGTCTGCAAGGACCAATGGCCCCACCCAGCCCGGGATGAGGGCCGGAATGTGCCAGGGAAGAGTCCTAAAGCAAGAACGTTGTTCCCTGTCAACAGATACGTGTTTCCACTATGCCCAGAATCTGACACTTCTCCCCACCGCCTGCCCCTGGTGCAGGCCACCCTCTTCTCTTAAAGATGGTGACAGTGCCTGGTCGATGGTGACAGTGGTGGAGCTGGCTCCCCTGCCTCAGCCCTCATCCCCTACAGAGTGTGCTCCTTTAAAAATGTACGTAGGCCCCCAGGACTCCTGTGCTCAAACCCTGCCTTCCCATGAGCAGACTGCCTCCCTCTCGTTCCCCCATCTTCTCTCACTTCCCAGTCTGCCTCCTTGCTACTCATGGGACCACCAGCCAAGCTCCCACCTCAGGGCCACCAGATGAGCCCTGTTCTCTCTGCCTGGAACGTCTGTCCCACAGGTCCACAGCTTGTTCTCTCTCCTTCGGGCTTCTCCTTTATGTTTCCTACTCAAGGACAACTGTCCTGAGCCCCCTGGGTAAAGAATACCCCCCATCCATCCATCCATCCTCTCTCACCTCCCATTAGGCTGGGTTTTGTCTATTCTGTTCACCGCAGAATCCCCAGAGCCTGGAATAGTGCCTGACACACAGGAAGCTTTCAGTACATCTGTTGAGTGACGGAATAAGTGAATGGTTGCACGAGCAGGACCGCAGCCTATAATTTACCTAACCGATTTCACGCTGTTAGATATCTAGGTTGCTTCCACCTCCATGTTACGATGGACACCCGTGGCCATATGCCTTTTCACTATCTTCGGGCTAAATTCCTAGAAGGAGAATTCCTGAGCATCTGCAGTTTTGAGTCTCAGGGCACGTTCTGCCAAAAGGACCCCAGAAAGCTCATGAGGATTTTCAGGGTCCTGAGACCTGTACCATGGGGCCTGTTTGCCACTGGACTGTGAATCTGGTAGGCAAAACAAAAAGGATTTCATTGTCTCATTAACTGGCAAGTTTGGACATGTGTATGTGTTTATTTCCTCATATTTCTTCCTTTCTGAATGGCCTGCTTCTATTTTAGAAAACGGAATGTTCATCTTTTTCTTACAGATCTTTAAGGGATTTATCTATGAAGGATACTAGCTAGTGGTTTTGACCATCACCTACGTGGCAAGCGGCTGGCCTGTTCTGACCCTCTCCAGCTCCTTCTTTGTCTGGAAAAAAGAACGGGATGCCTGGGGCAGGAGCTGCAGACACAGGCAGGGCAGTACCGGTGCCCAGGATGGTGACTACACACAGGAGAATGAAACCTGGATCCCACAGCACATGGCTCGAGTGGGAAATTCTAGATCTGTGGATCCAGACCTCTTTGGGGCTGGCACTCTCCAGCAAGTGAGAGGCCCCAGCTTTGGAAGGCCCTGGAAGAACCATGTAAACACAGGCACAATTTGCCAACTGTTCTCTGCCTTGCTCAGAGACCAGCATCTGCTCTCACCTGACCCAATCGAACTAGTTCTTGCCGATGTCAACAAGAACACCTTTCTGGGCCCCAAACCCAAAACTCCCCCCTTAAAAATGCACCAGGTCGCCCTAGGAATCAGCCAGGGAGGATCAAACTGCAGGACCAGGAAGCGGTGGAGGGAGATAATCCTCGTTCACCACCATCTAGAGGTTACTTTCCAAGGGATGCCAGCACCCCCCCTCCCCTCCCCGGGAAGGTGCAGGGCCGGGAAGCCCATACACAGGGAGTCTTCCTGGGGAGTGGAGGGAAGGGATTTTCTTTGAGCTAGTGTTTCCCAAAGCATGACATGCGTCCATGAGACGACATTACGGGATGGGGTACACTGATAAACATGTGTGAGTCACCTTCCTGCAAATTATACTGGGTTTCACTCATGACAGGAACACAAAGCTTTCTTTGAAAAGATATCTCAAGAAAAAAGTAAATAAACTATTAGGCACATAATACAAGGATTTGGCAGAAGTTCTCTGAAGAAAAGCCTGTTTTTAGCTCTGGGTGGGAGGACAGTCCAGAAGCTCCCCGTCCCCAAACGTCCTCCAAATCTGCCGGTCTTTGGAAAACAGCTGCTGTGAGGACTCCAAGAGAACCTAGACTCTTTCCAGTGCCCCCACCTGCTCCTGTCCCCAGCTCAGCAGCCTTGGACACCAGGCTAGTGTGGACCCTGGGGACAAAGGCCAAATGGGCCCTCTGTCCTTAGCACTGGGAATGCCGAGGGGTCTCAGGGAACAAAGCCACCTCCAGCAAACGTAGTTGCCGAGGGCCTCGGACAAGCAGATGCCAAGCTCTCAACCACGATGCTCTGTTCCCCTACCAAGTGCAGGTGAGTGAGGAATTCCCTTCAGCCCAGAATCCTGGCTGGAGTCTCGCTTGGCAATGTTGCTACCTTCCTTTATTTAATAGCTCCTCAAAAGGCCGGGGCATTGACAGGGCCTGGTCAGGGCAATGACTGTCTGTCTGGGGCCCACTCGGGACCACGGTTGTATAGCACCTTGGGTGCCGGGCAGCTGCCCGACTCCACCCTGGGGTATCCTTGGGGGTACCACCTGCTACAACTCTCCCCACTCCATGAGTTCCCCTCCCATCCCCAGTGGAAGAAACAAAACCTGGAATCTTCCACCAAACAGGTGCTTCCTAAATGCTAATCCTGCAGGAGACAAGGGCCCCGGATTCCACCCAGTGCAGGTAGGACAGGATGACTAACCCTTATTCCTGAATTTCTCTGGGCTTTGCTTTCTGAATCCCTCTAGGGTGTTGTGTCTTGTTTCTACAGAGCCCAGTGCTACTTTATTTCCAAACATCGAATTCCTTTCTCAGCCTTATAATCTTAAAATATTTCACAAAAGTGTCATATCAGATAGCACTTTCTTTGGAAAGTTCTATCACTGCCTTTCTAACGTGGCAGTCCCAAGCACTGGTTCTCTCTCCCCGGGCCGGCTCCGGCTCTGGGCAGTCCCCCGTGGCCCTCACCTTCCGAGGGGCTGAGCCGCAGCTGGGCCCTGGCTTATTCTGGTTCTTCTTCTGGTCTCGTGTCCACATCCTCCCTCCCAGCTGCCCTCGGCTCAAGGCTCTGAGGGGAGACAAGGAGCAGCAGGTGGGGCCCAAGCCAGGCCCACCTGCACACAAACCCCTCTAGTGTTAAACACAGGGCACCGAAGACAGGGAACTGCTCATCCGGGCGGTAAGTGTGCAGCAGCAGGCTGGGGTCACCCCTAGGCTGGAGGGACCCAGGGAGCTGCGCCCCTGCAGCCCAGGATTGCAGGCCACCTGCAGGAAGCGAGAACCATGGGTGCTCCACCAGGCAACCGCTACCCTAGGTTCCTGCGACATGATGTGTCTTCTTCGAGAAGGCTCTCCCAAGCCCCCAGGAGCCACAAAGCCCAGGTTGAAGTCAAAACAGCAGTGGATGGAGGCCCAGACACTGTCCGACAGGGCCCGGGGACCCTTGGTGGAAACGGCTCTTCCCACCCTGCGTGTGGCTGTGCTTTTTGGCAGCGTATCGGCTGTTTGGTGTGAGCTGCCGAAGACCCCTCTTCTAATGAGCTTTCCCATCCTCACTCATGACTCCAACGTTATTTTAGTCACAATTGGCTGAAGAAACAACAGAGGACTCTACTTATCACTGTGAAAGTCGTCATCCACTAAAGACAATAAATGGGGGGTGCACTCATGCTGCCCCTGGAGAAAGATCAGCCCTGAAAAGAGGAGGTGCTGCCGGTGTGGACACTCTGCAAGCATGGGGCGGGGGGCATAGAGCGAGGCTTGGCCTGGCCAGGGGCGTCTCCAGCGCAGCGGGGGCCGCGGCGGTGCTCCCGTGGGAACTCATCAATGGGGCCTCAGCCAAGGCCCAGCAAAGACACGGTCGGAGAATGATGCCACCTTCCATTGCCACAGCGCTCCCCACTGTCCCCAAGCTGCTGCAGGATGTCCACTCTGGGTCCAAGGGGATGGGAGAGGTGATTTAAGAATTCACGCCCATGCTCTGAACCTTTCTCCAACTGACACCCCAGAGTTGCAGGGTAGGCTCCTAAAAGTACAACTCTAACCCCCATGAATTAAATATTTTGGTAACTTAAACCTACGTATCAACAGCTAATTAACAAGGGCTAAGTCCTCTGGTGACAGGGTGATTAAACTGTTTTTGAAATAATCCATTTTTAATTAAAATGCTACCCTCTTTTGGTTTCTGGATAGATTCAGAACAAAGCCTTAACAGATGTCTTGTTTTAAAATGCACATTATATAAAGCCAATAATTAGAAGAATTCATGCTTTTAATTATATTTTAATAATTCTTTGCCTGTTGATGCGAAGTTAAGTGATCTTTCTTCATGGTACTAATGCTGCTAACCAAAGCCAGCAGACAAGTAGCAGGAATTCTTCTGGATGTGAAATCCCATTTCAGGGAGCAAAGGTACTTGCAGGGACTCTTTGTCCTCGTCCTGGCAGACGGCAATCTCATTACAGTGAACTGCCTGGTCTGGAAGCGCTCGACCGGCTCCCGGCCTGTAAGAGCCACACTCCAAGGCGGACACACCAGTTATGTGATGAGGGCCTGGGTTTCCCCTTCTGCTGTGTAGCCACCAGAAAAGTCCCTTGACTTCTCCACTCCCCTCCCTGTACACTGTGCAAAGCATCTCACCAGTGACCTGCAGGAATAACCAAATCACCTGCCAAAATTCAGAAAGCTCACAGAACACAGTGAGGGCTTGAGGATGAGGAAGAGGGGGCCCCCCCGAGAGGTGTGCCTTCCCACCTGCCACGCTGACCACTGCAGGGGGCATCCTCATACTGGTCAGTGTGCCCTGAGCTCTCCCTCCCAGGCTCCACCTCCAGCACCACCCACTGCCAGCACCCCGTCAGGTCCCCTCTCCCCAGGACCACTGCGGTCCCTCCTCATGGCTCCCCCCAGGCCACCTGGCTACCCTGCTAGCCTTACACAGGTCCCCTCAGGGCCCACCCAGTAGCCTCCCCCTCCTCTCCCCCATCGAAGTTCTTCATAGGTGAGGCTCCTTCCTCCCCACCTCCTCCCCATCCTCTCTCTCTCTCTCTCTCTCTCTCACACACACACACACACACACACACACGTGCACGCCCTCTCATGGCTGTTAGCCTTGCACATGGCTGTGCCACAGTGCCTGCCTTTTCCCCCTCCAGTCTCAGAGGGAACTCCTAGAAGCAGGCCCAAGTCACCCTGTACCCAAGGCTGGGCACCGTGAGGAGAGCACGGTGAGGAGGGCACGGTGAGGAGGGCACGGTGAGGGGAGCACGGTCAGTCCTCAGTAAACATCTGGGGAAAGGGTAACAGACGGCAGGGATGGTTGGCCTGCACATGCCTAATGACCAAAACAAAATGCGCGTGCGCGTGCGCACACACACACACACACACACACACAGCCTTAAGCCCTGCCTGTCTAGGCGGAGCCCCAGGTGGAGACCTGGCCGTGTGCTCACCCCTCCACTTCCTCCTTCTGGGCACATTTTTCAGGCTCCCTGCAGTTAGGCTGGGACCAGGGACTGACTCTCGCCAATGGGAGTACAAGGAGAAGGGACATGTGCTGCTTCTCAGCAAGACTTTTAAGTGGATGTACGTTCTCTGTGCTTTCTCTCTCCCCTCTCAAAGGGGGCAGCATTGGGCAATGAAGCAGCCCCTCCCCATGTTTGCAGGAGAGACATGGGGCCACTCAGACTGTAACATGAGCCAGAAATAAACTGTCCCTAGGCTGAGCCACTGAGATCTGGGGCTTTGTTGTTATGGCAGCAAAGGCTATCCTATGCTGACTAACACATATAGGAGTTTAGAATATGGTAAAGGTGAAATTGTCAGTCAGTGGGGCAAAGACATTATTCCAAAAGACAGGGGATCAACTACCCATTTCAAGAGGGCAAAAGTGCCAGGATCCTTGCTCGCTCACCACTTTAAATGCACTTTAGATAGAGTTAACAACTTAAAAGTGAAATCACATGGATACATGGATATGCTATACTATACATACCAGCATCAAAATATTTTGTAACCATACAGAAGATATTTTTTAAAAGAAAATCATAAAAATCATAAAAGTAGAAGAAAACATGCAAATAATTGAATTGTATTGAGGTGCTTAGAAACGGTTTATGTAACTATGCAAAAGCATAAACTATACAAGAAAGCCTCAATTTGACTATTATATTTTTAAATTCCTATATATCAAATTGGGAAAAATATGTTGACCAACAGAACTGTAACATGAAGAGCCCTATTATAAAGTGTTCTTGTAGATCAGTAAGTCAACCTACACATGTCAAGAGCAAATCGTGCCAAGGACAGACAAGCCGCGAAGGCAAATGCCCAGGAAACACCTGTAAGAGAAGTTTAGCCTTGTCAGTAGACAAAGAAGTACAAATAAAGGTGGGATATTACTTTTCCCTTATCAGACTGGTAAAGATGATTAATAATAAAAACAGTACTAATTAATTTTACTGTCCGAGTGGGCCCACAGGCACTATGGATGTATATGTATATGTATGTGTGTGTGTGTGTTTGTCCGGCTGGGTAGCTGAGAACTCGGTTTCTGGAGAGAGGCCACCTGGCTCCTCTAAGACCCATCTGTCCACCATGGGATCTTGGGCAGTTCCTTAAAGCCTTCCTGGCTCTGTGTGCTATAAAGCAAAGATGCCATCCCCACCTCACGAGATTAAATGAGAAAATCCCAGGAAGCCCATAGTATGTGCTCACCAGACATTGACACTGACACCATGCAAGCTGTGTGGGAGAACAACTTTTAGAAGGCAGTTAGGTTTTGTGTATCAAAATCCCCCCCAGAAATTCCATTAGCAGGAATCTACCCCAAAGAGATTATCAGTTAATCACCCAAGAGGTGGATAGATAAGGCTGATCAGGACAGCATTGTTCACGCTGTAAAGTCAGAAACCACCTGGCCGCCCTGGCAGAGGGCTCGATAAGCGGATTACAGTGCAGCCCCGCAGGTGCAGCGGGTCCTGGTTCACTGTCGGGAAGAGATTTCCACTTCACAGAGGAGGAGGGACAACTCCGCCTAGTGTGATCCCAGCAGACCTGAGTCTGTCTGTCTGTGCCCCCAGAGAGGTCCAGAACACGACTGCTAAAGCAACAGGGATTAGTGAACCTCTGCATCACAGGATATTTTTCATATCTTCTCTATAATGCTCTGTGCTGACTGAACTTCCTGCTGGCACACATAGTATCTTTTTTTTTTTTTTTTTTTTGCAGTATGTGGGCCTCTCACTGCTGTGGCCTGTCCCGTTGCGGAGCACAGGCTCCGGATGCGCAGGCTCAGCGGCCACGGCTCACGGGCCCAGCCGCTCCGCGGCACGTGGGATCTTCCCGGACCAGGGCACAAACCCGTGTCCCCTGAATCGGCAGGTGGACTCTCAACCACTGCACCACCAGGGAAGCCCCCATAATATCTTTTTATCCGAGAAAGCTGTTTTCATTTTGAAAATATTTTTTGGAAGAAATGAAAGCTACTTGTTAAAGACCAGCTCCCCTGCAGCCAGCCTTGCCCCACTGGCTCCACCAGGCCCCTTTCCCACGTGGACAGAACCCACGCGGCCACGATCCGGGACAATGCTGCGATGCTGCCACGAGGGGTCGCTAGTGCACACCGCCCGCCACCCACACTGAGAACCTTGAGAAGCGTTCAGCCTGGCTTGAGGGATCACAGTTCAGAAACAAACGCTGTAGGAAGGCTCTTTGGTATGGTGTGTGAAGAGTCCAAGCCACAAGCATGTCTGCTCAGCCCTGCTTCAAAAGCCCACTTATCTGTCTTCTCTGGAATGGGATTCTGTCTGCGCGAGGAGGCAACCCTCCTGCAGCCGAAGTTGGGGACGTCAGAGACTGGCTGGAAAGCAGCCTCACCTGCTTCCTCTGGCTGCCCACACCGTACACACTGCCCTCCGTGGACCACCCCCTCCCCACCTCGGGAAACTCACAGGGCTTGGCCTCCCGCTGAGTGGAGGGAGCCAGAGACAGGATGGGGCCGTACATGCAGCTCTGAAGGGCCAAATTAAGAAGCAAATTTGTCCCTGGTGCTGCTACTGGGAAACCCCAGCTCCCCATCTCCCCTGGGAGCAGGAGGACGCTTCTCTGCCCAGGGCACTGAGCTGCTCCGTGGAAGCGAGCCTGCTACTATAAACAGATGCAGCATGCACAGGGAAAACCTCACCTAGGACACAGAAAGCATGACATTCACCAGATGCCCCTGGAAAGAGCACTCAGATCCAGTAAACAGCTCAGATTTGGATGGATTTACATTCACAGCTTCTAAATCCCCAATGCAGTGCCTTGCTGCACAGCAAAGCTGGGAAGTTGGGGCTCCCTGCACGTGTAACCTGGAGACAGTGGCCCTGATGTTGCCTGAATCAAATGTACACACGTCTCCTGGGAGCCTCTGGTCCCCCTCTGCTGTACCGCCTGCAGCTATGGCTGGGTACCTGGCATCAGACCCTCCCACTCACCTGCCCGCAGCAGGGTGTTCTGGGGGAAGACACTTTCTACCCGCATCCTCCCCCACTCCAGTTCTGGGATAAATGGTGGTCCCCAGGGCCCCAGGAGCTACACGACACTTATATGCGGCTCCTAACCAATTCCAGCCCATGTGAATCCAGCTATCTCTCCTGGCCTTCCTTGTCTCAGGCACAGGACAAGCATCATGAGGTCACAAAGTGCCAGCTTCCTCAGAAACTCTGACAACTAGGGAAGAGATTTCTTTATGAAATTTTTGTGGTCTGGTTGCTAGTTCCTGCCTCTTCCAGCATGAGCAGGTGTTTTACCCTCAAATACGGAGCCGAGCGCTCCCTTCCCTGCTGGGCATTCCCACCCACCCCCACACACAGGGCACAGAGAGACCCTTCAGACGGTCTTAGAATAATGATGCCCACTTGGTACCTCCAGGGGACTTAACTAATTTATAAGGCAATTTTAATAATAACTATATATTAATTTTACATTCCCTTTTTACCTATTTCAGTGACTATGAACTGTTAGGAATTAGGTAATATATTACAACAGGCTTCTGGGGATTTTTTATTAACTAATGTCCCATATTTAAAAACCTTCCTGTCAAATGAGAAACATTAAAAAATGCTGTCCCTTTTATAATTGCTTCTAATAGACTTAATATTCAGGTCCTGGCCTTACCAGACAGCCCGGGCGGTACTTCCCCAAATTACACTTAACTTTTCATTTTCTTTCTGTCACTGGCCAATGGACTAATTCTGAAAACACAAACGGTCATCTTACCGTGTCAGCCTGTAGCTCCTGAGATGCCTATACATTTGGAAGGTACAAGGACCACACAGTACAGAGACATGCGGCAGGCTTTCTGCCCAGACTGTCACTGCAACAGCTCTGCTTTTGTAGAGTTGTTTGTTTTGTTTTGGGGGTTGGGGGGTAAACCTATTTATTGAAATATACATAAAGTAAAACGCACACATCGTAGGTGCCCAAATTGATGAGATTTCACAAATGTACCCTTTAGATCAAGACGCAGAACATTTCTAGTCCCCTGGCAGGTGCCACCGCTGCCCCCTCTCTCTGCCCCCATCTGCTCCTCCATCACCAGAGTTTTGCCTGTTGGGGAACTTCACGGAATGGAACAATTCTCCTTTCTCTCAACACTGACCCCACGGGAGCCGCCTGACCTTGGTCTCGTGTGCAGAGACCTGTGGTTCTCCCACAGGAGAACGGTACTCATCAACAGTACTCATCACGTGAACACACCACAGTCCACCTCCACGGGCGGGCTTTGGGTCCCCGCGGCTTCAGAGAACCCCCAGCCCACATACACAGTGTTCTCGCGTGTGGCTCTTGGCGTGTCTGCTGTATGCCGAGTGGAACTGTTGGTCGCCAGGTACGGGATGCTCAGCTTTGGTGGACGCTGCCAGTCGTCCTCCAGTGTCTCTGTTTTTCATGTTTGTTACTTTTTCCCTGGCGGAGAAGAAACTTTCAAGCCCATCGCTTTATGACCTAGAGGCTTGAACCCGAGAGTGAGGCCTCAGAGCGCCTCGCCAGGCCTGGGTCCTGCCTCCCTCGGTCATCTCGGGCACAGCTGGCAGAAACCGCCTTCTCCTAAAGCCAGACCTACCCTGTGGGATGACGGCACATCTAGCCTTCCCCCCAGCCCCAAAGGTGGGGTCACATGCTCCTGAGAAATGGAGCTGCACATGGACTCTGACGCCCCCTCATCTATGAGTAGAGACCTCTGCAGAAATGGAAACGTGATTGGGGATGAGGCAGAGAGAGTGAAAAACACAAACCCTTTCAAGTAGGGGAGAAAGGTACCAGGTGGGGGCATCCAGAAGTGGCTGGGAAAGGCCATGCCTTTTTTTTTTTTTTTTTTTTTTTTTTGCGGTACATGGGCCTCTCACTGCTGTGGCCTCTCCCGTTGCGGAGCACAGGCTCTGGACGCGCAGGCTCAGTGGCCATGGCTCACGGGCCCAGCCGCTCTGCAGCATGCGGGATCCTCCCGGACCGGGGCACGAACCCGTGTCCCCTGTATCGGCAGGCGGACTCTCAACCACTCGCCACCAGGGAAGCCCGGTCATGCCCTTTGAGTGGCCACTCGGCCTCGGGAACGGGGTCAGGAAGCAGCAGGAGGAAGCTCAGCAAGTGGCTTGCGAGGTCCAGCCCTTCCTGCTTTGAGTGCAGACTGAGACACGGCAGTCAGGGGCCGCGCAGACACCGGACAGACAAACATTTGAGGATAACCGGAGAGGGAGCAGAGAGAGACATCAACTTCCCCAGGGAAGGAGCCCCAGGGTGCAGGCCCACTGCAGCATGAAGAACAGGGACTATCAGAACACAGGCCAGAACTGATGATGAGGGACGAGGAGGGACAGAGGAGGCGGCAGACAGCCCCCAGCACGGGGGGCGGCCAAGTGCGGGCAGTTAAGGTGACAGTTTCATGTCCACCCTGCACTTCCAGGCAGAGGAGGGAAGAGGCCCAGCCTCCCAGGGCTGCTGGAAAGCCACCAAGCTGGGAGTCTTTTGTTTTCATTTCCAAATTCAAAGGCCCTGGGCTGGCGTCAGCCAGCATCTGATCCCGACTCAAAGCCACGGTGGGTCCCCGGTGAGCTCAACACAGAGTCTCAGCTGTGCCAGCCTTGGGGAGCTTGGAAAATTAAGGCCCCAGAAGCCAGGTTTAGAAATTTATGAATAATAAATGCAATTAATGTGATAGAAAACAGAATCTGGAAGCCGAGGGGAGGCCTCGGGATGGGTGACTCAGCAGGTGGCCTCCCTCGTCACTTCCAGCTGCCCAGCCCCTCAGAATGGACAGGTGGTCAGGAGGTGGGGGGTGCCAGGCCCCTCCCTCACCTGGCCACAGCCCAGAACAATGAGCAATTGGGGCCTGGGTCTGGCTGGGAGACAAAGGCCCCCAGAACCCTCCCCCTGGTTCAGCCCCAGGCCAGGTCCACCCTGGTGCTGGGGTCCTGGCTCCAGAACGTGCCTCTCTGGCCTTGACCACACTTTTGACTACATGTTGTCACATAAGTGCTGATCCTATGACCCTCTGCTCTCACTCACATCAGCATCCTGGGGGTCCGAATCGCCAAGGGCTGCAGGCTGAGGGCTGCCTCGGGCCCCTCACACCACATTCCCACGGGGTCCCCTGCCTGGTCTTGTGCTAGTCCGAGGCCCGTCTGCAGGTCGGTGTCCCCCCCAGAGCTCTCAGCAGGTCCTCTGCCTTCCCAGTGCCTGGCACTGAATATCCCTAATGAATGTCACTGGAGGTAGAACAGGTGTGGAGGAAGAAAGAGGCTGGCCTCCAGGAAGCAGTGAGGAGGAAGAAAGGTGGGCTCCGGCTCGGGGAGGCGAGGAAAACCTGAAGTCAAACTGGCCCAGAGCTCCCCGGCACTTCTCGGTTCCCAGCTTGGTTTCAGGGTTGCTTCTGGAGAGAGGAGCAGGAGAGGGGAGGAGAGGTGGAGGAGGGAAGGGGCGGGAGGGCTCAGACGGGCAGCCTGCCCAGTGGGCCCCCAGAGCCCCACCTGGAGGCTAGAGTGAGCCTTCTCCAGCATCTCCTGCTGGCGACGACAGGCTGCTCCTGACTGACCAAGACCAGCACAATCCAGAGCTCCAGTGCCCCCCAGGCTGAGGAGGCACCTGCCCCTGGCATGGGCCATGAGACTAGTGCCCACCGGGGAGGCCTCGGGGGCTGCCCCAGATGAGGTCACCAGAGAGACTCTGTCCACTAGCCCTGTAGGGACTCAGGGGCCCATCGGTGAAGATGGGTGAGGAATTGCCAGGAAGCTTCTTTCACTTACTATAAATTGCTCCTTTATGGGAAAATCAATGATATTGCCTCCTCGATCTTCCACACTTGTTGCTGGTCTAAAGTAATTACTCCGCAGGGTGACAGGCCAAAACCGGTGATTCCCGAGAGCCAGCCTGCCTCACGCCTGCATCCCAGGAGGGCCCGGGATGGGAAGCTGCCGGGAGAGATTCATCACACCCAGCTCCCTGGCTTGTCCATCAGGTCCCTGGGCAATACCATCCGCACACCTACTATGCACCAGCCGTGACATACTGTGACCACAACAGGATGAGTGAGGCAGACCCAGGCCCTCGTCCACGGAGAGACAGACATTACCTAATTAACTGTGACAGTGGGAAGTTGGGACAAAGCAGAAGCCATGTGAGGGAGAGCACAGCCAAAGTGACGGGACTCACAGGAAGACTTCCTGGAGGAGGGGGTCTGCAGCAGAGGGCAGAGCAAGTGGGAAATTCAGAGGCGGAGAGAAGCAGGGCATGTGAGAGGAGCAGCAACAAGGCCCGAGGAGGCAGCCAGAGCTCGGGGCGCTCTGACCCTCAGAGCTCCTGTGTCGCCCATTCCTGGCACTCTGAACGTTAACTTCTTGAAACAGTCTACTTCTTCCTCTTTCAAGGTTCTTTTAAATGATAGCGTGTTTAACTACCAACATCAACTGGCCAGCCATTCCATGAACAAATGGTTCTCTGCTTATCTCTGCGTTCAATCACTTTTATTTGTCCCCAGGTATTTGGCAGGAACCAGTTACATCAATAAAGAAACATCAATTTTTAACTGCCACATGATATGCAAAAGCTTCAGATGGATTTTCCATCAGCAAACAGGGTGCCTGGAGGACTATTATTAACAGCCATTAGAGACACACAGGCAGGCCCGGGAGACAGGGCTCTAGATTTAGACCGGATTTAGGAGATGCTGTAGACGCCGGGCCTCTCGGCATCATAAATAATGCTGAAAGTTTAGACTGTGGCTGAACTCTGTTGTCACAGTCGTTTAGGCCATGGTGTGTCTGATGTTGTATAGCAAAATGACAAATATCTTTCTCAGCTGCTAAGTGCATAGAGCCCCCAGGAATAAATCCAACCAAATTGCCCAGTACAGGTAAGGAGACATGACATGACGGGGGGCGGGGTGGGGGAGGTGGTATCAGAAGCAACTCAGACAGTGATTTCCAGAGGTGTGTGGGCCGTGTGGAGAGGGGCCTGTTTTCTCGCTGACTCTCACCACTTCCTGTTGTGTCACCTCACTGTTGGAAGAGGTGGGGTTCCCAACCCTCAATAACATGTGGGGTCTGATACCCAGCTCTCCCCAACAACCACCACGTCGCAGCAGAGCCAATGACATGGGCAGAAAAAAAATAACGCAGGAAGAATGATGGAGTGAAGCGTCTAACTGTGAAATATAAGGAGAGAAGTGCGTTAAAGCCATGAGTGATCCTCCTGGACAGCTGGAAATCGCCTTCCACGTCCCGCTGGCTGGCCCACTGCCCAAAGGCAAGCCCCCAAGGATGTCACCAACCAGCAAGACTTTGTGCAATGTCCAGAAACCGGGGAGGGCGCTCAGAGGGCAGCCCTGGCGGCTCTGGGCTTCTGGCACAGACACTCGGCTGGGTACAGGGTGAACAGACCCATCTGCCCCTGGGCCTGGAAAATAACTGTCCCAGGGGCAGGGACGCCACATCTCAACACCCATGCTGTGCCCGTTCTGCGGGAGAAACGATGCCCATCTTATGATCCTGCCCCAGCTCGGAGCCCCAACCAAGACGCTGGGCCGCTCCCTCTCTTGGGCCAGACCTGCCTGATTTTGTGGTTGCCAGAAAATGAAGACTGCAGGGCATCGAGAGAAGAGGCAGGTCAAAGGGTTCCACTGGCCCTTTAGCCCTATTCCTTGCAAGACCAAGACCTTCGCTGGGGCCCGTGACACCCCCAGCCTGGCCAGATGGTGAGCTCTTCCACTGTCCAGCCCGCCAGGCCAAACCAGAGCGGCCCCTGGGTGATGGAGGTGGGTACGGCAGGGTCCTGCTCGCATCAATAGCCAGCCCTGGCGGGGCAGCTGTCCTGAAGGAAAACATTCTCCCTGCACTGGTCATTCTCCCCGGAGCAGAACTGTGGAGCCAAACCAATGATGCCTCTGGGACTGAGGTGTGCTTCTATAAGAACACAGGAAACAAGGAGAATGCTGTCTAACAAAGAGGGACCTGTGCTCCAGGACAGCCCAGTGACACACTTCTCCTCCCTGGCAGTGCACCAGTGACTGCTCTCGGAGGGGACCTGAAGTGGAGGTTTGAGGGGCTGCTCCACGCTCCAGACAAGTCATGGCCTGGGTAGGGAAAATCGTGACCTGGCCAGGGCTCTCATAACCTGCCATGTCTCACAGGCATTCACAGGCCCCAGAGGGTACCAGCAGCGCCCGGGTCCTACACCTCCTGGCCCCGCCTCCCCTCGGCTGGGCACCTAAAACAAGGGGCCCCAGCTGTTGGTGGCCATGACTTCTTTTTTTTTTAAACAGCTTTTGCATAATGCTAAAAGCTACTGCTTATCTTTTGTTTTGTTTTGGTTTTTTATTATTTATTTATTTATTTTTGGCTTCCTTGGGTCTTCGTTGCTGCGCATGGGCTTTCTCTTAGTTGCGGCAAGCGGGGGCTACTCTTTGTTGTGGTGAGTGGGCTTCTCACTGCAGTGGCTTCTCTTATTGCAGAGCACGGGCTCTAGGCGCACGGGCTTCAGTAGTTGTGGCGCGCGGGCTCAGTTGTTGTGTCTCGCGGGCTCTAGAGCACAGGCTCAGTAGTTGTGGTGCGTGGGCTTAGTTGCTCTGCGGCATGTGGGATCTTCCCGGACCAGGGCTCGAACCGGTGTCCCCTGCATTGGCAGGCCGATTCTTAACCACTGTGCCACCAGGGAAGTCCTGGCCGTGACTTCTGCCAGGACTGGGGAGCAGCACTAGACCCTCCAAATCCTCTCCTGGAGGGGCCAAATCTTAGACAAAGGCGGGTCGGCACAAAGGCTTTCTCCCTTGTGCACAGAGGCAGTGGGAGGGGGACCAGGCACGGGGCAGGCTGGCATGCCCGTCAAGCCTCCCCAAGAAGCAGGGTCTCTGAGGGTGACCCGGCAGGGCCCCTGGGGCCCAGGCAGTTGGTTTTAGCTCCCTGGGGGCTCACCCAAAAGAAGATTCCCAAGTGAGAGGGCTCAGCCAAGAGATGACCACTACAGCTGGCTGGTCGGGGGTCTGCGGGTCACGCAGCCCAGCAGCATCCTCGTGAAGGGTGGCCGGCGCCCCCAACTGTCAGCATCCGTGATTAAATCAGACCACAGCCTCTCAGGTGCTGCCACCCTCAGGCCTTGATTAACGCCTTTCATACATTCCCTGGAGCAAACGTCAAACCTTACAAGAAGACGGTTCCAAGAAATGTTCTGCATGATTGTATGCTGGCTTCTCCTCAAGCCTAGCAATGGTTCATTTATAAAACTTCTACATGACGCCCAGTAGGACGCGTCATCAGACGGGCGACCCTGGCTGGAGGTGACCCTCTCCCCTCTGCTGCCTCAGTCTCCCCAGGCACAGGTGGTCCAGACTCTTCTGGCCAGTCTGCCCCCGACCCCAATCATTTAAGAGCAAGTCCATCCTTCCAGGTACTCACGTCGAAAACCCTGCAGTCACCCTTGACCTGAGAGCAAATCCTGCTGCCTCTACCTTCCACGTCAGACAGGACCAGATTCCATGATAACCTCTGAGCCCTCGGGTTCACCAGGTCCACCATGCAATACACCCGGAACCTGTCTGCTTCTCCCCTCAAACGTGCTGGCCCCAGACTGGGGCCCTGTCGCCTCTCACCACGGCAGGGGCCTCCTCGTGGGGCCTGCTGCGGCCGCCCTTGCCCCACCGCTGTGTCTGCTCAGCACAGCTGCCAAAGGCTACTCTCCATTATCAGACGGTCCCCCCGCTGCCCGACCTGTCGCCTCTCAGCCCTCACGCCCCAGCCCTCTCCTCTCTGCCTCTCGGGCCTCTGCGTTGCTCCTCTCCTCTGCCACCCCAGGGCTCGGCCCCCAGCCCCCCTGGGCCATACCCAACCTCTCTGCGAGGCTGTGATGCCACCCAACTCAAAACTGCAGATCACTCCTAGGACTCCCTCTATCACTTTTCACGGTTTTCCGTTTTCTGTAGTATTTGTCACCATCGAATATTCTGTACATTTTACTTATTTATTTTGTTTGCAGACAGGTTTCCCTCTGTTCTGTCTCTCTGCTCCTAGAGCACTGCTTGGCACCTGTAGCTCCCCCAATAAATGTCTGTAATCCAACCAACTGGCACAGGCAAGCTGGGAATGAGCCAATACTTGCTGGCCGGCGGGCAGGATGGGCCCAGGGGTGGCCTGTTTGCCAAGGACAGGCAGTGTGTGTGGGGCATCTGTCAGCCTGCTCGGCCATGACCAGTGGGAGGGTCCACAGGGCTTCCGCTGCCCTCCCGGCGAGCCCTCTGAATGGTCAACTCAGAACTCTCTGCGACGGACAACGCTAAACATAGTTCTGAGCCAGTTTTCACCGCACGGACTATATCTGGAAATGACTTTGGAAAATCCTGGTCTTGAAGGGACAGTGAAGCTGGTTTCTGTAGGTTCCGCCAAGCCCAGCGAGGTCAGCTCTGGCTGTCCCAGGTCTGCAGAGGTGACCTCGACAGCCTGCCGCATGAACATCCTCCTGGCGAGGCCGGCCTTTGTCTGGCCTCGAGACCACCTGGGAACGACTGCAACACCAACACGCCTCTTATCTGCCAGCGCAGGGGCGCAGACCCAATTCCTCGATAACCACTGGGCTGTCAGGTTCACCAGGGCCAGTGACCACATCCACAGGAAGTGAGGCTGCCTGGAAGAGGGCATGGTTGTGGGTAGGGTGGGGTGGGGTAGGATGGGGGTGGGATGTGATCTTGCTCTGACACGCACGACTTTGGCCCCAGCTGGCCTGGAGACTCCCTGGCCCCTGAATCCTCCAAGGGTTGAGTGAGGAGCCTGCGGAGTCCTCCTCTTCCTCAGGAATATTTACTGAGCACCTGCTACGTACCAGGCCGCCACAGGCCTTGAGGCAGGGCCTGTTCTCTCTGCCCTGTCTGCAGTCCAGAACTGTCCATCCCTGCTGGTGACCTCTGCCTGCTAATGACCTCTGCGCCCTCCCGCATGTCTACCCGACCTGTCCCTTTGCTCTGGACCTGTGGTCTCTAAAGAGCCACAGAGAATGTTTCTAGAGGCTGGAGCAACCTCTGAAGGCCACACCCTAGCCTCTAGACAATGGCCCCTGGGCTTCCTGACCTTGACCCAAGGTGTGGGGTGGGGTGGGGGGGTTTGAATGCCCTGCCATTTCTTAGGCACTTCAGGAGGCCATTTCTTCCACTTTAGGAGGCAGGACCTCTTCCTTTCCTAGGGTTGACCAGACTCCCCCCACCCCGATTCTGGCATTCGGTTATATGTCATCGTAATTCATAAAGTGATAGGTCTTTATCATTTTAAATTTGCATAGGTAATTTAAAAATCAGAACTCCCATAAAAGACACCTGGGCCTTTCTGGTACCCTGCACTGTACAATGATCACTGCCAGGATGAAAGAAGCAGGCCCCCATCCATTGGGCAGAGGTCGCCATGGCCGAACAGCGAAGGTCAAGCACTCTAGAGCCACGGGCCAGGGTTCCAATCCTGGCTCAATGGATTGGCCTCTTGTCAATGGTATGGCCTTGGACAAGTTACTCAGCCTCTTTGTTCCTCACTTTCCTTGCCTATAAAAGAGTCAATTGTCCCAGCTTACCCTTCCCCCTCCCCATATCCTCAAGTCCATTCTCTAGTAGGTCTGTGTCTTTATTCCTGTCTTACCCCTAGGTTCTTCATGACATTTTTTCCCCTTAATTCCATATATATGTGTTAGCATACGGTATTTGTCTTTCTCTTTCTGACTTACTTCACTCTGTATGACAGACTCTAGGTCTATCCACCTCATTACAAATAGCTCAACATGGACATATATACACTACCAAACGTAAAACAGATAGCTAGTGGGAAGCAGCTGCATAGCACAGGGAGATCAGCTTGGTGCTTTGTGACCACCTAGAGGGGTGGGATAGGGAGGGTGGGAGGGAGGGAGATGCAAGAGGGAAGAGATATGGGAACATATGTATATGTATAACTGATTCACTATGTTATAAAGCAGAAATTAACACACCACTGTAAAGCAATTATACTCCAATAAAGATGTAAAAAAAAAAAAAAAAAGAGTCAATTGTGTCTACATGCAGAAGGTTGCTGTGAGGGTGAAATGCATCGTACCCTCATTTGATGGCAGAAGAGGGAAAAGCCCAGGCCTCTGGAAATGCCTGCGGGGTTGTTGCTGCCGCCTGGCCAGTGCCCATGGCCTCCCTCTCCCAGAACTAGCTCCAGGGTAAAGGGCCTCCTTCACTGCTGGATCCCCAGGGCTCAGAACAGTGTCTGGCATACAGTTTGTGCTTAATAAATGCTTGCAGAACAAACGAATGGGCTGAAAGAGGGACAGCTGAGGGAACTTGCCCCGGCCTCAGGGGTTTTGTGTCTTACATGCTGGACCAAGAACTTCTGATCCCCAAAGCCCCTGTGCCCCTCCCTGAGAACCACCACCTTCCTGTCAGCACAGGTCACTGACAGATCATTTCTAAGACCCCAGACCCACTGCCCCAGCTCCTCCTCACTCCTCCACCTGGTCGTCAGCCCCACGAATGGCTCTGTCCCTCTAGAGATCTGTCTGACCCACCCCACCTCCTGCCCGTGGTCTAAAGGGACCTGTAAGGGCCAGGCCTGTGTGCTCTCAGGCAGGCAGAGTGAGGGGGCGTGCTTAATGGGTGTGCACAGCCCTCCACACAAACACAGCACACACACACGAATACATTACACACAACACACACACACACACACACACACTTAAGGCAGGGACATGAAATACAGCCAGGCCCTGAATGAAAGTGCAGAGCCAGGTCCCTAGGGAGCTCTCTTCCATCCAAACGCACGGATGTCATAAAAGCACAGCCCTGTGCTATGCAGCTGCTTCCAACTAGCTATCTATTTTACCTTTGGTAGTGTATATATGTCCATGCCACTCTCTCGCTTTGTCACAGCTTACCCTAATGTAAAAAAAAAAAAAAAAAAAAAGCACAGCCCTAAGGCAGAGCCTCTGTGTTTCAGGCCAGAACTACAGTGGCTGGGAGGTAGGAGGCGGAAGAAAAAGAAGCAAGCAGTCTGGAGGCGCGGCACCTGGAGCTGCCTGGACCAGACTGCCCTGTAAGGGGACAGGCAAGGGGCTTTGGGGAAGTGTGACTCGGCCTGCACTGCCTGGCTCGGCGCCGCTAGGCCGCAAGTCTGAAGCCTGGGACTCCCACCATTCCTTCTCTTCCCTCACCCCCACGTGCCATCCCTCAGCAAGCCCTCAGCTCCAGCTCCAGCCTCAAACGTCCTCCAACCCATCCTCTCCTCTCACTGCCCTGCCACCTCCTCACTGCCCGCCTGTGGCCGCCTCTGTCCACTTGCCACCCAAAGCCACAGCCTCAGCAGGTCAAGTCATGCCAATCACAGACATCTCTGAGGGGCGTCTCACTGAGACTTGGCCTACTACCTGCTCCTCTCTTACCCACCGGGCCCCGGTCCCTGTGCCCCTTGCCAGGTGGGTCAGTGCCAGGCTGGCTCCTCAGCCCCTCTCGGCCTCAGTGCAAGGGTCACGCTGGGCCGTCAGCTCCCTGTTCTTTCCTGGACTCCAACTTATCACCACATGTATTGATAATTCTCCTGCTTGCCTATCTTCCCCTCTGGAATGTCAGCGGTGAACTCCTATGGGCTGAGTTGTGTGCCCCCCAAATTCCTATGTTGAAGCCCTAACCCCAGTGCCTTAGAATGTGACGGTATGGAGACAGGGCCTTTAAAGGGGTGATTAAATTAAACTGAAGCCATTATGGGCACCTTCATCCAATCTGACTGACATCCTTATAGGAGAAGATTAGGACACAGAGACACCAGGGATGTGCACCCACTGAGGAAAATCCACGTGAGGATACAGCGAGAGGGGGGCCATCTGCAAGCCAAGGAGAGGGGCCTCAGGAGAAACCAAACCTGCCCCCACCTTGATTTTGGTCTCTTCCAGCTTCAACACTGTAAGACTATACATTTCTATCGCTTAAGCCCCCTGTCTGTGATATTTTGTTATGGCAGCCCTAGCAAACTAATACAGGCACCTTCAGGCCAGAAGGATGAGAGGTCTCCAGACGCTCTCAGGGAGGCTGTGATCACAAACCACCAGAGCCTGAATCGCCCATGACCTAAAAGCTGAACCAGAGTCCCACCAGGGTCAAAGCCAAGACCTCAGAGGCCAGAGAGAGGACATGAGGAGCCACTCCCCCAGGCTAGCTCCAGCCACAGCTTTGTTGCCTGCCAGGAGGGGCCTGTGTCTTCATGGCCGAAGACAGATGCAGAGGCCCCCACCCAGCCCGCCCCTGGCGCCCACCCCCACTCCCACCCCAAGGAAGGGCTGCCAGCCTGAACCATCCAGACTGCAGCCTCTCGGAGATTCATTTCTTTCCTCTTCAAAGCATTATAGATTGATGGCCAAGTCCTGCCGTAAATCAAAAGAAAGTCACTGCTCATTACCTACTTAGAATTCCCTGAGTTCTTCCTGGGAAACCATTTCTCAGCTGTCTGATCTCTGAGCCACCAGCACTATCTGCAAGCACGCCACCCATCACGGCGGCCACCAGACACTTGTTTCTTCCAGGCTCCTTTCTCAGCACCTAGACGCATTTTTACCTTTCTCCAGTTTCAAGAAGAGCTGCCAAGATAAATGATTCAAAGACTCCAGCTCATGCTGAAAATATATGGACTGCGTAGAGCCTCTTCTGAGTAACCCCACGTTGGGGAGAAAGGCACCAACCACACTCTCATTGGACGGGCTGTGCTGGCAGCCGGACCCCAGACTCACGCAGGCACCTGCACACTCCTTCCTGTGTCTTTTCACCTGCGGGACAGTGACTTGTCCAGCTGCAGCCAGAACCAGCTGCCCATGCCTCAGTCAAGCCCTTCCTACCCCTCAGCAGAATGTCACCTAGGGCCCCAGGGACACACACCAGCTGGCTGTGGCTAGTGGGACCAACAAGGTACCCCATTTGCAAACGAGGTGTCCCAGGAGGACCCTCTTTCCCCAGTTCTGCAGCTGGTACCTCTCTCCCAAGGAATCCCTACCCCACAAAAGGGCTACTCACCACCCAAGGGGGCAGGGCCCAGCCAATGCCAGCCTCCCCAACCCAGGGTGCCCATCTCCAGAGCCGCCAGCCCAGCTCCAGGTCGAGCAGTCAAACCCCACTTCTCTTGCTGGGATGAACAGCAAGACAAAGTAAAACAGCAAAAACAGGGACTTCCCTGCTGGTCTAGTAGTAAAGAATCCGCCTTCCAATGCAGGGGACACGGGTTCGATCCCTGGTCGGGGAACTAAGATCCCACATGCTGCGGGGCAACTAAGCCCACGCGCCACAACTGTGGAGCCCACAGGCGCGCACCACAACTAGAGAGAAGCCCGCGGGCCACAACGAAAATCCCGTGTGTTGCAACTAAGACCTGACGCAGCCAAAAATTTTAAAAATAAATAAAATAAATAAATGTTTAAAAAAAAACACACACACAGCAAAAACAAGCCCAGCCAGGCCCTGACCCTAACAGCCATCAGGCATCCACTGTACGAGGGGCTAGACGGGCAGAGCTCTCCACCAACAAGCCCCAGTCACCCAGGGCTGGAGGGGTGGCTATAGAGCACCTGGCCCTTGCCAGGACACCCAGGAGAGCCACCGGGCAGGCCGCAGTGCTGTTCCTCAAGGTCGGGATGTGAGAACAGCCCCACCTCAGGCCCAGACACAGAAGGTAGGAGACTGCACTCACAAGCGGGGGGACCCCAAGTGCTGTCACAAGTGCAGGCCACCTGGCGGGCGGGGGTGTGGCATGTTCTTGGAGGATGGCCCCGGGGGAAGGCACAGCTGGATGATGCTGGAGCAGAAGGGGATAAGGAGACGTGGCTGCCGCAGAACTGGGTTTTCTACCGGAACAGTGGAACTAACATAAACGCAGCCAGCTGGGTCTGTGAGCGGCGGTAACCACACCAGGTTCCCGCAGGTGCTGGCCGGGAGATGCCAGCCTTTGTGGCCAGGGCTGCAGCCATGGGCAGGGGCCGCCGTCTTATTCTGCTCAGAGAAGAACGGAACAGGAAGGGACTTGGGTCATGGCAGTACTGGGGCCTGAAGGAACCCAGGACACTCCACAGTGACGACATGCTAGCCCAGACCCCTGGCCTGAGGCCTGTCACCAACAGCGGACATGGCCCCCAGCCAGGCAGCAGCAGCCTGGTTCCTGGACATCCTTGTCTCTTCTGAGCCTCAAGCACAGTGTGAGGAGAGTCCCAGGTCCACGGGAGCTGCAGGAGCCCATCTCCTGACCGTCCACCTGATCCTGCACCCTTCCTCACCCTGTTCTGGGGCCACTGTGGGAGGAGGAGGCTGCAGCCAGGACCGTGGCAGGCCCTTTGACAACAGTAGAAGCTCAGAGGCCCACACGGCCCACCCTCCACGCCAGGGACCAAGAGGAGTCCCAGTGCAGGGAACAGAGGCTGGCCTGGCCTGGCGGGGGGGCTCGTGTGGGACACAGCTGTGGCTTCAGAGCAGCCCCTGTTGTTGAAACCTCTAAGTGGGAAACCCTCTCTGTGGTTCCACCATCAATAACCTCCGGGTTTTAAAAGCATGCGTGCCTGCTAGCAGATACGGGCATGGGCTTTCAGAGTTCCCGGACTAAACCTTTCGTGACATCCACAGAATTCAGAGTTAGCAGGGAAAACCTCCCAGCCCAGAATAATTGCTCCCATAGGGAGCATCTTTCTGCACCAGAATGTAATAGGTCTGGATGAGAATTTTCTAAAAACCAGCACCAAACCTTGCAGCAAAATCACAACTGTCTGCTTGTTCTGGGGGCCAAACCGAAATAACAGCTCCTACAGGATAATTCCTCACCAGACGCTCCTGAGACCCAGAGCAATGCTTTATGACCATCGGACGCAGACAGGGCAGATTGCCCTCCGAGATGGGCCCCTGGTCCACACACCACATCCTCACCTGTTCCTATCTGCCATGGGGCTCCTCCTGTACGGAAAAGCAGAAAAGCCACTCCAGGGTCGGGGTGAGGGCCAGTACCAGCTCAGAGGCCTAGGGGCACCTGGAAGGTAACTTGTAAAGGAGTGAAGCTGACCAGAGATTTACACACAAAATATGAGAGACAGTCCTTTGATTTTCCCCATAGCACTCCCATTTTTCTTGAAATACATGATCCTTTTGACTATTTTTCCTCTTTCCTTCTTTTGATAGAGACACTGGTATGAGAAATCTTTCTCAACTACGAAAGAACCAATGTCATGAGAGCCATGAGAAAAGGTAGTGGAAAGAGTCTGCCTCAGTCCTGGGGGAGGCATCAGGGAGGGGTGGGGCCTGCAGCATGTGCCCCAAAGGCTACTCTGCCCGACTGGGCTGCTGCTCTATGGGAGTTTCAGCCCAAGGATACTATCAAGTTCAGTATCTAGGGAAACCCAGAGAAGTCTCCTGATTTTTAACTGTTGACTTAGAACAACCAAAACAAACCAAAAAATTCCACTGTGTGGGCCACACTAACACTGCTTACACCCTGGGTCTAGCCCAAAGGCTACCCACCAGTTTACAACCTCTGTACTTTGTCTTGCTAGAAAATTCCTCCTGGGGAGTAAGAAGTAGGGACACCAGAGTTTCCACTCCCCACAAGACCCTAACTTGACAGAGGCTTCTGGAAAGCCACAGGGTCTGCAGCCCATTCTCACCAGGGCTCCCAGGGGAAGGCAGGCCAGCTAATGGGGTATGGCCAAAGCCAGCTCCAGCAGCAGCCGGTGCAGGGGAGATGTCCCCCACTGCCCGAGAGCGAAGGCCTGCTGCACCCCCGGTGTGGCTCACGCCCTCCTCAGCTCCTTTGGGTGGCTCAACTTGGCAGTGAATCCACAGGCAACCCAAACCTTCCTCCCCTTTTCTTCTGGGCCTGGGCCATTTCAGCGGCACCCTGCATCTCGGGGTCAATCAGACAGCTCTCGTTCAGCTGTGCAGAAGCAGCCAGAGCAAGTCTCCCTTCGGGAAACCGGAAGCAACTTAGAGTCTCTGGCCCATGTTTTTGTTTTTGTTTTTTGCGGTACGCGGGCCTCTCACTGTTGCAGCCTCTCCCGTTGCGGAGCACAGGCTTCGGACACGCAGGCTCAGTGGCCATGGCTCACGGGCCCAGCCGCTCCGCGGCACGTGGGATCTTCCCAGACTGGGGCACGAACCCGTGTCCCCTGCATCAGCAGGCGGACTCTCAACCACTGCGCCACCAGGGAAGCCCTGGCCCATGTTTTTACGGGCTCCACAAGGTCAGCACATCTGAAGAGCAAGAGCCAACAGTCATGGATGGAGAAGGGGCCACAGTGGAGAGGGGCTCTCTAAGACCACAGATGTGGTGGCCGAGGTATAAAATGAGCGTGATACGGGAGGGGCAGAGCTTCTGGAAGGGGGTCACAGGAAGTGAATGAGAAGACAAGCTTGCGAACTGTCCACCGACGCAGAAGTGGGGATGGTGAGAGAAAAGATGAGAGCCCCGAGGCAGGGACAACCCCAGGCCTGTCTACACAGCTGCTGGCACCCAATGGGTCACCATGTTAGCTCCTGAAACTGAGAAGGAAGCCACAGAGAGACCAGGGAGTGAAATCTGTCCAGGGTGACATGATATATAATTACATTACAGGTCTCAGATAACATGACCCAAGGGGATAAATGCCTGTCCCTGGGGAGTGACTAGCGAGACAAGAGACAGGAAATACAGAGCGTGTCACATTCTCACTTGAGTGTGCACACGGCCACTGCCTCTGGCCTGTCCTGGCTGGTAGCCCAGCTGTTCCTGACTCCACAGAGCTGTTGCTGGCATCACCGGACCTGTCACCTGGATCACAGTCAACAGGCTGTGTCCTCCTCCACCTCGTCTGCTCTGTGTCTAGGTGTGACTGCTTCTCTGCTCTACCTTTCACTGGCTTAGGTCAGAATACACCTGATCTGAGTCTTGCCACTTGAGTTGTCCTGCCCTCCGCACCCACCCGCACTGCCTGGCTGAAGAGCTGTCGGCTAACAGGAGGCCCAACTCATGCCTCTTTTCAAGGAGCCACCTCCAGGGCCTCCTACCCAGCTGGCGAGGCTAGTGGGATCCATGACTCCCAAAGCATGGCTGAAGCACAGAACGGTACCGAGACAGATCCTTGGGAAATACTGCTGCGCTCAAGAGTCCTAAAAACATCAGGCAAGAAAATTAAAAGTTCCCGACAAAAGAGAAAGAATATGATTGGCCTAAGATCTCCGGCAACAATGGAGGGAACGTTTTCATAGAACAGAGATTCAATACCCAGTAAAGCCCTCCTTCACACAGGAGGCAACACAAGGACCCTCCAATGTGCGGGGTCAAATTAAATGCTTTAGAGGAAAGGGAAAATGCAGTACAAAATAGGGGTCCAAGCTGGATTCAGTAAGACAGTGACATCTAAATAACTGTATTAAAATGATTAACTTCTTAACACCAACTTTCCAACGACAAAAAAAATTTTCTTTCAAAGCCAGGACAAAAACCAGAAAGCACCAAAGGAGACTCTGGATGAAAAACCAAACATACTGATCATCACCACAGATGCGAATGGCCCTCCTAACACTGGGAGGGGCTCAATTTGGAACAAGTAAACCGCAACCAATGAACAAAATTCAAAATAAAGGAGTAAGCAAAGATACACCAGGAAAATGTAAGAAAAGAAAACATTTAATAGCAAAACCAGTATCAGTTAAAGTCAGATTAAAGATAAAAAGGATTAATTAGGTGAAAATGGTTCTTAAAAGCTGTAAAAAGGTAAAATATCACAATAAAGTCTTAATCATCAAACTTTATATGTCAAACAACTTGGGAGGGAAATGAATAAAACAAAAGCTACGAAGAATCACAAAGAGGAATTCATAAAACCATCTCTCTTAATCTTAAATATACAAAAATCAGGAAGGAGGCAGAGGACTGGAATAAGGTAAGAAATCTGATTTCATGTACACCAAAGTGCACTCTACTTTTTTTTATTAAAACATAAACATTTTCCAGTATTCTATAAAAGATTGAGAAAGAATATGTCTAGATAGGCCACAAAGGAAAATCTCAAAATTTACATAGACTATAATCTCTCACTATAAAGGTGATAAAACCAGAAACTAATAATAAAAAGTTAACAAACCACACATCTACCTAGAAATGAAAAGAAATGCTCTTAGTTCATTTCTTGGGTTAAGAAACAAATCAATCAAAACCTCTTAGGATATGGTCAAAGCAGCATTAAAAAATATATTAGCTAAAATTCACTTATTACTGAAGAGGAAAAAATAAAAAACTAAGATTCAACTAAACAAGTTAAAAGATGGATGTCCAAAACAAGGTCAGGAAGGGGGAGAAAGAAATCAAGAATAAAACTGGGAATCCATGAGTTAGACAAGCAGAACCAATAAATACATTTAATAACTGATTTTATGAAAATACCAATAAAACTGGTATAATTCTGGCAATGCTAATCAGTAGAAAAAGAATACAAACACATAATATTAGGAATGAGAAAGGAAATACAACTACAGTTACAGAGGATTTCTTGGTGGGGTGGGGAGCCACGCTGTGTGGCTTGCAGGACCTTCGTTCCCCGACCACAGGTCACTCCTGGGCCCGGGGAAGTAAAAGCACGAGTCCTAACAACTGGAGCGCCAGGGATTCCCTAGGGAACATACTTCTAAACACTTAGACAGTAAACTCGATAACTTGGGTCTAAGAAGTGTAAAATTCTTGAAAACAAAAATGTTCCAGGAAAAACTTGAAAAGGTATCAAAGAAATTCGCCCCAAAGTAACAGTAGGTTCTGACAGCTTCAAAAGACTTCTTTATACCTTCAAGGAACAGACAGCCCCTATGCTTTCTAAATTGTTCCAAAAAACGGAAAAATGTGGAGAGCTTCCCAGACCATGATCTCAAAAACTCTCATCTTAAAATATGACTAAGAAGTTAAAAAAAAAAGTCTACCTCAATCCCCTATTTTGAACCTATATACAATGCCAGTAAAATAACATCAAAACAATCATTATCTCCTATACACTAATGATGAAAAATCGGAAAGAGAAATTAAGGAAACACTCCCATTTACCATGGTTACAAAAAGAATAAAATACCTAGGAGTAAACCTACCTAAGGAGACAAAAGACGTGTATGCAGAAATCTATAAGACACTGATGAAAGAAATTAAAGATGATACAAACAGACGGAGAGATATACCATGTTCTTGGATTGGAGGAATCAACATTGTGAAAATGACTATATTACCCAAAGCAATCTACAGATTCAATGCAATCCCTATCAAACTACCAATGGCATTTTTCACAGAACTAGAACAAAAAATTGCACAGTTTGTATGGAAACACAAAAGACCCCGCATAGCCAAAGCAATCTTGAGAATGAAAAACGGAGCTGGAGGAATCAGGCTCCTGGACTTCAGACTATACTACAAAGCTACAGTAATCAAGACAGTATGGTACTGCCACAAAAACAGAAATATAGATCAATGGTACAGGATAGAAAGCCCAGAGATAAATCCATGCACATATGGTCACCTTATTTTTGATAAAGGAGGCAAGAATATACAATGGAGAAAAGACAGCCTCTTCAATAAGTGGTGCTGGGAAAACTGGACAGCTACATGTAAAAGAATGAAATCAGAACACTCCCTAACACCATACACAAAAATAAACTCAAAATGGATTAAAGGGGGCCTCCCTGGTGGCGCAGTGGTTGAGAGTCTGCCTGCTGAGGCAGGGGACACGGGTTCGTGCCTCGGTCTGGGAAGATCCCACATGCCGCGGAGCGGCTGGGCCCGTGAGCCATGGCCACTGAACCTGCACGTCCGGAGCCTGTGCTCCGAAACGGGAGAGGCCACAACAGTGAGAGGCCCGCATCCCACAAAAAAAAAAAAAAAAGGATTAAAGAGTTAAATGTAAGGCCAGACACTATAAAACTCTTAGAGGAAAACATAGGGAGAACACTCTATGACATAAATCAAAGCAAGATCCTTTTTGACCCACTTCCTAGAAAAATGGAAATAAAAACAAAAATAAACAAATGGGACCTAATGAAACATAAAAGCTTTTGCACAGCAAAGGAAACCATAAACAAGACGAAAAGACAACCTTCAGAATGGGAGAAAATATTTGCAAGTGAAGCAACTGACAAAGAATTAATCTCCAAAATTTACAAGCAACTCATGCAGCTCAATATCAAAAAAACAAACAACCCAATCCAAAACCAGGCAGAAGACTTAAATAGACATGTCTCCAAATAAGATATACAGATTACCAACACACACACATGAAAGGATGCTCAACATCACTAATCATTAGAGAAATGCAAATCAAAACTACAATGAGGTATCACCTCACACCAGTCAGAATGGCCATCATCAAAAAATCTACAAACAATAAATGCTGGAGAGGGTGTGAAGAAAAAGGGAACCCTCTCGCACTGTTGGTGGGAATGTGAATTGGTACAGCCACTATGGAGAACAGTATGGAGGTTCCTTAAAAAAACTAAAAATAGAACTACCATACGACCCAGCAATCTCACTACTGGGCACATACCCTGAGAAAACCATAATTCAAAAAGAGTCAGGTACCACAATGTTCATTGCAGCTCTATTTACAATAGCCAGGACATGGAAGCAACCTAAGTGTCCATCAACAGATGAATGGATAAAGAAGATGTGGCACATATATACAATGGAATATTACTCAGCCATAAAAAGAAACGAAATTGAGTTATTTGTAGTGAGTTGGATGGACCTAGAGACTGTCATACAGAGTGAAGTAAGTCAGAAAGAGAAAAATAAATACTGTATGCTAACACATATATATATGGAATCTAAAAAAAAAGTTTCTGGAGAACCTAGGGGCAGGACAGGAGTAAAGATGCAGATGTAGAGAATGGAATTGAGAACATGGGGAGGGGGAAGGGTAAGCTGGGATGAATGAGAGAGTGGCATGGACATATATGCACTACCAAATGTAAAAGAGATAGCTCGTGGAAAGCAGCTGTATAGCACAGGGAGGTCAGCTCAGTGCTTTGTGACCACCTAGAGGGGTGGGGTAGGGAGGGTGGGAGGGAGACACAAGAGGGAGGAGATATAGGGATATATGTATATGTATAGCTGATTCACTTTGTTATACAGCAGGAACTAACACACCATTGTAAAGCAAGTATACTCCAATAAAGATGTTAAATAAATACATAAAACAATCATTATGATGCTTATTAGATATACTATTCTATATACTATACATATATTAATTCACCAAATCCTCCCAACTATCCTATGAAGTGCTATTATTATCCTTTCTTCCAGATGAGGAAACTGAGGCACAGTAAGTGGCACAACTGGGACCCAAACCCAGGACACCAGTCTCTAGAGACCATGCCCTAACCTCTAAAGTGGACTGCCTCCCCATTTCAATCCTGCAGCTTATTAAAACAGTAATCCACCACAACAAATTAGGGTGTGCCGGGGATGCCTGGCTGGCTCTGCACCAGGGAGTCTAGTCATAAAATTAATCTAAGGAACACCCAGTGCCCAATCTTGGTATCTGATACCATGATCCAATAAAAGGAACAAGGGCTCCTTGGAGAAATGGCTGATTCAAGGGCTGGAGCAAGGGATATACAAGATGAGCCTGGAGTATCCTGCAGTGCCAGAAACTAAGAAAGTGTTCAAAAAGCAAAATTATGCAGTGTGTCAGAGGGACATGGGAGCCAAATGAAAGAGTCCCCAATGGCCAAGCTGGAACAATTTAAGCAACAAAATAATGTATTGATAATATTGGTTTATAACCCAAAGTATAAAATATATATCTATGAGTCCATACAGATATAAGTAAATAAACGATTGAATAAATAAACAGGAGACAAGAGACAAATCTTCTGTACAGAAGAATTACAAATAGTGTATGTAGATAATTCCCCGCTCAAGGAGATAGAGTATAACTCCCCACTCCTTAAGTGTGGGCTGTGTATTCTGCCTTCTGAAAAATACAGTATGGAAAGGGGGAAAACAAGTACGTTTACGGTGGAGAAACTTGACAAATACTAGTTCAGTTAGGTGATCAAGGTCATCATCAGTGATAAGTCAGTTCACTAACATGTACCCTTGAAACAATGAGATATACAAGTGGCACTTTACCTCTGGGGTCCTCCTCCCAATGACACATATCTCCAATCTAACCATCACAAAAACATCAGAAAAACTAAAACCGAGGGACGGTCTACAAAATACCTGACCAGTACCCCTCAAAACTGTTAAGGTCACTGAAAACAAGGAAAGTCAGAGAACTGGCCACAGCCCAGGGCAGCCGAAATGTAATGTGGAATCCTGGAACAGAAAAAGGTTATTAGGTAAAAGCTGAGGAAAGTGGAATAAAGTATGGACTTTTGATAATAATAATATATCAACCAGATTCATGGACTTCCCTGGTGGTGCAGTGGTTGGGAGTCCGCTTGCCAATGCAGGGATCATGGGTTCGATCCCTGGTCTGGGAAGATCCCACATGCCGCAGAGCAACTAAGCCCATGTGCCACAACTACTGAAGCCCGCGCACCCTAGAGCCAGTGCACCGCAACTACTAAGCCTGTGTGCTGCAACTACTGAAGCCCACACACCTAGAGCCCGTGCTCTGCAACAAGAGAAGCCACCGCAATGAGAAGCCTGCACACCGCAACGAAGAGTAGCCCCTGCTCATCACAACTAGAGAAAGCCCGCACACAGCAACAAAGACCCAACACAGACACAAAACAACAAAACAAAAACAAACAAAACACTGTTCGTGAGTGGTGACAATGTATCACAATCACATTAACAACAGGGGAAAAAGAGAACTGTCTGTAATATTCCTGTAACTTTTCTGTGATCTAAACCTGTTCTAAAGTCAAATGTTTATTAATTGCTTAAAACACAGACACACAAGGCTGATAAAATTCAACATCCTTTCCTGATAAAATCTCCTAGTAAGCCAGGAAGAAGACACTACTTCCTTAAACTTACGATAAATATTTTTCGAAAATCAACAGCACCACGTTCAACGGTGAAATACTAGAGGCAAGTCCATGAAGATGCCTGCTGGCACCACTGTTACCTAATGCGTTCTCCAGGGGCAATTCCCCCAGCATCTGAAAAGAAAAGGCCTATTTCTGTTGGCTTTGCCCCCCAAAAGCTCTAATTAGGGCTGCATCAACCAGGGTGCACATTTGCAGGAAGTCCTTCCCTCTGGTTCTTTGCCCAGCTTTCTGGCTGGATCTCACACAAGTTTATGTCCTAAATGTGCCCATTTCTCAGTTACTTTTTAAGCAAAATGAGCAATCCAGGCTTTAAGCCACAGATCCCCACGACCCCTAAGACCCAGCTACACTCTCAGACACTGGGCTCTGCAGAACCTCTTGGTTCTCCTCCCTGATGTCAGGTCTGCAGACAGGGCAGGCTGGGTGGGCACGTAGGACCTGCCCTGCCTGGTATCGGGGGGCCCAGGATGAGGTAAAGCCTGCTCAAAACCCCAGGAATTCTCCACCCAAGATGGCCCTGACTCTTCTGTCAGAAAGGGCTCAGCTCAAATACACCAAGGTGTGGCGGGGTGCAGGACTCATGGGCTGCCTTCCTGAGGGGTGCACCGAACAGATGGGGGTTTCCTGACCCTTTCGTGGTGGGCTGTGTGTGGCTCATCTGCAACCGTCGAGGAAGTGCTGGCAGGAAAGCCGCACCAGCCACCCAACGCAAGGCAAAGAGCTGGCTGGGCCACACCCAGACCTGGGGGTCTCAGCAGGCCAGGCCGCAGCCTAATCCCTCAAAGTGGCCAGCGAGAGTGAGTGACATGTCTGCTGTGGAGGGTGCAGGGTACTCACCACCCAGACAGTGACCAGGCCCACAGAGGAGGGCCCATCACAGCTGTTCTTACCCAGGGGCTCTGGTCTCAGTGGTTGCCTGGACCCAGACCTGCCACAAAGGCCCCAGGCAAAATCTAGCACCTTCCTGAGGTAGATAAACTGAGGGCAGTCTCCCTGAGGCCCAAGCTTGCCTAGGGTGAGACCAGATTACATTGGACTACTCCAGGGAACATCTCCAGGACCTCCAGGAAAGCGGGAAGTAATAAGGGCCTCTTGGTGCTGTCCATGACCAATGACACCAGGATCCCAGCATGACCCATGGGGGTGCTCAGAGATACACAGGGCCATGTCTGACCACCACACCCAGCATGCCAGGCAGAGAGAGACCCAGAGTGAGAGGAGGGCCACACAGGCCCAGGCGTCTAAGAGACGGCCCCGCAGGGGTTACAGTGCACCAGGAGGGATGGGCAGAGAAAGAAGAGGATGCTAACCTGAGAGCAGGAGATGCAGCTCCTGCAGATCTGACAGAGAAGCTGGTCCAGACGAGAAGGGGGTGGGGTGGCACTGCAAAGAGTGAGGGGTGGGCTCAGGGGTAACTGTGCTGCGGAGGCCTGGGCGGGAGAGACAGAAAAGGTCAGACACGCCCGCCTAAGCTGGCCGCAGATACAATCACCACGGCTTAGTAGGGGTGCAGGGTTTCCTGTAAACTCTCCCACCTTCCAATTACCCTCACTACAGTTAGATTTTCTAATCCTCAGGAAAAACAAAAAAACAGGCCTTTTTTAACAAGAACACAGCAAGGATTTTTGCAGCCTGTCCCTGGGTGGATAATCTGAAAGATCAACCACCGATCAAGCCACTGATCCAGCACCACGTGGCCTGGATGGAATCTGTGTGTGAGTGTGTGGTATGTGTATGTGATGTGGGACATGTGTGTGTGCAGTATGTGGTGGGAGTGTGTGTGTCTGTGTGTGTGTGGTTTGGAGTGTATGTGTGGTGTGTGTGTGTATGTGTGGTGTGTGGTATGAGTGGATGTGTGTGTGTGTGTGGTGTGTGGTGTGTGGTGGGGTGTGTGTGTGTGTGTGTGTGTGTGTGTGTGTTGTGTAGTATGAGTGGTGGGGGGTTGTCTGTAGGGGGGAGACCCCCACCCTCCAGCCCTGGGGAGAAGACCCTCAGGCCTGGCCCTGTCTAGCCGCCCCCAATCCGGGTCCAGTGGGCACACTGAACACACAGATTCCTGACTTGCTCCTTCTGGCCAAAGGGGAGAAAAAAGCAAGGCGACTCTGAGCACAGAGTAGTCCAGCCGTGCAGTTCAACATTAACAAATGACTGAAAGAAGTGAGAGAGTGGCATGGACATATCTACACGACCAAATGTAAAATCCATAGCTAGTGGGAAGCAGCCGCATAGCACAGGGAGATCAGCTCGGTGCTTTGTGACCACCTAGAGGGCTGGGATAGGGAAGGTGGGAGGGAGACGCAAGAGGGAGGGGATATGGGGATATATGTATACGTATAGCTGATTCACTTTGTTATACAGCAGAAACTAACACACCATTGTAAAGCAAGTATACTCCAATAAAGATGTTAAAAAAAAAAACGACAAAGAAAACAGGAGACTCTTATTGTGGGCTGATGCCTGTGATGGAGCACAGGGAAACCCAGGCCTTGTCAGGGGTCTCCAGATGGGGTCCGGTTGTCCACCAAGAAGGACGCCAGCCAGGGGAGGAGGACAACGCCGTGTTGTCCCCTAGTACACCTCACAGACCCCTCTGCCTGTTAAATGACTCCCACACCCGCCAAGGGAGCTGCCGGGAAAGGGCCCGAAATGCCCCATTCACTGATAGGTTGGGAGAGAAAGAGAGCGTAATTTCAGTTAACGTCCCAGACTGTCAAAAACATCAAGTTATTAATCTCCTTGTGGCAAATGTGAACCGGGACCTGCTTACACAGCCAATTGAGCATGCTCTAAATTAGTGTTTGCCGGTAATTGATTCAGCTGCCAGCCCCATGCCAGCCGGCTATAAGCCGGTGATGCCACTAACATAAGTAACATGAGGAGGCAAAACGCATTGCCTGGTTGGGCCTGCAGTCAGATGCCATCAGCACCTGATTTACCCAAACATTAACGTCTTATTGGTTTAACACAATTTACCACACCTCAATTGCAGAAACTGATTTTCATTTTCCCTGGAACCCTGCTCGCAGGCACAGCACGGAGGAGGAGTCTTAATAAATGCCACCAGCTGGCTTCCTTGTTTCTAACATGCCTTCCAGATTTTATGACAAACCTTTGATGATAAAATAAAAAGATGAGGCTTAGAACTGGGTCTCCTGGCCAGCGGCCCTTGTCTGAGTCTGAGCGCTGTTGCGCCGGTGGTATGCCCGCCTTCCAGAAAATAAGCCCCAATCTCCCCCCTACCCCCACCCCCAGGAGTTCCTGCCCTTCCTGCCCTGTGTCCCTCCATGGGGCTGGAGCTGGCCATGCTCTCAGCAGAACGTCCAGAAGGTTCTAGAGATGCTCTTCTAAGCCAGGGGTCGGTGGCCTGGACCTTCCTGGGCATCGGTCCAGCCTGTGTTAAGGAGGCCACACCTCCTGGGGAGCCCCCACCTGCTTTAGACGCGACCTCACACTCCTACTTGGTTACAAGAAGAATGCTGAAGTTCACAGCGGCAGAGAAGACAGGAGAAAGTAGTTCAGGACATTTTCTTCTCTCTCCTGCCCATCCATCTAACCCGCCCATATGTATTTCCTGATACCAACTGTGGGGCAGACACTGCAGATTAACGAGATGGGGCCTCCGAGAGAAAGTGCCCAGGCTCCAAGAACACAGGCCACAAAACAGCATCCCAGGCTACCTGGGCAGTGACGTGCCTGTGGGGACAGAGAAAGTGACGTCGGCCCCCTTACCACTACAGACGCCCCCGGGCTCAGGCTGGCACTGGCAGTGGGTGGTGCCCTCCTCAAATCTGGCCAGGGACACCTCAATGTCCCGGGAGGACCATTCTCCCACTGTCTTCAGGGGGTGACACCATCTGCCTCCCAGGGTCACCCCTCCTACCTGCCCTTCGGGAATAGACTCTATCTCTTGTCCTCATCATCTCTAACTCAGCTTTTAAAACCCCTCCCCACACTCCACCCCAGGAACCCCCCTGCTCTCAGGTCTCAGGGACCCAGAGATCAGATGGCCCCCCTGCCGGGCTGAGGGTGCGAGGGTAGCCACTGCTTCCCCCCGTACCCCCTACGGCCAGCCGCAGGGTGGGCGTGACACATAGTATGTGCACAACAGGGCACACACCTGGCACGTTGAACTGGATTAATGCCACTCAGCACCCTCAGGGAGGCTGCTTCTGGCCCAGAGCCTCAGGATCATTTCTCCGAGGGCCGCCCCTGGTCCACAGAGGAGGCAGCAATGGGGCCAACCTGGGACGCAGGGTGGAGCGGGAGGCTGAGCAGTTTGTAGACAAATGTAAGATCTCCCCGGAGCTCAGCTCAACAAGAGGGTCTCCTTCAAACAACAGCCAACCGCAATGTGTAGACCCTGAATCCCAACTCATACAAACCAGTTCTAAAAAGATAGTTTTAGACAACATGAACTACACATTTATAACGTTAAGGATTATTGGTAACTTACTTAGACGTGATAAGGACACAGTGGTTACATGAAAAGGAAAACAATACCGTCATCCACTGAGATACCCACTGACGCATTTACGGGTAAAATGACACAATGTCTGGGGTTTGGTTTTAAATACTCCAGTAAAACAAGACGAAACAGAAAACCCTGATGGGGACTTCGACGTTCATTATACTCTTCGACGTGCGGGTGGGGGTTATTTGAAATGTGTCATTAAAAGAAAAAAGAAGACCTCTATTACCTTGGGTTTGGAAGTAGGGAGCTGGGGGAGGTATGCTGAGTGACCAGCCCCTGACCCAGAACTCACACCCTGGTTGATTTGGCTCTGGGACACCGAGGACGGCTCAGGCCCCTGCCAGGAGCCACCTTCAGAGCTGGACTCCCCGCAGTTTAGGGCACAATGCAGCAGTCAGCGTGGCTACACAATGGAGCAAGCGAGTCCTGCTCCAATTTCTGGGTCGTTTTATTTGAAGCATCAGCTGTGGGTCACTATGGGCCAATTCAGCTGGGAACAGGTTTCTGGGCCAGTGCCAATCTGACGGACCCACTGCCCAGCCCACCTCCCTGGCAGCCCCGCAGAACTCCTCCTGTCCCAGGTGGGGGGTGGGGGCAAGGACCCGGGAATCCCAGAGCACGGAGGCAAGAGCTAGACGGCTCCGCCCCTTCCCCCGTCCTCCTTGGGCTGTCCTGAGGCGCTGGGTCCTTGATGACTCATTTGTTCCATGCCCCCTCCTGGGAAGGCACAGCAGCGGGGCCTCTGAGGCCATGTTAACCTCTTACGTCCCAGGGTAAGGGGAGGGAACTATAGAGGCTCCCTGTTCAGGACTCCTTTAAGGGTTATTAGACTTTGAGGAAAAGCCGCCTACCCCCAAGCCACGTGATGGTGATTGTAACTGCCCACGGTGCCCACCGCCGGCTCTGTCTGTACCTCGCCCTCACTGTGCTCTGCTAAGGTGTCCGCCTACCCCCAAGCCACGTGATGGTGATTGTAAATGCCCACGGTGCCCACTGCCGACTCTGTCTGTACCTCGCCCTCAGTCTGCACTGCTCAGGTGTGGAGGCAGAGTGGCCCTGAGGGTACCTGGGGCGGACACGGGCCCTGCAAGGTGGGGACAGGGCAGCAGCACCAAGCTCTTACAAGGCCAGGCAGGAAAGGGCAGCCCAGGGCGGAGGGTACAAGGTAAAACGCTTTTTCGTACTCACAACACTTCTGACGGCAAATATGTAGGTTTTCCACGCTAAGCAATTCTCCGCTTCTCTGTGGACACCTTCTGACCCTAACGAACTGCCAGTCCGTGCAGACCCCACAGGTTAAGGGCTCAGTCCCACGAAACTGCCCCCTCTTCAGGCACCAATCACAAGCCCAGGCCTCCTTGACCTCTGACCCATCGGCCTTAAATCAGGGGTTCCCACAAAACCTAGCCTTGGGTTTCATAATCTGCTAGAATGGCTCGCAGAACTCAGGAGAGTGCTTTACTTACTGTTATCACTTTATTAGGGAGAATACAACTCAGGAAGAGCCAAATGGAAGAGAAGCAGAGGGCGAGGTGTGGGGGAGGGACGTGGAGCTTCCAAACCCTCTCCAGGGATGCCAGCCTCCCAGCACCTCCGCGTGTTCACCAACCTAGACGCTTTCCAAACCCTTTGGTTTAGGGCTTATGCAAGTGCCATTACCTCCTTAGATCCAGGATTGATTAAATCACTGGTCAGGACTCAATCTCCATCTCTAGTCCCTCTCTTCTCCCAGGAGGTCGGGGCCTCCAAGAGTCCCTCATTAGCAAAAACTCAGGAGCGGTGGAAAGGGGCTTATTATAAAGAACAACAGATGCTCCTATCAGGGAATTTCAAAGGTTTTACAAGCTCCGTGCCAAGAACTGGGGGCAGAGACCAAATACGCATTTCCTATTAGGTCACAGGGGGAGAAACGGCAGCTTCAGTGTCTTCTCCCCACAGGGGCTCCCACGCAGTGCAGTCACTGGTGACAGACTCGGGAATGGGGGCTTCCTGCCCCAGGAGGTGGCCGGGAGGGGAGCCACTGGGGCAGTTTGGGTCTGACCCCAGGGCTTCTTCACGCTGTGGGCAGCAGCACGCTAACTGACCCCTGGGTCCTGGAGCGGGGCTGAAGAGCTGGCCAGGCCACACCCAGCACAGCAGGGGAGCCCTGGGAAGGCCCCGGGTGGCAACAGGCTCCCTGCAGCCTAACTGGAGCTGCAGGATGATGGAGCTCTCCAGAACGCTTTATGAGCCACTTAACCAACCCGCAACCCGGTCGACCAAGCACAGCAGACATAATGGCAGTGTTTACCCATAAAAATGGCAAGCTGTTTTACTAGCGGCTTTCAGAGTCACAATAGCAGCTATTTGGTAGTTTCCTGCAAATTGCAGCAACAAAGTCCAAGAGTGGAATGATGGGGCACTAAACCACCCTGAAAAGTAATCAAAGACCATTACCATCAAACACTCTGCCAAGGGCCAGGGAGGTGGCCACAGTCGGAAGAAAAATCCTCTTTGCCCACGACGCCGAAGCCCTACTCCTAATCCCCACTCAATGTGTGTGCCAGGCTGCGCGCCTCATCTGTTACTTGCTCAGCGAACGTAAATTACTGTTTTTTACATTTTAATCTTTACCCAGAGAAACACAGCAGCTTACCTTTCCATCTCATATTCTTTCATTCCCACTTTTACAGCCTTCATTACCTGGAGGATGGATATTAAGCAAAGACATTTGTATTAAGGAGATAAGTAACACTACCTTATAAATAATGTATAGCATTTTTTCAAAAGAATCTCTTCTCTTAAAAAAAAAAAAGAATGATACGTGCACACAGTGGTGCAGAAATGTGACAAATTAGAACTTTTTTAAAGCTCCAAAGTCATACAGTTTATTTAAACCACTCCGGAGCACTTCTGTTCAGAAGTCAATAAACACCTTGGGAGGCAAGTGAAGATTTAGCCAAGACGTGTTTGGTGAATACTTAATGCTCAGAAGCCTATGACAACTATCCTAAGAGGTTTCCTTCCTTATAAAACACAGAGAAAATGAACTCGGAGAAGAGATTGTGTTGCCCCCAATGACTCCCATCTGTCTCCTGACACAACACTGCAGTGTCAGTAAGCAAGTACTGGGCTATCCCAATGGCCCGGATCCATTTCAAAAAATAAACTTCCTTATTTGCTCCTGCTCCTCAGGTAAAGTGGGAAGGTTTGGGAAAGAACCAGCTGAGGGCGTTTTCAAAAAAATGGACGATAGTAATAAACGTGCTTGAATCTTGGTTAAGGACCACAGATTCTTTCAAAGGAACTGGGACTGCCAGAATGCGAGGAGGGAAAGCTCTGCTGTCCTGGAAGTCGGGACTTCTGGCTGGGAAGCTCCCTGAGGGTGGGTACCTTAAGGTGAGGACAGGCCCTCCCTGCCCTGTCCCCACTGGGGAACAGTAAACAGCCAGCACCGTATCTTGGGTCTGCAGTGACACTTCCTGCCTGCTGGGGACCAACGCCCCCCCAAGACCGTCCACCTCGACACCGCCGTCTTGCCCCACACACAGCAATGCTGCTTCCCCAGCCCACCCAGAACGGCAGGTCCAATGAGCCAGCGCCCAGCTTACCTCCTGGTGGGCCTCGCTGGAAATTTTATTGGTGTAGCGCAAAACCTCCAGCTCCATGTCTGTCTTGAAGACCCGGCTGCAGAAAGGAGAAAAACGAAGCAGCAAGTCAGCGACTTCCAGCAGGAGCTGGCAGACCCCTCCAGGGAAACCTCCACACCCTGCACAGCCTGGGAAGGAGCCCAGGGCTGCAGATGGGCTGCCTGGGCATAGGATGGGGGCAGGATGGGCCACCAAGCCCCAGGAGTGATGAGCTACACTAAGCATGGCCCATCCCGACCCAACGCCAGCCTTAGGAGTGCAGGCTGCTTCCAGTTACAAGATCGGGAAGCCGCTGTGGGTGGCAGAAACCCAGTTTCTGTAGCCGGACACACAGTGCCTCACTGAGACTCAGTTTCCTCATCCATTAAATGGGGATACAATCCACATGGCAAGGCTGTTAGACCTGAATCTTACGTGTGCTGACTCTCAGGGCTCTGCCCAGATGGCTGAAGAGTTCTCCCATTTTCCCCCACCACACCCACCTGTCCAGGCAGCCTTGGAAAACCATGTGACTCAGGCCCCCTGCGTGAGATAGGGTCAAGCTGGGAGTGGGGACAGGGCGGTGCAACCAACAGATCCTGCCGTCCTTTCAAGGCTCAGCTGTACCTCCTGCCAGCTGGACTCCAGGCGGGTACTGGGGTCCTCACAATAAGCTCATGTTAATTTGCCCCAAATTGGTTAGGTTTCTGGTCCTTGCAATCAATCTCAACCCCAAGTAAGCCTCCCGTAGAGAAGCTAAATAAATATTCTTTTTCTACTTCTACCCATTTCAAGTAAGCACCTCCAGCTCGCGGCATTTAAGTGGCAGTGGGCCCAGTCCTCAAGCGCGTGGAGTCCTCAGTGCAGCCCTCATGGCCGACCCTGCTCCCTGTATGAAGGTGACCTGCCTTCACCAAAGCCCCCTCAAGGTCGGCCAAGCGGACTGTCCTGATGGCAGATTAGCGCCTGCCCCTGCGTCCACCTCTGAGGCCTGACGGTCCTGAGCCAGCCTCAGCCGAGGCGTCTGAGGATGGCAGGGAAGGCGCTCCCACCTCCACCAGAGGCAGCTACCGACCTGTGCTGTCTCCACGATGCCCACGTAGGACAGCCAGCCATTTGTCGCTGGGAGGGGAGGAAGGCATCGTACAGCACAGGGACACCTTCCTAAGACTGTAAAACCTTCCAGGGGATGTAGGAAAGACAAACCCCCAACCCACTGAGACTTTCTCCAGACGAACATGCCTTCCTTTTTCAGGGGCAGACCCTGAAGCCTACGTTTGCTCTGTAGCATCATAAAGGTGCTCCGGCTCCACCTCGGGGCGCTGGGAGCAGTTCTACCCGGGGGAACAGAAAGCTGGTTCCCGTGCCCCGGAGGGTGTGGTCCAAATCCACTCACAGGTAACCTAGCGGCCCCTGATGCTTCCTTCCTGCCCTGCTCGGCACCAGCCAAGGATCTGGGAGCTGGGAGCGGGTCTCTCTATTCTCCGATGCGGTGACGGTGACGACCAGAGTGACAACACAGGTGGGAACCAGGCCCAGACTACAACCGCCTCTGACCCCCATGCCTCTCTCTTCAGCCTAGAGCCCTGCTCCAGCCCTCTAGCCACCACTCCGGCCAACACTTTAGACCCCCTAGGACTTGTGCCCTTTGATCCACACAGGCTCGCCGAACGCCCGCAAGGGATGAACCAAAGCCCAGGCCTGTGTGTGCAGGACACGAGGGCTGAGGGGGAAAGCACTCAGCTGGGCGGACGGCACAGTAAGCTACCGCCTGCCTCCACACACCCCAGCTCTGCCGGGAGTCACAGGGGGAGCGTGCAGGCTCCTCTCAACTTCCTCCACCTCGGGGCCCTCCCAGGGCTCCTTGTCACATGAACGAACTCATCCCCTACTTCCTGGAGAACACAGAAGGCAGCAGGTGGGCATACTCTCACCTCTTCTCCAAACTCCCAAGCCTTCCCCACCCCCATCCTCCCCTCTCTCCCCGCCTACAAGGGAAGGGGTGCCCTCTTGTCAGTGAGGCTCAGCCCCCCAACACACACACGTGGGCTCAGATCCCAGCCCCCAAGCGCCTCTGTGCACCTGCCACTCTTACTGGAAGCTCCATGACCACTCACCTCCCCGTCCAGCCAAGCTTTCCCCCCACCACCCAGCCACGTTTCCAGAAAGGACACCCTGACAGTCCTTGCCTCCGGAGAGGAGGGAGAGCGGCTTTTACGAACCTCCTCCCCATCTTCTCACTAACCCTCTCCCCTCCCCTCTTCTCCCTTCAGCCCCTGCCACTCTGCCAGCACTGCCTCACCAGGGTGCCAAACCCAGAGGCATTCCGTGACCTCCCAAGAGCAAGAGGCACCTCGACGCCTGCCTCTGCTGGCACGTGCTTGGCGGCTTCCCCTCCTCCAGCTCTGACGGGCCCACCCCTCCCGGCCCCCCAGCCTTGCCGCTGCACCTGCCCCCAAAGCCCCAGCTCCCCGGCACAGGCCTCTCAGCTGCCTTCCACCTGCAGGACCCCCCCCAGGCACCTCCAGCTCAGCAGGACAGAGACTCCCACCCTTCTGCAGGCTCCCATCTCCAGCCACACCTCCCCACTGCTTAATGCAGACACCTGGGCACCTCCCTCTCATCCGTCCATCACTCCCACATCCAACCGATGACCAAGGGTGGCAATTCCACCTCCACAACCTCTCACGCCTCCCCTTTCTCTCTCTCCATACAGACCCCACTCTCTCCAGCCTGGAAAACCTCTCCTGGCTCTTCTGGCCTCCAGCCCTGTCTGCTCCCCAACCACAGCTGTGGATCTTCGGGCAATGCAAATCTGACCAGGCTTTCCCTGGCTTCAAACTTTTAGTAGCCTCTAGATGTCGTCCAGATGAAGTTAAAACTCTATCCAGGGACCAGGAGGCTCTCTAGGCCACACCCTGCCTGTCTCCACCACTTACCCCCCAACCCCCGACAGGGACTCCTCTGCCTGGAACCGGCTCCTGCACATTCATCCTCTAGCTCCTTTCTCAGAAAGCAGGGAGGGGCTCCCTCCAGCCCCCTACCAGGCTAAATCCCTCCCTCTATTCCCTGGGCAGTCTATGTGAATCCTCAGTAAGCTATCACGCTTGTAATTTCCTTTTCACTTAAGTCTCCCCCTAAAAGCCCATAGCCCTGGAGGGCAGGGTCCCAGGGCTAGAACAGTGCCTGGCCCAGAGCAGACACACAGTAACTATGGGTTAGGAACAGTACCTGGGCATTGCACCAAAGCTGCAAAACACCTTACTTCCAACCAGGAGAGAGAATGGTTCATCTCAAAAAGAAAAGGAGGCCTCCTCCACCCCGCCCTCCCTGGGCTGTTCACCAGGTCATCGTGGGATGTCGCACAGCCTGGCAGGCCCCGGTCAGGACAGGGCGTGGGGAACAGCCTCCCCAGGCCTCAGCAATCCAAACTCCCACCACCACTGCCTCACCCCAGCCACAAAGGCAGGATGAGGCAGCCCCAGCCTCAGAAGCCCACTTCACAGGCTCTCCACTCACCTCCTCCCTGCCCCGTAGGCACCCTCAGTCTTGCAAAGAGCCGCGAAAAAGACTCCATCAGCCCAAGGAGAGAGGATTCTTGGAGCCCAGACCATGCTCCCTGCCTATCAGAGATAAGCATGTTGAGCCACCGAGGCCCAGAGTCCTGCTTCCTTTTCTAATTTCACTTTGGGGAAGATGACAAACTAGGCCTCTAGCTGGTTGCCTCAGGACGTATTTTTTTAGTCATGTTAAAAAAAAAGAAAAAAAAAAATCAAACTGAACCAGGGCAAAGGCAGTTCTCCAGTGAAGCCGGCCTGGCTGAGCACTGGCCTGGCCCAGTTGAATCCAAGCTTTAAGGGCCCTGAAAGTAAAGGCTGCTGTGTGCCGGCTCACCCAACTGTCCACAGGGCACTCTGGGGCTGAAATCTTGCCCCGGTGCCAGGCATCCCTGACTGGCCCCGTTATCTCCACAACACAAGCACCAGAAATTGTTTTTAAGATCACGGCAGAAAACAGTAAGACTTTCCAGCATTCTGCACAGTTTCTCCTCATCTGCAGGAAGAATTCACTGACCTGAATTTGAGGAGGCTATTTCCTTTACTCCCGAGCACAAAAAGGCAAGGTAGGGGGATTCTGCTGTGGTGCAGCCTCTGTAGGCCCAGTCGCCTTGGAGTGAGGGATTCTGAGTATCACACTCAGCCCCCGCCTTGTCCAGCCCAAGGACATGTGGGGTGGTGGTTAGAAATATCATCTGCAAGGCTTCTATCCCCAGGGGAGGACGAAGGTCACCTCCTCTAGGAAGCATCAGAGGACCAAGGCTCAGGCCAGGACAGCACTGATGCCACTTAAGTTATCTGTGCAGGACTCCCCTGGTGGTGCAGTGGTGAAGAATCCACCTGCAGGGGACACGGGCTGGAGCCCTCGTCCGGGAAGCAGCTAAGCCCAGAGCCCCAACTACTGAGCCCACGTGCCACAATTACTGAAGCCTGCCCGCCTAGAGCCCGTGCTCCGCAACAAGAGAAGCAACCACAATGAGAAGCCCCTGCACTGCAACGAAGAGTAGCCTCTGCTCGCCACAACTAGAGAAAGCCCGTGCACAGCAACAAAGATCCAAAACAGCCAAAAATTAAAATTAATTAATTAAAAAAAAAAAGACATCTGGGCAGAAGGCAACTCAGGCTCTTCCGGCAGCAAGAGGAGGTGCCTGACGTGTGCAGGAGAGGAAGGCGCTCAGGCAGGGTCCCCAGCTCGTGGCCAGGCCTGTGAGCATCACCACGTCAAGGGGGGCTGCTCAAGGAGAAAGGCAGCACCACGGGCAGGGTGGTGGGGGTGAAGACACAGAGTCCCCTGCTGCTGGCCTGAAATAACAAACACTGGACCAAGCTGAGGCTCATCTGTGCAAGCTTTTTCTTCCTTAAATATTCACAGGTCACAAAACTGCCTCTGAGCATTAAATGCAGGATTAAGACATCAATTAAGTGAGGTCTGAATGCTCCACTGATTAAAACAGTAGCAGGACAGGATGAAGTATTTCCAAAATCAGTCTCTAAGCATCAAAGTGCCACAGTGTTGCACAAAACCCATTTGAAGGGACAGGAATTCCATCTCTCCCGGAGATGAATGTGCAGGGGCTTCTGCGGGAGCGGAGTGCGGGAATTCCATACCGCGGGACCCCCACGGCCGTTCCTTCCCTACCCTGTGAGCCAGGGATTCAAAGGGTAAAATCCCAGAACAACAGGAGGGACAGAAAGGAAAGAGCTGGCTGGAATTACATATCCTCAGGAAGCTCAATCCATAAGTCCTCTTAGAGAAACCAGAGCCAGGAAGAAAACGGTGGTTCAGCCCGTGGTAAGGTGAGTGTGCCTGAGACCTGACCGGGGCCAGGCAGTCGTAAGCCACGTGCAGGGAGAGCGGGGACCAGGGCCTGACTGCTCCCACATCCCGGGTCCAGCCTCCCGGTGCACAGTAAGCCAAGTTCTCCCCACTACTCTCAGGTCCCCACTTTCCACTTGGCATTCTCGTTGACTTAGGGTTAAATGCCTATTCTCCGGGAGACAAAAATAGCAAGCCTACTGGAATACTTTTCATATACACACCAAGAACCTAAGTCATCATCTAGGTACCTTTTCTAATTTGGGACACATTACCCAGGATGCAGGATCCTGGTGCGTGTCTGCCCCAAACCATCCACCCCTCACCGTCTCCCGTGCACAGAAAGGCAGGGGAATAGAAATAGCTTACCCCGCTGCCTGATGAATACATGCAGGCCACCTCCGCTCCGTGTAATTAACAGCTCTAACACTGGCATGACACCGACTCAAGTTAACATGGCCTCACTTAAAACCCGAGAAGGCGCGTGGCAATGGCTGACATGCTTGCTTTTCTGTGACGCTTCCAGAGGTGCTTAACTGAAATCCACAGTGCCGAGCTATTAGACAGCACAGAAGTATCTCCTTTTATTTCCTAACCCACCTTCAGATCAATTTAATCATCTGCTGAACAGGAATGCAGAACCACAGACTAAATTATGGAAGTGAGAGACGCCTGCTCTTATTAAGTTTCAACTTTTGACCTCCACGTTCAAACTGCAATACCTAGCACAAGGAAAGAAATGATCAGCTATGATCTCATGTTTGTGGGGAAGAAGAATATGATTATAGAGGAATTTACAGGAAATCAAAAAGGTACTGCTTGAGAGAATGGAAAACAATAAAGCAGTCACAGAAAGGAAATGAATGACACCCAAACACAAACGAAAAGTGAAGCTTCCCCTGTGCTGGGAGAGGCTGCCTATTATCAGACAGGCTCTGGGAAGGATCCCAAATCCCCAGCTCAGCTGCTACCTGGGAGCTGGGGTACATGTGGGTGGCAGGGCACCGTGCTGGGGGAGGCTTAGCTGTACATCCCCAGGCCCTCCACCCCACCACACCCTGGCCTCCACAAGATCTTTTCTGTGGGTTCTGAGCAGGTCGGATGGCCAAGAATGAACCGAGAGAGAGGCTGACACGCAGGCAGCACCCTCCACTCCCCAGGGTACTCCTCAGAGCCTGGAACCATTGGCCTGGGCTCAGCTCCTGGCTTTTTCTTGGGCAAATCACTTTCCTGTGCCTCCGTTTGCTCACCTGTAGCATGGGGATAATCAGAGTCCTACCTTATAACATAAATAAAATACCTCTTTAAATAAGGGGACGTGTGTCAAGTGCTTAGCATAGCACCTTGCATAAAGGAAGTCTCAAAAGGTGACAGCATGATTACCGGTATGTGTTGTCACTTGACTTTTGCTCTCACTCAAATAAGGGAGACCACGTCCACTCTGCAGGTATGGAAACTGAGGCTTGGTGTTACACATTGAACACTGTGTTCCCCCCAAATTCATAGGTTGAAACCTATCCCCAGCGTGATAGTATCTGGAGGTAGGATCTTTGGGGGGTGCTTAGGTCATGAGGGTGGAACCCTCATGAATGGGATTGGTACCCTCATAAAAGAGACCCTAGAGAATTCCCTCACCCCTTCTGCCATTTGAGGACACAGAAAGAAGACGGCCATCTATGAACCAGAAAGTGGGTCCTCACCTTGGCCTTGGACCTCCCAGCCTCCAGAACTGTGAGAAATGAATTTCTGTTGCTCATAAGCCACCCGGTCTATGGTAATTGTTAGGCAGCATGAATCTTCACGTCCATGCTGTGAGTTAGGCATTACTACATCCCCATTTTATAGATGAAGAAGCTGAGGCTCAGAGAAGTTAAGTGACTTCCTTAGGTTGGGTGGGCTGGGATGAAAATTTGGATATGCCCAACTGGATAGTTTTTCCATTACCCCAGGTAACTTCTCTCCACGGGCCAAGAGGGGGGCATTGGAAAAAGCATCCAGGACAGGGGCCCAAAGATACATCAATGAGCCATAATTTAATACCATGGAAACCCAGTCTCTCCTGTAAATGAGGGGCCTGCCCGCCATTCCACCCAGAATCCTTCCTTCAGTTACCGGAGGAGGGCAATGACGGTGACTCGCACGTCTCCCACCAAGAATGACTGCGGTCACTAAGAGGCCAGAACGCACACGGCTAAAACACACCCGAGGCAGTGAGGACAATGTGACATTTCTAAAATAGTTCTACTGCCATCAAATGACAAATAAGTCCTCTCTGCTGCTGGCTTTAATAAAACTGGGAAGTATCTTATGAATGCAGAATCTACCTCAGAGCCTTGGAAATGTCACCAGAATTAAAGCATGCTCGTTCCAAAGTGACAAACTAATGACTTGTCCCTCAGGAGATGCTGGGGTGCACAACCCAGCTCTGGTCTCCAAAGCACTCAGAATGTAAGCGGCCACAAGGGATGCCACATCTGGGACATAGGTGGACGCGGTCCCTGAGTATCCAGGATTTATTCTTCTGCCAACTGGGGGCTACAGAAGGGCCAGGCATTTGTTACTTCATCAAAACAAGAAGAGGCGGCTGTGAACTGGAAGGACACAAGCCCCCCTGCTCACAGAGTGTGCGGCCAGGATGGGCACCGGGCCAGGGCTGCCAACAGAGCTGCTGGCCCGCCCACCCTCCAGCTCTCGCGAGGGTCAGTATCGATGCCTGTCGACAGCCCTCAGATCTTCGCCTCTGGCCCAGCCTCTTTCCCGCCGGCACCTGCCTCAAACTCAACACACCACAGACAAGTCCCTCACCTGCCAAAGCACCTGCCCCATCTTGGTGACACACCGCCCAGCTGTTCAGGACAAAACCCCAGAGTCACATTCAACTCCACCCTTCACTCAGGCGTCAAGGCCGCTTCCTCCCAGGAGCATTCCCCTTGATTGCCCCTTACTCTCAACTCTGTCACCTACCCCTCCAGGGCCACCTGGACCCTGCAGCAGCCTCCTAACTGGCAGCCTGCTCCCACTCCTGCCCCACAGCTTTAAAAAACGCTAACCTGGGCTTCCCTGGTGGCTCAGTGGTTAAGAATCTGCCTGTCAATGCAGGCGACACGGGTTCAAGCACTGGCCCTGGAAGATCCCACATGCCGCGGAGCAACTAAGCCCACGCGCCACAACTATTGAACCCACATGCCACAACTAGTGAAGCCCATGCGCCTAGAGCCCGTGCTCCACAACAAGAGAAGCGACAACAATGAGAAGCCCGTGCACCACAACAAAGCGTAGCTCCCGCTCGCCACAACTAGAGAAAGCCTGCACGCAGCAACGAAGACCCAACAAAGCCCAAAATTGTTTAAAAACAAATAAAAATTTTAAAAAAGCAAACCTGATCCTACCATTCTCCTGCCTAAATCCTTGAAGGTTTCCCCTGGTTCTCACTTCTCTCAAGACAAAGTCCAGGCAGACACCACGGCCCACCCGGCCCCTGCCCGTCTCTCTAACTAACCTCAGGGGCCACTTCCGCAGTGTGCGGCTCTAGGCTGGCCACACAAAGCCACCAACCTTTCTTGTCTCCAGCCTTTGAACAAGTGGCCCCTTGGCCTGGATCACGCTCTCCTTCTCCCCACTCTGCACTTCCCCCAAACTCAACGGCTGACTCATCCTCGTCCTCAGGCCACAGTGTTCCCAAGTGCTTCAAGACTAGGTGAGCAAGGTCTCCCAACTAGACAGGGAACTTGACGCATGGCCTTAGGATCAGATGTGAGGAGTCCACACGCCTCCCAGTCAGGGGACGATACAGCCAAAGCCCTGCCTCTCCTCTCTCCTACATTCAGAATAAGTGCAGCCATACAACAAATAAAACACGGTTTAGTGCTATAAAAGAGCAACTTGAGGACTTCCCTGGTGGTGCAGTGGTTTAAGAATCCGCCTGCCAATGCAGGGGACACGGGTTCGAGCCCCGGTCCGGGAAGATCCCACATGCCGTGGAGCAACTAAACCCGTGCGCCACAACTACTGAGCCTGCGCTCTAGAGCCCGCGAGCCACAACTACTGAGCCCACGTGCCACAACTACTGAAGCCTGCGCACCTAGAGCCTGTGCTCTGCAATAAGAGAAGCCACCACAATGAGAAGCCCACACACTGCAACGAAGAGTAGCCCCCGCTTGCCACAACGAGAGAAAGCCCGTGGGCAGCAACAAAGACCCAACACAAAAATAAAGAAATTAAATAAATAATTTTTAAAAATAAATAAATTAATTAATTAAAAAAAACCCAACAACTCAATGGCTTAGGAAGAAAACTGGCAGCACATCAGTGGAGGGTCTCTTCAAGGGCCCACAGAGGCAACGCCCAACTGCAGGCACCTCGCCCGGCAGTGAACCAGCAGAAAACACACTGCAGGTAGGGCTACCAGTACCAGCAGAACAAGAGAGCAGGCAACATAAGACACGTAAAAAGGATGCCAACTAGTCAAGACATACGTGTGACATGAGGAAAACATGTTTACCTTTCTGGTAATAGGATCATGTATGATGTTTATTTTTATTCTTTTTCACTATCTACTTTAACTGAGCTATATACGTTTGGCTCATTTATGGTAAGATTTCTTTTAAAAACTCCTAAAGAAAAAGAGAAATTTAATTGACATTCGAGTGACGTGTGCCCTTTTGGAAAAACAGACCAACTGACAAACAAAAAATACAAAACAGAAGAGGCTGAGAGAAGAGTTCTAGGGACCAGCTTGTCCGAGGGGCTCTCTGAGATGGAGTGGGTGGGAACAGCAGGGTCTCTCACCTTCCTGGGCTGAGCACAACGAACAGCCACAGCCATACTCACCATTCCACAATCTCCGGATGAAGAATGGTGTTGTTGACATTGAACCTACAGAAAGAAAACAAGTCAAGTCCATTAGTTCAATGGTCTATCATCTCCCAGCAAGAAATACTTCATTCAAGACATACCAAGAGAAAGCCTGACCGAGAGAACTTTAACTTCATGACTCCCTGGACAACAGAAGGCCTGCTGCTGCTCACGTCCTGCAGCAGACTTGGCAGTCCAGGCCATGTCCTCCAAGTGTAGTCAGTTGGAGAACAAGCTGCTTGGCTGCAAAACGTCATCCTCCACCCTCGCTAGGCAGACAGCATATAGCCTCTTCCATCACGTATACCAACATACACATAATAGGAGTTCCAGAAGAAAAGGAGAGAGATAATGGAGCAGAAGAATATTTGAAAATATAATGGCCAAAAACTTTGCCGATTTAATGAAAAACATCAATGTAAACATCCATAAAGCTCAATGAACTCCAAGTGGGATAAACTCAAAAGAGATCAACATCCAGACACATAATCAAACTGTCAAAAGAAAACCTTAAATGCAGTAAGAGAAAATAAATTCATCACATGCAAAGGATCTTCAGTAAGATTAATGGCTGATTTCTCATCAGAAACTACAGAGGCCAGAAAGCAGAATATGGGATGACATATTCAAATTGCTAAAAGAAAAATATCTGTCAATGAAGATTCCATATCCAGCAAAGCTATGCTTCATAAATGAAAGAGAAATTAAAACAGTACCAGATAAACAAAAACTGAGAGAATTCATCACTAGAAGACCTAGCTTATAAGAAATACTAAAAGGAATCTTTCAGACTATAGTGAAAGGAGTTTCTAGAGAGTAACTAGGATCCATATAAGGAGAAAAAGGGCACTCGTAAAGGTAATTACATAGGCAAGTACAGAAACAGTGTAAACGTATTTTTCGTTTGAAGTCCTATCTGATTTAAAAGACAACTGCATAAAGCAATAATTATAAACCTGTGTAGATCACTGTGAAATGTATAAAGATGCAATCTCTATGCAATAACAGCACAAAGGAAGGGAGCATAATTTTTGTGTACTGTTGAAATCAACTGATATCAATGTGAACTAGATTATTACAAGTTTAAGAAGTCATTTGTAATCCTCTGGGTAACCACTAAGAAAATAACTAAAATATACAGAAAATGAAATAAAAAAGGAATCAAAACTGTATACCGCAAAAAAATCAATTAAACACAAAAGAAGGGAGTAATGGAGAAACTGAGGAACAGAAACAATATATGACACAGAAAACTAACAACAAAATGGCAGAAAAAAGGTCTTCCTTATCAGTAATTACTGTAGATGTAAACGGATTAAATTTTCCAATTAAAAGACAAGGATTGGGCTTCCCTGGTGGCGCAGTGGTTGAGAGTCTGCCTGCCGATGCAGGGGACACAGGTTCGTGCCCCAGTCTGGGAGGATCCCACATGCTGCGGAGCGGCTGGGCCCATGAGCCATGGCCACTGAGCCTGCGCGTCCGGAGCCCGTGCTCCGTAACGGGAGAGGCCACACAGTGAGAGGCCCGTGTACCCCCCAAAAAAAGACAAGGATTGGCAGTATAGATGAAAAAAAAAAAAGATTCAACTATATGCTCTAAAGAGACACTTTAGACTCAAAGACACAGATGAAAGCGAAAGGATGGGAAAAGATATATTATGCAAACAGAAACCGATATATCCATAGACTGGAATATTTCTCAGTCATAAAAATGACCAAAGTACTGATTCATGCTACAACATGGATGAATTTTGAAAACACAGTTAGTGAATGAAGCCAGATATAAAAGGCCACTTACTGCATGACTCCATTTATATCAAATGCTAAAGTAGGCAAATCCATAGACAGAAAATAGATTAGTGGTGGCCAAGGGAATGACTGCTAATGGGTACAGGGTTTCTTCTTGGGTGATGAAAATATTCTAAAATTGATTGTGATGATGACTGCACAAATCTACAGACATACAAAAAGGCATTTTAGTTGTACAGTTTAAGTGAGTCAGTTGTATAAGGTATGTGAATTATATTCCGACAAAGCTGTTTTTAAAAACTTACTGAATTATACACATAATAAATTTTATTATATATAAATTTTATTCTAATAAAATTGATTTATAAAAATTGACAGAAATGAGAAACAGATAAATCAACAAGCATAGTTTCAGATTTTCACATACCTCTTCTGATGACAGAACAAGCAAACAGAGAAATCAGTAAAGTTGCAGAAGATACAAACAATACAATTAACCAACTTAATTTCACTGACATATACAGAACACTACAGCCAACAACTGCAGACTACATGCTCTCTTTAAGTATACATGAAACATTTATCATGAAACAATATATGTTGGAAGTTTCAACAAATTTCAAAGCATTGAAATACAGAGAATATTCATTGATTACAGTAGAATTAAACTAGAAATCAGTAACAGAAAAATATAAAATCCAAAACTGTTTGGGAATTAAGCAATAAACTTCTAAATACCTACAGTTCAAAGAAGAGATAATAATAAAATCAGAAAATAAAACCATGAAATACCGTAATTGGTGAAATGCAGCTAAAGCAGTGCTTAGAGGAAAATTTATAGCTCTAAATGTAGGCATTAGAAAAGAACATTGAAAATCAATTATCTAAACTTCCATCCCGGGACTTCCCTGGTGGCACAGTGGTTAAGAATCTGCCTGCCAATGCAGGGGACACGGGTTCAACCCCTGGTCCAGGAAGAGCCCACATGCCACAGAGCTACTGGGCCCACGTTCCGCAACTACTGAGGCCTGCGTGACGCAACTACTGAGCCCACATGCTGCAACTACTGAAGCCCACGTGCCTAGAGCCCATGCTCCACAACAAGAGAAGTCACCGCAATAAGAAGCCTATGCACCGCAAGGAAGAGCGGGCCCCCGCTTGGCACAAGTAGAGAAAGCCCGCGTGCAGCAACGAAGACCCAACGCAGCCGAATAAATAAATAAATAAAATAAACTTCCATCCCAGAAATATCTTTCTTCTTTCTCAATGAACTAGAGAAAGAACAAATAAAACCTAGAGAGATTAGAAATTTTTTAAAGCAAAAAAATCAATGAAATAAAAAGCAAACATACAATAGAGAAAAATCTACAAAACTAAAAGTTCTTTGGTAAGATGAACATAACTGAAAAGGGAACCCAGGAGACAAAAGGATCAGGTTGGGGCACATCCCTGACACTTCTGTCATGCGTGACTCAGAGCTCAAGCTGTCAGTGAGACAGCTAGGTAAGCACAATGTGGCCCAGCACAATGTATGGGCCTCAGCAGAGAAGCCTTGGGAAGCCTTCAATCCTCAGGATTCTGAGCCCTGCTCCATCTCAAGCCAGGATATCACACAGGGCATACAGGATTGTGACCCACCAGGAATCCTCCAAGGCCTCACTGATGGGTGTCTGAAAACACCTATCTAATGCTGTGGTTGTGCAGTGGGTACCCCCACTTCTGGCTGAAGGAGGGACAAGGACGAGGAGAGGGAAGGAGGTATTAGCAGGCTGAAAGGATTCCAGATCTTCGGAGCTTTCGGGATCCCTAACTATAAAAATAAGACTACTTAATTCAAAGTCTACCAAAATGTTGTAGTATCAAGCCCTACTTGTGAAATATCAAAGAGACCACAGAGAGCCAGCGCGGCTCAGAGTGAAGAACAGAGCAGGAGATGACATAAATAAAGACGGCAAGACAGACTGTCTCCCATTCTGCCAAACAGCACTTTGACGCTAGGAAAAGCGATGGCCTATCTCCTCAAAAGCCAAACACGCCAGTAAAATCTCACGTTACAAAACATACGTACATACACACACATGCACACACACACACAAACAGCAAAGTGACCAGGCACAAAGACACAGATGCAAACACACAGACACACACACAGACAGGCATACGCTTCGAAAAGAGGCGCAGGCAGACACACACAGATGTATATTCACGGACACAGGCAAATACATGCACACACACACACACAAAGGCATAAACTTGGACTAACACACAAAGATCCACACCCAAATATACACACAAACAGAAACACACAGACTCACACAAATGCACACTCAGACACAAAAACATTCAGATAGAGAAACACCCTCAGACACACTTACGTGTAAGAGTCCAAAAGACATTCACTGCAATGTCAGTGGTTTAACTCAGGTAATGAAATTTGAACACTCCTTGCTTTCGCCTCTGTGCTAGTTAGAGCTTTCTATACCAAGCATGTAATAATTGTGTAAAAACAACAACAAAGCCCACCAGAGCCCATGAAGGTGGGCAATGTCCTGGAAGCAGAGGGTACCTCCCTGGTGGGCTCTAGCTGTGGGCTGGGTGATGGACAGTGAGCAGTATGAGTCCAGCCAGCCCTGCTCCAGCCCCTGGGCTCCTCCCTGCAGTTTCTAACTGGAAGATGGAGAACAGGTCCCAGAAGGCCCCCCACTCCACCCACACTGGGGGCTGGGACGGGTTCTCGTCTCTTCAGGAGACTCATGGAGATTCCATGAGCCATAATCAGAACCTCAATCCAAATTGTTAACTTGATACGTAAGTTAACAGTAACCAGAAAGCCACTGGTCCCCACACCACAGACTGCCATTTTATTGTAACTGTCGAGTTTTAATAATGTCCCTCTATTTCTTGGGCTTGAAAATTCACATCCCTGAGCATTAATATTCCTACTTTAATAACCCCCAAATTCAGCAATTTCATACTTAACTGCTTATTTAAATGGAATTAATTTGTAACCAATCGTCGTCAAATATGCAAGGCAATTTAAGTAAATGCCAGAAGATAAGAAATATGCTTATCCTGAATAACCAGCTAATGTAAAGCATCGACCATATTTCTCCGTCAGACAACGGCGTGAAACAGAGCGCTCTCTACTCACCGCCCCCACCCAGGGCTCCTGGGCAGTCTGCCTGCCTTGGAGGGAACTGTCTCAGGCCAAGAAGGCAGCCCATAGGCCGCCTGGCCCCCCACAGATAATCTCTTTCCCTTCATAGCCAGGGTCTGTCTGTCTGTCTGTCTGTCTGAAGAAAACCAGCTCTCAAGTCTACCTCTCCTCTGATGCTAACAAAGACTAATCATGTCTGCCTTTGCTCCCAGGCTGCAGGACCCAGCTACTCCAGGCAGCTGTGGTATGTGCCGCCCCCATGAAGAAGGTGACTTTCCTGTGGAGCTGCCCTCTCCACAGACCAGCCCCGGCCCCGCCCTCACCAGCACCTGGCCACGAGCACCTGACCCTATCCTCTGGCCGGAGCCCACTACAGGGCCTGCTCCTTCCACCCTTTCCCTGGGAGCTGTCCGGGCACCAATCCCGCTGTACAGGGAGCTGTGGCCGGGGCTGGAGTCAAACTCAGCACGAGGCCTACAGACTGTCCCCACCTGCTCCCTTCACCCCAGCATAATCACACCCTGGCTCCCTGGGGAGGACGAGGCCACACCCCTTGGTGAGCCCAGGGGCCCCCGGCCATGGGGAGATCCCAGCGCATGTCTACCACCCCACCCCGCCTCTGTCTCCCTGCTCCCAGTCCTCTGCCGACCCCACCACTGTGACATCTGGCACACCCCCTGCCGTGGGCAGCAGGCGGCCTGGTCCTGATCTGCGAAGGCCAAGGAAGGTCTGAGGGCTCCCAGGACCAAACCCACAGCCCCGCTGAGGTGACAGGCCCAAGGCAGCCGACCCTGAGGAGCCACGTCTGGAGAGGTCACAGGCTGACTGCCTAGCTGGGTGGACAGGGGAGGCCACTGTTCCATCACAAGCTCCCTCCTGCCCCCAGGCCAAGGGATAAAGGTGGCCTGGGGTGGCCCATCAGGACAAACCGAGAGGCCAAAACCTGAACTTTTGCCAGACCAGGTCAGTGAAGGATCCAAGATGGGAGGTGTTACAGAGAAGTTCAAAAGGGTCAAAAACAAAAATTCCAGGAATAAGGCACTTCGTCAGGGCAGTGAGAAGTGACCGAGGATAGAAGCAGCTGAGTGTTGGAAAGTAGGACGACAGCAAGGTTCATCGTGCAGAGGAAACAGGCTATTATTATCCCTGCAAACAGCTGGAGGTGCTCACGGCTGGCAGGTGAATGCGGTCGCTGAGCCGCAGCGGCTCTGGAGGACAAGGGCCTCTCCAGCCTGGCGCAGGGGCTGAAAGGTGGCAGAGCTGGGGTGGCTGGGAGACAGGGGGCTGAGCTGCACCCAGACCCCAGGAATACAGACACGACTTTCTGCAGGGAAGGCGCTGGCAGGGGGCCCGAGGTCAGTGGCCACAGTGCGCCGCAGGGTGGGGGGGGGCGGTACCCAAATGGAGCAACCCCTAAGGGCAGAGCTACACGAAGGGTGCCACAGTGGGATGTGAGGCCCAGAGCAAGGTGTGAGGGGACAGGAGGGGAGGCAGTACCACAGGGGGGCTGGGGGACCCCAAGGCAGGGAGGGCTCTCACCTGCGATACTTCAGCCAAGTCAGAAAACTCAGCCTGCCACATGGGTGTGGAAACGGATCCCCCCAGCATGGGGGCAGGTGCTCAGCCCAGCAGTGAGGGGCCTGGGGAGTGGCTCACAGCCGGCCCCCGTCTGGACTGGACCATGGGTTGGAGAGGGCCAGCCTGGGAGAGTGTGCAAAGTTAAGGCTCTCCAAAAAGCCTCCCAAGGTGGGGTGGGGTGTTGGCCAAGTACAGGCTCCTCTGGGCTCTTGGCAAGGGCCACGGGGACTCAGGGAGCAGCAGGGAACAGAGGCTGGGGTCTGCTCAGTGGAGGAAGAGGTCAGTTCACAGTGGGACTCCTCCCGGGGTAGTGGGGACGAGGCCTCAACTTCCACTGCTCACAGAGAGTGATGATGCCCCTGGAGTCCCCCACCGCTCCCCCAGAAAACCTGGGCCCCGGGTGCTTGAGAAGGCGTTCTCTGCAGCAGAGACCTCGGCTGGGGGGTGGGGCAAGAAAGACCCCACAGCTCACTGACATCCAGGAATCTTGTCATCGGAGATCCTGAAGTCCGCTGGCCCACTACATAGCTGGGGAAACTGATGCTTGCAGGGGCACTGGGGCGTGATGGGGACTTGCTCGTGGGCAACTGTTTATTAAGCACCAGCTCCACGCCAGGCTCCGGATGAGCGGGATCTCATTTCATCCCACAGCAAGCCTGAGCAGCACCATGCTTCCCGTGGGAGAGCTGAGGCTCAGAGGCAAGTTCTGCTAAGGTCACAGAACCGGTCAGTGTGGCAGCCACCAGGTCTCCCTCCTTCTAGCTCAGGGCTTCCCCACAAGGCAGTGAGACCCAAGTCGAGACTGAAGAGGCCAGCCCACGGGACCAGAGTGGAGGCAGGTGAGCAGGGCACAGGAGCCGCCCCGCACTGGGCAGTGCTGGGGGACCAGGGGAGGCTCGGATCAGGACAGGCAGCAGCAAGCTGTGCCCCGTACCACTCCCCTCAAGGGCCTAGAGAAAGACAGCGGCTCCATGGCCAGCATCTCAATGAGCTGGGCTAATCACTGCTGGTGTGGGAGGCGAGGCCGCTCTGGGGAGCTCCCAAGAGGATGCGGAGATGTGTGCGTCGAAAAGACGCAAACCTGATGCCCCACCACTCTTATCACTGGGGGAAGTGACACATATTTATGAGCTCATCATCTCTCCTAATCACACCACACATCACACATACGCACAAATTCCCGTGGCTCAGGCTCATACGTAATTACAAGGCACTTCCTCGGTCCACCAAAGGACAGAGGATTCCATGGCGCAGAGTACAGGTGTGTGTGTGGGGGCGGGGGCTGGGGCCGGAGAAACAGGAGACCAGGCGAGCTGTCCACACTCAGCAGCCCCAAGGAGCAGGTGCCTCCCCTCAAGGGCTCATCTGCTGCAGCCTCGGGCCCTACAGACCGCCCCCCGCAGGGTGAGTCAGCAGCCAGCCCGGGGACACAGGCATGGCTGGCAGGCGGCACTCTCCAGGGGCCAGGGCATGTGGGTGGCAATGTGCCCAACACCTGCCCTCCTGCCTGGGGAGGCCTAGAAGGGGGAACAGAGCTGGGGGGCTCGGCCTGGGGCTACACTGGGGAGCAAGGGCAGGTAAGGGGGGTGCCATCTGGGACTGGGGCAGCAGGGGACATGGGGAAGTTGTGAGCCAGGCTGGGGGAGGTCAGGGGCTAGAAGTGAGGGGAGGGGGCCGATAACAACGAAGACCACGGAGCTCAGAGCAGGTCCCTGGAAGGAAAACAGCCGTCCCATGTGTGTGCACGGTGGCCAGGGCTTCCCTAAACACGTGGCGGGCCTGTGCTTTCACAGTAAAGCTTGACAGGGAAGTGGCATCGATCCTTAAAGTCAAGGTTGGAGTGAATTTAGGCAAATTATTTTTCTAAGCATGTCCTCGAATCACCCAATCTAACCCCTTTTTAGCATCCTCCTGTTAGTGTGTTTGTGTCTAGTCTGTAGACGGGGCCAGCCTGCTGGTGAAGACGTGAGCTGATGGAGGAGGAAGGGAGACGGTTCCCCGGGGCCCCAGGACTCACTTGCTGATGCCCTCAAAGGAGGCCTCCCTGCAGATGCTGCCGCTGTCAGTGTTGACGCCACGCTGGAGAGAGAGAGAGGGAACGTGAGGGCGCAGACCCGTCACACGGGGTGACGACGGGGAGCCCCCGCCTCAGCCCAGCCAACCCATCCCTTCCCGCCTTTCAGGTAACTCCAGGCCGGGCCCCAGCACAAGGGCAACCCTCCTTTCTCTGCTGCAGCTTGAAAAGGAGAGAAAGCAAGGCCTCCTGCGTCCAAGCACCTTGCTGACCCCAGCTCCGGCTGCCTGGGCATAGGTGGAGGCTGGGCGAGAAGACCTCGGACCGGGACCACCTCCAACCACAAATCCCCCTGCCGCCCCAAGGCTGGCTGGTCTCCCTGTGCACGTGTGTGCACACACACTCCTCACAGACAGTGTCCTGAAAAGCACTGTCAAATCCGGCCCTTCCAGAGACACGGGTGTGACCCGACTTAGGCAGGAGGGGCCTTTCTCCGTGACACCGAGACTCTGTGTCACATTCCTCTCCTTTCCCTAATTGTAAGGAGACTCCAACTGGAACTTAGACAGGAGCGGAGACAAAACAAAAGATTCAGAGGAAAGCGTGCCATCACCAGAGAGGCCAGGCCTTTTAAATCGCCTTTTAATTCTTCCTCAAGACCTTCAGGTCGATGTCTAATTGTACCCCCCCCAAAAAAACACACTGAACCCTCCGTGACCACAATCATAACGTTTCTTCTCAGCCATCAGAAACGCAGGGTGGGGGCTTCCCTGGTGGCGCAGTGGTTGAGAGTCCGCCTGACGATGCAGGGGACACGGGTTCGTGCCCCGGGTCCGGGAAGATCCCACATACCCACGTACCGCAAAAAAAAAAAAAAAAAAAAAAACAACAACGCAGGGTGGAAAAAAGAGATCATGTGTAGCGCTAACAAAAATAACTGAGAAAAACTATTTCGGTAAAAATCAATTAACAAAGGAGAGAAGGGTCACTTTGGGAGCGTAGAAGGGCTGCATACTCTTCATGTTTGAAGCTCCCCAAGGGTGAAGAAGTGTAAGAAAGCAGACTTCTTCTCGGAGCCACTTCACAGCCTCAGCACCCCCTCCCCGCCCTGCGAGGGTGCACCGTGCACCCCCGCCTGCCCCAGGCTGCAGCAGGCCCTCCGTCGTTTAGTGCCCCGAGTCCAAACTCTGATGCCACACAGCCCAGCACCCTAATGGGCAGATGCAAAGGGTGTGTTCACCGACACACTGTACGCTGCACATTACCTGAAGTGCACGTTTTGATACGTTCTCTATCAACAATGGAGGAGAGACAGTGTGGAAGCAAATTGATATTCTACGTCCACAAACCCCAAGAGCTCAACCTGACACAAGTACATCCTCTAGTCAGGTTTTAACCCTCGGAGTATGTGTGGCGTCTTGTCCACAGTGGCCTCGGGACAGGACACAGCCCAGGTCGACTGGAGAATGGAGGACATGGTCCTGGACACTTTCAGCAATTCAGACTGAGGTGTCAGTATTTATCAGCAATGACCCTTGCTCTCAGTTTTCAATCCTCCCCATGGCCCTGACCTCTGCAGGAGCAAGCGGCTCCCTAAAGCCCCTCCCCGTACTCAAACGCTGCCTGGTCCCTGAACGCCAGCCACTTACCAAAGTGAGGATGACGGAGGGGCTCCGTGATGTCAGGACGCTGGCGATCTGAAAGGTCAGAAAGAAAAGTCCACTTTAGCGCCACCACGTGAAGCCTGATGGCGATGCCGTACCAGCGTTATTAAATACTGACGGCTCACACTGATCCAGCACATCCTTAAAACAGAAGTTTACAGAGAATCAGGGATTTCTGAAAGCCACACAGCTATCAGGTAGCAGAGAGGGATTCAAACCTAAACCTGGCTTCCCCACGTGCTGCCCTGGCTCCGAGCCCCACACAGATCCCAGCTCCAAACAGCCAGACCCACTCGCCCTCCAAGGCTAGCGCCTCTGTTCATCTGCCTGGTCCCTAATGAAAGACCCACTGAGGCAAACTCTTCGGCACTGGTGCCCAGGGTAGACACCCTCCTCCCTGCCCCCTTCATCCCCCTGACCACATGGACTTGCCACCCACAACCCCACATCCTGGCTTTCCATCCCATCATGGCCCACTCAGGCCCCTGCACGCTGGCTGCTTCCCACCCGACCCCCTGAATGAGCTTGCCACACAAGCTCACCTCCCCATGCCTTTGCCTGGGCTCTCACCTCTGCCTGGGACGCCTTCTCCCCACCTTAGCCGCTTCCTCAATTTGAACTCAGGACTGAGGTATCTGGCCCCCCGGCGGGTTGGTCCACTCCCTCCTCTACTGCCCCCCTGGCCAATCACACTGCCTCGGCCAGGACATCCTCACCCCAAGGGGGCGGGCCACCCCGCTGGGACCACCTTCTTCCTCTCCTGGCCCTACCCCTCAGTCTGCTCTGCATCTTGGCCACTGCAACTCCTACTGTACTGAGCCCCCTCCCCACGCTCCCACCCTAAACTCTCACACCCTGACACAGGGCGAGAGGGAGGAGGATTTGTTGTTTGTTGTTTCAACAGTTTTATTAAGCCATCACCGACATACTCTACGCTGCACATTATTTGAAGTGCACGTTTTGATAAGTTCTGACATATATATATATGTGTGTGTGTGTGTGTGTGTATATATATATATATATATATATATATGCTTTTTAATACTGAGAGGCTCCCAGAGAAAACCTGGAAGATACTGAAAACTATAAAAAGATAAAATACACCTACAAAACCATCCCCTGAGACTTTTTATCTCTGCACATAAAAACAGAGATCTGTAATGACATTTGGATCATATGAAGTTACATGCTTCGCTTACTTCCTGTCATTAAATATACTTCAAACACGCCATTTTTACCAGTCACTACCACGGGGGATGGTAAACGTCCAGGGAACACTTGATTACACAGCCTGTGCCAGTCACTGCAGACTCATCTCATGTAACCACCCAGGAAGCTGGTACTGCAAATGTCCAGATTTCACCAGTGAAAAGGCTTATGGGTTAATCTGCCCATAGTTAAAAGAGAGCACAGTGGTGGCTGTGTCATATTCTCTTAACAGATCTGGCATAGTTTATTTATTCATTCCTCTACTGGGCACTTACATTATTTCTAATGATTAACTTTATAAATCATGCCCTGATGGGCATCCTGATATAAAGTCTTTACTTCCTTAAAAAAAATGACTTCCTTAAAAAAAAAAAAATTGACCCAGTGAAACTGCTGGGTGACAAGCCCCATACTTTGTCAAGGTTTTGATGCTCACGGCCAGATAACTCTCTGGATGTGTTCCAACCACCCTCCCACCAGCAAGCCCCACGCTCCATCTCCCTGGGCCCCCCTCGTTTGCTCAGTAACTGCTCTGAGAAGGACTGAAGCCCGGCCTCTGAGCTGCACACACAACGGCGTGGTGAGTCGCTAGCTCGCCCCAGGCCCTCTGCGAGGAGGGGGCGGCTCGTTAGAAGGAACCAGAGCCGCACTTGTCGGGCCCCGGGTGTGCTGTTACGGCGACTGAAGGGTCTACATTCATCAGCACAGAGCGGGTCCGTCAATTACGGCAGCACAACCAGAGCACGAGTAGGCACCTGGGGATTGTATGTGCTATTGTCCTTGGGAGAGGGGAGCAGGATAACAAATGTGTGGGCTGCTGGTTTTTCTCTCGGCTGTGACTCAGGAAGTGCTGCTTGGGGATAATGGAGGAGAAAGCAGCCCTCTCAATGCCACCCGATGTGCAGACGGATGGAGGAGGCCTGACGCAGCAGGCCGGGCATCTGCTCGTCCTGGCAGGGCAGCATCTTTTATTGATCATGAACACTTGAGTGGGCCCTGGTTACCTCTGCGGCTGCAAAACCTCCCCCAGCCAGGCCGCTGCACCCACCCTTCCCCGTGGACGCCAATCAGGGCTACACTCTCGTCGGCACACCCTGATTCCCTGCCTCCGAAATTAAGGCAACGGACGTGAGGCAGCTATGCCTCACCGGTGGAAAATACAGCTCCGCACACAGGACGACATGGCTCTGTCCACACGGGGCCTCATTTCCATGGACGAGTGGTCACGGGGGACCCACCAGCTCTCATGAACCAGTGCTGTTAAACGCCTTGCCTTGCTTCATGCCACAGCATCAGTTTCCCAGGTAGCCTGGCCTCTCCAGCAGGTCGCAGTGGATGGCACATACAGAACTCTTCAGAGCCCTATGGACAAGGATCCTCCCCTGGGGACAGTCAGAGGCTTCCCGTGGACACCTCACGCACCCTCGTACCCAAAGCTCCCACCAGGCCTGCTGGCCACTCTTCAAGGGTGATGATCCAGAAAACGGGGCTGGACAATCTTTGACCAGTGCTGTCAAGAAAGCCTGCACTGCTCCGGGAGCTGGGCTTCACTGTGCAAAAAGCAAAGCTTTTAAAAATGAACCTTTTTCACGGCAGTCTGAAACAGGGCTGAATGCTGGTGGCCGGCAATGCATTTAAAACGTTCAATTTTGGGGTAATTCCTTGGCAGTCCAGTGGTTGGGACTCCGCGCTGTCACTGCCAAGGGTCCGGGTTCGATCCCTAGTCGGGGAACTAGGATCCCACAAGCCACGTGGTGCAGCCAAAATAAATAGCTAAATAAAAATTAAAAAAGAAAAAGAAAAATTTGTTTCTAAAATTTAAACATTGGGAAAGACCATGAACAACATGGATTTGCAGCTACTCATGAACAACTGGTGTATCTAGTAACCTGGGGCGAGCAGTCCCACACAGCATTCAGAGGGCCCGCCGCAGACCCCACCACTCCCTGACGCCTCTACCCACCAAGGCAGAGAGGCAGGCAGCATCCATCACTGTGCTGCCACCAAGGTCTCTTACATCCGAGCCAGTGACCCTGGCAACGTCTGCCTGGTGCCATAAAGGAGAACATAAAACGTGCCCTCCGCCTGGCCAACTCCCGTCCGCATGAATACCAGCCACTGCACTGCACCTTGATGGCAATGCCTAGTAGCCCCTCTCAAGGTTCTCCTGAGCTACCCCCTCTCAGGGGAGCCACCATTCACTCTACCGTCTCAATAAACTCAGGATCACCTACAGGAGGAGGGAAACTAGATAGCCAGGTTTGCCACATCAGACACCTGTATTGTACATGTGGTATCGAGTGACGGGCCACGGCCTGGGGTGGGGTCTTCCTGCCTTCTTTCACAGGAGACAAGTGTCAGCTGCTTCTCACCTGTGATTTGTAGCCAAGGCTGCCCAAGGTTGTTAGACCAAGCTGAGCACCACAGAACTGGGCCAGGGAACCCTTCCCCAACATAAAGGGCTTCCTGTCGCTTTCCATGATGGAGTAGCCCCAGGCACCCTCGAGTGCCTCCCAGCCCAGGTGTCTGTACTTGAGTCGGGCTCCATTTCAAGCCACAGAAAATCAAAGGCACTTGGGAGACTTGTCACCTCCGGAGGCGTGTCCTGCAACATCTGCTCACTTGTGACAGGGCAAAGGCAGAGGTGGAGGGCGAGCCCCCGGGGTCCAAAGTTGGTGGGGTCAAATCCCAACCCTGGTACTCCATGGCCATGCGGCCGTGAATGAGGCCCTCCACTGCTTGGAGCCTTGGATTCCTCTTAACGGGGTGAGACTGTGGCCCACCACGGGACAGGGCGTAGGGAGGAGGGGATCTGTGTGAGCTGCCGAGGTTGCTGGAACCCACAGGTGCCATCCTGGAGTGAAGCACCTGTCCCACGGTCCACAGGAGCCCTCGTTTCCAATAAGACCCATAGCAGTAATAGTCACAACAAGGCCGATTCACGATGACAGTGATAACGGCGCGGCCCTGCAGAAAGCACTGTGCTCTCAACTCCACTGAAGCCTTCGCTTAAGATTCTGCTTCATAAATACAGACTCAGAATGAGCTGGTCTGTGGGGCTGTAATCCTATACTATCATGACAGGCTTTCGTGGCCTGACACTCAAGACCTCCTCTGTTTTACCTCATTTGGAGGCCGGCTCTCCTTCTCCCCGGAAATCACTGTGTAAATGGTGCTGAGTTCATGGCCACCGCCCCCCTCCCCGCCCACCCCGGTCATAAAAGCAAAAACACCAGACTGTGGCTGGGAGGCTGCGGCAGAGACGCTCTGACTCAATGCACTGGGCCTCAGGGCCCATCCCAGGCTGCCCCCTCCAGGTTCCACACCGAGGAGACCCAGAAGGTCAAGGTCCCAAAGAGCAATAATGTTAAGATGCAGTTTACAAAAGTAGGAAGGATACACCCATCAAAGGAGAGGGTCAGAACAAAATCAGAACTAAGGATGGGCATCCTTCTCTCTCTAGCACTTCAAAAATACAAGGTACAGGGCTTCCCTGGTGGCGCAGTGGTTGAGAGTCCGCCTGCCGATGCAGGGGACACGGGTTCGTGCCCCGGTCTGGGAAGATCCCACATGCCGTGGAGCGGCTGGGCCCGTGAGCCATGGCCGCTGAGCCTGCGCGTCTGGAGCCTGTGCTCCGCAACGGAGAGGCCACAACAGTGAGAGGCCCGCGTACCGTAAAAAAAAAAAAAAAAAAAAATACAAGGTACAGTAAGTCCCCTACATATGAACCTTCAAGTTGCAAACTCTCAAAGATGCGTAAGTACATTCCATCAACGTCAGGCGTGAGTGAAATTGCAGCCTGCCCTCCATCTCCTATTGCTGATGATCCTTCAGCTCTACCATCTCCCACCTCCTCTCCCTCCTCCAGTCAGTAACTCTTCTTGCCTGTTCACTCAATGCCAGCCCCTGTATGCCAGCTGTTGTACTGTACTACTGTACTTTTCAAGGTACTGTACTGTAAGATTTAAAATGTTTTCTTTATTTTGTGTGTGTTTGTTTTTTATGTATATTTGTGTGAAAAGTATCATAAACCTATTACAGTACACTACTATATAGCCGATTGTGTTAGTTGGGCACCTAGGCTAACCTTGTTGGACTTACAAATTGAACTTACGAACACGCTCTCGGAATGGAACTCGTTCATTTGTAAGGGACTTACTGTAAGTGGCAAATGACCTCATTAGGGGCGTGCAAAGAAATGTTCAGACTATTGGAGATCCTATACCCAAAGAGGTCGATGCAACACATCATGTGTATATTAACAGACTCTTCAGATGCTATGAGTCACCCCCAATAACCTGGTATTGAAATCACATGACATAAAATAAAGACCCACCAAAAGCCCCCCTGCCTTCACACTCTAGCCAGACAGAAGTTGCTGCAGATACAGGCCCCGTGGAAGTAAGGTGCACTCCTCCACGAGGCCCTCCTGACTGGGCACCACCATACGGCTGACTATCCACCAGTGCGGTCACCTTCTGCGCCAGACCGTGCCCCTGGCTGCTGAGTTCAGCCCTGGGTCCCAACGAGCTCTGATGTCCACACGTCCCTGGGACTGGGCAGGGAGACAGTGTGATCGTAAACTCTGGGGAAAAAGGACTGGGCCTTAGTGACAAAGACAAGACAGCAAAGGGCAGGGTACAGACCAGAACACAGCCAGGGTCCACAACTGGTCACAAGAGCCAGAGGAGGATTGCCAGTGTGGACTGGAGCTGGTAGGGGATGCCGTGGGCTGCACAAGGCCTTGGAGGATCGGTAGGATACTGACAGAGAAGTGGGCTGGCCTTCCAGGACAGCAGAACTGTAGGACTGTCCTGTGCACAGGATGACACTGGCGCTGGCCTGCCGGGGGCTGGGCACAGGGGTTCATCAGGGTGAGCTGTCTGCCCCTGAGCAGGCCGGGCTGAGACACACCAGTTCCACACAGCACTGTGTGCCTGGCCACAAACCCTGGGAAGCAGCCTCTCACCCACTGCTGTCATTCCCTGACACAGACTGCCCAGGGGAAGTGGGGTCGGGGGCTGCTCGGCCTCCAGCTGGCTGGCTCCTCCGGCAGCTTCCACACTGCACCCCAGCTCTTAGTGTATGACGACCTCTGTCTGGGGAGATGTGGCACAGAGGGGCTCCGTGCAGCCGACCGTGCCAGGCCAGGGCTGCACCTCGGGCGGCAGGCATTCATCTCAGAGTATTCATGCTCTACCCAGCACCGATCTGCACAGAGGATGGGGGTTACGACAGCACCCAGGGACAAGCAGAGGCCTCCTGTGCGCCTGGCAGTGGTGCAGTATCGGGGGAGCTTGGTCCCCCAAGGAGACGAGGGGGGCACATGGCTGTGCTCTCACCTTTGCCAGGGCCTGGCCTTAACAGCAGTGGAAGTCAGGGGCAGCCCCCCCCCTTTTTTTTTTTTGCGGGATGCGGGCCTCTCACCGTTGTGGCCTTTCCCGTTGCAGAGCACAGGCTCCGGACGCACAGGCTCAGCAGCCATGGCTCACGGGCCCAGCCGCTCCGCGGCATGTGGGATCCTCCCGGATCGGGGCACGAACCCGTGTCCCCTGCCACAGCAGGCAGACCCTCAACCACTGCGCCACCAGGGAAGCCCAGGGGCAGCCCCTTTTGACTGCCTGGATTGGGGGGCAGATTCATAGCCCCAGGAGGACATTCACATACCCACCCAGGCCACATGCCACTGGGCAACCATGCTGGGAAGAGGATTAAAGCCAGGGGTCCTCCAAGTCCACCCCACCCCACAGGCCTCTCGCTGTCTGGGGCTCTTCTGACAGCGGCACCTGCAGCTGGTGAGGGCCTGTGGGAAGGGCCTCCCAACACGCAAAGGCCCAGCCAAGCCTGATCAGACCTTCAGAGAGACATCCTTCCTCCGAGCAGCTCAGCGGCCACATCCCAGGTACAAGCCACCGGCGACCGAGTCAGGCACTGCCCCAGCAAAGCAGGGGCCTCCCAGGGAGGTCTGAGATGCATGTTTCTTGCCTGCCCTCTCCAAATAAGGGCACTACTGAGGGGGCTGGTGGCTGGACCGTGCTGTCCCGCAATGTCCAGCCAGGCTGTTGCAGTGGGAGGAGTCGGCCACTACTGACCTCGTCTGTGTACTGGACGTCGTCCACGGCGTACTTCTCCTTGAAGTGCTCCTTGGAGTGGATCCTCAAAAAGAAGCACAGGGAATGCCAGGGTCAGGTTTTGGCCGCAGCTGGGTCCAGGCTGCCTTCTGAGCCCAGGCCAAGAAGCCCCGGGTCCATCCCTGCCCCAGCCGGCACCTGGCACCGAGCCGGTCTGCCCAACACAGGCTCGGAGGGCAAAGGACTCTGGGCCACAGAGTGACTGCTGAACCCCACCTGCCTCCCTACACCTCCCCCAGCCAACCTCTGCTCCTCCTTTGAGCTCGTGACCCTGGCCGCCTGGGGCAAGCAGCTGCGGACAAACCTCCCTCTACTACCAATGAGAGCCCACCCACCGGGCAGCCAGCCAGCCCACCCATGCTTTGGTGCATGAAATTAGCTGCCTCCCAGGCCCCCACAGAGCCTCTTTAAAGAAAAGTTTAAAAGTTAACATTTTAAAGAAGTCAGTAACAGTATTACTCACTGTGATGCGAAACATTCAAGCTTACTCATGGTCCCTGAAAAATCAGCCAGTGAGAAGACAAAGACGCAGGGCGGAGGAGGCTGGGTAGCCCTTGCCCACCTCACAAAGGGCTCCTGGTCACGGCAGCACTGAGCAGGGCTGGTGGGTCCAGCAAGCACCATCCCCACCCCCGTGCCTCTTGGTAGGCAGATGAGTCAATGTCACTGCTGGTGACAGAGCTCACATCAGGAGCTCTAGCCGCCTGGGGGAAGGGTGTCCAAGATGCACACACACACACACACACACCGTCCCACGCCTGGGCACCGCATCAGCATGGGGGATTCACTCCCATCCTGCCTGTGATTGCATGATATTCTAGTCACCAAGTGTCAGATCTGAAAGAAGCCTCAGAGGAAGTAGCAGATGGTTTTCAGATTGTGCTTCCTGGGCTCTCAAGGGTGAGCAGATGACAGGCAGGTGGAGATGCCAAGGACAGTGTACCTGGGGAGGTCCGTAGGGGACAGGGCGGGAGAGCACTTTGGGACTCGGAAATGACCAGCTCTAAAAGCAAGCTCCACGTGCCTCTGAAACACCACTGATCAACCAGCATCGCTACCCAGGAAACAGACTCCCCTCTCCGGGCCCTGCACCATTTTCCTCTCCACCCAAACAAGCGTCCCAGACTGGACTGTGGCCGGGAAACACAGAGCACAATCCAGGGACAGATGGGTGGCCTTGGGGATCAGCATCAGGGAGCTCACAGCCGTAGGCAGCGAGCCAGGCCGGGGAGACAGTGGTCCACTAAGATCGGAGTCCCGGTGCCCCAGAACCCTTTTTGCTTTACCGCCCTTTTGGCTTCTCTGAAGCGGGCACTGGGTATCAAGCTCCCGTTGTTAATTAAATTTGCACGATCCAATTGCATTAGCTTCTGTGATTGAGACGGGACTCGAAGTTAAATGGCCAATGGCTGTGCCTCCATTAGCACTGCCTGTAGCAGCTACGTGGGGCAGAAACTGATGACAAGCACCTTGCCTGGATGGTGGAGGTCCCGGTTCCAGGGCTTAACTGCAAAGAGCTCGCTGACCCTTTGCTACCAAGCACTGACACCCTCAGCACAGCAGACCCTGCAGCCATTCACAAAAGCACATGCCAGAAAGGCAAGAGGCAGGGCCATCGGTGTCATCACCACATTCACGCTGACTGCCCCGGCTCCAGTCCCTGCTCAGGACAGACGCCCAGAATTCTCAGCAGGTTCCCAATTCACCCCTGGTCCCCAGTCACTTCATCCCCTCCAGCTGTGACAGGCATCAAAAGCAAACCCCCAAAATATTCAGGAAGAGCCAAGGACGTGCTTCCGAGGCCAGCCTCAATGATCCCTACAGAGGGGCGTCTCGGCCATTAGCCTGGACACAGACCTTTTCACCTCACCTCCCGTCGGGGACACTAACTCTCCCAAGCTGTCTTGCCAAAGGACACCTCAGGAAACGTGCTCCTGCCTGCCCTACCTGGGAGTCTTGGCAGTCAGCACTCAGCAGAGACCTAGGAGACTGCAGACCTGGGAACATCCCCGTGTATTCAGCCTGAGGTCAAGGTCTTGACAAGGTGGAACCAGAGGAGGTGGGGGGACGAGGGGGAAAAGGAGAGGAGAACTCGAGGCAGCTGTGACCTGTGGGCGGCCCCAGGGCTGTGCGCTTGCCTGTCCACCCCTCACCTACCAGCCACGAGCCACTTCACCTGCCACGGGAGCCAAGGAGTGGCAAGGGCCAGCTAGCCATGGGAGAGCCGGCTGAAGCCATCCCGATGTCCAGGAGGAAGTGAGTTCAGGGGCCAGCTTCATTAAATGCCCTTTGCCCACCTCAACACACACTGGGCCTCAAGGGCCCCAGATCGCCCAACTAGCCACAGGCCTGGTTCGCAGCAAGAATAACCGTTTGGGGCTTCCCTGGTGGCACAGTGGTTGAGAGTCCGCCTGCCGATGCAGGGGACACGGGTTCATGCCCCGGTCCAGGAAGATCCCACATGCCGTGGAGCAGCTGGGCCCACGAGCCATGGCCGCTGAGCCTGCGCATCCGGAGCCTGTGCTCCGCAACGGGAGAGGCCACAACAGTGAGAGGCCTGCGAACCGCAAAAAAAAAAAAAGAATAACCATTTGACAGATACAACCCGAAAAGCTGGGAGCATCTTTTCTGGTACTTTGCCTGTCATTTTGTTTTCTAAAGGGCAGAGATAATTAAGTTTGAATAGTACTTATTTTTCCTGTTTGGGGGCCAATTACAGTAAAAATCATTTAAATGTCACCCTAAGAGGTAAGGGTGCCATGCCACCACGTCAAGCCAGCCACCAGAGGGGTAGACAGGAGAAGGAGTGGCATGTCCCTGTGAGCCCTACAGAGCTGGCTGGAGGGGTCACTGGGCAGCTATATGCCACCTGAGTGCCAGGCTGGCAGCAGCCTCACAGAGGGCTGCATGGAGCCCTGACTGGAGTTTGGGGTCCAGTAGGGCAGCTCATCCCAGACCCCGTCGTGTGGGAGATTCAAGTAGAAGCAACTGGATGGGAGAGGATGGGTCAGTAGGGAAGCCGACTCCACCCTAGAAACTCTTCCCTTCAAAAGGAAGGGGCGGCTCTGGCCGGAGAGAGGAGGGAGGGTCCCACTCAAAAGGGTCTGTGTCTTCAAGAAGGAGCCAGTGTCTGGGAACCTGGCCCACGCAGGCCTCTTTCACAGGCGGCTGGGCCCAGCATGCGACAGGGGAGGCCTTTCCCAGAACTCAGGGTCAGGGCAGGTGCAGCGAGTGCCCACACCCTGTGCGGGCCCTCCTGTGAGAAGGAGACTCTCAATTAATGCCCACGGTGCAGACACGGTGGAGCCCTCTAGGAAATGACATTTCCAAGCGCAGGTCTAGCTGGCAAGCTGACCACCCGCATGGGGCTCATGAATAAGTAACAGGGCCAAATCACAGCCGTCATCATCCATCCCCAGTGGCCGGAGCCTGCCTGCAGCCACATACAACGCAGCGGCCTCTCCTCCGGCTCACCGCCCGGCACCCCGCACTTGCCCCAGAAGGAAGTCGGCAACCATGTCAAGGCTCTATTAGCTTGTTAGAGAAAAGCAGGGCTCTCCAGAGCTATGCAGGCGCCTGAACCTGGGCGGCGAGGCAGCACTTCCCAGAGAGGCCGGTGCGGAGAGCAGAGGTGATGGAGAGGAGGCCCGTGGGCAGCAGAGCCCAGGGAGAGGGGCCAAATGCCTCGCCAGGCCTCGGGCTGACCGGGGTCAGGCTCCCCGCAAACCGCCTGGGGTCAGAGCCAAAGTAATTCCCTTGGCCCTCCTCAGGAAGGCCTGCACCCCTCATCAGTGCCCGGGGCGCCTTCCCTAAAGACGGGGGAGCCGGGGCCAGGCCATCAGGCGGGCTGAGGCAGCCTTCGTCCTGTGACCCAGCTGTGTGTATGGGGTGGGGGCAGTGACTGTGAAAAAGCACACCCCAAACACCCCACAGACACACCACCCCACAACCCTACACCACACACACACACTCCTACACTCCACCCCCCACACACACACCACCCAGCACACATACTACACCACACTATACCCCCCAACAAACATACCCACACACATCACACATGCACACACACTGCAGACACATACACACACACCACAGCACACATCAGTCCCCATTCCAGAAAGTGCAGTGCTCGGGGCCTCAGCTCTGGGGAGAGCCCCCTCCTCCCTACAAACCCCAGGCCAGCCACACTGTCTCTCACGTTCTAAGCCCAAGGCCTCAGCCAGGGATGGGAGCAGAAAACCGCCAAGGCTCCAAAGGTTCTAGAAGGGTCGCCCAACCTGACCCAAAGTTGCTCACCCTCTGTCAGTGCTAAGACTGCCCAAAGAGGCAATTTCCCACCTGCTTAGGGGACCCCAGACACCCCAGCAGCCAAAACTGCCATCAGCTGAGGCTGATTCTGACGAAAATGATGGGAAACACTCTCACACCAAAAAGACACCAGGGCTTCCCTGTGGCGCAGTGGTTGAGAGTCCGCCTGCCGATGCAGGGGATGCGGGTTCGTGCCCCGGTCCGGGAAGATCCCATATGCCGCGGAGCGGCTGGGCCCATGAGCCATGGCCACTGAGCCTGCGCATCCGGAGCCTGTTCTCCACAATGGGAGAGGCTACAACGGTGAGAGGCCTGCGTACCGCAAAAAAAAAAAAAAAAAAAAAAAAGACACCAAACTTTTGTAAGCCAAGACCCCAAATAAAAACAAAATAGAAGCTACCACACTCCTGTCCCCACAAAGGCCCGGGGTGAGGAACAGGCGGAGCACCAGGCTGCCCACGAGCCCCTTGGCGTCTGCAGCCCTGACAACAGGACAGGCTGTTTACACGGGAAGTGGCAGATCTACAGACGGGGGTGTTGTTTCCCTGGATGACTTCGGATTGCAGTGTCTGCCAGATGGATTTTCAGAAGCCATCAGACAGAGACTCAAAAGGAAGCTGGGGAGCTGAAGGTCAAACGTTCAGTCCAGTGGGTCTCGACTGCAAAGGCCAGGTAATCCCGTCAGCCTCGCTCCCCCACCCTATTGATTATGAGCGTCTGGAAACAGCTACACACATCAGATCTGGCTGCTCCCCACCTCCAGCCCTAGACAACCAACCCCTTCCACTGCCCTGTTCCCATCGTGCCTTCTCTCCCAAAGGCTTGGGACGTGGGGACTAGGGGAGGGTCACACCAGAGCAGAGGAAGGGAAAGGCCTGCCGGGGATGGGCACGGAGCGGGGCCAGGTCGGCAAGAGACAAGGGGCGAGCTATCTGCTGCGGAGCCGGAATGCCCATTGGGACCAGCTTGCGGCGTCTGGCCTGCCCAGTGCGTACATGGAGGCTTTCCAAGAGGGAGACCCACCCTACAGACCCATTTGTACCCTCCAAGGTCCGTACCAGACAATCAGCTGCCCTGGCAAAGCAGGGACAGACTAAACGAGAACTTTTTAACAGCGGCTCTAAAACCCAGCCGTGGTCAAAGTGCAGAACATCATTCCTGTATTATTGGAGATTATGCTCTAGAACAGCCAACCGATAACAGCTGCTCCCTGACCAATCAGGTCCTGGGTTTTAAACCCTCAAGTCGGGACCTCCCTGGTGGTCCAGTGGTTAAGACTCTGTACTTCCACTGCAGGGGGCACAGGTTCGATCCCTGGTCAGGGAACTAAGATCCCACATGCCGTGCGGCTTGGCCAAAACAAAAACCCTCAAGTCAAGTGCTGTTTGGCTCCCCAGATGATGGCTGTGGGGAGGCAGGGTGAGATTTGCTCAGGTTTCCCAATGGAGTGTGGAGTCCCCGAGGCAGGGGCCACGCCCTGGAGGATGTCCACCCTCCCCCACGGACAGGCACTCCCTGACTTCTCATGCGAGTTGGCTCTGCATAAGCAGCAGCAGTCAGAAGAGGGGACGCACTCAGAGCCCCTGCACACCTCCACACCTCACCACTGTCCACGCCCACGGCTCACGGTGCTGCATCTCTGACTGCAGCGCTGCTGAGTAGTGGGCATCTCAGCACGTCCTGAGCCAAGAGGCAGGGCCACAGGGAGGCTGAGAGGGCAGCCAGGCCAAAGCCATGGGTGCCGTCCAGGCACAGGGGCCACTGGCAGGACCAGCTCTGTGAACACCTCAAGGTGCAGGAGGGGGTCCGGGAGAATCTTCTCACGGAGACCAGATCTAAACTCTCACCAGGAAACTCCTCCAGTTATCAGGGCTTTGTGACAAATCACCCTGACACGCAGGGGAGGAAAAAAGCATGTATCACGTTCACAGACTCTGAAAGTCGGGGCTCGGAACAAAGCCCTGAGGCTTGGAGTCACCCACTCTAGCGGGTGGTGCTGGCTGTCAGCGGGGCCTCTGGTCCCTCCCTCCACGTGGGTGAGTTTGGGTTCCTCACTGAGTGGCAGCTGGGCTTGAGGAACGAGAACCAGGTGGAAACCGTAGCACACTTTACAGCCTAGCCTCAGATGTCACATGGTGACGCAGCCACGTTCACACATCGAGGCAGTCACCCAGGTCCTGACTGAGGGAGGGAGGAGGGAAAAGATTCCAGCTCTCCACAGGGAATGGCCACAAATACTGTGGACATTACAAGCTGCCTCTCCCCAGCACCCTCGCTGCCTCATTTCAGTGTCACAAATGTAACCACTCCACAGTGACCATCACTGTGACTAGAGCCCTGGCAGTGCCTCACGAGGGGCATCATCGCTGTTCCACAGATAAGGCATCGGAGGCCCGACAGTGGCCAGACCCGCTCCCCGGAGAAGCCCGCTGAGGTGTGGGAGCCCTGCCCTGGCCCTCTGCACAGAGCAATGTCCCTGCAGCAGCCGGATGCCTTATCATTCAAACCAGCCGCAGACCCGCCAGCCTACCCGGTACTGAGCATTTTGGGCCCACGACGCAGCAAAGGCTGCAATGTATACATTAGCCCAGAATAAGCACTCTCCTGGCAGAAATGACACGCCGGAAGGCGGCGAGCAATTGGCAGGATCCTCTGATCACCTCAAGCAGCCCCAGTTAAATACAGCTTCTGCCTCAGCACCTCCGAGCAGGCAGGAACAGCTCCCAGGAGGGGTGGCCAGGGCCAAGGGCCCTGAAGCTGGCAGGCACCACAGATGAGGGAGGCAGCCTCTCAGGCTCACCCAGGCCTCTGGCCTCACACTTCTCCCACAGCACAACCCTAGAGCACGACCCTGTCTCCCAGGTGAGCCAGCTGAGGCAGGGCCTACGTCCTGGGAGCCGCAGAGCCTGGCCCAGAGGCCGGCACGCGGGAGACACCCAGGAACGCCCTGCACTGCAGTCAGTGATGGGCTGCAGAGAAGGGCCCCAGGCTGCCCTCCCCACCACATCCAGGGAGGGGTTGCCTCCCAATGACCCAGGCCAAAGCCTCGGGCATCTTAACAAAGCTGGGAATCCGGAATTTCAAGATTAATCAATAGTACCTCCGAACAAACGTGACCGTGGTCTGTGGCTCCAGCTCTGACACCCCTTCCCAGAAAAGGGTAACAGGCTCTGGCCCAGGGTAGGCTGTTAACAGGCCTGCCCGCTAACCCTCCCCTTGCTAATTCTGCCCCCCGCCCCCCGTCGCTTGCCACCCACAGGCCAGTCCCTGCGCCCACCCCCACCCCAGCCGGCCTGCGGTCAGCAGGCAGCCAGCGGCCAGCAGGCACCGTCACACGCCCCGGCCCTGCGCCCACCCCCACCCCAGCCGGCCAGCGGTCAGCAGCCGGCCAGCGGTCAGCAGGCAGCCAGCGGTCAGCAGCCGGCCAGCAGCCGGCCAGCGGTCAGCAGGCCCCATCACACGCCCCGGGGAGCTCCGTACTTTCCCATCCAGGTGGCATGGCTGGGAGGAAACCTGGGCACGAAGAGCGTCGTCATCCCAGTGTCCACGTCCATCACGCCGTAGCAGCCTGGCTCGGTGACACCGAAGGCCCAGTGAAAGAAGGACTCCTGTGGCGGGAACAAGGACCCAGGTCACCCGTCAGCAGGACAGAAACGTGAGGTGCAAGGAGAGAGGTGGGGTATCTGACCGAGCGCTTTCCTCCCCGCACCCTGGAGAGTCAGCTCGGGCTCCCTGGCTCTCGGAGCCTGACCCCCAGCCTCACACCACCCTCCACCTCAGCACCCTGTCCCCTGCACCAGCTGCAGGCTGCCGTCCCCTCCTTCCTCCTGGCTGGCTGCTCAGACCCTGCTTCAGGCCCGTGCCCCAGCCCCACCTGCACCCCACCTCACCGGCCACCCGCCTCAGGTCCCAGACAGGGCAGGTTAAGACACGGGTGCCCAGGAGCACCACGGGTTCGTCTCTGCCTTGCCCGCACTCCCCTCCCTCCCCCCCCACCTCTCTGCTACCCCCACTGCCTGCAGGCAGGCAAGATGCCACCTTGACTTAGACGCCCAGGCCGGGCATCTGCTCAGAAACAGATTCCTCCATTTAGGATTTCTTCCTTCCTTCTCCCACCCCCGGGGCAGCTGATGACTTCAGTGTTTAGCATTAAACACGGAGCTAGAATAGCGTTATAAAGGTATGAAGTGGAGGAGGCGCTCTTCTAAAATTAACCTTGCATAACACCACTAAGAGAGCCAACAGCTGAATTTAGGAGGCCGGTTTTTAAGCCACAGACTATGGAAACCTCAAGAAGCACCAAGACTAGTCAGAGAAAACTTATGTAGACCTGCACATCTCCAGCAACAGGGACGGCAGGCTTGCAGCTGCAAGGACGACGCGGCAGAGGGAAGCCCTGCAGGAGGAGGTGCTTTCCACAGAAAACACTGCGCCATGGCTCCCGGCAGTTGGTCTCGGCCTGTGCCCTGCGGGGTGGATGTTGTCCAGCTGCAGAGGCCACGCCTGCAGAGGCCACCCGCTCTCCACACTTAGCTCCCCTCTGGTTCCCCTGCCTCCTCCCTGACCCGGATGCTGGACGCCCATGTCCTCTCAGCTCTGCCTGCCCCTGGGGAGTTCCCAGCGCATCAGACCTCCACTCAGGGCAGCGCAGGGAGGAGAAGAGAGCGCTAGACTTGGGGTCGGGAGATGGGTTCTAAATAATCCCAGCTCCACCTCTAGCAAGTCATTTTCCTCTGAGCCTGTTTCTTTATCTATAAAGCAGGGCCAGCTCAGGGCCCTCCTGGCTTTCTGGGTGAGCTCCTCTGTCCAGTGTCCTTGTTCTTATTCCCGGGAACCGAGTGATGTCAGTGATTCTCAGCCGAGGCCACCACATCCAAGCTGGCTTCCTGCAGCTGGGCCACCCGCTGCCCCACAGGGTTCCAGAACCTCGAGGAGCCCCTAGACCACTTCCCAGAGGAGGACACCAAACCCCAGTGAGGGTCACAGGGTCGGCACTGGCCAAGCCGGGACCAATGCCTGGGCCGCCGACTCCTGCTCAGACCCTGCTCACATGCCTCCTCCCAGGACCTCTGCAGCCCCCGTCCTCCTTGCCGTGGCAGAATCTGACCCCAGGAACTCAGCCCGCCCCATCTGCACCTCTCCCGGGCCAGGGAAGGCTGCCCAGCCCGCCGTCTGAGGTCCAATCCTGTGGATACTACCCCCGAGCCCGGAACGCCCATCCCCAGCTCCACCAGTCAGAATCCATGCCAGCCTTCAGGGCTCACACCAAATACTGCCTCCTCCATGAAGCCTTGCCTGCTTGCTCCCCCAGGAGCATCGTCTCTCCAGACTCTGACCTGAGAGAGCTGAGGCTGGCTGGCGACAGCCCTGCCCCCTGCAGAGGGGGCTCCCTGGGGACCCAAGCCTCGGCCTGCTTTCAGAGAGCCTCTTCAGGGTCCCCCAGGGGGCAGAGCTGCCCAGGCCCACCAGGCCTGATGCTGGAGGAGGGCAGACAGCCCACAGCGGGCCTAGTGCACACTCAGAGATGTGGGAGTCTGCCGGCTGGGCTCACCTGGCGGAAGAGGACCCCAGTGTCGGTGCAGTAGCGCTGAGTCTCCTCCCCGCCCTGCAGCACCACCACAGAGCCGGCCTGCACCGCCGGGTTCTTTCGCAGACGCTCACATAGGCGCCGCCTGTTCAGGGCAAAAAGCGCCAGCGGCACCTTCAGGGTTTCATTCCCCAGCCAAAATGAGGGTCTGCAAAGACACAAGCACACACCGCCACGCAGGCTTCTGTTAGCACCACCAGGCACGTCCCCCACCCAGAGGCAGGACCCCCATTAGCACGTGGCAAGCCGGTCCAAGCTCGGCCTGCCCGTGACCCAGAAACAGCCCCTCACTGGGCCACTGGAGGACCACAGGGGCTTGTCAACCACACCCTCCCCTCCTGTCCCTGAGCACTGGACCACAGGTGGGGAGGAGAGGCAGCTGGGTCTGTGTAACTGATAGACGGGCGAAGCCCACGGAAGGGAAGTCTGCAGTGGTGTGGAGACACACCCCCAACCCCCAATTCCAGCCCTCAAGGAGCTTCCTATCCATGCGAGATCTGGCCCAGATGACAGTGGATCCCTGCCCATGTGTCTGCAGGCCTCCATCTTCTCTGCAAGTCACAGACCCAGCAGCCTGGCCTGTTCCTCACCTGAGCCGGGACACCCACCTGTCCCCAACACATACACACAAACACACACACATGCCCAGGGCATGCAGCACCAGGCCCTAAGCCGAGCCAGGCTCGTAGGTGCCAAATGAGCAAGGAGGAAGCACGACAAGATGGACCTGGAGGGGCAGCCCTTTGGGTGCTGGCCCTGAGGACGGCAGCCAGCAAGCAATGAGCTGTGGTGGCCTCACTGAAGGCCAGGCGGAGCCAGGCCTGGCAGAGCAGGTGGGTGTCTCTCCTCACGCCCACACTGGCTTCCCTTTTCACTGAGAAAACACCCCCTATCCTCCTAGCACCCACTCTCCAGACCCCTCCTGCCTCGGGCCCCTCTAGACAGCTGCTCCCACCCGAGGCTCCCCCTCCATCTGAGCATGGTCTGCCCCACCCATCGCCTTTCTCCCCACCCCGCCCCCCAAGTTGCTCCAGCATCAATTTTCCCCTCTCAGGATCATTCTCAGCATCCAGACATACAGGAACCTCACCCCGCTTGAAAATAAATACATAAAAGCACTCCCCTTGACCCCCGTGCTCGCCAGCCATCTATTTCTCTCTCCCTTTGCAAGAAATATCCTCTGAAGAGTCACCCGGCCCGTGCCCGTGTCCTGGCCGCCCGTGCTCTCCTCAATCCATGCCAGCAGACCTTGACCCACCCCCTCCTGCGCTACAGCCCCTGCCAGGCCACAATGGCCCCATGCCCCTGAATCTGCAGGTGGGTTCCCAGTCCTCAGGGGGCCTCGGCGCCCAGGACACTGGAGGCCACGCTCTCTGCTGAAACCCGGCCCCGCACCGGCCCCTCCGGGCCCCCCTCCATCCTCAGCTCACCTCCAAGCTGGAGCCCGGACCATGTGGCTCATTCCCATCTCCCACCTGGACAACTGCAGGAACTCTTAGCTGCTCCCAGCCCCAGCCTCTGCCACAGCCTGGTCTGCACCCACCCAGAGGGACCCTTGAAAAGTGGAAATCCCAGCAGGCATTACCCTGCTCAACCCCTCCCCCGCTTTCTACTGCCCTTACAACACGGTGCAGACTTACTCCCAGCCACAAGGCGCCGAGGGGAGCCGCACAGGCATCCCACCCTTCCCTAACCTCCGAGAACGCTCCCACGGGGGGCCTTCGCTGCTGCTGTTCCCTGTGAGGAACGCTCCCTCCCAGTGCCTACCAGGCTCGCGTTCTTGCTTTATCCAGGCCTCTGTAGAAATGCTCCCGCTTCCCGGAAGCTTTTCCGATGACCCCATCCAAACCTACCCGCTACTCTCTTCCCGCCTCTCTAGAACCACGCATCGCGGCCGAACAGTATATATTTACTTGCTTGTTGTCTCCCCAAGTAAAATGTAAGCTCTGTGAGGGCAGGGACCTTGCCTCCTTCCCGGCACCTAAAATAGTCTCACGTGAATGAATGACCAAACAAAGGAAGGAAGTGCAGTCGTAGCGAGCGGGCCGGGGGCCAGCAAGGCCAGAGCCAGGGTGCAGGAGTCAGGCAGCGCGTGTGATGTGTGTTCGAGGGAGGCCCTGCAGGCTCTCTGGCCAGCAGGGAGCAGGCATGGAGGTCCAAGAGGGGAGGGACAGCCCAGAGCTGGTGCAAGGGAGGGGGCTCTGCCTGGGGCTGCAGTGAGAGTTGGGCAGATGGAACCTGCCCTCACGGCCCTGGGGCACCTTCCACACTCACCTGGCCATGGGGCCCTCAGAGGAAGGTGACACCTCCTGCACATCTTGGCTCCAATGGCACTTTCTCAGGATGGCTTTCCCTGGCTTCCCTCTTTAACCTTGCAGCTCTCTCCCCAGCCTGTCCCCCCGCTTAGCCCTGGGCCGGGCTTCCCCGACTCGTTGTCTCCACATCCACTCTCCCACTCTGTCCGGGCCTGGCCCACGAGGACCTCGTCAGCTCCAGGAGGATGTGGTGACTGGGAGGCAAAGCGAGAGGCTGGAGAGTGGGAAGAGATGGGGAAGGACACAGAATCCACTCCCGGCTCCTCCCTGGGGAACCTGGAGCTACACAGGCTGCTCGCTCTCCCCCCACCCAGCCTGCCCACAGCTGTGTAACCCACCCTGCATTACGCTCTCTTCAGTCACCCCTTGGATTGAGGCTCGTCCAAGTCCCTGCTGAAATGACGCGTTCACTCTCCAACATAAATGTGTACTGGTGCTCACTGGTGAGGTCCGCCTCTGTCCACTAGAATGGAAACCCCATGAACACAGAGATCCGGGTCTGCTCTGGTCCCCGCTGCCCCGTGCCTAGCACTACGGTTAGCACGCAGCAAGTGCTCAATAGATATCTGCTGAGTGAACAAGTGTCACAACGTGGGGCCACCCACACAGCTGTGCGAAGTTGCCACATCCGCCCCAGAGGGGCAGGAAGCAGAACCCTTGGGCCGGCCTGGCCAGGAAGGCTGGAGGGGTCTTGCCCACCCCGCACATGCTGACAGGACTATAGCCTCCCTGCTGTGCCCCTTGCCAGGCATGGGCCCCACTCACCCTCCTGGGCGGGTGGACACAAGAAGCCAGGGCTGCCTCTAAGCCGTGCCACTTGGCTGCCACGCTCAGCCACAGGGATGAAAGGACAGAGGTGACAACTCACGAACATGCCAGCGCCCCAGCGGCCGTGCACGGAGTCCCCCAAGCTCCCTCCCATTCGTTCCCCTCGCTCAGCAAAGCCCATGGAGGGGGTGGGCTCAGGGAAGAGCCTCGTCTCTGCAGGCTCCCAGCGGCCCAGAGGGAACAGCACCAAGGCACTGCTGCAGATGGCCTCGGCCAAAGGTGCCTAGATCCGTGCACACTCAACAGCCCAACTGCCTGAAAATGCCCAGCCTCGGGCCATCGGCCTGCACAGCCCCGCCCACCTCATCCAGCCCCCCAGGCCTCATGCCCCACACACCTTCTTCCTTAAACACACCAGCTACCAGGTCCAACTGGACTGCCACCACGTGCCCACCTGGAAGGCTCTCAGAAGGGCTGGGCTTTGTCGTATCCAGAACCTTCTGAGAGACCTAAATTCCTCAGGGCACCCAGACAGGACCTGTGTGGCCCAAGAGCCAAGCAGCCCAGGTCAAGACAGGAAACTCAATACGCTACCCTCCTGTGAGCATCAGCTACTCCTGCAAAATCTACAACACTATCTAGTCGTCCATGGGCTCAGCCAGAACAGAGAAAGGCAGCCTGGCCGGAGTCCCCAGGCAGGCCGATGGCTGCAGTCATTCATTACGGCAGGGTATCCCAGAATCAAGGTTTATAGAGACATGCCCTTTGATTTCTCATGACATAAACCAACCCCTCAGAGAGAATGTTGGGCCCAGAGCCATCGCAGGTGGCTTCTCCCTGCAAGTTCAGCAAAAGCAGCACCCATAAAACATCCCCAACTGGTTTCTGCTGGAGCTTTTGCTAACTGGCACCCGGAATCTAAAAGGCAAAAGCCAGGTCGCCCCCAAGTCCAAGTAGAAATAAGGCACACTTTACTGCAGGCAGCCAAGGGCACAGGCAACGCCCAGGGAAGACCGCAGGGGCTGGCAGACAAAGGCTCCAGGGTATCAAAGAGACACACGGAACAAGCTCCAGCCCCCGTGGGCCAGCCCGCCCCCTGCCACCTGCCAGAGCCCAGGAAATGGCCAGTGACCAGCCCCCGCAGAAGGTGTGACACCACTGCTCCGAAACTCTCTCCTGTCCCCCAAATCAGTACTGAGTCAGCCCCTCCTTTGACCTCAATGGCCACCGGCAGGGTTCTCACCCAAGGGACTCATGCACAGTGTTTAGGGAGTCCACCTACTTGGATGGGAAAAAAATTATATCTTTATTTTTTCTAACCTCACCTTTAAATTAACATTTTCTTCAATTATTAGTGTAAGCAACAAACCACAACAGTATCAGCAGTGTGTGAATCTGTCACCAACAGAAATCAGAGGTATTTTCATGTCACCTTATTGATGTCACAGTACGTGAAAATACCACTTTTACTCATCACTACTTCAACAATAAGGTGGTTCTTAGACCTGCTGCTTTTACTATTTAATGTATAAAGAAGCATATACTACTATACCACAAATTTATTTCTTAACATCTTTATAATTGTATTTCCATATAATTGGTTTTCCCTGTGATCCTCTGTATTTTATTTCATCACACTGAGAGTCATGTAGAGGTCTCATGGGTGTCCATGGGGTCCACAGCACAGACAAGGACAAGATCCCTGCACTAGGATGTGACACCATGGCAAGAGATGCCAGTCAAGGACCACCTGCTTCCTTGGCCACAGTCTCCAGCTCAGGCCAGGCATCAAGCCCACCGAGCCCTCCGGCTGCCTGTCAGCAGGGCCAGACCGCTCACCCTGGCTGGAGGGGCCACACGGCAGCTGGTCAGCATCTCCCACCCTGCCTACCTTTCTCCTGAGGAGGGTCGGGGGGCGAAGCACACACAGGGACCTGTGTGGAGTCAGACCAGGCCTGGGGAAGGGCGTGGGAAGGCAAAGGGGCACTCAGTGGCCGCCTGCCTCCCACAGGCCCACCCCTCCCCCCGCCAGCCCCCAAGGTCAACCCAATGCGTCTGCTCCAAGAGCACCAGGTTCATATCAGGGTGGGGACGGGCTCTGATCCAGAACCTGGCTCCTCCAGATACTTGCCCTCCAGAAGTGCTGACTCCAGCGTGAACTATGACCCAACAGGCACACACCCAGGGCAGCTCACCTGCTGCTTATCACTGGGCAAAAGCCCTCTGGGCAGCAGCTCCCTGAGAATCACTCAGTTAAAGAATTAAAGATACTCCTTCAGAGATATGGGGATATATGTTTATGTAGAGCTGATTCACTTTGTTATACAGCAGAAACTAACACACCATTGTAAAGCAATTATACTCCAATAAAGATGTTTTTTAAAAAAAAAAGATACTCCTTCACCCTATTCAGAGTTCTGTTCCCACTCCTGCCCACAGCTCCTTTCCTCAATCACTGAGGGCTCCGTGCAAAGCAGGATGGCATGCTGGACTAGTGTAAAGTAAATCCTCCTCTTATTCATTAGGCACCGTGTCACCCAGCACCAATCACTGGGCAGCCACAGGGCCCTGGAGACACAAACTGAACTGGTCCCTGGGCTCCAAGGATGCTGGAGAGACATGAAGGGGAGCAACCTCTCACCCAACCATGACGGGCAGGAGTGCAGACGTAGAAGAGCATCCTGCCAGTGGGAAACACTGGGATGCTCTGGAATACTGAGCAGGAAGCCTTGACTGGAGGTCAGGAGGGAGGGCGGTCAGGAAAGGCTTCTAGGAGGAGGAACCATCTGAGCTGAGTCTGCAAGTACGTGAACAATATGTCAGAGGATGAGGACTCTCCAGGGCCAGCCGGTGAGAGGGCAAAGGGAGGTGGAGAAAGGAAAAAGCCATGTGGGGGGCCGATGCAGCAGGTCTGGCAACAGCAGAGAAGTCTCATCTCTGTCCATGGGAAGCTCAAGGCATGACTCAAGGAGAAGGCAGGGCTCCCTCCCACCAAGTGATACTGGATTAGGGGAGGGGGTGGAGACGACCTCACGGCAGACTCTCTGGGGGGCTGTGGGACCCTCCGTCTCAAACTTGAAGTCCCTGCCCAGGCTGGCAGCACAGAGCAGGATCAGCCCTTTAACACTCCCCAGAAGAGCTTCTCAAGTTTCTAGTTGAATCTGAGATACCAACTTAGGGCTTCCACTACTCCCCACGTCACGTGGAGCACACTCCAAGCACCCAGGCCTCCCTGGGCCCAGGACCTGTAAGGACTCTACAGGCAACCAAATCCAACTCCTGGGGAGCCTGTGGCTGTGACTTGATGGTATGGTGCCTCATTAGGCCTGTCACTCTGATCTGTCCTGTGTATGCAGCTGGGCACTGAGCTTTGCTGGAAACACACTTGAAGCCTCCTCCACTTAAAGAATCTGCTGGGCTCTAAGTGTCCAGCAGGGTAACCCATACCAGCCTGGGATGGCTCTTGCCAAGCAGGTCCTGCCAATCTCTGGAAGCTACCTGCCTGCACCTGTCAGGTCTCCCTTCCGATTACACACCTCTCCAAGGCCTCTGTCACTCGGTTTTACTGCTCCATGGCCCAGAGAATCAGTTGTGCTATAAGGGCCCTCCTTCCAGGATTCAGCCAGTTCTAGACTCACGCCCATCCAATCACCAGCCTGGCTCCCTGTCTCTTCGAGAGAGCAGCAGACCTCAAGCCAGCATGGAGCCCTGAATCCAAATGCAGCCCCTGGAACTCCCTGTGACCACCTGGTGGCCCAGATATAGGGGTAATTGACCCACATCTGGGCACTGGCCTACACCTACTGCTCACTCTGCTCTTTAAGACAGGGTCACAGGCTGGGTTCAAGGATCTGGCCCTAGATTCCCTGACACTCATCTGGGACTTTGCAAGCATAGTTCTCTGCCTCAGGGGTGCTCAAGGACTAGCACAAATGTCATCCAGGGAGTGAAGCCTACCCACACTCTCCTCTGAGCTCAGAATCCATGCCTGTCAATGGCACACACCAAGACGAGAGGCATGACATCTACCCCAGTGGCCCATGAACACGTAAGGGTAGGCCTAGTACTGTTCCTGGAATACAGCAGGTGCCTATTAAGTGTTTGATTTGCATGTCCTAAGCTCTCCCAACCTTGAAGTTGGGGGCCAACTGAGGAGGCCATTTTCTGTTGCCACTCTCCCTACCTTCCAAAAAGAGAGATGCATTTAGTCCACCCGTTCCCCCATTCTGATCTCATTTCCAGCCTGGCATCTGGGGCACTGCCCTCTCTCTACCACTCCCCTTCCCAGCCCCCAGCACCTCCAGGCCCAAATGCCGCCCCCATAATTGGCCCTTGCCCTGAACTCATATATAGCCCAGGGGATAGTCGTCTCAAAAGCAGATCAGATTAAAAAACCCTTGGAAGTTTCCAGTCCCTTAGGACAAAGTCTAGAAAAGCCAGCTGGGACACTGCCCTCAGGCACAGGGACACGCTCCACTGCCCCCGTCCCCAGAACACTCTGAACTCTCAACCTTTGTTCAGATGTTCCTTCATCAGGGACACTCCCCAACGCTTCAGTGAGCCCACCTGTCCACATTTCCTGCCACTAGGACCATTCACCATTGTTTCATTCAGTAGTATTTATGAAGCATCTACTGTGTGCAAGACATGTACCAACAAGGCCCAGGCGCAAACCAGACAAAGGCCCTGACCTCACACTTTAAATGGAGAGAAGACAAGAAACGAGTTGTTTCTTTTGTTGTTATGTACTACATAATTTACCAGGTGGTGCTAAGAGTAGGATAGGTGCTTAGGGAAGTCTCTCTGAGGAAGTTCCATCTGGGCCCTGAAGGAAGAGGAGAAGTGCCCCGCTAGGGAGGGGATTCCACGCCCATCTGAAACGCTGCCTCCTCCCCAGCGCCCTGGCAACGCAGTCTTCCCATCTGAGGGTCGTGACCGTGAATGTGCGCGTGGACCCCACCTCGGCCGCACACTGGGGACTCCACACGCGCGGGTGGGGCCTGAACGCCACTGTGGCCCCGAGGGCAGTGGGCAGTGGCCAGGGAGCTGACTCGGACGCGCAGCCAGACGCCCCGCGCTGGACGCCCAACCCGCGCGAAGAAGCGCGCTGCCCGCGGCCACACTGCACGCCCGGCGGGGACGCGGCCCTGCAACGGGGCTCTGAGCCACTGTCCAGCCGGGAGGCCCAAGCCCCCGCTCCGCGCCGCCATGCAAGGGCCGGGGACAGCAGCAGCACTCACCCGGTGGCCGCCGCCATGCTTGCCCGGCTCCAGCGTCACGTGAAGTGCGGCGTCAGCTGAGCCCCACCACATCCCACTTCGCGGGGCGGGGCCTGGGCGGGGCCGGGAGCCATTGCCCCGCCTCCTCTCGTGAAAAGGCTCCGCAGGACCCGGAGGGGCGGAGCCCTGAAGGAGGAGAAGGATCTATCTACTCTCCGGCCCCCGGCTGCAGGCGAGGGGCGGGGCTCGGGTGGAGGCAGAGGCCTTTCCAGAATAGGAGGGAACTTCCCGACGCAGTGGATACCTTGATTCTGCCCCTGACCTGGCGTCCCAGCCTGCCCGGGGGAAGGACACCTTGGGAGAGGGAGCCTCTGACCCAGACTAGGGACGGGGCAGAGGTGACAGCTGTTGCTTGAGAAGGGAAATGGCTTGAGCAAAGGCTGGGGCAATTGGAATAAACTAAAAGTTCAGTGTCCAGGAGGGGCGTGTGGGAGTGAGAGGTGCAGCCTCAGAGGTAAGCAAGGGTCAGATCTTGAATATGGGGCTGGGGAGTTAGGTCTGTTGGGCCCTTTCCAAGCTCCCTCAACTGCAGGATGGAGAAGGGCCTGGGGACAGGGAGGCCAGTGAGGAGGGCTGGGGAGAAGTGGGCACAGGGAGGGCACAGTTCAGGAGAACTGTGGGCATCCCCCGCTGCCCTGCTGGGTACTCTTGTTGGGTGCAGTGTCCTCCAGAAGGTTGGGGAGTGGGACAGGAAGGGCGGTGGTGAGTAGATGTTCCAGGGGAGCTCCCTGTGTTGCCGGTGCCTTAGAATAAATAGTAATACTAACAGGTACGGAGCACTCAGTGTGCCCCAGTGCTTTACAAATGTCAGTTCACTGAATCCTCACAATACCCCTGTGAGGTAGGCTGTGTCCTTAGTGCCATTTTACAGATGAGGAAACCGAGGCCCAGAGAGGTAGATAACTCACCTGAGTTCACACAGGGGCTGACCTCATGCAGTAGTGACTTGATAGTGATTCACACTGGCTCCGTAAAGGAAGGGGCCCCAGGGCTGGTGGGAGAGATTACCCCTTGAGTCCCAGCCCCCACGAGGGTTATGCAGATGTGTGTGGACAGGATGTGAGGCCCAGCACGTGCCCATGGGTTTCTTTACCCCACCCCCAGCTATCTCACAGCTGGAAGTAGCTTCTTTTTAAGACCTTGGGTTTGGGAGTGCCTCTTGTTTCTTTGTCAGAACAAGGATGTGGGTCACCATGGCTGAGCTAGGGAGGCCCCAGGGACTCGGAGATGGAGAAGCAGCTGTTGTTTGTTCCCACAAAGCTGGGAAGAGAGCAGGCCCCTTAAATAGGGGGAGGAATCAAACCAGAGCATAAGCAGGGTGGGTGACACCGCGTGCCTGCTTCAAGTCCTAGCACCATCCCTGGTTTCCTCATCTGACAGGTGGGAGCTAATGGTATCGCCTCACGGGGCTGCTGTAGGGTTTCATGAGCAGCCATCCAGGCACCTTTAGCCTGTGGCACAGCTAAAATGGCCAAAGCCATGAGGAGGAAGGTGGCACCTCCAGAGAGCCCGTTCCACCTCCCTGACCCAGATAAGACCAAGGAGAGTTGATGGAAGAGGGGACCTCCATCCTTCCTCCCCCTTCCCACTTCTTCCAGGCAGGACCCCAGAGAGGATCTGTCTGCCCTCTTCCCAGTTTCCAGGGAGAAGAGCAGAGGTATAAGCCCCACACTCCACTGCCCAGCCCATTGCCCTGAAAACTTGGACCCGCCCCCCACTTCCCATTAAGCAGTTTCCCACCTTCAGCTAAAGAGACTGGACACTTTTTAAAAATAACAAAGGGTGAGCAGAATGAGCTTCTCATGCTCTTTTGTGGAAGGAAAACCTGCCCCGGAGCTAATCACAGCCCCTCTGCCATTTATTTTGACAAAAAAATATGTGAAAATTAAGCCAACTGCCAGCTCTGAGTGTTTATTAATATGAAAAAGAAGTAATTATCCTAAATAGCCACAAAATAATAGGGGGAGGGCACCTACCAACTGAGTGGAGCACCCTAGTTTGTGGGCAGTGCAGGGGGGTGGGAGGCGCCTGCCCCTGATTCCTGCCCACCCTGGTCTGTCTGGATGGAGGGCTTGCCCTGCCAGTGAGCCTGGCACAGAGGGCTGCCCTGCTACTGCTCACCCCTCCCCATCAGAGGCTCTGGCAGGGCTGTCCCCCCCCCGCCCCCCGCCCCGCTCCTGATCAGGGCTCTGGCAGGGGCTCCAGGAGAAGCAGCCTTGGGAGTGGGTGAAGATTACTCATGCAGGGCCGACCCTGAACACTGCAGGAAGCCAGGAGGCAATTGGGAAAAGATTGATTTTAGAGAGTTGGAGCCAGAGAGTATAAATCAGCAAGGGAGAGCTCCAGCCAGCACACTCAGGCCTCACGCAGCGTCCCCTCTGAGGTCATAGACTGTTGGTTGAAACAGTCTCCCCTCATCGTGACCTACAAGTGGCTGAGAAGTGTTTGCGCTCAGCCAGCCCAGTGGCCAGGGCATCATGACTCTCAAGAAGTGCCCTGCCCCAGCCAGAGACCACAGAGAAACTTGGTCCCAGGAAGGCTTCTCCTTAGAGCTCCCGTGGCTCCCTTTGTCCCTGTGACACTGCCAGGTTTCCCTGCTCTGCCCACACTGCTCGACCCGGGCACAAAGCTCTTGCAGCTCCATGGACACTGCTGATGGCTGGCTGCCTGGAGATGGTTGGCCCAGAGGTGGCGACCAGCCAAACTCTGATTTGGGGCCTCGCAGGGGCATCCCTGGAAGAGCAGGACACGGGCCCCTTCCATCTTCTGCTACATCTGAGGATGCTGGTCTGCCGGAAGGCTCTGTGTGACCACACTGGATCCCAGCTCTGCCCTTACTACCAAGCTGTCTCACATGCCAGTCTGGGAGGGGATGGGGCCCAGACCCTGCCCTGGAGGTCTGGGCCGAGGAGGAAGAGGGACCCTCAGCATTGTCCCCAAGGAGCCCACCATCTGGGAGAGCTGAGAGCAGGGCTGTGTGACGAGTTGGGGGTTACTGAGAGATCCTGAGCAGGACAGCAGTGGGGTCCGAGCCCATATCTGGTGCAGGAGGTGCTGGCAAGAGGCTCTGTGCTACCTGCATGGGGGCACCAGCCTCGGTGGTGAAACCCACACAGGGTGGCATGCGGGGTTTTTGTGACTATTTGCTTTTGCTGACAATAGAATACTGGGCTCAGGAAACCAGCACCAAAGAGACTGAACAGAAAGAAGAGAAGGGTGCAGGCATGTGTGGGTGTGAGATGGGAGATGGGGGTGGCATAGTCTAACCCAAGCTCTTCCCTAGTAGGGAAGGAAGGAGCGTGAAATGGAAATGAAATGCCCAGGACACCACCTCTCCATCACGGATCTGGCGGATCCCAGCCCTCAGCCTTTGCAACATCAGCAGCAGCAGCAGCCATAGCTCTCCGACTCCTGGGGCCAGCCTGGCCTGCTCCTTCCTCCAGACCATGCCACAGCCGTCACCACCATCCCTCAGCACCCGCAGAGGAGCCCCACACCACGTCACACTCCTCATGCCCTTCCTGGCCCCGCCCAGCCCTCCTGGATATCCATCTTCCTTCAGGAAAGAGGCAGGCAGCAGCCGGGGGGGGCCTTCCCTAGGAAGCCCCGTCACTGCCTCAAATGAAGTGGTCCCTGCTGAGCCCTTTGCCAAGGTCTATGAGGCAGTTCAAGATGAGAAATGGAATGGTGCCTTCGGAAAGGCAAATCATTCCAACAGCACCTTAAAAACACCGAAGGAAGCAAGCTCTGTGTGTGTGTGTGTGTGTGTGTGTGTGTGTGTGTGTGTGTGTGTGTGTAAATGGGAGTATATTGTTTTTCACTGTTTGGAAGACTGTTTTCTCATCTTGAAATCACAAGCTGTTTTCTTCCAGAGAGACTTATAAATACATCCAATTATCGACATTCAATATAGGAAATAAAGTTCTGAAATGGTTTTCTTGCGCGCACGCGGAGTGGGCTGGCCAGGTTGCACAGGTGATAATTACTTTTATTTCTTCCGAGTCGTATCAGTGCCGAGTGGCTTGTCTCTCCACCTTTTATTGCTTTCACTTTTATTGCATTTCCCATGTTGTGTGGGGCTATTCATTGGTGTAACTTTATTACCACGTTCCAAGATCTTGATAAAATGAACGAAATTCAGAAGTATGAGTGCTGGGTTCTGTGGCTTGTGTCCTGGAGAGAAATCTCCCCGGGGGATGGGCTCTCCCTCTCCCCGCTCCAAGTTATTGCATGTCTCTGATGTTCCTGCTGACATTCACAACTGCCCCTCTCGTGGGTTTCCGTCAGGGTGTCATTTTAAGGGGGATGCTTTCAGCCCATCATGAAATCACCCACAGCCTATGTCCCCAGCAGCCACCTAACCTGTCTGTGCCACCAGCAAGACTGGGGTCACCTGTGACTCCTCATTCTCCTGACCTCACATCTGTCCGCTCTTCCTCCTCAGTGCCTTGTCTTCCCCCCATCCCCCGCCATGCCCCCCACCTCTTCCTTCCTGCAGTCCCTTCCCACTTCCCCATGTCAACGCCAAGGCTCCGGGGCTGCCTGCCTGCCTGCCTGCCTGCAGTCTCTTCCCATGTTAAGCCCCATGCTCATCAGCATTCTTTGTAACAAAGAGCCCCTGAGTCTGGTCATCCTCGAGTAGAGGATGTGTCAGGAGGGTGTCAGGAGGCACATGTGAAGGAGAGGCAGACTCAGAAAACAGAAGGGAACCAGGCAGGCTGGTAGCTAAGTGCACAGCCAGGCCACACCACACACTGCTGCCCTTAATTGTTGCCACTACCCCTACTCTTGGACATCACCTTGGACTGACACAGAATCCAGCATCCTGGCTTCACTCCCTGCATGGCCAAAGCCCTTGGCGGGCAGTGTAGCCACTGACAGAGCCCAAGCCTCATGCCCACGCTCTGGCCATCTTGTCCCTTTGGGCTTCTGCAGAGGGGAAGGAAGGGTTGGGCGCCCAGCATCTCACTAAATCCAATTCTCCTAACAGGTGGGGGTTAAGATGCCGGGAGATGTACACAGATCCCTGTGACACACAATTCTGTGGGTGCCAATTTGAGGTGCCAGCAGCTCCCCCCAAATGAAACCTTGAAAAGGTCGACTTGGACAGACTAGTCCTGAGTATTGCGAGCAAAAAGTCTAGAAGGCAGCGATTTTCATTTCAGCACAAGTGTGAGTTTCTTGTTTCATGGTTTTTCTTTTCAGTTTACACGAGAGGATTCATCATCTTCATGTCTTTAGCTCTAAAGGTCTTACCGAGCCCTGCCTCCGTATCATTGCCAAATAAATATCCCCAGGCACAAACAGCCTGTTAGAAATCATGTGGTGGAGAAAGAAAAGAAGTGCATGGACTTCAAAATCAGAAGCCTGGGTCCCCTGATGTCTCGGGTCCTCACTTTTGCCATTTGGAGACAACAGGGTGCTTTTGTTTCCCCTAAGAGGCAGTTCTAAGGGGCAGAGGAGACCCTGAACACCAGGGCTCTCGGGGAACAGGTTCACGCTCTACAGATATGGCAGTGGTCACTTTCCTTATTATGATACGTATTACCCGTGAGCATGTACACGGAGGTTAGGAATGTGGATGCAGGAACCTAGATCCCGTTCCTGGCTTTTTTACTTTACTCACTGTGTGGTGCTGGGCAAGTTACCCAACCTCTGTGAGCCTCAGCTTCCGCCTTGGTAAAATGGGGCTGATGGGTCTCTGCTCAGAGGATTGTTGGAGAGATTAGACGGGTGATCCCATGAGACCCTCAGTGCAGCCCCTGGCTCAGGATGGCTGCCATACTTATTTCAGTGGTCATGTGAGAAGTAGGGGCAACAGGAAAGCACCAGGACCCTCATCCTCAAGGAGTGAAGGTGGGTGAGATGCCCCATGATGTCACTCTTAATCCTGCCCACCTACAGAACAACTTTGACACAAATGGGGGAGTCTGTAGCCCCAAGCCAAGGTGGTCAGTGCTTATTCCCTTCAAGAGGACTGGCTGGCCCTTGGGGCTGCCTAGCCACTGCGAGCCAGCCCTGAGCTGGCAGTCCAGCCTAACACAGAGATGCTGAAGAGATGCAGGAAAACGGATGAGTGGGGAAGGCTGCAGAGAGGGCATCCTTGGCTGCACCCAGGGCTTTTGGCCCTGCCTATGAAGCCAGCAGGGCTCTGCTTGTAGGCATGGATTTGCACGTAGGAAAGAGGGGCTGCAAGGAGTTTTGTGAGAGTGGTTAGGGACATACAATAGATTGCAAAATCGGTCTCAAATTCTCCTTGCTGGGTCCATGTCCTTGCTTAGTGATGCTGCAGGCCCTCCCATCCAGAAGTAGAGTCTATTTCACTAGCCCTTGAATCTGGATTGGCCACGTGACTTACTTTGGATAATAAGACATTCAGAAAAGCAGAGGCCTCGGAAAGGGCTCACCCACTGGGGCCGACCCTCTTGCCACTCTTGGGAGCCCTGCCACCGGATGAAGATGCCCTAGTTAGCCTGCCAGAATGTAACATACCCGTTCGACAGCCTGCCAACCGGAAGACACACAGGCAAGGCTGGCTTGAACTATCAGCCTCCAGCCAACCCAAGGATTGATTGCAGACCCACGAATGAGTCCAGCTGAGACCGGCCGTGCCAGCCCCAGCATCCCGAGCCATGTAAACGGTTGTTCTGAGCCATTACACTGGATGATTTGTTATGCCGGGTTATCCCACGGGGCAGAGGGAAGAGAGCCTGAAACTAACACCCCGGAGGGCAGGCTGGAGACAGGGGCCGTAGGGGCTGCTTTCACGTGGAACTCTGGGAGGTGCAGGGTCCCAGCAGCACCCGCTGTGGGGCCCTGGGGAGAGAGTGTGACCATCAACTCACCTCTACCTGGAGCATAGTCTGGCTGCCGGGACCTCGATTCTGCCCGGCACCGTGTGGTTGCACCGCCTTGGGGGCGTGGAAAGGCACCACCGTCACATAGCTCTGTTTCTGCACGAGGGAGACTGGGCAGCGGTGGTGCAGAGACGTGGTGCCCCCGGTGGAGCTTTCTGGGCAGCCCACTTGAAGCACAGAAAGTGGGAGGACTCTGAGTTTCCTTAAGAATCCCTCTGGGGACCCCACCAGGAATACCTGAAAGAGACTTTTAAGGGGATTGGAGGGCCTCTGTAATAGAGATGGTGCTAGAGCCAATTAAATCCAAACGATTATGCCAGTGGAGGCTTGTGTGCACCTTGGGTGCAGCAAAAGCCAGTGAGCCCGGCCTGGGGACCTGGCCTGCACTGTCACACCCCAAAGCAAGGCCAACGCGGGGCACACATAGCATGGGGTTGTACCTGGGTAGCCTGGAGGGGTAGCTGAGCGGTGACAGTCAGCAGGGAGTTCACCCCTAGGCTAGCCTTGCTCAGACAGACCCAAACCTTGTGGGAGACCGAGCACAGAGCGTGAGGAGAGCCCTGCTCTTCCCAAAGCAAAGCACCTTCTCACCTAGATGAAGACAAGCGTCCTGCTGCAGAGAGGCCTGCCCAAGTCCAAGGCTTGGACTGTCCAAGCTGAACGCCTGCCCCACTTCCAAGAGCTGGTCATTCTATCCAGGGCATCTTTTAAAAAGATTAATAGGGGGCTTCCCTGGTGGCACAGTGGTTGAGAGTCCGCCTGCCGATGCAGGGGACATGGGTTCGTGCCCCGATCTGGGAAGATCCCACATGCCACGGAGGAGCTGGGCCCGTGAGCCATGGCCGCTGGGCCTGCACGTCCGGAGCCTGTGCTCCGCAACGGGAGAGGCCACAACAGTGAGAGGCCCATGTACCGCAAACAAACAAAAAACAAACAAACAGGGCTTCCCTGGTGGCGCAGTGGTTGAGAGTCCGCCTGCCGATGCAGGGGACGCGGGTTCGTGCCCCGGTCTGGGAGGATCCCACATGCCGCGGAGTGCCTGGGCCCGTGAGCCATGGCCGCTGAGCGGGCGCGTCCGGAGCCTGTGCTCCGCAGCGGGAGAGGCCACAACAGTGAGAGGCCCGCCTACCACAAAAAAAACACAAAAACAAAAAAAAAGATTAATAGGTACCCAAGATGTTGCCGCCGCTGTGCTCAGTCCAGATAGTAGCACAGTCTCCTAATCAGATGCCAAGTTCGCCGGCGACTTCAGGAGCCGGCAGGGATCTCACTCGCTTCCCCATCCTGTCTGGACATTCCGTTCAAACAGTCTTTGGGAAAATTACAATTTTATTTCCAGGGCTCGGAGATCAATATTTAGGGCTTGAGGGAGAATTTACTGAAAATCATCTCACAGTGGAAACACCAGAAGCAGGAGCTTCCGCACATGCGGCTCCTCCCAGATCACAAATCCGCCCGCAGGACCAGCTGCTGGCCCAGCACGGGGCCTCCATCAGCTTCCTCCGGGGGAGGCTGGGCGGCCGACCAGGGCAGCAGTGCCAGTCGGGGGTGGGCAGCCAGGCCTTCTTTACGGGGGGTCTGGGAGGAGAATGGACCTAGCGTCTCCCCCGGCCACCACCTCTGCTTGAGGGAGAAGGAGGCCCACACTGGGATGAGGAGAGCCCCCAGAATCTTTGCGGATGCTCAGTGAACTCCGTCTGCAGAACTGGCTGCACCGAGAACCAGTTTTAACTTTGGATCTGGCAGATTCTGTCCCTTCTGTCACCAAGGGCACTTGCCATGTGAAGACTAAGGGCCCCTTCTAAGGAGGTCCAAGTCCCCTGGGGATGGCCCACCCAGCACAGGACAAGCTGCAAGCTCTCTCTGTGTCGTTGTTGGGGCCATGAGGGGTGGGACAGACATGTCCCCCACCCCTCAGAGATCTGGATTTGGTGGGCTGAGAGGCGACCCAGCCACGTGGATTTCTAGCCAACACGCTAGCCACCGGTAGTTTGTGGCCGGGTTGGGGTTTATTGTGTAACAGCCACCCAAGGTAGCTAAACCTCTCTCGTGATCTCAGGTCACACGCATTCCTATGCTGGCCTGTCAGCTGCCTCTCCAGGGATGAGGCATGGGCGCTGGGCATCGATCCTGAGCTCATCACCCCCAACACCCACACATTTATTCCCATCCTTCCTCCCATCGAGGGCCCTTTCACGCCCCACTTTCCAGTGAGGCCCCCTCCTCCTGCCCTTCCCACGGCCCAGTCAGAAAAGCTCGCTGGTCTCGCCAAGAGACCCCTGGTGTCCACGGGGCCCCAGCCCCTGCTGGCTAAAGAGCCCATAGCCCATCACTCTCACGCCCATCACGCCCATCACGCATGGGCGTCGAGTAAAAGCGTGCCAAGACCAAAAGTTCTAAGGCTGTGGGAAAATAAATTGGGACCTCTACTTTGGCGAGTACCTTGGAAATAGCAATAAACCCCCCAAATTTAAAACAAAGCCTTCTGACCTGTAATTGCAATTCTCATTATCTACCCTAAAGAAATCCTGCCTCGTGAAAATGGGAGGCCACAAACCAGAAACTTCACTGAAGAATTATTTGTGATAGCGAAAAACTAGAAGCAGTCTGCACGTTCATCCACATGAGAAAACTTGTCTGCTCCTGCACTTGAGACCCGTTAAGAGGAATGTCCTAGATCTACAGGTATCAACCTGGAGAACTCTCAAAAGCATTTCGTTGAGTGAAAAGTTGAAGAATGGTGCCTACTGTATTATATCATTATGTTTATAAACCGATAAAACAATGGACAGTTCTATGAATTCTCTGCAGACACGTGTATATGTTGTAAAAGTGCTTAAAAGGTCTGGAGGAAGATAAACCAGGGATGTCTTCAGGGATGAGGGAGGGAATTGTGAGACAACTTGGAGGGGCTATACCTTTATCTAATGGCCGAATTTTTTTTTTAAGGAGAATATATTCAGGCATTTGTGTAATTAAAAAATAAATAAAACCACTGTAAAAAAAAAGAAAGAAAAAAAAGAACTCTGTCTTGGGAATGCCCTGCAGCCTATGGGGCTCCTTTGAAAACTGGGGAGCTTGCTTTCATCTGGGGCCCTGGAATCTGTTGGAGCCCCTGCTGATGCCCTCTGTCCGAGAGGAGAGGTTGTTTGGTTTGTGACTTTTTGTTTTAATTGACATACAGTTGATTTACAACGGTGTGCTAATTTCTGCTGTACAGCAAAGTGACTCAGTTATACACACATATATACATTCTTTTTATATTCTTTTCCATTATGGTTTATCCCAGGAGATTGGATATAGTTCCCTGTGCTATACAGTAGGACCTTGTTGTTTATGCATTCTAAATGTAATACTTTGCATCTACTAACCCCCAAGCTCCCAGTTCATCCCTTTCCCTCTCCCACTCCCACCTTGGGCAACCACAAGTCTGTTCTCTATGCCTGTGAGTCTGTTTCTGTTTTGTAGATAGGTCCATTTGTGACATATTTTAGATTCCACATACAAGTGATATCATATGGTATCTGCCTTTCTCTTTCTGACTTACTTCACTTAGTATGATCATCTCTAGTTGAATCCCTGTTGCTGCAAATGGCATTATTTTGTTCTTTCTTATGGCTGAGTAGTATTCCATCGTATATGTACCACATCTTCTTTATCCATTCATCTGTTGTTGGACATTTAGGTTGTTTCCATGTGTTGGCTATTGTGAATAGAGCTGCTATGAACATAGGGGTCATGTATCTTTTTGAATTATAGTTTTGTCTGGGTATATGCCCAGGAGTGGGATTGCTGGATCATATGGTAGTTCTATTTTTAGTTTTCTGAGGAACCTCCATACTGTTTTCCATAGTGGCTGCACCAACTTACATTCCCAGGTTGGTTTGTGTTTTGCAGGAAAAGGTCTGGTTATTATGGACAAGGATCACAGAGGACTGCAGGGCAGTGCCAAGAGGACAGTTGGGAAGTTGGTGCCATTCGGTAGGGGGACGACCCTGGCTCACGGGAGCCCAGACCATGTGGCCAACCCCATCTCCCTGCCCCCTAACTCCCAACTCCCCACCCCTACCTCCCAACTCCGCCTCTCGCCACTACTGACCCCCATTTCCCAACCTCCAGTCCCAGAGCCCTGACCCCCGAGCCCCAATCCGCACACCCACCACAGCCTGCTCCCCAGCCCCTTCTCCCCTCCCCTGACCCTTGCCTCCCCCCGCACTGGGGCCTGCTGGCTTCCCCCCAGAGCAGCAATCCCTCTCCTGCTCTCCGTTCTATGTTCTGGTGAGAAATGGGGGCCAGTCCCTCCCCAGTGGGGGGGCTACCAGTGAGAGAAAAATGGTGCTTTTGGCTTTTACTTATCAAGGAAAGGAATACCCCCCTCGCCCTCCCCAGGATTTGCAAAACAGTGCCCAGCGCCCTCCTCCCTTCTGATGTCTGCCTCCTCTGTGGTTTCCATGGATTCAGAGATTGCTCCCAGCACCTGAGCCCGGAGTGAGGGGGAGGGAAGTGAGGGAAGTGGCCCAGTCAGCTGGCCCGGGGAGGTGGAGCTGCTCCACAGCAGCTCCCACAGGCCCGCTTCCCAAAGACCTCAGAGGTCGGAGGGGCACCTGGCCTCCCAGTGCATTTGCTGGGGACTCCCTGGGAACTTGACATGTCTCATCCTCCTAGGTGGCCCGGAGGGAAACATGCTCTACCCTGACTGACCTCAAAGCCAGCTCACTGAGGGACTGTCACCCCCAGGCAGCAAATGCCAACAGTGACCACAGCAAGAGAGGACACTGTCCAGACTAGCTGGTAAAGGTCACGCTGTCTGTGAGAAGAGCAGGATAGTTTAGGGAAGGGGCCGAGGACACTGCTGGTCGGTTTCTGCTCTGCTGGACCCCAGGGTCCCAGCCAAGAGCTCACTTGGGTCCCCTGTGTCTTGGGGTTTTAGTGCTCCTGCAGAATCTGGGCCACTGGAGAGAAGGTGAGAAAGGGCCATGGTGGGGAGTCACAGACCATCATCCCCTGGGGAGTGTCCATCCTGCCCAGTTTAGCCCCTTCCAGAACAGGTAGAGCATTCCCCACCCCACCTCCACCCTGCCAGAGCCCATGGGGCACTGTCACTGTGGCTGCCCTGTGCCTCAACACCCTTTCTCTTTCGAGGGCTGCTGGGTGTATAGGCCCAAGCCCAGCCAGGCCGGTGCCCTGCCTAGGGTGCAGCTCAGGCAGAAAAGGTTCACGGAGGCTGCAGGAGAGCCGCCGTCGGAGCCGGCACAGGCAGCTGGGCAGGCTGTGAAGGGAGCAGTACCGGAGGCTGCCCGCCATGGGGTCCTCCCCAGCCCAGGTCTCAGGAGGTTCTGAGAGCTGCCTCACACCCTTCCAAAGGTGTATCCTTTCAGTATACATTTGCTTACGTCCATTTTTGTTGTTTACATCCGGGAGCCCTGACTGACACAATGTCAGCCAGTGGGTGGGTGGTCTTCAGTGGGCAGTTAGATTCTTGGGGGCCAACTGTGATCTCACATGACCACTACCACCTGAGGCCCAGTGGTCCTCTCCCCTGGCTTTCACTGGAATCTCCTGAACAATCTTTAAAAGCTGCTAGTGCCTGCGCTTCATGCTGAACAACTGAATCAGAATTTCCAGGAATGGCGATAGAACATGGGGATTTTTGAAAACTCCCTGGTTGATTCTCCTGGAAGCCAGGATCGAGAAAGCGTCAAGACAGAGTCGACGGGGATGGTGGGGTCCCACAAGAGGGAAGGCAAACGTGGTCCCCAGGCAGGACCTTCTGACTCCCAACCAATTCATACCAGTTCCCCACGGAGTCCCCACCCCCACTCTGCTCCTGTCTCCTGAAGGCTGCGCATGTACCCTGCCCCTTCCGCCTCTTTGTCCCTCCACCATTCACCCCAAATTCTGTCTCCGTCTTTACATTCAGCTTGGATGACTCATGAAACCTAGAATGGAAGCTGTTCATTTGAAACCTTAAGACAGAGTGCCCACCTCTGACCTAGGACCTCCATTCCCTGGGGCGCACCCAGCAGAAACATGAGCATCTGTCCATCCGCAGACATGGGCAAGGCTGCTCATAGCTGCCCCGTTCAGAAAAGCCCTGACCTAGAACTACCCAAATGCCCATCAGCAGCAGATTGGATAAATAGAATGGAGCTGTCATGCAATGGATCTATGCCACAAAGAGGATGAATCTCAGAAACCCGGTGTGGAGCGAGATCAGCCTGCCACAGAGCAGGTGCCGTGTGATTCTACGGCTGCTTTTGCATGACAACGGCAGAACTGAATAATTGCAACAGAGGCTGCGGGACCTGCAAGCCTGAAATATTGATTATCTGGCCTTTTTCAGAAAAAAGTTTTCCGTCTCATGATCTATAAGGTAGGGGGGATGGAAAAGGACAAGGATAGAAGCCAGACTTCTCAATGGGCACGCTCTTTTATATCGCTTTGGTTTTTGAACTGTTAAAAGAAAAAAAAAAGAGGAAACAACAGACTAAAATGGAGTCACTTGTGCCAAGCCCCGACATCAGCAAACTAAGACTTAATACCTAACTTAATTGCAGTTTCAGCCTCTCCCAGGAAAGTGACCCTTAACCAGTCAATCTGGAATTACTTGGTCAGCACTAGTGAGATAGATGTCCCCTCCCCCAAAGGAAGGTGACCTTGCCTGAAACAATCCGCTCTTTGCTAGAATAACTTCCTTGCCTGCCTCCTTCTGCCTATAAAAGTCTTCCATTTTGTACATCTCCTCGGAGCTCCTTTCTATCTGTTTGAAGGGATGCTGCCCAATCCATGTTTCATTGAATAAAGCCAGTTAGATCTCCAAATTTACTAGGTAGAACTTTTCTTTTTTAAGAGAACTTAGGAAGCAATGTATTGCCTGTTTATAAAAAAGAAATATTAATAAAATAAAAACTAAATAAATGAAAAACAAAAAAGTAAAAGAGAACACTGGAAAACTCATCTAAACAGTTGGAAGTCAAAATCATGGTTACCTGTGGGAAGTAGTGCCTGGAAGGGGGGACAGGAGAGACTTCTGGGGCCAGTGAGGTTGGGTTGGACTCATCTGGGTGGTTCCACAGGTGTATTCAGTTTGTGAAAATGCACAGAGCTGCACGCTTAGGTTATGTGCACTTTTCAGTCTGTAAAATATTGCTATAATTAACTAGGCTACCCTTGAGGAGGATACTAGGCTGCCCTTGAGGGAAAAAATTGCATTCCCTCTTCCTAAGGCAGGAAAGGAGAAGACACCTAAACTCCGAAGTTTCCTTATTAAAGCCAGCTGAACATTTACAACCTGCTGGAGATCTCTCCCTCTGTGCACACAAAGCTGACTTTTACCCTGACACCTGGGCTGCCTGGGGCTCCAAGTAAGAAGCAAGCCTCAGCCTGGGGGCCAGGAGTGGGGGACAGGAGGAGAGCCAGCCCAGGCTCTTTGTCCCTCCAGATCCACCAGACGCCTTTCAGCCTCCTCCTACTCGGCCTCTTGGCACCTTAGGGCGCTGGGGATAACTCACTCCTTGTTGAAACTCTCTCTTGCTTTGTCTCCCAGCTGCCCACCCTCTCCTGACTTCCTCCTGCCTCTCTGGATGGTCTTTTCCCAACTGCTGAGATTCAGCCCATGCCTCAAAAAATGAAGCCCTCCCCCCGCCACCAGGGGCCCTCTGTCGCAGGCCCTCTCTCCTCTAACTGCTGCCCACGTGCTGGCAACTGCAGCACCTTCATCCCAGGTCAGACTCTCCCCTTGGCTCTGTTTCTGTATCTCCCAACAGCACCACTCAGGTATCACTGGGCAAGACAAACAGCCTCACGTGGTCACTACTTGATGACCCCAATTCCGATTGTGATTCCCCATCTCAGTGACCATGCAGCCAGCTGTCCACACAGAAATCTGGTGTCACCTCACCTTCACAGGTACATCCCACCTGTCATCAAATGCTTCCAGTTCTCCCCCAAGTATTGCTGGAATCCCTCCCCCCTCCCAAGCCCACTGCCCTGGACCAGGCTCCCTCTTCTCTCCCTGGGTTATTGCTAGAACATTCAACGAGGTTCTCCCAGCTTCTGCCCAGCGAGCTTTTAAGTAAAAGAGACCTGATCTTGTCCCTTCTGGCTGCTCACAGCCCTTCAGGGGTGCCACATTACCCTTAAGCTAAAGCCGTCAGGGCTCAAGCAGGACTGCATCTTAGAATCGCCCGGAGAGTGTATAGCGCTGCTGTATCTGGTCCCACCTCCAGGCAGGGGCCCGAATGTTGGTACAATTCCACCTGCCCCCTGCTGTCAGCCCAGGCCCCATCTTTCACTGCCCCCGCCCACCTCCCCTAATTCCACATCCCCGATTCACTGGCTTTTCTGCTTCCAAGCCTCACGCATCACATATGCTGTTTCCCAGCCACCCTCCCTGCCCCCTCTGCCTCCACCACCTTCAGGTCCAGCCTGGATTTTTCCCTCCTTCCCTGACGGCCCTGCCTTCTGTCTGCTCAGATGTCTCTCCTCCACGTGCCCCCTGCTCCCGCACTTTCCCCATCACCGCCTACTCCCCACTGATTTGGCTGTCTTCCCCACTAGAACTCCATGCTGGGCGGGCTGGGCTTGCATCTGCCTCCATCTCCTTGACAAAGACTCTCTCTTTGACCAAACTCAGGCTCCTCTGAGCCCTCTTGTCTGCTGGCCCCAACCTTGGCCTGTAAGAACTGCAGCCTCTCAGGACAAACAATTTCATCCACTCCCCACACTGAGAGACATCATCAAACCAGCTCCAGGCCGTATCCCTGGGACAGCCCACTCCCCCCACCCCCTTAAGTTCCTGCCTTGGAAAGCTCAAGGCTGTAAAAAAATTTACTGTCTATTCCAGCCAACACCTGAAGATAGGGCCCCTGTCTCCCCATCTCTGAGGGAGGGTAGGAGCCAACTTCCATAAGCTCCAGTGAGCAAACCCAGGGGCCTAATCACATTGACCAACCCCCACCTGCTTTTTGCACTTTTTCACTTCCCCAGTTCTGCCTCTGACCCTGCCTGTTCCCCCTCCCTACCCCCCATCTTCCCTCTAAAACACCCAGTGGCCTCTACATGGAGGACTTGAGCTCAGTTCTACACCGGAGTCTCTTTCTCCTACTGCAGTGGTTCCTGAAGATCTGTCTTTACTGACTTTATCATCCACTAGAATGCACGCTTGAGTGAAAGGCAGGCAGGATGTGAGCAGACTCGTCCCCACCTCTACCAGGATGATGCCGCTGCACTTGACCAAGCCCACCCAGGAGAAAGTGACACATGACTGGCCGAGACCCTGCCCTTAGATGGACTCCCCAGATGTACTGATTTCCTAGGGCTGCTGTAACAAATTACCTTATACTGGGTGGCTTAAAACAACAGAAATTTATTCTTTCATGGTTTTGGAAGCCAGAAGTCCAAAATCAAGCTGTCTGCAGGGTTGGTTCCTCCTGGAGGCTCTGAGAGGGGATTGTTCCACGCCTCTCTCCTAGGTTCTGGGGGCCGCTGGAAGATCTTGATGTTCTTTGGTTTGCAGTGGCTTAACTCCAGTTTCTTTTTTATTTTTAATTAAACTTTTTAAAATATAAATTTATTTAGTTGTATTTATTTTTGGCTGTGTTGGGTCTTCATTGCTGCGCACGGGCTTTCTCTAGTTCTGGTGAGCAGGGGCTACTCTTCGATGAGGGCTTCTCATTGCAGGGGCTTCTCCTTGGTGTGGAGCACAGGCTCTAGAGCACAGGCTCAGTAGTTGTGGCGCAAGGGCTTAGTTGCTCCGCGACACGTGGGATCTTCCCGGACCAGGGATTGAACCCATGTCCCCTGCATTGTCAGGTGGATTCTTAACGACTGTGCCACCAGGGAAGCCCTGTAACTCCAGTTTCTGCCTCCATCTTCACGTGGGCTTTTCCCTCAGGCTCTGTGTCTTCTCTTTTTCTGTCCTCATAAGGACATTTATCATTGGATTTATGATCGCATCCTGAAATCCCTAATAACATGAGCAAAGACTTTATTCCAAATCAGGTCATATTCCGAGATTCCAAGTGGATGTATCTTTGGGGGAAACACAACTCACCCCATGACATCCGGGTTCCTCAGGCACCCGCCCTTCTTCCTGGCACTTATGCTGGCATTCCCCAGGATGATAAGACAGATTCATGGGGAAGACGGCTGGTCAGGGAAGTCTCAGGAGTGTGGAAAAAACTGAGACCCCCAAATTCTGGCCAACCCACCCTTCCAGTCTCTGTCAACTCCTCCCCAAAGATAAGCACTTGGCTCAGAGTCAGGAGGCCTGGATTCAAGGCCTGGCTCTGCCCCTCGACTTGCTGTGTGATCTCTAGCAAGCAGGTCCCCTCTCTGGGCAGTGATGATGCTCCAGCCCCTCCTGCAACACAGGCTCTGGCACTGTGCATGTGAGCTACAGCATCGCCTGTTCACATCTCAGACAGCTTGGCATCCCGTACGTACCCCAGCCTAGGAAGGTATTGAATGAGTGGCTCGGTGTGCCTGGAGGTGGGATGTGCCTGAACTGGGCATGTGGCAGGCTTTGGGAAGCCCCTGAGCTTCCCAGGTGGTCGTGTCCCCACTGTGGCTGTGTTTCTTCCAGCATCAGTTGAGTTCCCTGCAGATGGTGAAGGCTGACACATGGTGACCAGGCACAGAGCAGTATGCAGGAAGCCAGACGTCATGGGGAAGCCAGTTCCTCTGGTAACAAGGGTGGAACTGTGAGCCCTCACAGCTGGGCCTCCTGAAAAGCCACAAAGGGGATATGATGTCCACATCATAGGTCAGGGGACTCGCCTTCAAAGGAAACTGTGGGGCAGGGAGGACCTGGGAGGAAACAGGAGATTCATTCCCAAGACACTTGTATTGACTGCAGACCCATCCTAAGGTGTGCAGAGAGAGAGAAAGAGCGAGCGTGCACCTGTCCACTACGCCTCCACAGAGACATGCAGACTTTCTCTGCGGAGGTGACACCCCCCTCCCAATACACCATTGGTGGCTCTTGCTGGAGGACTCAGGACACGGCGCACAGCCAGGATCAGAGGTGTGTGGCCACGCACCTGCAGTGGCTAAGGCAGGGGGGCAAGGAGAGGACCAGTATTTCTCAGTTCCACCTCATTCCAGTCTCCTAATATATTGATGAAATAGGTACCATTGTTATCCCCATTTTATAGATGAAGAAACTGAAGCTCAGAGCGGCTAAGTAACTTGCCCAGATCACACAGTTCTTAAACTGTATAGAGCAGGACCCCAGCCTGGTTGGTCTGGCTTCAGAGTCATTCTTTGTACCCCACCATCGCCTCTGAGGGACCCAGAGTGAGCCAAGACTGGAATAATGAACACGTCACACCAGTTCATCAACGACACTAAAGACTCTGCCAACATATTCCCCAGATTATACCTTTAACAACAGTTATATTAGCATTGTGGGCTTATGAAGGATATTCTTCTGCTTTCCAAATGTTTGTTAGTATGCTTATATTACCTTTCAGGATGATCGTCATTCAGAAGAACTTGTTCAGGGGACAAGCCAACCAATCACAGATTCTCCAGGCCCTGGAAAGTCACACACCGCCACTGGATTTCTCCGCTTTCACACACAGCTATTTTTACCAAACTACATCTTAATGCCCAGCAACTGTTTGACCCTCATGTCCTTCATAGCCTCACCACAGCTCTGAGAACCCTGGAGCAGAGAAGGCATTGTGCCCATTTCATGGATAAATACACTGAGGCCAAGCTGAACTAATGATGTCTCTCCTAAGGACTCACAGGAAGCTGATGGCAGAACCAGGGCAGAGTCCAGGTCTGAGACCTGTTAAGAAATACACCCATAGGGCTTCCCTGGTGGCGCAGTGGTTGAGAGTCCACCTGCCGATGCAGGGGACACGGATTCGTGCCCCGGTCCGGGAAGATCCCACATGCCGGGGAGCGGCTGGGCCCGTGAGCCATGGTCACTGAGCCTGCGCGTCCGGAGCCTGTGCTCTGCAACGGGAGAGGCCACAACAGTGAGAGGCCCACGTACCGCAAAAAAATAAAAATAAAAAAAAGAAATACACCCACTGTGGCACCACCCCATGGCTTGTGGCCCTGTGCACAGCAGACCACCAGCACCAACAAGCTAGGCACCCTCATCCAGCTACCCCCCTGTAGCAAGCCAGGGTCCAGGGTCCATGGCTTAGGGGTACCGGGCTCCCTCAGCAGGGGAGGGGAGGAGGCAAGCCTCCCATGTGGACAGGGACCTGTGGCCACTGCTGGGACAGCATTGAAAACGTCTTTCTTACACCTGATAGTTTGTACCTCCCACTCCTGAGATTCTTAATCATTTTTATCTTTGAGTTTGTGCTTTATAAGTGAAGTTCAAAGGGATCATGGAACACATGTTGGAGCTTAGAGTCCCCTCCTTCCACCACCTCCCACATGCCAGCTGCCTACTCCGCACCCTACCCAGCGACTGCTTTCACCCTCCACTCCTGGGAACCTGAGCACAGGCAATGGGAGGCCGGGTTAGGCATTAAGTTGCAGGGAGAAACCCCGGGTGCCCATGAGGACCCACATTCTCCCCACAAGGTTCCCCGAGCCCAAGGGAGGGCAGCATTAAATAGCAAATTAAAAAACACCATGACACGTGGCCAGAGAGACTGTTGAAGAACAGAGGAAGCTTTTTCCTGCTCTTTGAACAAGGGGCCCTGCGTTTTCATTTCGTACTGGGCCCGCAATTATGGAGCCGCCCTGCCACCAGGGGCCACTGACGGTGCTGGTGCAGACCGTCCTGAACTCCATCCCGGGCTTCCTACTGGCTGCACTGCAACCCCTTCCCCAAGGGCGTCCTCTGGGGGAGGATGGGGGTTGGTCTTCTGGGGCAACCTTACCCCCCGCTGCAGGAGACCACCCCCAATGCCCCATCAACCTCTCTGAGCTCATGCCCCCCACTTTCCCCTCATCCGCACCCCCCACCTCCTTCCCATCCTCCCCAACCCCTCGCTGTTCCCTTTGCTTGATCTGCTCCTTCCTGCCTTTTCCACTGCTGGGTCCTTGGGCTTCCACTTCCAATGCCACCTTTCCAAGGGGCTCTCCCGAGTCCTGTCGCATTTCCTCCATAGCACATCTGTCTCTGAAGTTCCTTTCCTGTTGATTTGATTACGTGCCTGTGGCACCCTGCTCCTCACGTTCCCTCCACACTCCCCGAGGGCAGGGCTCTTTCTGTCTGGTTCATTGATGTGTCCTCAGAACAGTGTCAGACACACAGTAGGAGCCCAGTAAATATTTGGGGAAGGTGGGAGCAGAAGTCTGGCTTAGCATCTGGGCTGTGAGTCTCTGTCTAAGGGGTGACTTACAAGGTGATGGGCCAAGACCAAGCTGGATGGACCCCCACTGGGCTGACCACAGCAGGGTGCTGTGTGAGCTGACAGGACTCCCTGCAAATGCCCACCTCGTTCTGTAACCCGTTCTCGGCAAGGTGTTAGCGATCATCGGGAGCCCGGAGGGAAAACCACAGCTGCTTCAACTTGAATGACAAGCGAGGAGGTGAGGTGTTGGACATACTCAGTTATCCTATCATCGATCATAATCGGCCAGAGATAAATCACAGGCCGGTAATTATTATGTCAGACCAGGTAGCAGAGAGAAGTTTTAAAATAGCAATCAAAGAACTTCCTGGTGAATTCAAATCCATCCTGCCTCCCTCCGGGGGACAAAAGTGCTTTTGTAGAATTGACCAGGCGTAGAGAAATGGGATTGCTCCATGCAGAATGGGGACTCTGGACTTAATGTTTCTCTCTGTCAAGTTTCAGAATAGCACACCTGTCAGGAGTCCTAAATCAATGATCACCCACTTGGAGTAAATCATGTCGCGGTGATGTCCTATTTCCTGGGTGTCAAATCCAAACTCCACAGGCTGTAGCGGCCACTCCTCGGGCCAGGCGTCAGGACCCAGACCTCCTCACCTTGTCTTGCCTCAGGCCTTTGGCCCCTGGGTGTCCCACACCATCATGCTCTCCCCCCTCCAGACACCACCAAGGCCCAGCTCAAGCCACTTTGCCCCCCAGGCGTCCTGCTCCCCGGGCAATCTTGAGGCCCATCCCTGGATCTGCCTTAAGAGTTCCCACCTGCCGTCTGGACCCTCAGAGGACAATGCTGGGTTTCTCTGTCCCTGCACTGGAGCTGGCTCCAGGGTCTTCCCAGAGCTGGGTCTCCCCAGTCTTGTCCATTTGAACACAGCAGTCCTCTGGGGCCAGCTCCTCCACCCAGCAGCAGAAACCCCTTTGGGCTAACTTAAGCCAGAAGAGGGGGCAGTTACTGGAAGGATGCTGGACATGGGGAGGTCTCTTGGGGTGGCAAGGGGCAGGACACCCAGCCCACTGTGGGTTGAGCAGATCCCGTCCAGAGCAGACTGGCCTCAGTCAGGGCTGGACTCAGCCACTAACTCTGGTATCTAGACTCTGGACTCTGGTTGACTCTGTTGGTGATATTCATGGGCTCCACGTGGCGGTCAGGTAGTTTCTCACACCTGTCCAGGTGCAGGTCCATTAGGACATGGTGGGCACTGCATCCCAGTAGCTCAGACAACACCCTGGGGTTAGTTCTAATGGGGCTGACCGTGTGGCCAGAGTCACATGTGTACTGCAGGGCCCATCCCCGCGGCACAGGGGAGCAGTGTTCTGATGGGCTTGGGCCCTGGGTCACAAGCTGGCCCCATGTAAGGCAAAGCTCCAGCCACATAGGCTGAGAACACAGGAGGAGCGAGACTCATGGGGAATCAGGACTCTGAGAAGAGGGAATGGGTGCTGAGCATCCCCAAACTAACAAACACTGTGACTTTGTCTCAGATTTCTAACGGGTCAAATCAAAATGCCAGTAATTTAGGGGCGGGGGACAATCCACCAGAATGTCCTCAGTCCCTCTTCCCCCCAGCTGTGATCTTTCTTACATGAGCCCCTCATCCTCAGCCCGAGACCCTCCGGATAAAGTTTAAGCTCATTACCTCAGGCATCCCTGCACAAACCCCCATCTGCCTGCAGCCTCGTGTCCTCTTCCGTCCAACATGGAATCCTGCCCTGCTGGGACCCAGGACTTGGGCGGTCAGTGCTCCTTTCACACCTCTGGGCTGCCGTCCCCCACCTGTTCCCCCCATCTTTCCACCAGGTGACCCCTACCTGTCTCCCACCGCAGAGCCAAGTCGGAGAGGCCTCTCTCACCTTCAAGCCCAGCAGCACCCCTGTCCCCGGCCAATCTCGCTGCACTGTGGGCAAGTCTCCTCCCCACTCCTCACCTGGTCTTCCCTGGACCCCCAGTCACTGTGCTGGGTGTGGCCGGCAGTGAGGACCCACTAACACGTGCTGGACGGAGGATCAGATGGCGCAGTTGGGAGATGGGACCATGGTTCTATGGCCAGAACTCTGAGGATCATGGAGCACCCATACCACCCCCCGGCCTGCCAGCCCTTGTTAGGAAACACCCAGATGGGTCTTAAGTCAGGAAACAAGTTCATCCTTGTGGTCAGCACTGTGACACCCAGGGGCCAGGGGCCCTCAAGAAGAGACACATGGGGACATCGCTCTTGGAGCCCCTGGACAAGGGGGTGGAGGGATTGGCCGCCTCCACCCCCAGCCTGGCCCTGGAGTTCCCTAAGAAGGAAGAGAGTCCAGGGAGAGGTAAGGCATTTGGAACTGTGGGCGTGCTGAGGACAGGAGCCCCAGTACCACTGGGAACGCTGATAGGTGTGCACAGGACTGTGGGCTCTTAGGGGCCCATCTCTGGGGCCTCAGTGAGAAGCTGGAGGTGACCCTGCTATCTGTGAGGTTTTTTTTTTTTTTTTTTTTTTTTTTTTTTGCTGTACGCGGGCCTCTCACTGTTGTGGCCTCGCCCGTTGCAGAGCATAGGCTCCGAATGTGCAGGCTCAGCGGCCATGGCTCATGGGCCCAGCCGCTCCGCGGCGCGTGGGATCCTCCCGGACCAGGGTACGAACCCGCGTCCCCTGCATCGGCAGGCGGACTCTCAACCACTGCGCCACCAGGGAAGCCCTGTCTGTGAGTTTTAAACAAAGGTACTTGGCCAGCATAATAAGACTGAAAGTGAAGAAAAGGAAAACCAAAGATTAGAAAGGAAGAAATGATATTCTCATTCTTGGTAAGCAATATGTTTATGTTTACCGGGAAGATCCAAGAAAGTTAATTGCACAGCAATTAGAGCCACTGAGAAAGCCTGGAAAAGTGGGCTGATGGAAGATACACTGAGAAAAATCCACAGCTTCCCCTGTACCAGTGAATAGCTGCCTGGGAAATGAAATGAAAAAAAAAAAAAAAAAAGAGCCTCATTCACAACATCAGTAAAGCTACAAACTATATAAACTGAACATGAAACATGCAAGACCCAGATGAAGAAAACTCTAAAACATTGAAAGGACAAAAAGACAAGCCTGGTTAGAGAGAAATGATTCTTTCAGGGTTGGGAAGACTCGCTTTGTGAAAATCCTATTTCTCTCCAAGTTCACCTGTGTTCCTCTCCCCACAGTGATGGCCCCAGGGATTCCCAGCCGCTACCCCTCCCTCCGGACCACCCCCCAGCTCCCACAAAGCCATCATCCAGACAAGTGGACACATGGACCCTTCCCATCCCCCTCTGCACACCCAGGACAGAGAGTGCCCCATCCAAGGCACTGAGTAGCGTCCCCTCTGCCCCCTGTTGTCACTGTGGGTAAAGGACATGAGTCCATCTGATCTCAGTCCACTCCCAGAAGACATCCCCTCTCCACCCCAGTGCAGCCCCCTTAGGGGGACCCTTGTGTCTCCCGCCCATAGCCTGGCCAGCCAGTCTGCTCAGTTCTTCCCTGACTCTGGCGTGGCATCAATTGACAAAGACGAGAGTGCCCTGGGAGACTGGACAAGCCAAGAATTCCTCATGGAGGAAGGCCGCCCCATCCCTTGGCCTCCAGACCAGCAGGAAGCCTGGGTCAGGATGGTCAGCAGGCACCTGAGGGTGTGCAGCCTCGGGCGGTTGGCAGGGAGCTTGGCCTGCAGGAACTCGGGGCCCTGAGGTCCTGCCTTCAGGCCCCTGATGTGGGCTCCTCAGGGGGCCCTGGGAGACATCACCCATGTCCCTTGCTGTTGGGAGGTGACACACACCACCTTGAAGAGCCTGCCTGGAAGAAAGAGAGGGAGGGAGAGAGAGGGAGAAGGAGACCCTCAGAGAAGCTGACGTGCAGACTGGGGGTTGGAGAGGTATAAGGGGGGTCCAGGTGGGGTTCCTAGAAGGACAGACAGACAACAACCTGGACCACCACCCCGACCCCCCATCTGGGCCCCATGGGAGATGAATAGGTCCATTTCTAAAAGGGCCCTGGGAAGGCGCTGCTCCCAGGATGTCTGTGCCAACAGCCCTAAAGACCCCACCCCACCCCATCCCACTCCCTGTTTAGAGGAGGAAACTGAGACCCAGAGGCAGACAGAGCTGCTCTGGGTTACACTGTGGACTGTGGGTGTCTAGAACCCAGACCTGCAGACTCCCAGTCCTGTACTGGGCTCTCACCAGTGACTGCCCCAAACCACGGTGGCTTTCCATCCCTCAGCTGTCCTCACCTACTAAATGGGGGCATGGGGCCAGAAGGTTGCAGATGCCCTTTCTGGCTTGGATACCTAGACACTTAGGACCCATCCCTCCGAGTCTTTGTGCTCCAACAGGAGCCCTTCCTCTGCTCTCACCACTCAACACCGGACCTTTTTTAAAAGTCAGCTCTGTCAATTACAAAAGTCACCACCTGCCGGCTTGTTAACCTTTTTCAAACAGCGCAGAAGATACAAGGCGGAAGCTGGAAGTGCCTCCCAGCCCAGCCCACCTCCATCAGGAGCCCTGAGGTCTGCACAAATCGAGCAAACCCGTCGCCATCTCTCTAAGCCCCTCTCCCCTCAGAGTCAAGGAGGACAGCCTGGAGCGCGTGAGCCCGGGACAGCCCTGAGCCCAGCTCAGCGATCCTACACAAGTCAGCCCCTGCCCACACCGGCCTCTCCCTGCGCAGCCCCCCTCCTCCTACGTCAGCCCCCTGCGCAGAGCCCAGGGACGGGGGCTCATTATCCCATCCTGTCTGCCTTGGATGCCGCAGAGTGACAGCTGTTCCGTGTTTAATTACTGATGGGCTGCAGCTATGCCAACCCATGAATAAAATTACAGTTGTTCTGCAATGCAAATACCGCGGCGCCGGAGTCTGTGGGTCTGTGAGGTGCTTATTTTGATTGGCTGGCTTTTTTAATGAGAAAAGTTATATTACATTTTAAAGAACATTAGTAATGATGAAACTCGTACACCTAAAGATTTATATAGCACCGCAAACAAGTAGCAGGGAGAAAGGAAGTTATTTATAACTTCAAATACACTGCTGCCTTCTGATTGCATCGTTTTAGGGAACAGGGCAGTTTTAGCTGATAATTGTTTTAATGATAAATGTGGAAACTCAAGAACCAAAATATCCAAAGCATCCTGAAAAGGCAAAAGCCTCAGCTAAGATGGGGGTGAGTTGACCTTACTTAGGGGAGAGGGTGGTGCAAGGGAAGCTTGCCCTCCCCAGGGCACGTGGGATAAGAAGACGTTACAGATACTGGGCACTGGCAGAGGTGAGTCACCTGCGGTGCCCACTGGGCACAGGTTCAGCCTATGGAAATGGGAACGGAGATGTGACCTCTTCCTGTTGGAGCCATCACCACGGGAATATCTCTCCTCTGCTGGCGTTGAACGTTTCCCTTCAGAGTGATGTGTCCGTGCTCTGTGCAACTAGAGGTCTCATCTGAGCCCCAGCTGGGTGATAACACAAAGTTTTGAGTCAATGATCCAAATTCATATATATTTGAATACAGAACCTCTGATTCCACATTTTTCACTTAGAGGATGGAGTTTCCCAAGGAAGGTGGGCATTTGCAGATTTATGGGGCTGGGAGATGGCATTTTCCTCGCTAAGTTTTTCCTGCAGATCCTTCCCTCTGCGGACACCGCTGGACTCAAAACAGTAGAGCAGAGAGGGAGGGTTCTCCAGCTGGCCGAGGTCCCTGTCTCCAAACAGAACAGAACTGACTTCAACTTAGCAGCATGGGTGCATTCATCTGTTAATTCATTCCACCAACACATATTTATTGAGGGCTTACCACAGTCAGCCTCCTGGCACATTCAGAGGAGGAGGATGGAGCCTGCGCTTCCAGAAGGGGATCATTGGGTATGGCAGAGACAACAGAGCAGCACTACGTGACACTGTGAGCAGGACAGTCCTGGAGGTATGGGTGCCCAGCTCAAGGACAGCAGAGGACAGGGGCCCAGCTCTGCCTGGTGGGGGTGGGGGCATCAGAGAAAGGGCCATCCAAGCCAGCCTGGAGGGGTACATAGGAGTCTGGAGCAGGCACCCACCGCCTAGAGGTCTGGGGGGAGGGAGTGGGGCTTGGAGGGCCTGGAGCATGGGGGTGGAGGGTGGGGTGGGGTGGGGGGGTGTCCATGAGGGGGGCGATTTGGGGTGACACAGGCAGCAAGCCAAAGTGCCTGGGCTCTGAGCACCTCTGCAGCTCAGAGCTGGGGTTCAGAGTGACCTGGAGGCCATCTGGGGAGTGGGAGTGAGCCTGGAGAGAGGGCCAGAGCGTGTGAAAAATAGTTAGAAGGCAGAATCAGCATTTTCCGCTTCCCTCCTTTTGGAGGTCAGCCAAGTCAGTGTGTCTCCTGTCCATTCAGCCAAGGGTCCCAACCTGGAAGGAGTGGGCCCAGGAAGACAGGGCAGGAATCGCAAACCAGCTTTGGCATGTGTGTGCGTGCCGCCTGGTTTCTGTGCACATGCTTACCTGTGTGCCTGTCTCTCTACGTGTGTGTGTACATGCCTATACACGTTTGTGTTTGTGCTGTGCATGTGTGTGTGTGTGTGTGTGAAAATGTGTATGGAGTGCTCTCATCTGTGTGAGCACTTTATCTCTCGTGTGAGTGTGCAAGCTTGTGAGTGTGCTCATGTGTGCCATTGAGGATTTGTGTGTGTGCGTGCGTGTTCATCACACAGGTTTTTTTAAATAAAGTCTGACACTCTGGACTTGACACAGTCTGACACCACCACCACTGGAGCTTCTCAAATGAATCTCGTACAGCTCTGCGCACTGCTCATACCCTTGGGCCACTCATGTTGCAGAGGCCTCCTTGGTGAGAAGAAAATGGAAAATGAAATCACAGCACTGCCTCCTGGGACTGCCCAGGCCAGGCTCGGGGGGCTCTAGGGGGCAAGAGGGCATCTAAGGACAGTCAGGTGCCAGGGACAGCCTCGGGGCAGACAGGAAAGATATCCACAGATGGCTGTGTGTCTGTGTACGTGCACATGGATGTGTGTGGTGCAGGTGTGTACCTACATGTAAGTGTGTGCATGTGCACATCTGTGAGGGGTGTGTATGCACAAGTGTGTGTGCACACAGATAAGCACACTGGTGCCTGTATTTGGGTGTGCTCACGACCTGTGTTTCCTGATCCAGGAACACCGATCTTTGTTGACCACAGACTTACCCAAAGTTGCATCCAAATAGGGTGGGGATGGGGGGGGAGGGCACATATCTGCACCTGCCCCCCACCTCCTTGCTGGCCCTCTCATCTGCCAGCCTCAGTGCTGTCCAGGGAACAGACTGTGCTAAGGGCTGGAGAGATTGCCCAGCAGGTGCAGGACTCCCCCCAAGCACTCTGCCCCACGCCACAGGGGCATGGGAATTCACTGCCTGCCGTGGAGGCCTGTTCTCTTCTTAATGGCTTGTTGGGGGTTAGCTGATGGCAGGACCTGCAGGTACAGGGTCATTACCGGGTTTAAGGAATCTTCCTTGGGCAGCTGAGTCCCTTGAGCTCTGTTTCACTTCCCTCATTCAAGCTGAAGGAGGTGGAGGGGCTGGGAACTGGGGGGTAGCTGAGGGATTTGGTGATTAAGTGGAACCTGCCAATTTTGGTGAAAACAGCCGGGCTATGACACAGCAGCTTGAGTGGGCCAGGAAGTGTTTGGGAGGGGAGTAGGTGGAGACACGAGTGTGGTCCATCTTCAGAGCACTTCTCCCAAAGATGCCCTCTTTATCCAGGAGTGGTGCTGTGAGCCCATTTCACAGATCAGGAAACCAAAGCTCAGAAAGGTTGTGCAGCTGCCTGTGGCCTGCACTGAGGTCAGCTGAGCCCACAGCACCACCTCCTCCATGCAGCCCTCCTCTCCTGCCACTCCAGCCAGACAGCAGGGCCTGACCAGGACCTCAGGGTGCTGAGACCTTCCAGCTCAGGGTCCAGAGATGGGGAAACAACCTAGTGCAGACACTGAGCAGCTGTGATATTGCAAAATGCACAAGGTTTTTCTTTGATCTCAGCCCCATCCCTGTTTGCAGAGTTGTCTCTATTTGCTAATTTTGCTCTGAGGGGAAGAAAAAAAAGTTCTTCATTTTGAATTTTAGGAAAAGGGTGGAGCTCTGGGCTGCATTCCAGGATTCAGAGGCTCTGAGGGAAGAAGGGCCTGACTCTGGGTCCCAAATTACATTCAATATGGTTGTAAAGGGTTAAAAGATTAGGTATAAATTAGTCCCTCTAAAGTCATTATTGGCACTTCCCTGGTGGTCCAGTGGGTAAGACTCTGTGCTTTCAATGCAGGGGGCCCGGGTTCAATCCCTGGTTGGGGAACTAGATCCCACATGCTGCAACTAAGAATTCGCATGCCACAACTAAGAAGCCTGCCTGCTGCAACTAAAGATCCCACATGCTGCAGCGAAGATCCTGCATGCTGCAGCTAAGACCCGACACAGCATAAGTAAATAAATAAATAAATAAATAAAATTTTTTTTAAAAAAATAATAAAGTCATTACTGTGTGTTTATGTGTATGTGCATATATAATATACATTTATATATAACATATATATGTGCATGTACACATATATTTGTGTGTATATATAAATTATATATACATATTTTTCATATATATTTACATACATAAAATATACACATGTATATGTGTGTATCTATGTTTGTATCCATATATGTGTATATATGTGTGGGTGTGTATATAACTTATTATTCCTAGATGACTCAGGGACAAGATTAGTTTTATGGGATAAACCTAAATATCTCAGTGGTCTTTTATTTCCCCTTGGAAGAGGTATACTTATCCACTGATGTTCTTTAGTAAAATTTTGAATTTGAGGTAAGGCGATAATCCCAACCTTAGGCCATCTGTATTTTGAAGATTCACAGCATATATCACGGTAAATACAGATATGTGCTTTCACAATAAGTAGTGATTTAACCAAACAAGGTCATGTTGGAACAGGAGTCAGGGTGATGATTTTTATTATAATAAATAAGGCCTAAGCACCACCTATTGATCACTTCCACTTGCCAGGCACTGTTCTAAGGGCTTCACAGATATTGATTGTCTTAATTAATTCAAGCCACAGAACCTGACATAGGTGCTGTTATTTTCCTGTCTTCAGATAAAGAAGCTGTGCTTTCTTTATCTCCGCATTTCCCACAGACAAAACAAAATTTTTTTTGTCCCTTATTAGTTTCATGGGAATAATGACTCATCAATCTCTTTAGCCATTGACATGTGTGATTAAAAAGTATCCAAAGGGCTGTGAAGGACACAGCACACAAGTTAGGCATGAGATGTGTGAAGAGAGGGTAAGGAAAATGCTTCATATCTCCCTCCCTGAAATGAAAACATGCAAAAAACATAACAAAAATCAAGCAAGCCCTGCTGAAACTCAAGGAAAGCAGCAGCTGCATTTTACAGACTTGAAGGAGTCTCTGCAAGGTGCTGGGCAGCTGAGACCAGGGTGAGGTGCTGGCTTGAAGTAGAACCACAGCCCTCCTTCCTGAGCATGAAAAGAAGTGAAAAAATGTGTGGTGTCAGGAAAGTAAGTAAAGGAGATGCTGGTGGAGCATCACACACGTCCTTTCCTCCTCAGATGAGGCACATGGTGAGCACACTCGTGGGGGACGTGGGGGCCAGTGCCAACCATGTCTCAAGGGCCTTCAGAGGCCCCTGCCGCAGAGCCATGAGCACGGTCTTGGTTGCACCGAGATGCAGCCCTGGGGTGTTCAAAGCTTTCTCTGACCTGGTCGTTTACTGGTGTGGAAGACTTCCCTCCTGAACCCTCTAACTTGGAGGGGTACACTAGAGGCATGAGTACTCTTTGTCCCCGGGAACCACTTGCCACAAGGAGGCTGTGCTGAGCCTGGAAAGGGTGAGTCTTCGCACCAGGCAGAGGTCTGTGGTCAGGGCTCTTCTCCAACTGCCCCTTCACCACTGCCATGGGCTCAGTCGGCCCTCAGCAACCCTGCCCTGAACAAGAGAGATACACCACACTCACACGATAGATGGAGCACGCCCAACTTGGCAGGAAGAAACCTGGGCATGAGAGTGAACTCAGCCGTATAGCACCTGAAGAAAAGGTGGACGGAGCAGAAAACCATATTGTAATAATATTAAGGAAGGCGAAAAAATGTGAATTTTGAAAATATTTGCTCCAAAAAACAGGAGAAGACTTTTTTTTTCCAAGATGAAAATATTGACTCTAAAAACCAAGAGATGGAGAGAGAAGGACAGCAAACTGTAATCAAAATGAAGCTGGAAGTTGAGCAAATCATCTGAGGACACAAATGACACCACAGCAGACTTTTAAAAGGCATCAGCGACAGTAAAAGTCCAGAGAGGGCCTGTGGACAATTGACGCAGTGACACGGAGAGTGAGTTTGAGATGCTTTTTCAGGATGCAGCAAAAAAGGACAAGGGAAGTTGGAAGTAATCGGAGAGAAGGCAACATCTTTGGAGACAAGATATTGGAAATCCAATAAGGATAAGGGGTGTGATGAAATACAGAACACAGCTAGCAGAAAAGAAAAAGCATTCAAAAATAAAATCGAGGAGAACCTTGCTAAACTGAAGACAGATGTAGATCTGTAGGTTGAAAGCATTTACTCTGTACCAGGAAAAACGAATGAACATCAAAAGAGAGCTGGTGAAATGATCTAGTCTCCTGGATGAATGAAGAATAAGTACCCACAAAGCGATCAATACCAGGCTGGCCATAGAGTTTTTCCCTCCACCCCTACCACCCTGCCCTCCTTGAGTGGAACCTTACCCTGAACTTTCAGTCTCTTTCTCTGATTTCTTGATGACCCCTCCCTTCTCCTGCTCTAGGTCCATCATCGGTTAATTCCAGGTGAGATAAACTTGCACGTCCAGTGGCCCTGCCCTCGGGCTGCTCAGATACCCCAGGGAGTAGGAGCGTCCTCAGGGACCAGAGGCTGGCCATCCCCATAAGCTGAGGCTCAGCCATTCAGGCTTTCCCAGAAGGGGGTTCCTATCTTCAAATGGGATTTGGACAGACAGAGGAGAGATACCTGTCCTCCTGCAAATTCAGGTCAATTGATGAGATAAGCCCTAATAGCAGAAGCCATGTAACTACTAGGCCACATTTTAGACCAAATGTGTATCTTGCTCTCCTGATCCAGGAAGGCCCACTGGGAACTTGCCCAGGTTAAACTGGATGACACCTAACAGGGCTGCCCAGTCCCTGACCATATACCTATCCTATGACCCAAGGAGAAACCAGCTGGTCTCCTCTGTAGCAAATGTTGCCTGGAAGGATGAGAAACATAATTAAAATCTCAGGTGTTTTTTCCCAAGGGTCATTCCAGCTGGAGAGCCTAAATATCACACAGGGTATGAATGTGCTGCATTTATTATTTTCACCATGGAGACATCCAAGAAAATTGACCTTTTCAGCTTCAATAAAAACGGATTTTCCTGTAGGTCCTTTGACAGCAGCTGCGATCATGAGCAGGGCTGAAACTCAATATTAAACACCAAAGAACAGAAAAAGGAGGTGCCTTCCCTTGTCCTGTGAGGGTACTGCTACCTGTTTGCAGTTAGATTCAGGCAAGTGTTGGGGGGCCTGAGACCTGCTCAGAGGAGAGGCCCACTACTTCTCTTGAATCCTAAAGGCTCAGGCATCCTCCCAGCATCAGAGGTGCCTGTTATTCATACGTTCAATTCAAGGCAGTTTAGACTAAGAACAAAGCCACAGTAGCAGGCTGCTCTGGAATTCAGCAGGACTGCATACTGGCATGATTAGAATTCAGTGTCCCCTCCAGTAATATGCCCAGGAGTCCCCAGACATCCCACTTTGACTCATTTTCCCCTAAATGAAACTCAGGGCTGACTACCTTGCCATTACTTGGCTACACTGTTGAGCAAACCCTTGCAAACTTCCTATTCCACCATTTCTCCTGACCATGATAGTCAATACACAGAAGGACACATTGACAGTCAAATGGTAACAGTGCTGCCTTGCAATGGAACAAGGTGTTTAGCAGTAGCAAAACCTGGAGTGAGTGCCTATTAAAAACCAATGGCTTGACCTCAGGCATCTTCTCCTCCCCATCCCAACCCTGCCACCATGAAAGTAAAGCAATTTTAAAAGGTATAAACCAACAAAGACAAAGACATATGAGGGAATAGTAGCAGTGAGGTATTTCAATAAATTTTGGAAGGCAGAAAATAAAGGGAGGAGTGCATTCTGGTTGAGCAGAGCAGAGAAAATAATATTAGAGGTGTGTTGGAGGGGGATGTTTGTGAGCACAAGCCCATTAACCACAGAATTCCCAAGCTCAGTATTGGAGGGGCTGGGCTCTGGAAGCTGGGGCTGGGAGTGGGGTTTTAGCGTGATTAAAAACAGGGACGTTGGGTAGTGTCACTGAAGATGGTAGGGTAGGAAGCTAAAGGAATCTGTCCCTCCATCCAAACAACTATTGAGTTAGCTGAAGTTGTCTGAAGCAATCATTTTGGAACTCTGAAATCCAGTTGAACACTTGTAGTTTCCAGTGGAGAGCTTGATGAAGAGGCTGGTAAAATTTGGTAAATTCTCACATTTTATATAGTGGTTAGCATTCTCCATCCACCAACCCCTTGGCAGGCAGTCATGGGGATGGCAGCCCACATTCCTAGTATGGCTTGCTGGTGTCAGGGTGGACAATGAGGACCTTGTCCTACAAAAATAAGGGTTGTGTGTTTTGATTGCTGAATACTGCTTTTGATCACTGAGGGGCTGGCACAGAGGTCAATCATTGTTTGAAGTCCCATGAACTAAAGCAGTTTTCCCACCATGAGGGAATTTAAAGAAAGAGTACCCCCCTCCCCCAGACATTTAAGAGAATATTTGTCAGGTCACTGAACAATCACAGAGACTATGGAACAGAAATTTCAGTGACCACACACAACAAAGAATACACACTTCACATAAATAGTTTGGAAAAAATCATAAATAGATGACCCCAGCCCTCAACATGCAAAAGTCAGAAATCCCTAAGAAGTGTGAAAATCTGAATACCAGAGTTACCACATCATAATCCTCAGAATGTCCAGTTCTCAACAACAACAAAAATTTAACAAAACATACAAAGAAACAGGGAAGTGTGGCCTATTCACAGGAAAAAAAGAATTTGATAGAAACTACCCCTGAGGAAGACCAGACATAGGAATTATTAGTCAAAGACATGAACTCAACTGTCTTTAATATAGTCAATGAACTAAAGGAAATCATGGACAAAGAACTAAAGGAAATCAGGAAAATTATGTCTTAAAAAATGAAAATTTCAATAAAGATAAGTTATAAAAAGGAATCAAAGAGAAAATTTAAAGCTGAAAAGTACAATAACTGAAATAAAAACTCATAGGAGAGGTTCAGCAGAAGATTTGAGTAGGCAGAAAAAAGGTTCAGCAAACTTGAAGATAAGACAATTGAAATTATTCAGTCTGAGGAGCAGAAAGAAAAAAGAGTGAAGGAAAATAAACACAGACTAAGGGACCTATAGGACACCATCAATATAACAACATATGCGTCATAAGAATCACAGAAGAAGAGAGAAAAAAGCAGAAGAATATTTGCATAAATAATGTTGAAAATATCCCAAATCTGATGAAAGACATGATGTAAACATCCTAGAAGCTTAATTAACTCCAAGAAGGATAAACTCAAAGAGATCCACACCAAGATATATTATACTCAAATTGCTGAACCCAAAGACAAAGAGAATTTTTGAAAGCAACAAGAGATAACCAACTGGTCACATACAAGAGATCTTCATAAAATTAGCAGCTGATATCTCCTCAGAAACCATGGGGGTCAGAAGGCAGTGGGATTACATATTTCAAGTCCTGAAAGAAAAAAATGCAACCAAGAATTCTACATCTAGCAAAACTACCCTTCAAGAATGAGGGAGAAATTAAGACATTAATTAAGACATCCAGATAAAAGCTGAGGGAGAACACTACCAATAGAACTTGCCTACAAAAAATGCTAAAGAGAGTCCTTCAGGCTGAAGTAAAAATATACCAGACAGTAACTCAAAACCATAAGAAGAAATAACACTGGTAAAATCAACTGCAAAGGTAAATATAAAAGCTACTATTGTACTTTTGAGTTGGTTTGTAACTCCTCCTGTTTTCCTATATGATTTAAAAGGCAAATGCATAAATATTGTAAATCTATGTTAATAAGCATACATTGCATAAAACTGTAATCTGCCACAATAATAATAATATAAAGGGGAGGGATGGACATGTATAGGAGCAGATGCTTGTGTATACTACTGAAACTAAGTTGGCATTATTCAAATTAGATTCTTATAAGTTTAAAATGTTAATTGTAATCCCAAGGTAATCACTAAGAGAATAACTAAAAAAATACCAAAAAAGGTAATCAAAATGGTACACTACAAAAAAATCAACAAAATACAAAGAAAGCAGTCATGGGGGAATTAAGGAATGAAAACCATAGAAGACATACAGAAAACAAACAGATACATATTTGTTTCTATTTACAGAAATAGAAACAATACAGTAAATGGCAGAAGTAAATCCTTCTTTATCAGTAATCACATTAAATGTAAATGGATTAAACTCTCCTACTAAAAGAAAGAGATTGGAAGATTGGATAAATAAAACAAGATCCATTTATATGCTGTCTATATGAGACTGTAGATATAGGGACACAAGAAGTTGAAAGTAAGAGGATGGGGAAAGATATTTCATGCAAACAATAACCAAAAGACAGGTAAGGTGACTATATTACTGTCAAACAAAATAGACCTTAAATCAAAAAAAGATTAAAAGAGACAAAGAAAGACTAGAGAGAAAGATAGATAGATAGATAGATAGATAGATAAAAGCTTCAATACAATAAGATGTAACAATTATAAACATATATGCACCTAATAACAGAGCCTCAAAATATATGTGGCAGAATTGAAGGGATAAATAATTCTATAATAATAGTTGGAGACTTCAGTGTCCCACTTTCAATAACAGGTAGGACAACAAGACAGAAGATCAACAAGGAAACAGGACTTGAACAACACTATAAAGCAATTAGACTTAATAGCCATATACTGAACACTCCACTCAATAACAGCAGAATAAACATTCTTCTCAAATGCACATGGGGCATTCCCCAGGATAGATCATATGTTAGGCCACAAAACAAGTTTTAATACATTTTTAAAGATTGAAATCATATAAGGTATCTTTTCTGATCACAGTGGAATGAAACTAGAAATCGGTAACAAAAGGAAAACTGGAAAATTCAAAAATATGTGGAAATTAAACAACACACTCTTAAACTACCAATGGGTCAAAGAAACCACAAGGGAAATTAGAAGATACTTGAGACTAATGTAAACAAAAACACAACATACCAAAACTCATGGGATGCAATGAAAGCAGTGTTAAAAGTGAAATTTATAGAAGCCAACGCATATACTAATAAGAGGAGAAATATCTCAAATCAATAACCTTACTGTACACCTTAAGGAACTAGAAAAATAAAAGCAAATTAAACCTAAAGCGAGTAGAAGGATGAAAGAGTAAAGGTTAGAGGGGAGAGAAATAAAATAGAGAATAGAAAACTAAAATCAATAAAACCAGAATTGGTTCTTTGAAAAGATTAACAAAATTGACAAACCTTTAGCTAAAATAACAAGGAATAAAAAGAGAGAGACCCAAGTTACTAAAATCAGAACTAAAATTAGGCATATTACTACAGATTTTACAGAAGTAAAGAAGATTATAAGAGAATACTGTGAATAAACAATTATAACCAACAAATTGGAAAACCTAGATGAAATGAATAAATTTCTAGAAGCACATAATCTACCAAAACAGACTCAAAAGAAATATAAAATCTCAATAAACTCATAACTAGTAAGGAGATTGGATCAGGAACTTTAAAAAAAAAATCTCATAACAGAGAAAAGTTCAGGACCAGATGACTTCACTGGTGAATTTTATCAAACATTTAAAGAGGAATTAATGCCAATATTTCCTAAACTATTCCAAAAAATTGAAGAAGAGGGAACACTTCCTAACTTATTCTATGAGGCCAGCTTTTTCATTACACCAAAGCCAGAAAAAGATACTACAAAAAAAGAAAACTATAGACCAACATCTCTAATGAATATCAATGCCAAAAATTTCAACAAAACACTAGCAAACCAAATTCAGCAGCATATTAAAAAGCCATCATGACCAAGTAGAATTTATGCTGAGAAGGTGAGGATGGCTCAACATTAAAAAAAGAAGGAAAGGAAGAAAAAAAAACCCAGAAAAACAAACCAAAAATCCACAAAGAAAACCAATCAATATAGTACACTACATTAATAGAATGAAGGGGAAAATACATGATTATTTCAATTGGTGCAGAAAAAACATTTGACAAAATTCAGCACCCTTTCATGATAAAAACACCCAGCAAGCAAGGAATAGAAGAGAACTTCCTCAACCTGACCAAGGCCATTTAAGAAAAACCCACAGCTAACATCATACTCAGTGGTAAAAGGCTGAAAACTTTTCCCCTAAGACCAGGAACAAGATAAGGATGCCTGCATTCAGCAGTTCAATTGAACTTCTATTCACAACTTCTAATCAGTAGTATTAGAAGTTCTAAGCAAAGCAATTATGCAAGAAAAAGAAAATGCATTCAAATTGGAAAGGAAGAAGTAAAATGATCTCTGTTTACAGATGACATGATCTTGTATGTAAAAATCTCTAAAGTAATAAAAAATGTAGAGCTAATAAATAAATTTAGCAAAGTTGCAGATATAAAATCAACATGCAAAAATCAGTTGTATTTCTGTACCCTTGTCATGAACAATTCAAAAATGAAATTAAGAAAGAAATTCCCTTTATAATAGCATAAAAATAATAAAATATTTAGGAATAAATGTAACCAAGGAAGTAAAAGGTTTGAGAACTGAAAACTACAAAACATTGCTAAAAGAAATGAAAGGAGACCTGAATAAATGGAAAGACATCATATGCTCATGGATTGATGTTATTAAGATGACAACGCTACCAAAAGTGATCTACAGATGCAATGCAATCCCTATCAAAATCCCAATGGTACTTTTTACAGAAATAGAAAAACCCATTCTAAAATTCATATAGAATCTCAAGGGACTTGAATGGCCAAAATAATCTTGAAAAGAAGAAAGTTGGAAAACTCACACTTCCAGATTTCAAAACTTACTACAAAGCTACAGTAATCAAAACAGCGTGTTACCTGCATTAAGAAAGACATATAGACCAATGGAATAGAAGAGAGAGCCCAGAAATAAACTCTCACATACAGTCAATTGATTCTCAACCAGGGTGCCAAAACTATTCAATGGAGAAAAGACAATGTTTTCAACAAATGTCATATAAAAAACTGGAAATTAGAATGACATCAGATTTTTCAATAGCAAAGGTAAAAACTAGAACACAATGGAGCAAAATTTTTTAAATTCTGAGGAAAAATTATTTTCAATATGAAATTCTATATCCAGCCAAACTATCAACCAAAAATGAGGGAAGAATAAAGACATTTTCAGAACTTCATGCACTAAAAAGATTTATTTTCCAGGGCTTCCCCTGTGGTGCAGTGGTTGAGAGTCTGCCTGCCGATGCAGGGGACATGGGTTCATGCCCTGGTCCGGGAAGATCCCACATGCCGTGGAGCTGCTAGGCCCGTGAGCCATGGCCACTGAGCCTGCGCGTCTGAAGCCTGTGCTCCGCAACGGGAGAGGCCACAACAGTGAGAGGCCCGAGTACCGCAAAAAAAAAAAAAAAAAAGATCTATTTTCCAAATACCCTTTCTCAGGAAGCTGAAGAACATGCTCCAGCAAGATGAGAAAGAACATGGAATCCAGGAAATGGAAGATCTACACAGGAATAGAGTGAAGGTTGCTCCTAAAGTGACAGCTTCACAGCAGATTGTGACAAGAAGGAGAAATTTCCAGGAGAAACATCCTCAGGAGTGAGAAAGAATGTCTGTTAGAGCAGAGGTTCCCAGATTTTCTTGGTTCATGGTGTCCTTGTCTTGGTAATTTTTTCTTGATACTCCTAGGTTAAAAGAAATACCTAACAGTTCTGTTTATAAAATAGTTAGGTCTGAGCAACTTAATCAGTATTTATGTCCTAACAACCTAGTAGCCTTTTGAAAAATCAGTACACATAAATTGAAATCAAAATATATGAATTTCATTCTTTAATAATCACAATTACTTCCTAATGAGATGTGTGCACCTGTTTGGACACTGTACAGCTTCTCAAACCTTTGAATCAGACTATACACCTCCACCCTCATTTTCTGTTTCACACTGATATTTACCCAGTACTTGCATATTATCACAGTAAATGCTGAAAACCCAGCTTTGCAAAAATGTGGCATCAGTTGAAGGAATGTAGTTCACACTAACACTGAAACAGTGAACTGCCTTATGCTAGTAGTTTGTGACAGCTAACAAATGTTGACTATCACTGTATTTCTCTCAAAAATTTAAAATACCCCATGATGCTTCTGAATGTTCACTGCAATATCCTGGTGTGCCTTGGTGCAGTTTGGTAATTGTGATATTAGCACGTATCTAAAATTATTGTTAATAGACTGTGGCAGAGATTTCAAAACATGTGGAAAAAATTAATGATAGGTATGTTGAAAACCAGGCAAATAAAAAGGTGAAGTAATTAATAACTCTAGAGGGAAAAAAGCAAGGTTGGATAAGAAAGGAAATGAGATGATTATATATTCTTGACTCAACAATAAACCACATTTGCATAGTCAAAATAACATAAACACTGGCCGTAATTGTAACCAGAAGTGTGATGGGGGATGGTGGAGGATAAGTAGGGAGGGGATGCCCTAGGAAAGCTGGGAACTCATTCACAGGGTGGGATATCAAAATAGAATGACAGAACCAATGAAGGAAGAGGGGGCCATGGTTGTGAATGTGGACTGGAAACATGGAGGTGAATACAGGAGGGAGCAGGCCCAGGAGGTAAAAGCGTTGTCTCTGGGAACAAGATTGGGATGTAGGGAAGTATTGCTCCTTATTATGAATCTTTTGCTAATATTTGACTTTTTGAACTATGTGCATGCATTGCGTTACTAACAACTTGTAAAAATTAAACAAAACAATACTAAAACCTAACGAATGTAACCCAGATGCCCCTTATGATCTAAATAATATTTCACATGCAACAGAAAGCCTAAGAACTCTACTGAGATTTCTGCAAAACTGAGCCTGAGAGTAGGGGGTGAATTATATTCTCATGTCGTTCCTGCTCCATTTGCCTCCTCTGCTGAATTCTTGTCCTCTGCTCTCGATCATGCTGTGATGACCATGAGTTAGTCATCATGGTCCACTTTCCCCAACCTCTCCAAATCAACAAAGAATGCAAGCTGAGGCCTGCGAGTTTGTGGACCTTGGAGGAGGGGCTGCTTGTTAGACACCCCTTTTCTCCATGTCAGGCCTGGGCTCCTGGCTTCTGATCTCTGACCCCCACCTTCATCCCAGAGGCGCTGCCCCCGGGAGTACCAGCTCTTCCTCCTACAGCTGGCTCTAGGGACACCATGGATGTGCGCAAGCATGCACACACACACACACACACACACACACACACACGAGGGTCACTAGGCCAGAACAAAGAGCAGGCCCTCTGAGAAGAACAGCGGAGACCCTGGAATGATCATCTTTCCCTCACCAGGCTCCATCCTCTCAGAAGAGAGTGTCAGTTTGAAGCAGCAATTTTTTCCTCCACTGCGCATTATTTCCCCTACCTTGAGAAGCGAAGAAAAACAGCGCTGTGTATTGTGACCGACTCACAGTGGTCTGAGGATATTATGATAACAAAGCTCTTTCCTGGAAACTGGTGATGCCCACGCCCTGTGTGTCTGTGTGCAGGGAGCCGTGCAGTGTGGCCTGACTGCCGTACACTTTAGCAGAACACTAAGATGAATGATTAATGCACTGATGCACAGACTTAAATTTCGGCAATCCCAAATAGCTCACTCCGTAGGCTCCTGGTGGGAAGTCCATGGTCAGATGTTGAGGTGTAAGGGCTTGTGCCTCACTCACCCAGAACAGCTGAGATAGGACTCTGGATCCCTTTCCTGCTCCTGCTGTTCCTTCCCATGTGGGACAAGGACCCCAGTCTGAAGAAGCTTTCGCTGTCCCTGAAGCATAATCCTAAGCTCGTGGAGGGCAGCACTTTTGCATTTTTCTCCATCTTCCTAGCAGCCCTGGGTGGGCATCTGGAGTCCAGTCCCTCTTTGTGGGGTGGCCAGGACCCAGCTTCAGTCCTCCTGGGTTCCCTGAGGACACTGTCTACCAGATGTCCCAGAGACTTGCTGCCTGCATGGGGCCTGAACCCTCCAGGCAGTTGGCCCATGGGTGAAGCTGCAGGTTCCTCTTCTCCTGCAAGGGGCGCTGGCAGGGCTCCCCGAGGATGGGGCAGCCTGCAGGAAAGGGGCCCGATGGTCCTGGCCAGCACCCACATCTCTGGACTACACATTTACGTCACCCGTATGTAAATGATCCTCTCCACTCTGCCCTGGGGGGCTGCAAGGAGAGGCAGCGGAGGGTGCAAGGGAAATGTCCAGCCTCCAGGACGAGGACAAACCTCCAGCGCTGGCAATGAAGGGAGCATCCCAGTTAGAGCGCACGCGGAGGCCACTCCCAGTGACCACTGGCCCGGCTGCACCGGCCTCCACTCCAGCCTGAGGGTAGATATTCCACCCTTCCCTTTGGATTCCAGAGGATGAGGTCCAGGACAATAAAAGGGGACAGAGGCTGGCATGCCCTGGACAGCTAGGGCCCCTTCTTGGGCCTGGTGGGCCTGCTTTCCTCCAGATGCTGGTCATCACCTGCAAGCATCATCATCCTCGGGGCCACTGTCTGGAAGCCACATCTCAGGGCTTTTGCCTCATTTAGGGTCTGCCTGCCCCACCTCTCCCGCCTCCCAGCTGAGCAGACAGAGCCTTCTCCACTTGCCCGGACTTCCCTAAATGAGGCCCTGAAGGACACTGGAAACAGTCTTCGCTTTAGGAAGAACTTCTGCCCCACCGACACCACACCCGCCCCCTCCTTACCAGGACCTGCTTCCAGAAAACCCAGCTGCCATGAGCCATGTGAGGAGGAGCTAAGAGCCATTGAGGATGGAATGCCAAAGTCCCATCACATCCACATCTCAAATATGCTCCCTAGGGGCTTCCCTGGTGGCGCAGTTGTTGAGAGTCCGCCTGCCAATGCAGGGGACGCGGGTTCGTGTCCCGGTCCGGGAAGATCCCACATGCCGCGGAGCGGCTGGGCCCGTGAGCCACGGCCGCTGAGCCTGCGCGTCCGGAGCCTGTGCTCCGCAGCAGGAGAGGCCACAACAGTGAGAGGCCCGCGTACCGCAAAAAAAAAAAATTCTCCCTGGAGCAAGTCAGCCTTGCAGCCATCATCGGAAACCTGAGGCACACGGGCTCTTGTTGTGCCCCGCCTGGTCATCCCATTGGCAGGACCTGTGTGCTGGGCATGCCCTGGGCTGGGTGACTAATGCTCTCCTGAGCTGGATGCAATGGGGATGTTCCTTTCCATTTCTTGGAAGCCCCCTGCCCTGGCTCATAATTCCATGGAACCTCCTTTGGCTTGGAAACTGGGCTTGTTCCCTGGGCTTGTGCCCCAAATGTACCAACTCTGACTGCCTGGGCCACCAAGCCTGCCCCCCAGCTGAGCACAGGGCGTGGGGGAACACATGCTGTCCTGAGATGTTCTTTTTTTTAAAAATAAATTTATTTATTTTATTTATTTATTTTTGGCTGCGTTGGGTCTTTGTTGCTGCTCTCAGGCTTTCTCTAGTTGTGGCGAGCGGGGGCTACTCTTTGTTTCGGTGCACGAGCTTCTCATTGTGGTGACTTCTCTTGTTGCGGAGCACGGGCTCTAGGTGCGCAGGCTTCAGTAGTCGTGGCACGAGGGCTCAGTAGTTGTGGCTCGCGGGCTCTAGAGCACAGACTCAGTAGTTGTGGTGCATGGGCTTAGTTGCTCTGCGGCTAGTGGGATCTCCCTGGACCAGGGCTCAAACCCGTGACCCCTGCACTGGCAGGCGGATTCTTAACCACTGCGCCACCAGGGAAGTCCCCTGAGATGTCCTGCGTCGATTAAATCCTTCAGTGTCTGCAAGGCAGGAAACTGTCCTTTCACAAGTAAGCCTGGTTCTCACTGGCCTCCACGCAACTGCACGACCAGGATCAATACCAGTGTGAGTGGAGCTCCATCCTGAGTTGTTAGCTGTCCTTACTGGTTTGGGGCATAATCCATAATGTTTGGTTCCTGGTGCCTGGCTCCCTCGCAGGCTCTGGGGTAATGCCAATGAGCAGGGCATCCAGTCGAGGCGGAGGCACAGAGTCCTGGGGACAGTTTTGGGAGACCAATGAGGGGCATGGGGGCTGAGCTTGGCTGCCCCTGATGTGGAGGCGCACGAACCCTCTCCCCTCAGCACCAAGGGCCTGGAACTTTCCCAGACCTCCTCATGGGGCTGAACTGCCCACACATCCCTGTCTGCTGAGGACAGTTTGTTAAGAACCGTCTGTTCAGCCAATAATGAGGCTCGGCCCTTCCGCTCCGGCCCTGGTCGGGGGTGTTTCAGGGAAACTAGATTTCCAGGGATGCTTAGGCAGGGCTGTGCTGTATCCTGCCAACCAGACCCAAAGCCAGGTCCTCCTGAGACCCCAGCTCCCGCCCAGCACTGGGCAGCATGGGGAATGGCAACAGCGCAGGGTGCCTTCACTGCCCACCCCACCCCTTGGCTGGACCCAAGGTGTGCAGAGGTCCACACCTCTCCTTGGGGGGCCACACCCTGACCTGCCTTGGCCTGCTTTTTCCATCACCACCCTCTGGGCTCCCAGGGCTGCCCTCGGCCGTAACCTCATCTGCAAAGGGGCAGGCGTGGGGACACAATGCCTCCAGCTCCTGCCCACGAGCCCTTGGCTGCCTGGCTGCCCACACCCCTCTGTCACTTCTCGTTCTCAGGATAATTTGTTTAAAAGCAACAGCAGTTGAGGTGACTGGGATGGGGGTTTGGGGCCAGAAACAAACCTCCCAGTCGCAAGGCAGCTCTTCTCTCCAAGCCGGGCCAGGCCCAGTCATTCCTGGGCACCTCTCTCTGCTTTTCCGATCCAGCAGCTGGAAAGCGAAGCAGCAGGCTCCAGCCACAGGCCCCCCACCCTCCATGGGAACCCTTCTCAAGAGGGTAAAGCTGCCCATGTCCTCTCAGCCCAGAGAGGGCCAGGGCATTCGCTGAAGCCCACCTTGCTCTGGCCCGCTGACCACTCCATCAGACTACTACCCTAACCCTACAGCAAAGCTTGGGGGAGACAGACCCCAGGCTGGAGCATCCGCACACCAGGGTTTCACCCTTGACACTTAAGTGTTCCCCCTTGCCAGGTTTCTGAGAACATCTCCCCTGAGATCTCTCCCAATGGCAGCTCTGCCAGGGAACCCAAGCTCCACGGAGCCCACAGGTAGGCCCCCCACCCCCCCAGGGTTCCACAGAGGGGACCTCCTTGAGGGTGAGTCCATCCCAATGGCCTTGGATCTGCGGCTCCCAGGGCTTGCCCTCGGCCCCTCTCCTTGGAGAGTCACAGCAGATGGATGCCTCCAGGAGAGACTTTCCCATCCCCACATGGAGGGGACACTGTGGCGTGCCACCCAGACCTCCTCTCCAGGGCTGATGCCGCCACCCCTCGGGTGTTGGGAATTTCACTGTGTACTGAAGGGTTGTCCCAGCTCCAGAGCTCTCATGGGACTGGCCGAGGCCTTGGCTGTAACCCCACTGTAGTCGGCTTCCCTCTCTGCCCACTTCTACACTCCTCACTTCCTTACAGGGGTCCGTTCTGAGAGCCCTCAGCATAAACCCCCTGCCCCAAAGATGCCTGGGCTCTGGGGCCATCTGGCTGTGGGTAGGAGGGCCTGGGGCTCCTAGCCTCTTGGAATTTTCACTGCAAGCTCAGAGTTGTAACTTCATGTCTTGACCTCCAGCTGACCGTGGCATTGATCTGACCTCCACAGGCCTCCCCTAGCTCCCGCCTCTGTGAAAGACACCCTGTGTGGTAGACACAACTGATGCTCCTCCCAGAGCCTCTCAGATCCCCACCCCTTGGCATCTGTGCCCCGATTCTATGAGCTGCACCTGCAACTTCTCGGGATCTCCCTGGGTTACAGGAGCTGCTCTGCCCACAGGTGCATGTCCCTTGGGCAGCCCTTAGTCGATGACTGACAGGGGCAGGAGTATGAAAGACCAGCTCCTTAACACACCACATGGATGCTCATCTTGGGGTCTGCTTTTAGGGAGCCCTACCTAAGACACTCTTTTCTTATAGGAGAAAAAGTAGAGTCTGGAGAAAACCCACACGCACACTTGAGCCTGTGGGCCTTGGATTTTATAGTTTCCACGTCAGGCCTGGAAGGACTTTCTTGCACTCAAGATCTGCCATGTGAAGATCACTCACCCACGTTTCCTTCCATTATTTTTGAGAGCTTCAGTTGTTAAAATTAAATATTCAATCCACTACTTGGGACTTATTTTGGTGCATGGTATAAAGAAGGAAGCTAATTTAATATGTCCATAAACAATTAACTATCACAGTACCCACTTATTTATATATGATTTTTAAGTTAAAAATGAATTGGTAAAGAGCTTCCCTGGTGGCGCAGTGGTTGAGAGTCCGCCTGCCGATGCAGGGGACACGGGTTCGTGCCCCGGTCCGGGAAGATCCCACACGCTGCGGAGTGGCTGGGCCCGTGAGCCATGGCCGCTGAGCCTGTGTGTCCGGAGCCTGTGCTCTGCAACGGGAGAGGCCACAACAGTGAGAGGCCTGCGTACTGCAAAAAAAAAAAAAAGAACAAAAATCAAAGTGCAGAACAGTGTGTATAATAAGCTCTTATTTGTTCAAAAAAAAACTACATACAAGTGCTTCTATTCACATGGACAGCTCCTGAAAGGGTTTATAGAAACCCTTTATATAAACTGTTAATGGTGGTTGGTTCCAGAGAAAAGGACAGGGGTCTGGAGTGGAAGGGAGAACTACTTTTTTTTTATTGACTACCCTTTGACCTACTTGAATTTTTTAGCATGTTCAGTTATGACTTTTTTAGTACAAAATATATTAATTTTAAAAATTCAAGACTGTAAGTTGCAAGTAACAAAACACAGCTGAAGCTAACTTGAGCATAAGGGGGCACATATTTTGAAGGATGCAGTAGTTACCCATGGAGACCAAGGCCAGGAGGGCAGCCAGTGTTGAAAAGCCTGGAACTAGGAGTGTAAAGCTAACAGAACAGTCCCTCCTGCCTGTCCATCTGTCCCCATCCTAGATCAGAGGACTTCCTCCCAATGGAAAGGTGCCTAAAACCCACCTGTGCCTGTTCCCCGCCCCACCCAGGCAGCTGTGTGGCTCCTCTTCTCAGAGCTCACTTTCTTTCTTTTTTTTTTTTTTTTCACTTTCTTTTTATAAGGAGCAGGTCACTCTACTACTCCATCTGTGCCTGGTGCCACCCTAGGCTGAGTAAAAACTCATCCTATGGACAGTGGTGAGTTTCATTTATAAGACTGGGATACATTAAGAACATTCTTGAACAGAGATACACCCCACTCCGTTGCCAGTCCAAAACAGATACCATTTCTTCCTGCCCAGAAAAGATCTGGGAGTGATGGGACTGGAGGTTTCTTGCCTTCCACAGTGCTTTGGTGGCTTGTTTCCCCGGCCAGCTCCCATCCCAGGGGAGATCTCCAGATCCAGTGTCCTGTGGGACCCTCCAGAGAGGAGCCCTGGGGAAGATTCCCCCCAGGGAGTGACCACCTCTATGGCTCACCCCCAGCTAGAGCCCAAGCTAAGAACTGTGGATTTCCCAAGAGATAGAAAATCCCAAGCCCCTGTTGGCCAGGCTTTCCTTTTCCTGGAAATATATCTCATGAAAACCTAAGCCATCTAAGTGTAGGGATCCCCTACAGCCTTGTTCTCTGTTAGCCCCTAATCTTAGGCCCAGGAGCCAACAAGCATCATAATTGCTTCTCCAATATTTACCCCAGTTGGGAGGCTTCTCAGTGTCGGATGGGACACCCCACTGTGGTCATCCCCACTCTCATCCTGCCCCAGTCAGCTCACTGTCTTTCAAGGACTGTCTACTTGTAACTCCACTTCTGGTACCAAGGTTGATATTGCTTAATACTCTTCTGATTATACCATCCAACTAGAATAGGCTTAAACAAAAACATGGGTTTTTAAAGCCTGTAGAACCTGCAAACAGAAACCTCAGGAAGGTTCACCACTCAGAGCCTGAACTGGTTAAAAACAAGGCCACCCAGCTTTCCTGGCTGTGTAGGTGACTGGTTGAGCCACACAAAGGACTGACTTTCTCAACCTGATTTCAAATTCCTGGTCAGAGGATCCTGACTGGCCCAGCGTGGTCACTGCTGTCGACTGAAGAAAAATGCACAACCTAAATATTGTGAGTTATGTTTTATTTGGGGACTTTACTAAGGACTATAGCCCAGGAGACAGCCTCTCAGAGAGCTCTGAGGAACTGCTTCCAAGGGGTAAGGGAGGAGTCAGGATATAAAGGAGTTTCTTTTGCTGGAAAAAAAGTAATCGAACATCAAAAGATTACTGGAAGCACAAAAAAACAGACAGCTCAAGTTAATGATCTTAGTGCTTTTCTAAGTATCGGAAAATGCAAGGGCTCACTGAAATTATTCCTTAGATATACATCTTAACCATCTAGGGCCAGTATCCTGTTTTTCTTCATCCTGAATCCCTTCAGGGTGCCCTATGGTGGGGGGGGGGGGGGCAGCGGCAGCTGTAGTGGCTGATGGCTTGACCCTTGTAGAACCGGAATGACGGGCAACGTTGTTTACTGGAATGGCAGGCAATATTCTTTGTTTATGGGAATGGCAGGCAACATTCCCTGTCCACACTACCCACCCCTGGTTCAGCCCCTCAGGCTTGCATGGAGGCAGGTTTGGGGATTGGGAGCATTTAAGCACATGGTACAAGACAGCTAGACACCCACCAACATTGTCAAAATAAGGGGCGGGGATTAGAGATGCTTTTGAGTTGAGGAGACACCTCTGAAAGGTAGGCGAAAGTCTAATAGTATAGAAGATTGCTTTTCTGTTTCAAGAGAAATATATGAAAATTACAGAAAAATCATAAAATTCAAGAAAACAGGAAACACCCTTGCTTTCATTTATCCAATTAGCTTGTACAACTCTCCTGCCCCTCCTCCACTTGGATACACATCCCTCCAGTCTTTTTTCTCGGTTATTTATAGTAAATTTTACATATACGGGGTAGCAGACTCTGCATGCTCAGCCTGCTTTATTAAAGAATCGAAGCTCTTTGGTCTCTTTCCTCGTTTTGTTGCATTAGAGAGACAGAATGCAAATATTTCATCTCTCCTCCGGGAAGGGTTGCATATTAAGTTCTTCCTGACCTTGAGGAAAGAAAGGGCAACCAAGTTTTGGTTGCTAAATGATGGGCTTAATGGCTCATCCAATCAGACCTATTGTGAAAGAATGAGGGAAGATAAGGAAGAACAGGGGTTTGCTGGCATTTGAGGTGAGCAACAAGTGTCGAACCACCTGAAAAATAAAATTCAGTAATCAGACAGTTGGAGATGGACTCGTCAGCTTTGGGTATGATGAGGCTGACGTGAATTCCCTAGGATCTCCAGCCCCTGTTGGGCTTCCCAATATTTACACCCACCACCAACGCCCTCCTCAACAGCAGGGACAGTGTTTAGTGACACCCTCTGCATACGTATCTACAAAAGTGGGTCCTACCACATTCACTTTGCTCTGAAACCAGCTCTGTCCCTTTATTTTATGAATCTCCATTGACTGGCATCAGAGTTGTTTTAACATGGAGACTATTATGAACACCCTTATTCATATATTGTTTTTAACCTGTTTGATGATTTCCTTATGATAAATTCCAAGAAGTGGATCACATTACAATTGTGTATGCATTCCTGCTATGTTGCTCTCAGAAAGGTGGTAACAATTCAAAATCTGTCTAACAGGGTATGAACATTCCTGTTTCTCCCCATGCTCGTCAACATTGGTAATTATCCTTTTTTACTCTTTGCAAATATGAAAGACCAGAAACAAATTGCGTTAATGTATACTTCTGATGACCATTAAAGTTGAACATTTTTTTTTGAACGTCTTTTTTAATTTTAATTTTAATTTTTTGGCTGCGTTGGGTCTTTGCTGCTGCGCGTGGGCTTTCTCTAGTTGCGGCGAGCGGGGGCTACTCTTTGTTGCGGTGCACCAGCTTCTTGTTGCGGTGGCTTCTCTTGTTGCGGAGCACGGGCTCCAGGCGTGTGGGCTTCAGTAGTTGCAGCACATGGGCCCTAGAAGGCAGGCTCAGTAGTTGTGGCGCACAGGCTTAGTTGCTCCGTAACATGTGGGATCTTCCCAGACCAGGAATCAAACTCGTGCCCCCTGCACTGGCAGGAGGACTCTTAACCACGGCACCACCAGGGAAGTCCAAAAGTTGGATGTCTTTTAATGTTTGTTGTGTATTTACATTACTTTTGGAACTGATTGCATTTGTTTTTACATGTTTCTCTTATTGATTATTCAGAGCTGTCTGTACCTTGAGGATAACTTTTGCTCATCATAATGTATTACAAATCTCTGTCCACATACACACTCCAGTCAAATTTTGTTTTCTGGTTTGGTGGGTGGTGTATGGGAATCATTTGGAAAATTTTCAGTATTCACATGCTGACTACATTTATTAAGTATTTACTATATGACAGGCACTGTTCTAATTGATTCACATGTATTAACTTGTTGTAATCCATACAACAACAACCCTATGAGACACATACTACTATTGTACCAGCTTTATAGGCAAAGAGACATCTTGCCCAAGGGCACACAGCCGGCAAGTGGGATTCAAGCCGTTGCCTGTCTACAGGATTCTTGCTCTAACCATGACCTAGTGCCACATGTATTCACTCTAAACCCTGGGGGGTCTGAAATGTCTCCTTGACATGTGACTGATATATGCGTACTGAGAAAGCTCCCAGGCAGTTTTGATATAGCCCCAGGATAAGCACCAGTTGTTAGTGGTGTTTTATTTGTTTGTGTTTTGCTGCGTGGAAGTTTTACATTTTTTACCTAGTCAAATTTGTCCTATTTCTATTATCCGCAAAAAATTAATCAATAGTCAAACTAAGAAAGAAATGAAAAAATTTATTCGAGCCAACCTGAGGATTATAACCTGGGAGTCAGTCTCTCAGAGAGCTCTGAGAACTGTTCCGAAGAGGAAAAGGGGGAGGCCAGTATATATGTGATTTTGGCAAAGGGGTATGTGCAATCAAGCACACATCTTGGTAGAAGGTTGCTACTAGCCACAAGGAACAGACGCCTCAGTTAGTGGTTTTAGTGCTTTTCTAAGTATGGGAAGATGCAAGAAACTAGGTTCACACAATCTTCTCCTGAAAATATCTGGCCCTATCTGAGGGCCAGTTCTGTCAGTTTTCTGGGGGCACAAAGTGTCTCATCCTGATCTTCACCTTGAATTCCTTTTAGAGTGTATTGTAGGTCAGTGACTGCAGTAGCTAATGACTTGATTCTTGTAGAACTGAATGGTGGGTGACATTCTTTATTTTACAATCTCTTCCTTTTTGGTCTTTACTTCAACCAAGGTTTAGAAGGTATTTTATGACCAATTTGTCCAATGGTGCTAGGAATGCTTATTCTCAGGTCAGGTGAGGATTTTGTTGTTAGGACACTCAGTGTGCTATTACTGGACTAGGCCCTGTTAACAGTAACCAAAGGCCTCTGGACCACCTGTCTGACTAGTCTGTTATGGTACAGGAAATGGTTCCCTCTTGTTGCTTCTTCCCATATCTAGAGTAACACTATCACAATCACTGATCTTATAGAACTATATATATATATATTTGTTTGTTTGTTTGTTTGTTTTGCCACCCCACATGGCTTGCAGGATCTCAGTTCCCCAACCAGGGATTGAACCCAGGCCACAGCAGTGAAAGCCTGGAATCCTAACCACTAGGCCACCAGGGAACTCCCTAGAACTATATATTTTTTTTAAATTCTTTTTTTTAAGTTTATTTTTTAAAGGATTTTATTAGTTTCTGCTTTATAACAAAGTGAATCAGTTATACATATACATCTGTTCCCATATCCCTTCCCTCTTGCATCTCCCTCCCTCCCTCCCGCCCTATCCCACCCCTCCAGGCGGTCACAAAGCACCTAGAACTATATTTTTGACCAATCATTTCAAGTCACCGAATTATCATTAATTTTATCTGAGGCTCAGTCACACTATTTGGCAATGCAAGAAGCATTACCAAGTATCTTGTAAAATAGGCAGAATACAAGTAATATAGCTAGTAGCATTAATAAGGTCATAAGTAAACATTTAAGCTAAGAACTTCTGCGAGGTGTGGCCCAGTATCTCACCAGGTCATCTGACTAGTCTGTTCTGCACCAATCTCTATGTTTAAGAGGAATGATATATTGGCATTGTACATAAAGTTCACCAGAGATGTCTGCACATACAAGGTGAGTGGTGGGTCACCGTGACCCCTTACAGGATTGAGAAGGGAATGTTATCTTCTAAGGAGTTACATGGCTGGTGCCAGAAGAAGAAAAGTTGATCTTTATGGTTGAGCAGGTATTTCTGCCATCAGGGAGATCTGGTTAATACATAATGCATGTGCACAAGGCACACTAGAGGGGAGGGAGGAGGCCAAAGGGCAGAGGGAAAGTTTTATGTTCATATTTTTCTTGTCTTGCCTTAAAATGTGAACTTTTATTTCATCATTATCTATTTTTCTTTACCACTGCATTAAAAAAAAGCCTTACTTAGCCCAAATGTATCAGTTATCTACTCAGGTATCAGTGCTCAACACTCTACTCCAAAGCATAGTGGCTTAAAACATTAACCATCTATTATTTTTTATGATTCTCTGGATGGCATTTGGGTGGTTTGTCTGCTGGTCTCTCCTGGGATCACACACGTGACTAAAGCTGCAGTTGTTTCTGGCTGTAGGCTGGGGTGCCTCAGTTCTCCAACACATGCCCTCTCCTGCTCCAAGAAGCTAGCCTGGCCTCCTTCATGGCATGGTGGTCTTAGGACTATGAGAGGGTAAAGTAGAAGCTGTAACATCTCTTACATCAGAGGATCCACACCTGGCCCAGGGTCACTTCCCTGCATTATATCGGCCAAAACAAGTTACGAGACCAGCCTAACTTCAAGAGATGGGGAGACAGATTCCACTTCTTGATGGAAGGAACACCAAGGTCACATTGCTAAGGCGCACAGACACAGGAAGATGTGGTTCAGTGGAGGCCAGTATAGTAACGCTCTACCCCAAGGTGTCAAAGTCACTCTTTCCACAGTGTCTTCTAGTACATTTTTTTTTTTTTAGGTAAAATTCACATGAGATCAAATTAACCATTAACCATTTTAAAGTGCACAATTCAATGGCATTTAGTATATTCACAATGTTGGGAAACCATCATCTCTATCCAGTTCCAAGACATTTTCATCACCCTAAAAGGAAAACCCATATTCATTGAGCGGTCACTCCCAAATCTCCTCCTACGTACTCTCAGCCCCTGGAAACCACTGCTTTCTATTTCTATAGATTTACCTATTTTGGATGTCTCATATAAATACAGTCTTTCAACATGTGGCCTTTTGTGTCTGGTTTCTTTCACTCAGCATAATGGTTTCAAGGTTCATCTACGTTGTAGCATGTATTAGTCTTTCATTCCTTTTCATGGGTGAATAATATTCCATGGCATGGACTAGCCACATCTTGTTTATCCATTCATCAGTTGGTGGACGTTTGGGTTGTTTCCACCTTTTGGAGATTGTGAATAGTGATGAGCTTCTAGTACCCTTGATTCTTCTTACATTGAAATCTTTCCAATATCTGGGATTCAATTTTGTACATGATCTGAGGTAGGAAATCTAATTCCATTTTCTTCCTTTTATCCCATCGATAGTCCCATAGACTATCCTTCTTAACCAACTTGATCTGTCACTCTAATCATAATGGTGTATGCCCTTGAGCAAGTTATTCAACTGCTTTGTGCTTTAGTTTCCTCATCTGAAACTTGGGTTAGTAATAGTAACCAACCTCCCAGAGCTGTTGTCAGGATTAAATGAATTAATACAGGTAAAGTGCTTAGAACAGGGCCTGGCACATGGGATACTTACTCAGTAAGTATCCGTTTTTATTCTTAGTAATATCAGATGTCTACATATGCAAGGATCCATTTGGGGAATCCTCTTTTCTCTTCTGTTGTTTTGTCTATTTCTATTTTTAAGAAGCATCCCTTTATATTCTGGTTCAATAGCCAGTAAACCAAATCTTCTTTCATTGTTCCTCTTTAAAGAACAGTTCTTAGTTCATCTTGGTCATTTGGAAATCTTCCAATTGAATTTTATTATGTTCTTCTCCCTAAATCCTGCTGGGATTTTTTATTGGAGTTACATTTATAGATTAATTTAGGGAGAATTGAACTACTTTTATTACCAAGTCTTCCTATGCCATAACATAGCTCTTCATTTATTAAGCTCTTATTTTATATTTCACAGTACAGTTTTATAGACTTTTTTTGGTACAGTTATTGCATATTTCTTTTGGTTTATCCCCGGATATTTTATATATTTTGTTGCTATGGTAAATGGGATTTTTTTCATTATATTTAGCGAGTTACAATTTGTATATAGGGAAACTATGCATCTCAGTTCTTTTTTTGATATCAATGTTCTAACAGTTTTCCATTTGTTTTTTTGAGATGCATATAATTTTCAAGTAATTACCTTCTTTTCTATTTTTTGCATCCTTATACATATCTATATTTTTTTCTTGACTTATTGCACAGGCTAAGACTCTCAGAGCAATATTGGATAAGAGGCGGTAGCAGGTACAAGTGTGTACTGAGGCGTGGCAGTGGGTGGCAGGGGAGGCATTCCAGCAGAATAGTGTGAACGGGAGTAGGCAGGAAGAAAGCAGTGATACATCTAGAGAATGGTGTAAAGAAAGGAGAAGTTGGTCTTAAACTCCCAGGGTGGGGATTGTGGATTTGACTTGACAAGTGGTAGACATCAGACTGGTGTGGTCAGGTTGTATCTTAGAAGCACGACTCAGACTGTGGTGGAGGGTGGACCAGAGGGATGTGAGACCTAGAAAGGGTGACCAGTTAGGTCCTTACAAATCCTCAAAGGGGGGGTGGTGAGGGGGTGGTGAGGACAGGCCCTGTGTGGGAGTGTCTGCTGGTGTCCCCTGTGATGAGCAACACCAGGTCTTCTGTTGAGATTAGGTTTAAGTCCTAAAACTTTGGGGCCCTGTGTAGTATGGGGAGGTTTGTGCTTTCTCCCAAAGAAGTTCAAGTGTGGCAGGACAAAGCTAATGATCCTCCCCAAGGGCAGCCTCTGTGCCTTCTCTGTCTCACCCTCCAGAAGAATGTCTACACCCTCAGTTATACTTCCAAGTGGGGATGGGGTCTTGTGGGATTTCCTTTCATTTTTGTTATTAGTCATTGAATGTCACATAAATAGCAATCCATAAAAACTCAAGATTTCAGGCCTCAAAGGGCTATGGCCCCAGACTTCAGTGTAACATCTGAAACATCAGAAAGTGGTCAAGGCTTCCCCACCCCATCCTCCATTTTCTGACCTTGGTTAGTTCAGCCCCATAAAAGTCTGGGACCTCAGTGAGCATCTCTAGGTTAGTGGGGATGGCTGGACCTCAAGGGTGTGGCATGAGAACGGGAAGAAGGCCTGGGAGACGGTGACTCTCTGTGGTGCCAATATCTCCCCACTCCCCACAGCGTCTCCAGGGCGGCATTCAGACCACTTTCTGACCCTTCCTATCCAGCTATCAGAGCAGCAGAAGAGCAAGAGGTGGCCAGAGGATGAGCCCAGATCTTGAAATGAGAGAGGAGAAGCCAGCTCAGCACAGCAGCAGGGGCAACAAGGAACAGGCAGGCAGCAAGCAGGCAAGGGAGGAGGGATGGCCCTTGGGGGACAGAGAGGGGAGCAGGTGGATGGAGGCTGTCCCCGTGAGGAATTTGGAGAGTGGGGTGTATGGTTTTTTTTAATTTTTTTATGGCTGTCTCACAATGCTGTTTATTGTAACTTAAAAAAAATAATTAGTACAGAACTTTTAAAAAAACATATATCCACTCTTTTTAAGACTCTTTTCCTATATAGGTCATTGCAGAGTATTGGGTAGAGTTCTCTGTGCTATACAGTAGGTGCTTATTAGTTATCTATTTTATATATAGTAGTGTGTATATGTCAATCCCGATCTCTCAATTTATCCTGACCCCGACCCTGCTTTCCCCCTTGATAACTGAGAGTTTGTTTTCTACATCTGTGCCTCTATTTCTGTTTTGTAGATAAGTTTATTTGTACCATTTTTTTAGATCTCACATATAAGTGATACCATATGATATTTGCCTTTCTCTGTCTGACATACTTCATTCAGTATGACAATCTCCAGATCCATCCATGCTGCTGCAAATGGCATTATTTCATTCTTTTTTATGGCTGAGTAATATTCCTTTGTATACATGTACCACATCTTCTTTATCCATTCATCCATCAATGTGTTTAAAAATGGGTGTTTGACCAGGGAAACAGGAACCCCTCAAAGTCCTCAAGGGAAACCAGCACAGGAGGAGTCTGGGCAGAGAGCCCTTTGATCCTTTGACCCCAGACTCCACCAAGGGGCCCGAGCCCTAGTGGTGAGGAGTCTATCCGGACCCCATTCCCAAGGCTTACTCTGGTTCTCTGGGCTTTCTGCTGCCCCTAGTCATCTTTACTGGCATGAACATGAAAGCATTGCTAGTGTCCGTGGCTTCTGGGACACCAAGGTCCAAGGATGATCATGAACAGGAGATGCACTCCGATTTTCTGCTTAAGCCCAGCCCTGAATTCCTGGCTGGGGACTCTGATTTGGTAGCTGGCAAACGGGCATCTGGTGGTGATGCAGGTGATGGGCTGCTGGATGGGCAGGACTGCTCCACCCACACCTGACGATGCTCACAGCCTCATCTGGCAGTGCCAACGCCTCACGTGGGCAAGGTAGAAACCTAGATCTATCTTTGGCAATAGAAGGCGCAGTTTTCAGAGGCATCCAAAGCAGACCCCAGACTCCGAATAAGGTGGGAGACAGCTCACCCTGGCAAGCTGCTTGTTCTGATTACAGGGACCATGAACCTTTCTTCAAGGAGGACTCTGAAGTTGCAGCATCCTCTTTCTGTGCCAGACCTTGGCTCCTGGGCAGTGCACCCACCCCGTCTCTGCTTGAACTGTTGCTCACTGTGGGCATGAAGAACCAATACAAGTCTGATTTGGGCTTTTTTTGTGCGCTTACATGTGCTGGGAGGAGAGCCTATTGGAAATCTGCATAGAGGGAGCATTTTAATGAACATAGCTGGTATGAAACATTAGGCTGATGCAACTTCGCTCCATGCTAAGGCTGATCACAGTTTAACATAGGGAGAAGAAAGCAATGAAGGAAATAGATCAGATGAGGCAATATCGGGAGTTTATGAATCCTGTGCATTTTCTTGTGGCTTCACAGTGATTGCTTTTAAACTGGCTGTCACCCATGCATGAATTATGGCCTCAACCTGGGCGGATGGGGAAGCCGACAAGACATACCCCCGCGCGTAGGACACCAGCACTCACCCGGCTCATAATTCCTTCTTATGCTGCAAAAGTGAAGACCGCTGTGATAGAAGAAAGAGATGTGACCCTTGTGATGTCTTCAGAAAAAAAAAAAAAAAAAGACAGAAAACAACTTGGGGGCAGGGTAGGGAAGAGGAGAGCTAAGAAATAAATAACAAAGCAGGATGCTATTTACATACCCAGGGAAGACCTTTGAGACTATGCTCGGAGGCTTGGATGTCAGTAATAACTCGGTGGTGGAAATAAAGAGATTCCACTGCAAACCCACATTGCCCAGGATGGTATCAGCACTGTTTTTCCCTTTGTTTCCAGACAAATTCCGGCACAGCAGTGGGCAAGACAGTCCCCCATCAAAGGGAACAGTGGGGTGGGGTTGGGGCTGAGCCCGGTGGTCCCCATGAAAACTCAATTATGTTGGCTGTGAAGAGATTAATTAGAATTGAATTTTCCATTGATGTAAAACTGCCTTTTGCACCTGCTGCTGGTATCCTCATCACTGGTTTTCTATTACAGGGGATTATATGATGCAGTGAAATAAAGTTTATGCTTCCTGAGCGATGCTCTTAAAATAGGTTTACTGTACTTAACGGGTGGAGAAGAGGGTTACTTGAGAGAACTTTTATTTAATCCATTTTTTTCTTCTGCTTTTTATTAAACAAAGGAACCTCTATCCACCTCTGGAAATTGCAAGGCACGAACGTTTGAATGTCCACTGGGCAGGCCATGAGCTCTGTGAGGGGAGGTCTGGGCATGTCTTGCTCACTCTGTGCCTGACACTTCCTAGGAAGATGATGTGGAAGGAATTATCAGCTCCCTGTACTGGGATGAGTCACAGCAAGTGACTCTCTGGAATAGGTGGCCCAGAGATCTGACTGTAGGGAATTGGAATCCCCGAGATTTCTAGAATTTCTTGGGAAGCAGGGTGGAGGTGCATGGGGAGGGGCAGGTAGCATCCATGCTCTGGGAAGAGAACTGCAAACAAATGCCAGATGGAAGGAAACTGGCTCCAGTCCCATGAACCACCTGCTCATCCTTTCCAAAGTCAAGTTTGGGAGGCACCGGTCATGAGTGGGACCATCTATGGAAAACAGAGGCACCACCCTCAAGAGCCCTTACTCCTCTCCAACTGGAGTAATAACTAACCTTCTGGCCTCTGTTGTCCCAGCTGTTAAATGGGTATAAACTAGGATAAAGGGGGCTAAGGGAAGCAAATAATTCTCAGTAATTTCGTGTAAACCTAATTTCATCTAAGTCACTTTAAATGATGCTACCTTCCAAACATGCCCTGAATTTGGGTCTCCAAGGATAAAGGTTGTACCTCATGTTTGTATGTGGGTGCACCTGGAATCCCCGTGTTCTTGGGGACCCTCAAGGGCAGGGATGGGAAGCAGAGCAGCAGAGGGCCTGTACACACCAGTGTCAGCCCATGCTGTCTTTCCCTGATGTTTTCAGAAGGAATCCTCTTGAACCCTAGAGCCCACAGATATCCCTGCTTCTCCCATGGCAGTCACCATGGCAAATGCTTCTCCAGGTAGGGAGAAGTGGGGACTGCACCAAGGCATTGCTTCTCTGAAGCATCACCAAACTCTTGTTCAAAATGAAGGTGAAGGGATGATCCAGCCCCACCCCTGGCCTGGCCAGTCCTCTAGAAGCAGCAAGGCATCCTTCATAGTTGTGGTGCACCAAGGAGGTTCTCCCTGTTGGTAGGATGGGTGGTGTCCAAAGGTGGGCCAGAAACTGACCTCAGAGATGTGGATATGACCGACTCAGAACCAGGGAGGAGACGGGCCTTTTCGTGGTGGGGTCACAGTATCTTTTATATGACCGATTACACTATACATTTCTCCCCGACAAAGTGAAACCACTGAGTCCAGCTTCTGTCATACATTCATTCAAGGCATATTTATTGAGCACCTACTACATGCCAGGTGCAGCAGTGAACACGGCAGGCACAGTCTCTGCCCTTCTGGAGCATTTATTCTGGTGGGTCGTTGGGTCCTTCTAATTAGACACTCAGCATCCTTACTCTGGAAACAGAGCCCTAAGGCATCATATTGGGAAATCAGTCACAGCCACAACCATTGCCTCTGGGCATGTGGAGAATGAGGATGAAACTAGGGAGGGGGAGAATTTTTTAAAGAAGTATTTTCATTGTAAAATAAAACAGAAAAAATAAGCCCAACAAATGTATAGCTTAAGGAGTTATTATAACAACCACCACCCAGAGCAAGGAATAGAACTTCACCAACATCCCCAGCTGCGCCCTCATGTGTCTGCTTTCAATCTTAACTGCCTTCCTCCCTGCAGAAGTGACCCCTCTCCAGACTCTAATAGGAATCTGGTCTCTTGTCTTTCTTGACGCTTGTATCACCCGAGTGCCTTCCTAGACATGTGCTGTAGTCTTGCTATTTTTCAAAATCCAATCTACATTTTGAGTCTCTTTTAATCTAGAGGTTTCCCCCTCCATCCCTTTCTGTTCTTTATAATTTATCTGTTGAAGAATCTGAGCCTTTTGACCCAGTTTCCCACTGTCTGGGTTGGGTTCTGCTGATTGATACTCTTGGTGGAGTTCAAGGTGTCCCTCTGCATTTTCCTGTAAAATTTGCAGCTGAATCCAGAGGTTGAGTCAGACTCGGGTTCAGTCCTTTTGGCAGGACCACAGGTGGTGGTGTGTTCTTTCATAAGGAGACACATAATGTCTGTTTGCCTCTCCTTTTGTGAGTTTAACAGCTGTTGCTGCACAATACCTAGCTCTGTTCATTCACAGGGGCTTTAAAATGGTGATATTCTATCATTTCTCTTTCATATATTAACTTGAGTACTTCTATAAAGAAATGCTTGGTCTTCCCTGGTGGCGCAGTGGTTAAGAATCCGCCTGCCAATGCAGGGGACACGGGTTCAAGCCCTGGTCCGGGAAGATCCCACATGCCACGGAGCAACTAAACCCGTGCGCCACAACTACTGAGCCTGCGCTCTAAAGCCCGCGAGCCACAACTACTGAGCCTGCGAGTCACAACTACTGAAGCCCATGTGCCTAGAGCCTGTGCTCCGCAACAAGGCAAGCCACCACAATGAGAAGCCTGCGCACCGCAACAAAGAGTAGCCCCCACTCACCGCAACTAGAGAAAGCCCACACGCAGCAACGAAGACCTAACACAGCCCAAAATAAATTAATTAAATTAATTAAATTTTTAAAAAGAGATGCTTCCACTCATACACTGTTTGGCTACCCAGTGGTACAGTTCACATATTAAAGACAGGAAAAATGTTTGATTCTTTCCCTTCATTTACCAGTTTTTGAGAGAATAAATTTGTTCTTTCTCCTCTGAAGGTGACTATGTTTTAAGTAGTTTTATGAATTAAAGGTTTAAATACATTTGATGGGTTTTAATTCATTACAATTATAATCTTTGTTGAAGCGCAAATGGTTCCATATTTGGCCACCAAGCGCCTCTTACAGATGGTCTCCACGTCCTTTTGACATATCTTTTAGTACTGCCAGTCTCCTTGCTATCTATACATAGTGGATTCTATCTATCTAGTTATCTTTTTTAAGAAAAATAAATAAAATGTTAAGAAAATGAAAAGACAAACCATAGACTGGGAGAAAATATTGTAAAATACATATCTGATAAAAGATTGTTGTCCAAAATATACAAAGAAATAAAAAGAATGAGCTATCAAGCCACGAAGAGACATGAAAGAAACTTAAACACATATTGCTAAGTGAGGGAAGCCAATTTGAAAAGGCTACATCTGTATGATTCTGACTATAATACATTCTGGAAAAGGCAAAACCATGGAGATGGTAAAAAAGATCCGTGGTTGCCAGGGGTTCAGGGGATGGAGGGAGGGAAGGAGGGATGAATAGGTGGAGCTCAGGGGATTTTTAGGGAAGTGAAAATATTCTGTACGATACTATAATGGTAGATACATGCCACTATGCATTTGTCAAAATCCATAGAACGTACAACACAAAGACTGAACCCTAATGTAAACAATGGACTTCGGTTGAGGTTGGTCAATGTTGGTAGACTGACTGTTATAAAGGTACCACACTGACACTGGATGTTGATGGTAGGGGAGGCTGGTTTCGGGGGATGGGGGTGGGTGGAGGGGAACCCTCTGTACTTTCCACTCAGTTATGCTGTGAACCTAAAGCAATTCTTTAAAACTAATTCTATTAATTAAAAAAAGATAAAATGCCTCATGAGTGTGTACTGATTCTTTCAATTCAATTTGAGAATTATCAAGTGTTTATTTAAACTCTTCTTTCTTATACCTGAATTCCTTTTTCTCACCCAAAATCATACTTCTCAAGAGTACACAAGAATAACAGAATTAGAATATCCAACACTTATTTACTTTATCCCATATCATACACACAAAAGTCTCCGTGTAAAACACTAATACTACCTCAACCAACATCATTAAAAATAGTTAATGGGCATCTCTGGTGGCACAGTGGTTGAGAGTCCGCCTGCCGATGCAGGGGACGCGGGTATGTGTCCCGGTCCGGGAAGATCCCACATGCCGCGGAGCGGCTGGGCCCGTGAGCATTGGCCACTGAGCCTGCGCGTCCAGAGCCTGTGCTCCACAACGGGAGAGGCCACAACAGTGAGGGGCCTGCGTACCGCAAAAAAAAAAAAAGTTAATGATACAATGAGGTATCACCTCACACCAGTCAGAATAGCCATCATTACAAAGTCTACAAATAATAAATGCTGGAGAGGGTGTGGCGAAAAAGGAACCCTCCTACACTGTTGGTGGGAATGTAACTTGGTGCAGCCATTATGGAAAACAGTATGGAGGTTCCTTAAAAATAACTAAAAATAGAGCTACCATATGATCCTGCAATCCCACTCCTGGGCATATACTTGGAGAAAACTAATTTGAAAAGATGCATGCACCCCAATGTTCATAGCAGCACTATTTACAATAGCCAAGACATGGAAGTAACCTAAATGTCCATTAACAGATGAATGGATAAAGAAGATGTGGTATAGATATATATACAATGGAATATTACTCGGCCTTAAAAAAGAATGAAATAATGCCATTTGCAGCAACATGTATGGACCTAGAGATTATTGTATTAACTGAAGTAAGTCAGACAAAGACAAATACCATATGATATCACTTATATGTGGAATCTAAAAAAATGATACAAATGAACTCATTTACAAAACAGAAATAGACTCACAGACATAGAAAACAATCTTATGGTTACCAAAGGGGAAGGAGACGGTGAGGGATAAATCAGGAGTTTGGGATTAACATATACACACTACTATATATAAAATAGGTAAAAAACAAAGACCTACTATATAGCACAGGGAACTATATGCAATATCTTGTAATAACCTATAATGGAGAAGAATCTAAAGAGAATGTATATATACATATATTATATATATGTATAACTGAATCACTTTGCTGTACACTTGAAACTAACACAACATTGTAAATTAACTATACTTCAATTAAAAAATAAAATAAAAGAATTTTATCATACCAAGTTATTTTTCTTGCTGACAAAATTGGAACAGATATAACAAGATATTATTTGATGTCTATTAAACCTAGGTACAATAAAAGTATTATACTTAAAAAATTTTTTCCATATGTTTTCCTCATTTTCTTATTCCTCCCATTAATAAAGGGCTGTACTATATCTATATTGTCAGAAAGTATAGTCATTACATACTATACTCTTTCCTTTTTAATCCTCAATTATTCTTAATTCCATAAACAACCAAATATTTAGAGCTCGTGTTCATCTCTTTATGTTCATGTTTCTCTAGTCACTTTGGTTCTCTGGTAGATTCCTCAGGAAGGGCTCAATATTTCCTGAATTTTTGCATATTGGTAAGAGTTTGTACCCTTTATACTTGAAAGTCAGTTTTCCTAGATTCTTGGTTCACATTTTATTTCCTTGAGTATCTTCAATATGGTACTCTATTTTCTTGTGACACAAGTGTTACAGTCAAAAAGCTGGTGATAATCCAGTTTTCTATCAAATCATATGCTACTTTTGCTTACCCAAAGGAATTTTTTTTGTCTCATTATTTTACTAAAATTATACCCTAAAGTTGGTCATTCTGGGTCAGTATTCTCAGGAACATGGTGTGACCCTTAAATATGTAGTTTCAACCCTTTCTTGTTTATGACAGTTTTCCTTGAATTATAGCTTTTAACATTTGTTCCAAACCCTACTTTTGTTTTTTTTCTTCAGGGACTTCTATTCTCTGCATGTTGTCACCTTTACCTAGCTTCAACATTTGTCACTTTCTCTTGAATCCTTTGTATCATGTTCATTTCTTATGGATTTTTAATATTTTCCATTTTTCCCATCTCCTATTGCTTCTAGTGCAATATCTGTCATGTTTATTCACTCATGTATTCTTTCTAGTTTAGTCTTAATTTCTGAAATATTTTTTCTTTTAAACCAAATTTTTTCCTGAATTTGTCATTTCTGAGTTTTTAAATTTCTGATTTATGTTGTTATACCATTTCCTTAATTTCTTATGGCTTTTATCTTTGGAAATAGTAGGTTATAGCTTCTTATTTGTTTTGTAAGCATGTCTTTCCTTATGCTTTTCAATGTCTGTGGAGATGGTATTCTAGTCCCTATTCTCTCTCTCTCTCTCTCTCTTTTTTACTTTGTGTGGGGTACGACCTCGATCCTTTTCTTGTGCTCATTTCTGTAAAGAGGAAATTAATTTTTCTGAACTTCTAGGAGGAAGTTTAGTTCAAGGTAGCTTTTCTAACTTCACAAAGCTCCCTGTTTCGTTTCACGCAGTTAAAAGATCTGGCAGTTTGATTTCCAACGTCTGGCTCTTATAAACATGTCTCCACTTTTATCTGGATCTTCTGTTTCCTTCCCCTCTTTTATCCCTTCTCGGTTCAATTCTGATTCCTCTTTCAGCAGTGTCTCCTCCTGAAAGGAAGACCTGGCTGGTCAGTTTCAGGATGCTCCATCCCCTTTAAATCATCTTACCTGATGCCTTTTGCACTTACATGCTGTTGGAGGGGGCAAAACGCTTCCAGCTTCAGCTACTGTTCTAAAATGGGATCTCTATGCTTCCCAGTGAATACCTACTGGCTATCTGGGGGGTGCTCATGTTCTCAGGCATGACAAGCACCCTGTTTCTTCCCTTTGCTAGTGTTCTGATGTTGGAGGGATACGTTGCCCACTATTTCTTTTGTTTATTCGTTTGTTTGTTTTTTGGTTGCACTGCGTGGCTTGTGGGATCTTAGTTCCCTGACCAGGGATCAAACCCAGGCCCACGGCAGTGGAAGCACAGAGTCCTAACCACTGGACTGCCAGGGAATTCCCATTGCCCACTAGTTTTACTGAGAATGTTTCCCACGGGTTTTAGGTCTGGCTACCTAGTTTGTCTGTCTGTTTTTATTAGGGGGTTCAAAATTATACCAGCAGTGCTGCCATATTCTCAAAAGGACCACAGGGAGAACTTTTAACCTTGTCTCTTTAACACCACCAAGGCATGCTTCATCACGACCGAACCAGAGGAGAAAAGCTATGTAAACATTCATTTGTGTAGAGTGTCTTGTGCTGATAATGACATTGTGACAAACTCTATTGATCCCCTCAGCCCATCTGAGTTCGACCCAGGAGATGTTCCCAACCTTAAGCTCCTGCATCTCTTTTTCTCTCTATAGAGCTTTCCCTGGAACCATCAGAACTTGTTAGCCTGCCTTGGGCTTCCTGAGGTCACTCTCAAATAAACTACCTGAACCCAAATGCTTGTCTTGGGTGTGCTTTCGGGGGACCATAACCCAAGACAGAGACTAAGCTGTGTTCCAGTAGCTTTGCCTGTTTCAAACATTTCTCATGTCGTATAACCTGCTTATGATTTTCAAAAATGGGATGATGTTGGCTTAATACTTGTAATAGCTTTGATGAGACATCTTTTATTCCACACAAATAAAATGTTTGTCTTTCCTTGTCTACAACCTCTTTACTCCCTCAAAAGCCCCTGATTGTTTTCCCTAGACAGTGTCATTCCTAAATGCTACACTTGTTTTCCAGAATTCAGCAATCCTACCTTCTAATTGTAGAGTCTACCCTTTTTCTGGGCGTGGAAGTGAGAGTCTTTTATCTGTAGTGCCAAAGTATTCTTGATGTTTAACCAAATATATGTTGAATTATTGTCCCCTTGGTTCTCTGTGGCCGTGAGTCTTTTTTTTTTTTTTTTTTTTTTTTGGCTGCGTTGGGCCTTCGTTGCTGCACGGGCTTTCTCTAGTTGCGGGGAGCGGGCTTCTCATTGCGCTGGCTTCTCTTGTTGCGGAGCACGGGCTCTAGGCGCGCGGGCTTCAGTAGTTGCGGCGCACGGGCTCTAGAGCACAGGCTCAGTAGTTGTGGCACACGGGCTTAGTTGCTCCACGGCATGTGGGATCTTCCCGGACCAGGGATAGAACCTGTGTCCCCTGCCTTGGCAGGCAGATTCTTATCCACTGCACCACCAGGGAAGCCCAGCTGTGAATCTTAGGAGTGAGAACAGGCCAGCTGAGATTAGGTCAGGTCAAATGCTACCTCCTCCTTAAGCCCTTCCTGATCCCCCCACCCCAGGGAAGGTGACTCAGCCACCTCTGTCATGGCTCCATCATAATCTGCCTTGCATTCTACTCCATACATCTGTCTTCCTCCTTTACTGTGAGCTGCTCTTCCCTCTGCTTCCCCCATCCTGTCCCTAGCAGTCCATCCATGAAGGTGGGGCAGGACAGTCTGTGCCTAAAGGCAGGTGGCCAGAACCATAGAAGGGGCTGGGCTTCACTCATGGGCTTGCCTCCAGCTGGTGCATCATCTCAGCACACCTCTAAACAGGGCTGAGCCTGGTCCATGCCCCGCCCCCCGCCCCCGAATCTTAGGACAAGCCACCAAGGCTGGAACAGGCACAAAAGGTGGACTCATTTGAGCCCAAGGCATCCAGGAAGCTCTGTCTGAGGACAGGGATGGGGACAGAGTGTGACAGGCTCCATGCTGGGACCTGCAGGGCTGCCTCCATGCCACAGGGCCCTTCACGTGGTGTCAGAAGAGGCGATTTGGGTTGTCTTGTTTTTTTTAAAGCTAACTTGAAACCCTACTGACAGCAAGATATCTCCGGCACAAAAGCTGACAGGGAGGCAGCGGGCTCACTGTTTCCATAGCTACTGACAGGACGCCACTGGGCAGTGCTTTGAACTCCAGAGCATCTCAGGCTCTGCTTGCAGGATGAAGTTTCCTCGGCTCTGGGAGAACTCAGCAATGAACTGGCAGTTGCTTATCTCAGTTTCTGTCGCAACGGCCTTCTATTTTCAATGACAGGGTTTAATTCTCCAGGTATCCAAAAGGGTTTCCCTGCAGAACACTCCTGTACCCAGGAATCCTAGGAAGCTGGATATGTCCCTTCCCCCACAAACCTTCCCAGGTGGTGTCACCTCCTTCCAAAGCCTGGTGACCCTGGCACATTTTCTGCACTGGGGGATGGCTTCGCAAAGTGGGGAGGGGAGTTTCCTGGGTGGCTGGCTGGCTCTCAGCGATGTGCTGGGCATGGAATAGGAGGGGCTGACAGTAAGTTTTAGCATGACCTGCTTCCAGCTTGGAAAACCTTTGGAGGGTCTGAGGAACTAAACCTTTTCAGGATTTTCCAGTTTCTCCTTCACGGGGAACCTCCAGGAGAAGGGTTCAGGTGCTTCCTTCCAAGGTAAACTTGGGTGTTTCCTGTGGAGGCATCTTCCCACAGAGGAGTGGGTAGCAGAGGCTGCAGGTTAGGGACCCGGTTTGGGTGTTGGACCAGGGACAGGCATTCCTGATCTGCTGCCCTTGGATGTCCCTCTTGGGGGCATGCTGCCTGATTGATGGGCTTCTCCTGATCTGTTTCCTTGGACGCATCATGCACCAGGCTTTTGTTTTCAGTCCCGGTGGAGAGATGCATGCTGCCAGGCGTTGTGTGGGCCCCCGGCACACTGTGGAAATGCCACTTGCTCAGGATCGCCTGGAGAAGGGCAGTACCTGCCACTGCTTTATCATCTCTGCTGTGGCCGCCCACGTGGTTTACGGCACAACTCGCCTTTGCTAAAAGGATCTGAGAAAACCTTGAGACTAACCCACCGTATCTGGGAGATTCTTACAGTATCTGTCTTCAGGAAAGCACACATCACAGCTGAGCTTAGTGACCGTCCTGTTTTCCAGCTCTGTGGGCGCAGACCTGTGGCTCCTCCAGAAAGCGGTTTTTCTAGCCTGGCTAAGAAATTGCCACTTGTGTGTCCTCTATCTTTGTGTCACATTTCTAAGCTCATATGATGATAAACCTCCCCCAACAGGGAAGTCTCAGGGTATACCTCCTTACCCCATGGCATGCTCCCAATGGCACCTGATAAATGTTTCTGGAGTGTCCCTATGGAAGTATTTTGTTCAGTTCAAAGCAATCCTTTCTTTTCAAAAATCTCCAAACATGATTCTTAATACTAAGCATTAAATTTAGAATAGCATTCAAGTTTGCATTTTTTAAAAACGCTTTTAGCTATCTCAGGAACTCAGAAGATACTTAAGCCCCATTTTCTTACCACATAATGGAGAGAGATGAAGTGATTTATGCCCCCTTGGTAAGGGCATATGGGCTGATGATGCTAGAGAGGAAATTCTGCCCTCAGAGACCCCACTGCCTCTCTCAGACCCCAGGGAGCCCTGGATGAAGCTGAGTAACCTACAGCCACTCTACTCTGGGCAGTGACGGGCAGACACATGAAAAGCTAAGCCGTGCCAATCTGGGCTAAGCCAGAAGGAGTCCTAGAGAATCAGCAAGCTCTCCCAATTAGGGAGTGTTTAAAAAGAAGTGCCATTTATTTATGTCATACAGTAATTTCCTCATTTTAATAGTCATCTCAGTTAATGACTAACAACACATAGCCAAAAAAGAAGGTCAGCCAAGTGAACTTGATTGAATAGGGAGAACTCTTCATAATGAGCTCATTTGTGTCTGGATGCAGATAGATGCGCAGGAACACTACAGTGGCAAGAGAAGTCAAAACTCATTTATGCTCCAGGTAGGGAAGACATGCCCCCTACCAGCCGATTTCCACTGTCTTTGACCGACAGTGAAAAAGTAAACTTCAGCCCAGCCCCACATGACGTGAATGCTGAATTCATTTGGTCCAAATTAAATAGCATGTACTGAGTTGTGACATATAAATAGTCTAGAATTTTAAACTCTTTACCCCAAAGTAAAAAGAAAAATCTCTACCATTTATGTTCAAGGTCTACTGGACCCCCTCCTGCAGTTAACCCCCACCTTAGTGTCCTCTCCCCATAGGCAGACCGCCAGAGGATGATGGGGCTTAAGGATTCTTGGGAACTGAAGGAGTGGCCTGCAGCAGACTAGCTCAGTAGTGTTTTGTGGTTTGTTTTTGTTTGCTTGTTTTGTTTTGTTTTTTTAATTAAGAAGCACCAAAATGAACTTGATATCGGCAAGACTCAACAGAGAAACCAGGCTGGCTCTGAGCCCAGTTTGCATATGGATGGGCTGGACTTGGACTTGAATCTATCTGGCTGCTTCTTGGCCTCTGGAGTCAACAAAAGGCCATCTGCAGACCTGTGGATCTTAGACTGGAAGCAGGGTATCCCTTCCTGTAAACCCCAAGGGTCCTCTAGCCCTCTGCCCTGGCTGCTGATACTACCAGGTCCCTCTCTGCTCTGAGACCCCCAGTGTCCTTTCAAGAAGGCCTCCCTTTTTGCTCAAGTTAACCACAGTCAGTTTCTACCATGGGCTACCCGGGAAACCCTATCTGTTCCCCAGCTCTCGTCGTGTTAAAGATGGACACTGGTGTCTCCAGAAACCTGCTCTTTAAAAAGGAACTGTTCTTACGATGGTGGAATTTGAGAAGTTATAACAGGTATCTGGCACACGTGGGTGCCTGGAACCCCAGCAGCATTGCTAATGCAGCCAACTTTCACAGAGGCACGCTGATATTCAGGGAATTTCAGGCAACTCAACACAGAAGGAAGCAAAGCGACATATTCCCTCCAGCTCCTCAGAAACCCAAGGGTGGACAGAAAAGGAGAAAGGTCGTGGTGACTGGAGGAAAAGAGCAGGGAAGGGACATTCATCTGATGAGATCCCAGGTGGCCAAGGGAATCTCTGGGCCTCCTTTCCAGGTGAGGAAATTTTAGGAATCATGGAATCACAGCTCAGGCCTGGAGGAGCCTCAAGAACCTGGGCTGCACTCCCCTCACTATTCAAATAAGGAGGAAAGGCTTGGCCACCAGCCCACAGCGGGACCACAGCAGAAGCAGCTGGGAAGCAGCTAGGTCCCCGGGGAAGAGTCCTCCATCTGAATGGTGCTCAGATCAGCATGTCATGATGTGGTGAACCGACTTTGGGAAACCTTGGGGTCATGATATTTTAGAGGCCAGTATAGGGCCAGATGCTGGACACCTAAGCCCTGAGGTGGCTGATCTAAGTGTGACTTCAGAGCGGGCCAGCCACGGACTCCACTTTTCAAAATGTTTTCACACCCTTCATCTCTTCTGCCAATCCCTGCTGCCCTAGCGGGGCGGAGTCTACTGTTCGCATTTTGCAAATGAAGAAACAGGATGGGGAGGGCTAGGAGACACACTCAAGACCACCCAGCCAGCCCTTGGAGACCTGAGACAGACCCCCTGGTCCATACCATCATTCTCTTCTTCCTCCCGTGGGATCAGGGAGACAGATGCTCCCAGACCTGCCACTTCAGATGACTTCCATCCCCCTCCCAAGAACAGTGTCCTGGTGCTTCTCACTGCAACAGAATGGAAGGTTTAGAACTTAGGAGTCAGCTCTGCTACAGCGTTTCCATGCCCTTCATCAAACACAAGGTGTTTTCCCTGCTGTGCTGCCTTCCCTTCCCTGCCCCAAGGCAGCAAGAACCTCCGCTGCTCCCGGGAATGGTCTGGGCCCCAGCAGGGGAGGGGTGGTTTGCCTGCTGCCCTCAGCCAAGCCTGGCCAGGCCCCCTCCTGCACCCACCCCTTTGGCCGTAACAGAATGCCTTCTGAACCTCTGTTACCTCTCCTGGGGCCTGGGATGTGGACTCAGGGGGCCATCCAGTGCGAATGTCTTTTTACCTTAGTTGGGATGCAAAGGGAACAGTTTGCCACTAATCTTTCAGTGGAGACACACATATCAAGAATCGTAAGTGAGCACAGGGCTTCCTGCCTGGGATTTGCAGCGTTTCTCTGCCTTCCTTGCTGCAGAGGCTGAGCCTGACTTTCAAAAAAGGGCACACAGCCCTGGACAAATCCCGAGGAGGAAATCTCAGTGTACGTTGGTGCCAGGGGCCTCAGGGCCGCTTTGGGGATTTCCCTGAGGGCCTCTCGAAACAAGAAGGAAGTCTGAGTGCAAAACTGAACATGTAGCCTATGTCAAAGGAATGCAGTATTGCTGATTCCTAGTGGGTCTGCCTGAATATTAGATGCAAATAAGTGCTAATAAGTACAGTTGGAAAAGCTAATGGAAAAACCGTCCTTCCCAGTAGGATCACTGCACACAGATGCACAGGGCAGCTGAGACAGCCTGACCAGCCACACTCACCGTTAGCCTGGCCGGGTTAAAGCCTGTGTAGACACGTCCTGTGGAAGTAGAGCTTGTGTAGACTCATCCTGTGGAGGCACCTGTGGTCCAGAGCCTCCTCCTCACTGTAGGGCTGGGGTCAGGGAATGGAAACTCCTCTCCCCATCCTTTTCCCACTGCCCAGTGAGTGTGTGTGTGTGTGTGTGTGCATGTGTGTGTGTTTGCCCGAGTGAGGGTGCATGGTACTGAAGAGGTTCCCTTGACCACCAGGCTTCAGCAACCAGCCCAGCTGCCCAGCCAACCAGCAGCCAGGACCCCAGGTGGTGAGAGGGGGCTGGAGGTGTAGGGACGAGGGGGCACAGGGACAGGTAGAGGGGCAGGGCACTCTGGGCTCCTCAGGAAAGTAGCTTTCTGCCCACTTCACCACCAGCCCCTACCCCTTTGTTTGCCATCTCCTTTCCTCCCTCTCAACTCTGACAGCTTCTGGTCATGGGATGGATAAGGACACCACTGTCCTGCTCTCCCTAACACTTGAGTCCTTGTCCCTTACATTCAGTTTGTCCAATCTGCACCTGACTGAGGTCGAGCAGGTAGATTTCAGCCATACACATCCCCCTCCCTCATACGCACACAAGCAACACGCAGCCAGTGGAGCATGGCTGGGCCTAGGGCCCTGGTCTTGGAGAGGGAACCCCAGCACCGAACCCATTCTACTTTGGAATCAGCAGCCCACTCCTGGCTCTGCCATCCTCCAGATGTGTGGGATCCAGCAACCTGGTGGCTTGTAACTTGTATGCTGGGGGTAACCTTGTACCTCAGTTTCCTCCTCTATAAAACAGGAATAATAATGCCTACTTAGTTGTTGCAGAAACTAAGGGAGATCATGATAGTTTATCAGCCGATAAAATGAAAGGAGGGTGAACGTCCTTCACTTTATTTTACTACAGGTTTCTCTACAGGTTTTTGAAAATACTGGGTGTCCCTTCAAGACTAAGAGGTGACTGATTAGCAGTTTCATATAGCTCCTGTGAGAAGCCAGCCTGCCTGCCTTCCTGGCACCTGCTGGCCCCCTGCAGGTGGGGGCTGCCTCTTCTCTGGAAGAACAAGGACCAGCATATCAGAGCCCCCCACAGACTCCCTTCACGTCCCTGCTCTGCCCTGGCTTTGTGTGGCTATGGATCTGTCACGTGCCCACTCTCCTCTTGGGGGGATGTATGCAGAGGGGTTGGTTGACCCAGGTTGACCTCGTTCAGGACCCCTCCCAGCTCTCAGGTCCCTGACACAACAGGGACTTCAAGGAGGTAACCCTCAAGGGAGAGCCTGAGTCATGGGGCGCTTTCAGCAGAATCCAGAGCCCTAGGAATTTGGGGATAGGTGGGGACACGGGGGCTCGAGGCTGCCCAAGACCTTGACCGAATTCCACCGAGGCTGTAGCCCAGGGACCTCTCACAGTCTTCCTAGGATCTATCCTCTGCGTTTCCCCAGCTCCGCGCCCCCGCAGAGTCGGGTCCTAGGCGCGCCCTCCTGTCCAGCTGTGGTCACGGCCCACTCTGGTAACACCTAGTCCTTGCCCGGGGTCGGCGCCGGCGTGCGACCCCCCGAGGCAGTGGCAGCACTCTGGCCACGGTCTGGAGCCAAGTGGCAGCCGGGAGTCCGGCTCTCAGGGAACCCGGGAGACCGGCGCCGCGCCGGGCATCCCCACCCCCACCCCGGCGGCCGCCGGACCGCGCCCAGCGGCGTTTACCTCCCAGCGCGCGGTTCCTGGGGCCGCCGGAGTCGCAGAGCGCGCGGGGGCGCGGAGCCCGTGAGCTCCCTGGAGGGACAAGTCGATCGTAGGAGTGATCCCCTCCCGACCCCGCCACCGCCGCTGCCTCCACCACCGCGGGGCGGGGCCCGGGGCGGGGCCCAGGCCGGGGGCGGGGCGCCGGGCGGGCGCGGCGCTATTTCTAGCCTCGCCGGAGGCTCCGCTCACACTTCGCTGGGAGCCTTCCCAGCGTGAGAGTAGGAGTCGGCGGTGCGGTGAGAAGAGGAGACGAAGACGACAACGACGACGGCGGCGGGAGGGGGACGGACCGGAGCCGGGGAACGAGGAGGAACACGCCGCCGCGCCCTCTCCCTCTTCTGCGCGCTCCGGTGGCCGGCCCCACGCCTCTCGCCTCACCCACCGCACGGGGCTCCGCTCCGAGCAGGAGGAAGCACCGGGCCCGAGCTGGGGCGGGGGTCCTCCCTGCAGCCCGGGCACACCGGAACGGAGGATTCGCCGTGGAGGACCGCGCCCGGGCTGGTGGCACCCGCGGCCCCGCCAGCGCCGGCTGAGCCAGGTAGGTGCGCTGCGCCCCCGCCCCACCCCTGTCCCCTCCCTGTGCCGGCTCCCGCCGGGAGCGGCGCCACGAAGGGTCCCGGGAGGGCCCGGGACTGCACTGAGCCCCATACCCGAGAACCGACGCCGGTAAGAGTCCCAAGCCGCGGGCGGAGATAGAGCGCTCGGGGTTCCGGTCTGGCCGCACTTTGGGGACTGGCTCCAGTAGCGGGAACTTTAATTAGACTTCTGCTCCTTGGATTTTAGTCGTTGCCGCGCGTCTGTGAACTGCCACCCCGAGGGCTGCCTCGGTCCCTGCGGATCCTCCGCTCCTCTTCTTCGCCCTGGATGCTGGGCGCGGGGAGGCAGCGTCGGGCCCGGAGAGAGCCGGGCTGGAGCCCCGGGGAGCCCAGAGCTTTCCCGCGCGCTGGGGACTGGGACTTGGGGACCGGTTGTGGCGGGCAGGGGCGAGAAAGGAGTTAGAGGCTGCCTTCTTGGCTTCCTACGGAACGGCGGAAGGTGCCTACGGGTTCCATCGCGCGCATCCTCACCCCACGACTCTCCGGGGCACCAGCCTGTTTTGTACTCGAGGAGAGTGTGTGTGCGTCAGTGATCGTGTGAAAGTGTGTGCGTGTGTGTGTCCAGGAGTGCAGTAGTAGTGCAGGAGCCCAGGAGTGGGCGGTGAGAGGATCCGCTTTGCCGCGGGACCCAGCCGAGCTCTGGCGGCGTCTGCAGCTTCAGCTGCTAGCTTCTAGTTCTGCACACCAGCCTCGCCCGAGGCCTGCCCGGCCGGGCGAAGACGCGTTCGCGGGATTTAGTTGTGCCAGTGCTGGCGGTTGTGTCGGAGGTGACCTCTCTCCCTTCCCCTAACTTTCGCGGTAGGTCTGGCCTCCAGGCCCCGCGACCCCGACGTGGAGCTGGCGCGGCAACTATGCAGCGCCCTCGGCTGTGGGCACTCGCTGCCCGGCTGTCTGTCCTAGACGAAAAGTAGGAGCCAACCCTGGGACTCTCTGTCCCTTAGCCGTCTCCGATATTGCTGTGGACCCCGGGTCTTTGGGCCCCCTCCCACCTGGAGGCTGAGCCGTGATTGACTATACTAAGGGGAACGGGTTGGGCCCTCTGTATCTGTTTGGCGGGGATCTGGCCTGGCAGCGGAGCCTGAAGGAGAGGCCTGTGAGTGAAGGGACCAGTGTGTGTGGCGGGGTGGGCGGTTGCAGAGGGGTAAGGGTCAGAATAGCCTCTTCCCCATCCCTGGGCTGCTTACCAGCTGCACTACTAAGCCCACTTTCTTTGGCTAACCTCTCACATCTGTGTTCACCTTGACCCTTGCTCAGCGGGTGGAGAACTTTTCCTAAGTCCTGCCCTAGAACAGTGCAGCCTCTGGGGCAAGAGTGGCAGAGCCCTCTTTAAAATTGCCCACCTGTCACAGCCTCTCCTGCCCACCCTCTGCCCCTGTCCCAAAGGCAAGGCAGATAGGCCACCAGAAGGGGTTGACACTCTGGTCCCCGGAGGAGACCTTGTTTTAATCCAGACAGCCCACTACATACGGCAGGATGGGTTCTGGGAAGCCCTTGGCGGGTGTGGAAGCACATTCTGAAGACTTCATCAGACTTGCCTCTGTGAAGTGACCCAAAGGAGGGATAAAATTCAGACCCTGAAGAGAACTGAGCCTCATAGGATGATCGATAATCCAATAGCAGTGAAATAGAAAAAAAAAAAACCCTCAAAGCCTGACCCCATCCGTTGCCTGGCCCATTCACCCTGGGACAGAGGGAAGGCATAGCTTATTTATTTATTTACCTGGAATCAGACTCCACAAGAGTGATTTATGTTCCCCCCAGTACTGATTTTTTAAAAGACCCCAAATTAAAAAGTCAAGGCTCTCTTAAAGCAAGGTCAAGGATTAATTATTTATAGAGACACATGCATCAACCAGTGCGGGGGCTCACTTCCAAATTGCCTGAGTGGCCGAAGGAGCATTTTCTGATTTTCCCTGGTTCCGGCTGGGAGAGGAGCAGCCTCACCTGACCTCCGGGGCTTGGCTGAGCTTTCCTGAACTATGACCAGAGGAGGATGCTTGTAACTCAGCCTGCTGTTTGAGATGCCTTTTTAGTCTTGTAGCCAGAATACCATTTGGGAAATTTCATGCATATTTGCTGCGTTTCCGTAATGGACATTTACTGATTTCAAAGTATCAGGGGAATTTCATTTTTTAAACATTTATTCAAGTCTCTGTTTGTGTAAGCTAATAAGTCTGGGAAAGTTCAGTAGCTACTTTTTTGCTGTATGGTTCTTGGGAGGACGTGCCTGGTGGGCTCATCTCAGAATTCACCTTCAAAAGGAGGAACGTCAGATTCTCCTGATTGGAAACGTCTTATAGGCTGCTTCTCTGCTCTTCACCTGGTTTCTGCCACCGGTGGCCTGATAGGCTTTTTGTGGTTTTGCCAATCGAAGAGATGGGAGCTTTTATCATTGCTAGCTGATGCATCTGGTTAAAGGCACCTGCGGTGGGCACTGGAGTCTTTTGGGGGCTGGTGGGGGAAGGTGTGGTTCCCCATCTCCTGCCTGCTGCCTGGTCTGGAGTCTCAGACACCTGTCTTAGCTGCATCTGCCACACCTCCCTGATTTATCCGTGTGTGGCAGCCACATGGGAGAAATATGGATCAGGGAGGGAGTGTATGGGCAGGAAAGTGGACAAAGGACTATGGCAGCTCCTTCATGAATAACTATGGCAATTCGAGTTAGTGAACACTGTGAAATAAGTACCCAGCCTTTCAGCTAATCAGAGGGTAATGAGTTATAAACAGGAGATTTATGGAGTGCCGGCCCAAGGAGATCAATGTGGCTCTGACACGGGACAGCGAGAAATAAAAAAGCTATCAAGGATGTATTCGTGGCCACGGTGTCTGGGAGCCTCAGGACATTTGTTAGGAGCAGGTGGCCTGTGCGGCGACTGTGGGGTGACAGTAGGCTCCCTGGCACTGTCTTTGGAGCCACTGCCAAGGCTGTTCTGACTCACGAGCAGCTGTGTTCCCTCCCTCCTGGGAAAAGGCTGCCCAAAGGCAGAGGAAACCCCTGCGCTCAGACAGCCAGCGGACAGAGCCACATTAGCTCAGGTGGCAGAGGACACCGGAGATGCTGTCTCATTTCTTTCCGGCTGGAGGATGTGTGACCCTGTGGTCGGTAAATCACTGTGGCAGAACATGAGACTTACAGATTGGTCATGGGAAAAAGTTGTAACTTTTACCCTGTACAAAGCTACCTGTCATTTGTGATCTGGTGCTCTAACCTGCACCTGCTGGCCACAAATGCAGCCTTGGCCACCAGCAAAATGGGGGAAGCCTGCGTGTGACCAGGTAGGTTGACATCAAGAAGCAAAATTCCATCTCGAAACCCACCTTTGGGGAAGTCAGAGAGTGTCTGCAGGCAAGGGGCCTGGGTCTCAGCATTCCCACTGCCCACCTTGAAGGCTATGCATTTCTGGGAAATCAGTGCTTCTTGCTACTGGTGACGGAGGGCAAGACACCCTATCCCTGCCAACCCAAGGTCAGAGCTGGCCCTGGTGAGTGATATTTATCTGAACTAAATTAGAGTTGTCAACATTGAAACCAGAAGCCAAATGATGATCCGTCCCACGCTCCCAGTGTCAGACTCCTTGTCACCCTCCATTCAGTGACCGTATATGAGCATGTATTGGGTTGGCCAAAAGGTTCGTTCAGGTTTTTCCGTAACATCTTATAGAAAAACCTGAACAAACCTTTTGGCCAACCCAATATTTTGTGTCTGTTGTTGGATCAGGCTCTGGGGAAAGCAAAACTAAGAGGGGCCCCTGCCCTTGGGGTTTGTCGCCTGCAGAAACTCTCTCACCATCCCCTCATCACGCACCGATTCATGCTGTGCCAGACGATCCCATTACTAAAGAAGTCACCAATACAAGTGTGATTCTAGGCCATGATAAACGTATAAAGGAAGCATCTGGGTGGTCGCGAGATGTACAATAGGGTAATCTGACCTAGACTGAGGGCTCTGGAGGACCTCCTGGAGGAGGTGACTCTTCTGCTGAGCTCCGAGGGAAGAGCTGGAACTAAGCAGGGAGGGAGCTTCCCGGTGCAGAATGTGAATGAGTGAGAGAAATCGCAGAGCGCCAGCCAGGAGCTGTGGGAAGGCCCGTGTGGCCAGCAGGGTGAAGGAGGGGGAGACGGGGCTGGAGACACAGGTGGAGTCCTGGCCGTAAAAAGCCTTGAAGGCCAGGGAGGGACTTGGGACTCGATGCTACCAGCTGCTGCAAAGTAAGGAGCCCAGTGAGGAGGGGGCTTGCAGTAATCCTGAAGGAAGGTGGCTGTGGTCCTACAGAGGGGATGCGTGGGCATGAATCTACCAGGGCTTGGTTACGTGCAGAGAGGAGATGATGACCATGGTTGGGACCATGACTTCTGGATCATGACCGGGAGCTGTTAGTGCTCCTCGGACCAGAGTGTTCCAAGTGGCCATCCACTCTGGTTGGGTTATATCCTCCAGGGCTGGTGGGTCAGGCAGCCACTTGTGTGCCGCTGCCTCTGTGCCCCTGCCCACCTGGCCCACCCCCCAGCTGTCCCCTAAGCCCTTGGGCCTTCTTCCACCTTCCCCTGTGTGTTCACCGTTTAGCCCTGGCTCGTGGTGGGCACTCAGTAAGTGACAGCTGAGTGTCAGTGCTCCCTCATGAGGACAGGCTGCTCGGACGCCCACCTTCACGCCCACCTGCTGGCCAGAGGTGGCCTCGACCTGTGTTTCATCCCTGGTAGGTCCTTAACCTGCCACCCACTTGTATCTGACAGGCAGCTGGCTGCCGCCTGCCCCAGAAAGAACTCCTCTCCTGTCCCCTCCCCTCATTCTCCATCCTCTCTCCTCTCCCTCCTCCCTGTGGAGCCAGGCTGTGCCTGCCCCCCACCCTCTGTGAGGGGCTCTGCCCAAGGCCCTGAGCTCCCAAACCCGCTCTGATGCCGGTGAGTTCCGTGCAGCTGGCTGAGCTCAGCTCAGGCCCTGGCTTCCCCGCAGACATCAGCTGGGTCCCCTCAGCTCTGTCTTCCAAAACTAGAGTCGGGGGAGCAGGTCTGTGAGTCACCCCGCTTCCTGTTGTGCCCACGCTGCTGGCTTCGGGCCCTGAGCCGAGCAGCCCCTGAGCTGCAGGCGACAGGCCAGGTCGCTGTCACCTTGTCCTCACTGCCTGGACTTGAGCCAGCTCCTCCCTGGCTGGGCCAGACTCTGGGACGGGAGGGATGAGCACCAAGGAGAGGATGCTAGGAGGGACAGATCTATTCCACAGGTCCCAGGCCTCCCTGGGCTGATTCCTCCAGCCCTTGGGCTCTTTGCCTGGAGTGCGGCCTCACCAGATCGGCCTTCCTTTCTTTTTTTTTTTTTTTTTGCGGTACGCGGGCCTCTCACTGTTGTGGCCTCTCCCGTTATGGAGCACAGGCTCCGGACACGCAGGCTCAGCGGCCATGGCTCACGGGCCTAGCCGCTCCGCGGCATGTGGGATCTTCCCAGACCGGGGCACGAACCCGTGTCCCCTGCATCGGCAGGCGGACTCCCAACCACTGCGCCACCAGGGAAGCCCGCAGCCTTCCTTTCTATCCTGGCTGCTGCACTCGCCACTGTGGACCACCGGTCATGCCCTCGTGCTCATCAGTGGGAAGGCAACACAGGAGAGCACCCTGCCAGCAGCTCCTAGCCCAGGCTCAGGTTGACTCATACTTGGCAGACCAGTTGTCCCAACCTTTGAGGCTGCCTCTTCTCGGGGGGCTGACTCATCTCCCTGGACAAGACCCATCTGTCCAAGCCTGTGAGCACTGAGACCCTCCCCAAGCCCGGAGAAGGTGGGGGGAGCTTTTCTCCCTGTGCTCCTGAGGGAAGCATCCAGGCCCCCAGCAAATACTGACTGTGGTCCTTCATGTGCAGCTCCTCCTGCCAGCTCTGGAGGAAGCCAAGGGAACACAGCGGGTCATGATGCTGGTACAAGCACTGCCCTCTCGGCATGGAGAAGGTACTCACTGATTGCTGAGGGCAGGCAGGGTGAGCTTAACTGTGCAGTCTGTCTATACTGGTGGAGCCAGTGTGTGATACGGATACTTTACACCAGCTGAGCCAGTACATGGTGCAGGCAGTCTGTCTACACTGGCTGAGTCAAGGGTGTAAGCACTGGAACCCTCCGTTTAGTCCATGCCTGCCCCACTTTCTGTGGAGTCTTTGCACAAGCTCTGAAACTCTCTCTCTCTCTGGCTTCGAGGACTTCCCTGTGGCTGAACTCAGCTCAGGCCCCTGCTTCCCCTCAGACATGGTGCTGCCCATCAGGCTTTGTCTCCCAGAGCTGGGGTGGTTGAGCCCAAAGTGCAACACAGTCTGTCTACACTGGTTTGGCCCAGTTCATGATGTAAGCCATCTGTCTATACTGGTGGAGCCAGTGGGTGATACAGCCAGCCTGTTTGACACGTTTGCCAGGAATACTGTTTTCTACCCCTTACCTTACACACATCTGGGTCCAAATTGAATCTTACTTCCAAGGAGCTTTTCTTGATGGTTCCCTCAGTTTCCCAAATCTTATTCGAATCTCTTTGGCAGAGGCTGGCACAGGGCTGGGGGTGGTGTGCACATGGGGCGTGGTGACCTGGTGCCACATGGCGATCTCAGCCCGATGCCCCCTCTCCCGTCACTGTGCTTGGGGGCCAAGCCTGCCGCTGCTGTGGTGCAGGGGCTGCCTGCTGTCCGTGGTCACGGCCACCTCAGCATCCCTCACGGCACCCACTCCCACACATTTTTCTCATGAAAGTCATTTAGGCGTGGATTACTGCCCCAGTGTGCCTGGTGAACTGCACTGCTCCAGATTGGGCCCATCTTGCTGTCTCCTGCTTAGATTCTGGGCCTCTGTCTCCACTGATGTTATTTCCACTCCTGAGGGTTGGCCTCATCTACAAATTTAATTTCATGACTGACTATTCATCCCTGTGAAAACACAATCTATGCCTATTACTTAACGTTTCTCAGTTCCCTCTGCCACGAATTAAAGTGTCAATGGACAGCCATGGCAACCGGCTCCACCCCTCGCTCCACCCTGCGCGAAGCCAGCACCTGGAGTCAGACTGCCTGGATTCAAAACCCAGCTTCACCACGTGATCACTTTGTGGACTAGGGACTCAGTTTCCTTATCTGTAAAATGGAGATGATAATAGAATACACCTCATAGAGCAGTTGCGCCCAGCAGATAGCCAGCCCACAGTAAATGGAAACTGCTATTATTTCATCATCATTATCACCATCATCTCCTGGGTTTGGTCTTTCAGCCGAGGCTCAGTCCTTCTCCATCTCAGGTGCAAGGAAGCATGTTGATCAAGGATCTTGTCTGGTGATGTGACAAAGGCTTAGGGGGCATGTGCCCCTACAGACTGGTGTCCCTTTTCTTAGCAATTTCCCAAGGATGCGTTTTCCCTGTCTTGCATTCAGTACCTTTGAAAACTTTAAAAAAAATTTTATTGAAGCATAGTTGATTTACAATGTGTTAATTTCTGCTATATAGCAAAGTGATTTAGTTATGCATATATATATTCTTTTTCATATCCTTTCTCTTATGGTTCATCACAGGATATTTAATATAGTTACCTATGCTATACGGTAGGACCTTCCACTCCATCCCTCCCCCACCCCCCTCCCTCTTGGCAACCACAAGTCTGTTCTCTATGTCTGTGAGTCTGTTTCTGTTTCGTAGAGAAGTTCATTTGCATCGTATTTTAGATTCCACATATAAGTGATATATGGTATTTTTCTTTCTCTTTCTGACTTACTTCGCTTAGTATGATTATCTTTAGGTCCATCCCTGTTGCTGCAATTGGCGTTACTTCTTTCTTTTTTATGGCTGAGTAATATTCCATTGTATATATATAACATGTCTTCTTTATCCATTCATCTGTTGTTGGACATTTAGGTTGTTTCCATGTCTTGGCTATAGTAAAGAATGCTGCTACGAACATAGGGGTGCATGTATTTTTTCAAATCAGGGTTTTCTCCAGATATATGCCCAGGATAGGGATTGCTGGATCATATGGTAACTCTCTTTTTAGTTTTTTGAGGAACCTCCATACTGTTTTCCATAGTGGCTGCACCAATTTACATTCCCACCAACAGTGTAGGTGGGTTCCCTTTTGAAAACTTTTAACTCCAAGTACAGTATGCATACCGAAAACACACAGATTGTGTGTACAATGCAATGAATATCTGCAAACAAGACAGGCCTGTGTACCCAGCACCAGAGCAGGGATCAGAACACGGCAGCACCCCTGTGATCGCTTCCTGATACTTCCCTTCTAGCATGGGTGACTGCTGTCTTTACTCATAATGGCGTGGATTGGTTTTCTTTGTTTTTATTTTTTAATAAATTTATTTATTTATGGCTGCGTTGGGTCTTCGTTGCTGCATGCGGGCTTTCTCTAGTTGCGGTGAGCGGGGGCTACTCTTTGTTGCAGTGTGCAGGCTTCTCATTGCGATGGCTTCTCGTTGCAGAGCACAGGCTCTAGGCACAAGGGCTTCCGTAGTTGTGGCACATGAGCTCAGTAGTTGTGGCTTGCGGGCTCTAGAGTGCAGACTTCAGTAGTTGTGGCGCATGGGCTTAGTTGCTCCGTGGCATGTGGGATCTTCCCAGACCAGGGCTCGAACCCATGTTTCCTGCATTGGCAGGCAGATTCTTAACCACTGCACCACCAGGGAAGCCTGGTTTTCTTTGTTTTCAAACTTGATATAAGTGGAGTCATAAGTCTGTGTGCCTTTGTGTCTGGCTTACCATCATGTTTGTGAGAGTCTGCCACGTTGCTGTGAGTAGTTGTAGTTTGTTTGTTCTTGTTACTGTGTAGGATCCCATTGTGTGAAGATACCCTGATTTATTTATCCCTTCTCCTATTGATTGACATTTGGGTTGTTCGGAGTTTGGAGCCTTATGAACAGTGCTGCTGTAGACCTTCTCGTGTGTATCTCTTGGGCATATGTTGTACACATATTCATAAGCAGGTACCTAGAAGAGAATTGTTGGGTCTCAGAATATGCATATGTTCATCTTTTGTAGGTGCCAGCAAACAGTTTTCTAAAAGGGTTGTACTAATTCCCCCAACACATACCAGTTGTATATGAGAGTGCCAGCTGTTCCACATCCTTTCCAACACTTTGTGTTGTCAACCTTTTTCATTTTAGCTCTTCTGTGAGTATGTAGACATATCACACTGTGGTTTTAATTTTATTTCCCAGATGACTAATACAGTATTTTTTATTTTTGCCAAGGATGTGTTGTAGTTGAAAACATCATTCAACAAATTTGAAAACTCACTTCCATCTTCAAATCATTAAGTGTCTTAAATGTCAAGGGTGCTGGTAATTCCCTCTGCCAGGTGGGTTTCAATCCTCCATGTCGTTAGGCAATGGGTGGACAGGTATTTCTCTGGATGAAGCTGGGACCTGGCCACCTGTCCCAGAATGACCAGCTGGATTCCCGGGGTCCATCGGTCTCTCCGGGGCTCATTTTTCTTTCCCTTCACAAATTCCAGGAGCACTGAGACCACCCTGTCTGTCATGTGCACTGCTGTGTCCCAGTGCTTAGGACAGTCCTGGCGCAGAGTGGGGCCCATAAATACCCACTGAACGAAGGGCCAGCGGATGGAGCACTGCCTGTTGGCTTTGTCCTCTCCCACCCCAGCTGACTTGACAGGGACTTGTTGGAAGCCTGGGCTGCTATGGGGATGGCTCTGGACGTCGAGCTCTCGGACCCTGGAGGGTGTTCTGTCCTGGTGTTCTGTTCGTTTAAATGACCTCCCCACAGCAGCTGTGCTCACCTCCAGTGCTCCAAGCACTGGCCATTTAGGAGCACCCCGAGGGGGCCCTCGTCCCTGATGCGCTTATCTGTCATTGAGTCCCTCTGCAGAGAGCAACACTCCATCCCTGCTCCATGTAGCGTGCTAGGCTTTTCAACACCAGCTTTTCATAGATGACACACAAAGGGCACAGATGACATGCCCTCTGGTCAAGTGAAGGCGAAAGGGCCAGTCTATTAGCACCTCATCCATTCCTGCCCCATCACATTTTTTTTTTTTTTGTACGCGGGCCTCTCACTGCTGCGGCCTCTCCTGTTGCGGAGCACAGGCTCCAGACGCGCAGGCTCAGCGGCCATGGCTCACGGGCCCAGCCGCTCCGCGGCACGTGGGATCCTCCCGGACCAGGGCACGAACTCGTGTCCCCTGCATCGGCAGGCGGACTCTCAACCACTGCGCCACCAGGGAAGCCCCCCATCACATTTTGATGGGGACCATGATAAAGCCTCCCTTCTTTGGGTGTGACTTGGTCCTTTTCTCCTCAAGTGTGACAATTATGTGGAAAGCAGCACTGCCAGGGGGATGAGAGTTCTGGATCAGACCCGTGTTCAAATCCAGGTTCTGTTCTTGTTTGGTTTGGGGACCCAGCCGTTACCTCCAGGAGAGAGATTCACATACAACTCTGATGCAACCCATGGGGGAATAATGGGGTGGGGGGGGCTGGTTTGAAATCTCTGAGGTTGGGGAGTGAGGGCAAGTGATTCTAGCCAGAGCATCTGCGGGGGGGCTCTGGAAGAGGGAGGTCTGGGCTGGCCCTCAAAGATGGGGAGCAGGGAGATGACACCTCATGGATCACTCAGTGTGAGCCCCATCCCTGAGGGTCCAAAATGTGAAGTCCTCAGGGAAGGAAGTGCATTGAGGCCCCAGGAAACTATAGTCTAGTTGACACGACGCACAAGGGCATAGAGCAGGGATGAGCGTTCATCGGTGAGTTATGGAAGGCTTCCTGGAGGAGGTGTGCTTGGGACTGCGCATCAAAGGCCAGGGGTGAGAACTTTATCCTGGGCTGTTACCGAGCCCAAGCTCTCTCTGCTTGCCGCACGACAGGCCACTGAATGGGAGACAAGGTGTTTTCGGAAAGCTGGCCGACTGAGAAGATGACAGACTAGTGTCTCTGAAAAACCACCTTATCCGGGTCTGGATACCTGTTTCATTAATAGAATCAAAGAGGGAGAGGCGGTGAAGAAGTAAAGTAAAAGGGCCATCAGTCTTGCAAAACATCTGGAATGACCAGCCTCGGTGAGGGGATGTGTTAGTTTCTTTTTTCTTGCAGCCGTTCACAGGTGGGAAGGGTTCCCTGAGGCAGGCCGTTATGTACGCTTATAATAACAAAAGCAACGAAAAGCAAAGGTTAAAGTCGAACAGATCCAATGTGGAGTCCGATTTACCTCTTCCCTGTTACAGTGCCAGTAGAAATTTTCTCCAAGATCCTGGGGCAGGGGCAGTGTGAGCTAAATACCAATCACTTTAAAATACGGCAACAAAGAATCCATGACACGCACATTGTTTATGCCGATGTGGAGGCGGGTGTGCAAAGATGGAAGAGCTAAAAGCAGTTTGGGAAAAACAACACCTTTTTTGTGTGTGTGGAAAGACAGATTAGAAAGGTTTATGCTCTCCTGTGATAACTAATATGAAAAGTTTATCAAAGTTAAAAAAAAAACCTTTGACACTTTCTCCGAATTGATCTGAAGACTTGGCAGATTTGAGGAATCGTTCAGTAACGTTTTATGGGTTGATGTTAATTTGATGCAGCAGATGCATGCATCGTGCCAATTTACTGCCAAACCAACATTAAGCATGGACCTTTCATGCAAGGTTTATAGGCGGACAGCTCATAAAGATGCATGCTTGACAAGGATTCTGCTTCTCTTAGGATGTGCTGTATGAAGTGTTTATCAAAACCCAACTAAATCACCCTGCCTTTTACTAGTAAACAATCTCTGGGGACTTCAGGCCTGAATTCCATACAATATTTCATTCAGTGTTTCCTAGGCAGTATTTCATGCAATATTCCACCACTCCAGGTCCTGGAACATGGGGAACCTATGTCTCTAAAAGCCACGGGTAGAAGAGGGAGCCCTTTGGGGTGGAGGATGCCCTAAGGGACCACTTTGGAAATGACTTGTTACCCAGGTCCTGGGAAAGCTGGTGACGCTCTTCCTAATGGGGGTCTCCTAAAACGAATCAAGGGTAGCACCTAAACGAGATCTGTGGCCCCAAGGAAATACATTTCATGCTTTCGTTTCTGTTTCCTGGGCTGATGTGTGATGGATCATCGCTGCCTGTCTCTCTTCATCCAAATAGGCTGTCAGAGCCTCGTCAGTAAGTCAGTAAGGAGATCGCCGCGCTCTGGCACTTTGTTTCGCCTGTTGGAAAGTGTTGAACGATAAATATTATCAAAACTCCTGTCTTCCACCCCTGAAAACCACTGCTTTTGTTTTCCACAAAGGAAATTTGGCTTTCATGGTATTAGTCTAGTGTGCACCACTCCAATCCCTCGGTTCCTCCCATCCAGTGTTAATTACCCAGGTTTAAATGGAGAAGGTGGCTGGAGGGGGGCAAGAGGGCAGACCGCCGTCAGCACAAGGCCTCATGGGGTTTCGCAAGGGGAGATTTGATCTTGGGCAAATGTCAAGGCGTTTCTGAAATCTGTGTTATGGTATCAGCTCATTGCCAGGGTAGGGCTTCATCTGGATTTCATAAATATTGTAGGGGGCTCTCTTCCTGCCACTCGGTCCCCTGAAGACCACAACAGCCACCCCCCACACACACACATACAACCCATCGCGATTGCAGGCTATTGCAGAGTTGTCATGAAAAGCCAAGCGGTGATATTTCAATCACAATATTCCTGTAACAAATTCCATTCACATTCCGTTGGAAAGGGGGTTAAAGCTTCCTCCTGCTGCTGGGAGAATCATACGCTAAATGTAGCTTCCTGGGGCCCTGGCAGCTAGCCAGGGCTTTGTAATTTATAGTTCTCCTTCCTGGTTCTCCAAGTGACCTTGGAACCTCCATGCCGGTGGATTCCTTAGGTTCACTGTTGCCCTCTCTTGTCATCCTCTCTTGTGAGAATGGTCCTTAAGCCAAGCGAGCGCTCCCAGCACCCGTCAGGCTGGAGCTTGAGAGAAAGGATGTGAGCAGAGGCGCCCAGGGAGCTCCTGGCAGGTGATTGGAAGATTGCTTGTTGCTGCTGACCTTTCCTCTGAAATTTATGTCAGCCATGAAACAGTCCAATATTGTGTTTAAAGGCAGCCTGCAGGTGACAGGAGTCTCTCTCGGGCACACAGCAGGTAATCCTTGGAAAAGAAGGGGAGGGACAATCTGCAATTACATTCATCAGCTATTTTTGGTTGAGGAATAAACAAAATGGCCCAAACTGCTGCTGTTACAGATTCTAGCAGAGGAGTGGCGTGTAGGAAAGATTAATGTACAATTAAAACCGGTGTACGGGTAAATTACAGGGTGACAGCTATCTAATGCAAACACTGCAGACGTGTAATTAAGAGGAGTTATGGGCTCTCGAGGGTGGATTTGCTGAGGAAGGTGCTAGGGAGCTGTCTGTGGAGCTGGAAGGGCAGGGACGCATGCTGGGGACAGGTGGGGGCCGTGCAGGTGGTGAAGAGGAGCGCCCCACCCCCCTGCAGCATCTGGAATGTGATGGACCGCAGCTCCTTCAGGTGGCAGCTCCTTCAGGTGGCGCAGCCTGCCTCTCCAGCGTCCACCGGTTCCTGTTCCAATCTTCCAGCCCTTTCTGGAGCAATCCTGCTCTCCCCCTCCTCACCTTTGGCTTTGTGGCAGTGGGCGCCCCTGGATGTCTTTTTTTATGTTTTTAATTTCTCCTGCTTTGTCAGCTTTTTAAGGAATACGTTACGTTATGTGGAAATTGGATGCTAACAAGCTTTGTATGAATAAATTAGGCTCTAAACTTTTTATGTTATTACAAAATTGAAATGGACTCTAATGACAGTCAGAATTAATGTTCTGTTTCAAATAAATGCCGGGATGTGACTGAATTCTCAGTGCACTCTCCTCTCGCGTCTCTAGCTCTTCCTAGAAGGCCTTGCCCGAGGAGCAGCACTCAGGCTGGCAGCACCCCTCTAGGGCGCTTCCCTGACCACTCCCAGGTGGTGCTGTGCCCACAAGCTCCCATGGGGGCTGCTGAGAAATTCTGCTGCTGATGCTCCCAGCCGTACCCCTCCTCACCAAATAAGAATTGCCCTCGAGGGGCTTCCCTGGTGGCGCAGTGGTTGAGAATCTGCCTGCCAATGCAGGGGACACGGGTTCGAGCTCTGGTCTGGGAGGATCCCACATGCCGCAGAGCGGCTAGGCCTGTGAGCCACAACTACTGAGCCTGCGCGTCTGGAGCCTGTGCTCCGCAACAAGAGAGGCCATGATAGTGAGAGGCCCGCGCACCATGATGAAGAGTGGCCCCCGCTTGCCACAACTAGGGAAAGCCCTCGCACAGAAACGAAGGCTCAACACAGCCAAAATAAAGAAATAAATTAATAAACTCCTACCCCAAACATCTTAAAAAAAAAAAAAAAAGAATTGCCCTCGACCTCTGGGGGCTCTTTGCCCAACCCCATCTGCATCCGATGACCGGCAGTGTCCATCCCCGCTCTGGAGCCCCCTGTGGGACGGGCTCAGGCCTCAGTTGTGAGGCATTGCGTCAGTTTCTCTGTCTGCCCACTCCTGTCTTCCTCACTTCCTCACAGGGGCCTCTTCCAAGAGCCCTTCCCAGTAATCCCCAGAGTTCCCAGGAAACGAAGCCCACAACACTGGCTCTTAGGGATTTCACTTTTCCTAAACCAGCTGTCTGCCAGGTGAGTATCTTCTGCCGGGATCAGAGTCCCCGAGGACCAAGATCCTTCTTTTTGCGCTGTGTCCCCTTCTTGAGCCCAGGACTGGGGTGAGGCAGTGACCAGGTCTTGGCCTCAGTCCAGGTCCCCCTGGGGAGGGTTTGAGCAGCAGAAGGGCCAAAGGGCTCCCTCGGATCTGAGCTGCCACACCACCCGGCTCTGGGTGGGGGGCAGACTTGGAGAGATTTTCTGCAACAAAAACCCTAATGTCCCAAAGGGGCAGGTCAGAACAGGGGCTGAGGGCACTGGTTCCCACAGCCAATGGTAGGAGGGAAAAGGGGCCTGGTAAAGTGGGGAGAGGGCATGATATAGCCCAGACATGAACAGCCCGGGTGGAAAATTCAGCCCCCAGTGCAGCCAGGCTTCCTGGAAAGAAAGTGGTGCAGTTTGGGATGCCTGGGGACACTTGCCCCTTCGGAAGTGGGGAGGGGAACTCAGATCCAGCTGTCATCGCAGGCAGGGCTAGGGGTTCAGTGTAGCCAGGTATTCGAATATTCAAGAATGGGTAGATTTTTATATGAAATCTCTCCCCTTCTGAAATCTGGAGACTAATTCAGAATTTAAAATCCAAGTCCTACACTGACCAAACAATATGCCTGTGAACTGCATTTGGCTTCTGGGCTGGAGGAGTTTGGACCCCAGAGCTTCACTGGCAAGGTGAACAGTTCCCCACTTGGAGGGTGGGGGCCAGAGCCCCAGAAAGGGGCAGTAACCGCCAAGACTGCAGGTCATGCTGAAGAACTGCCAGGCTGAAGGCAGCTGTGGCCTGCCCAAATATGGCTTCCGTCCTGGGGCCCCCTTGCCCAATCTGCTAGAAGGGGGGTCCTTGCCACTGTAGCTGCGGCCATGGGGCTGCTGCCTGGACCCTGAGTGCAGCTGGATCCTGGCAAGTCCAGCACTGGCCGGTTGGTCCGCTCAGCTTGGGGTTTGGTGGATGAGTGAGTAGCAGAGGTGCCTGTGCAGACCCCCACCCCACTTCTGAGGGACCTCACCTTAGCACTCCTGCCTTCACCTTCACAAATCTTAGTAACTCCCTGCCTTAAGAGCAAAAAGAAGAAAATAAAAGTCTCATCACCCAACCTATCCTCTGGATCTGGGGTTCCCATACATTTTCACAGGGTGGGAAGATCTTACGTTTAAATCACTTTATGTACATAAACTCATAAGTCATATTCGTTTTCTAAAAAGTGCAGTAATTTTTATGCCTACTGCACATAACCTGTTTAATCACTCTATACATCACAAACACCTTTGCCTGCTAATGGATCTCTTTCCATCCCGCTTCTGACACCTGCACGGCATTCCTTCCTATGAATTTATCATAATTTATATAAACCGTTCCCTGTTGGACATTTGGGGGGATTTTCATTGTTGTTTTTCAATTTTAAAGAATGTCAGAGTGAACATTCTTGCTGTATTCCTTTGTGTCATTTCAGGATAAATTTCTAGAAGTGGAATTGTTGGCTCAAAGGGTATGCCTGATTTTAAGACTTTTAATACTTCCCTACAGATCACCTTACAGAAAGACCCAGTGGTGCATGAGTGTGCCTTTTTTCATACAGCAAATTTTCATTTTTAAAATCTCGGTTAACTTGACAGGTTAAAGAGGGGCTTGCTTATTGCTTTTTTAAAATAACTTTTATTTTCATGAAGGTAATATGTATGTGTCATTTAAAAAGCATAGGTAATAAAAGGAGTGTAATAACCCCAGCAATCCCCCGCTTTATCCCTCCCCACCTCTCCCAGTCCTGCTCCCCAGAGGCAACCCCCCAGGACTCTTTGAGCTCTTTCCCTGGCGTGTATTACTACTTCTATATTTATTTCCACATCACGTGCATATACTGCAGGTGTAAAATGGCCAGCCAATTGTCCCAGCTTTATTTATTTTATTTATTTATTTATTTATTTATTTATTTATTTATTGAGCACTCACTCTTTGCTTATTTTTTTTAAAATGCTAACTTCATCATTTGCTTAATTCTTGTATTTCCTGGGGCCGCTTTGGGACTCCTCTGTTTTGGTCTGTCTATTCTAGTACCAGAACCCACTATTTTAATGATTGTAGCTTATGAATACATTTGTAATATCTTAGAGTGGAAGCAAACCACCTCATTATGCTTGTGTGATATCACATTTTTATTCTTTTAGGTACGCTCGTGGAAATGTTGGGTCAAATTTCAAATACTATCCAATAGTGAGTTGTATTGGGATTGTGTTTCATTTGTAGGTAAATTTAGGATAAGTTGGCAGATAAACTGACCTTTTACTTTATTTGTTTATTATGTCTTACCATATTGAGTCTTCTGATTCATTTATGCAACAAATATTTATTGAGAACCAGTTGTCTGTCAGGCGGTATCTGAGGCATTGGGGATACGTCAGGAAACAAAGCAGAGGAAGATCCCAGTCCCCCATGAAGCCAACATGAGAGTTGCTTTGAGGAGCCAAGCAGGGTAAAGGGGATTGGCAGTGGGGGGTGGGGGAGGAGGGAATGGGGGGCTCAGAGTAGGCCTCATTGTCAAGGTGAGATTTGGGGGAACTGAGGGCGTGGGTCATGCAGGTGATCTGGGACAGTGGTTCTCAACCTGGGGAAATTGTGCCCCCCCAGGGGAATTTGGCAACAGCTGGAAGATGCTATTGGTATCTAATGGGTACCACCAGGCGAGGGATGCTGCTCCACATCCTACAATGCACAGAACAGCCCCCACAGCAAAGAATTGTCTGGCCTCAAATGTTGATGGTGCCGAGGTTGAGAAATCCTGATCTAGGCAAAGATTTTCCTGGCAGAGGGGCACTTAGTGAAAGGTCTTAAGGCAGGAGTGAGGAACAGTAAAACAGTGGAGAGATGCAATGGGAGGGCAGCTGGGAATGAGGTCACTGGTCGGAGGGCAGATGGGAAGAGGGCTGACAATTTGGGTTGTGCAGGGCAGGATAAGGAATTTGACTTTACTCCATATGAGGTAGGGAGCCACTGTGGGATTTTGAACAGAGGAGTGCCATATCAAATTATGTTTTGAGAGGGTCATTCTTTTCTTGCTACCATGATAAAGGACAAGAGAGCTGACAGGCTGTTACAGTGAGAGATGGTGGTCTGGGCCAAGACAGTGGCAGTGACATGGAGGGAATGGGTCTGATTCCAGATAGATTTTGAAGGCAGAGCCAACAGGATTTCCTTATGGCTTAGATGGGGTGTGAGGAAAAGAAAGCTTTTGTCCAAGCAACTTGAAAGATAGAATTACCCACAACTGAGATGGAAAGGCAGTGGGCAGAACAGGTGTTGGAGGGAATTCAGTTAAGAACACACTGTATTTGAGATGTCCAATGCACATCCCACTGCAGATGTTGAATATTTGGTGGGATATATGAGTCTGGGGTTACAGAGAGAGGTGAGAGCTAGAGATGTAAATTTGGGAGTCCATCATGTGGTTTTTGAAGCCATAAGACTGATTGAGGTCAATAAAGGAGTGAGTGTAGATAGAGAAGAAGAGAGGACCAAAGACTGAGACCTGGAATATTCTAACATGAAGAAGTCAGGGAGATGAGGAGGGACCAACCAAAGAGACCAAAAAGTGACCAGTCAGGTAGGAAGAAAGCAAGAGTGTGGTGTCCTAGAACCAAAGTGAAGAAGGTGCCTCCTGGAGGAGCGTGTGGTCACCTGTGTCAGATGCTGGTGGCAGGTCAGGTAGGATGAGGACCAAGGATTGACTGGTGGATCCACTATGTGCCCTGGCAAGAGGGGCTTTGGTGGAGTGGGAGAAACAACGTTCTGATTTAAGTGGGTCTATGAGACAATGGCAAGAGATGAGATTGTGAATGTGGGTAACATGTTTTTCTGTGAAACTGAGCAAAGAAATGGAAAGCAAAAAGAGTTGAGAGAGGTTTTTTGTTGTTGCTTGGTTTTTCTGATGGGAAAAATAACAGGATATATTTTTTCTGATGGGAAAAATAACGGGATATATATATTTTTAATAAATTTATTTATATTTATTTTTGGCTGCGTTATGTCTTTGCTGCTGCGCCCGGGCTTTCTCTAGTTGCAGTGAGCAGGGGCTACTCCCCGTTGCGGTGCATGGGCCTCTCATTGCCGTGGCCACTCCCATTGCAGAGCACGGGCTCTAGGCACACGGGCTTCGGTAGTTGTGGCACACGGGCTCAGTAGTTGTGGCCTGCGGACTCAGTTGCTCCGCAGCATGCGGGATCTTCCCAGACCAGGGCTCGAACCTGTGTCCCCTGCATTGGCAGGCAGATTCTCAACCACTGCGCCACCAGGGAAGTCCGTAACAGGATATTTTTATGTTGATGGGAATGATCCAGTAGAATGTGGAAAATTCTATAGGCTGTTTCGAAGTCCCTGAGAAGGTAAGAGAGCATTGGAGCTGGTAGAAGTGGAGGGATTAGCCCTTGGAGTACAGACACGTAACCTCTGGCAAAGCATAGAGAAGGCTAAGAAGGCAGAATAGTGGGTGCCAATATGGCGATTGGAATCTGGAAGTTCTCTGTTTCTCTCTGTCTTGCTCTCTCTGCCCACCTCTCTTGTATAATTACATACTGTACCAATTCACCCATTTAAAGTGCACAGTTTAATAGTTTTCAGGGCATTCTCTGGAGGTCCACGCTCTCACTGCCGAAGGCCCAGGTTCAATCCCTAGTCTGGGAACTAAGATCCTATGAGCCTCGCAGTGTGGCCAGAAAAAAAAAAAAAGAAGTTTTCAGGATGTCCACATAGTTGTGCAACCATCGACACAGTCAATTCTAGAACATTTCCATCACCTCAAAAAGAAACTGTGTACGTATTAGTGGTCACTCCTTATTTATTCCTCCCCAATCCTATGCAACCACTAATCTACTTTCTGTCTCTGTAAGTTTGCCTATTCTGGACACTTCATATAAATTGAGTCGTATAGTATGTGGTCTTTTTTTTTTTTTTTTTTTAGCTTTTTTTCACTTAGCATAATGATTTCAAGGTTCATCCATATTGTGGCACTTCATTCCTTTTTATGGCTGATAATATTCCCTTGTAATGTATATACTACCTTTATTATTTTATCCTTTTATCAGTGATGGGAATTTGGATAGTTTCCACCTTTTGGCTATGATTAATGAAGCTGCTGTGTACACATTATGGGACAAGATTTTTTGTGAATGTGTGTTTTCATTTTTGGGGGCATAGACAGAGGAGGGGAAATCATGGGTCATTTGGTAACTCTGTGCTTAACTTTATGAGAAACTGCCAGACTGCTTTCCAAAATGGTTGTACCATTTTACATTCCCACTAGCTATGTATGGGTGTTCTCATTTTTCCACCTTCTTGCCAATTTGTTATTGTCTGTCCTTTTGATTTTAGCCATCCTAGTGGGTATGAAGTAGTATTTGATTTGCATTTAGTATTTGATTTCATTGTAGTTTTGATTTGCATTTCTCTAATGATTAATGATATTGAGCATCTTTTCATGTGCTTATTGGTCACTTGTATATCCTTGGAAAATGTCTATTCAGATCCTTTGCCCATAAATTAATTTTTTTTAATTATCAAATTGTAAGAGTTCTTTGTATATTCTGGATACAAGTTCCTTATCAGATATATGATTTACAAATATTTTATCCCATTCTGTGGGTTATCTTATCACTTTCTTGATAGTGTCATTTGCAGCACAAAAGTTTTTAATTTTTATGAAGTCCAGTTTATCTTTTTTTTTTTCTTTTGTTGCTGTGCTTTGGTATTGTATCTAAAAAGGCCTTGCCTAACTCAAGGTCATGAAGATTTACTCCTTTCTACTTTTTATTTATATATGTTTTTAATTTAATTTTCCTTTCTAATAAAATTGGCAAATCTTCCCAGGGCAATATTAAATAGTAGCTGGCTTCCCTTCTTCTATTCCTGACTTTAATGTTTCATTATTAATCATGATGCTATCTATGAGATAAGATTTTCAGAATTTAAAAAAACAAAGTATCTCATCTTACTAGTGTTTATATGTAATCAAGGGCTTCCCCCTCCCCTGCAAATGTATTTAATCTATCTATGTAGATAAACATGGTTTTGATCCTTTGATCTATTGGTGCAATAAGTTATATTAATAGATATTCTAATATTGAGTCATTCTGTAATGCATTTCTGGATTAATCTTAATTTGTTGGGGTACATAATTATTTTATTATACTGCTTGTTCGATAGCCAGAAGTTTTATAATTTCCTTTGTGATTCTTTGTCTCATGAGTTATTTAGACTCTTAAGCATTTCAAAGCCATATTTTTCTGTTCTGCTTTCCAGTTTTACTGCATTGTAGCCAGAGATTGTGGTTTGTATGCTATTGATTCTTTAATTTTAGTTGAGAATTGCTTTGTTTCCTGGTTAGTATACGGTCATATTTTGTTCCATTATGTTTGAAATAATACATATCCTCTAATAGTTGGGTGCAGAATTCTACTATCTGTAACTATATACATTATTTAGCTCAATCTTGTTAATTGTATTGTTTGTATCTTCTATATCTTTAAATTTTTGTCATTTTACTTATCAATTTCAGAGTGAGATGTATTAAAATCTCCTAATATGGTTATCAATTCATTGATTTTTTTCTTTGTAATCTTATCAACTTTTACTCTATATTTTTTTAAAAAGCTATATTATTGGGCACATACAGGTTCAAGACTTATATCTTCCTAGTGTGTAAGAACTCTTTTAATCCCCATTGATGCTTTTTTGCCTTAAATTTGGTTTAACCTTATATTAATATTGTAAAAAACAACTTTTTCTTTGTCTTTTATATGGCATAGCTTTATAGTATCTCTTGATTTTCAACATTTCTGAATCATGTTTTGGAAGTTTCTTGTAGCAAGATTAATCTGTGTGTGTGTGTAGTCACTGGTGTATTTGCATTCTTTTTTCTGTTTTATTTTGTGTTTCTACTTTCCTTGCTTTTTTATTGTTTCTTTTTAAAAAATCTTTTCTGCTTTCTAAAAGGTTAATTGTGTTTTCTTTTTTCTTTTTTGCTCCCTCTATTGACTTGAAAGTTATACATTCTGTTTTTTATTCTTTCAGTGATTAATTACCTTCAAATTTTTAATATGCATACTTGGCTTAACACAGTATGAATTAAATAAGTTTCTACCTTTTTCCAAAGCAACACAATGACTGTAGAACACTTTAATTCTGATTATATTCCCATCTCATATCTTTTGTCTAATTTTAGCACCATATTGTTGACAAATTCCCCAATTTTTAAATCATTATTACTGTTATTATTATTTACAGTTACTGATTATTTAGGTTTACAACTGTTTACCAACTTTTTGCTTATTGCATCTTGCTCCTTCTCTCTGGGTTCCATTTCTAACTGCCCCCTCATAACCCTTTAGTAGTCCTTTCTGGGAAGACCTGTGTGGAAGACCAAAGACTCTCTGGGACTTTGTTCATTTAAATATGATTTTGCCCTTAATGGTTAAATCAGGTATAGAATTCTTGGATGATAGTTATATTTCTTTAGCTCTTTGAAGACTTAGTCCATTGTTTTCTGGTGTCCACTATTCCTCAGAGAAGCTGGGAGTTAGTCTGTCAGTAATTTGTGGATAATATCTTTATCTCCAGTAGTTTTTGTGATTTTCTCTTTGCTTTGATATTCCTCAGCTTCATTCAAATATATCTACTTATATAATTTTATTTCTCCTGCTTGGAAGTTAAAACACTTATTTATTCAATCTGATGACTTTCTTAAGTTCTGAAAAATTTTCAGTCATCATCTCTTCCAATAGTTCTTTTCCTTCATTCTCAATGTTAGCCTTTGAAATGCCAACCACATGTATGGGGACAGTATAGCATGGTGGTTAAGAATATGGACTCTGCAGATAGCTACATGGATCTGACTCTACTTCAGTGCATAACAGTTGAGGAGAATTATATAAACTCTTTCTCAGTTTTCTCATCTACAAGTTGGGCATAATAATATTACCAAACTCTTAGGTTGTTGTGATAATAAATGAGTTAATGTATGTAAAGTGCTTAAAATAGCTCCCGGAACATGGTCATTTCTTTGTAAGTCTTAGTTATTAGTGTTCTCTGGAATGCTCCAGAGACCCTACACTGACACTAGCACGTTTGCTTCAGATCATTACTGTAAGTTTTCTAGAAGGATCTGACTTTCTTTTAGTCCCTGGGGATGCATTTCTGCCAGAGTCTCTATGGTTATTAGTATTATCTGAGACCTTCTCATTCTTTTCTCTTCCTTGTAACCTCAGTCTCATATTTTCTATGTATGAATTTTGGGTGATTATATCAGATTTATTTCCTAGATCACTACATCTCCTGGTTTACTAATTAATCTATTATTAAACTCTTGTACTGTGTTTTTAATTTCAACCATTATATTTTTTATTTCTAGAAATTCTATGGAGACCTTTTAAATCTACATGCTTGTTTTCGTAGTTTTTGTTCCTTCATTATTTTAAGTCTTTCTTTTACTCACTTAATAATTTAAAACATAATTATAGTATCTTTTGGGGTTTTTCCTTATTGCATCATGGAGTGCTAGTCCTTCTGTTTGTTTATCAGCTGATTTCACTCACAGTGAATCATTTCCTTGAGCAGATTATAATTTCTATATGATATTCTAGGGAAACAAAAAAATTATCCAAGCTAATTTAAGATTGGTGATTTCTTTCTTTCTTTCTTTTTTTTTTTTTTTTTAATGGTAGCCCTGTGCTTCCTGGGTTGTAAAAGTGTTGCTTCGGTACATTTCAAAAATTGTTTCTGCTGGGAGTTCCATGGATGCACCAGTTGGGACCCATTTTCCCCATTATTTCTACATGCGGGGAGTCTAACACCACATCCGTAGTGTAAATTTGGATTTCATGACCATAGTGCAGGGATGGGATTTCCTTTCTTTCTGGAAACTGCCCCCCTACAAGATCTTTTGTATTTCCCCAGACATAGGTTGAGTGTTCCAGGCCCCATTTCACTGAGGTGAGATCCCCTCTAGAGCAAGAGCTCAGTTTTAGCTCCTCTTCTTATGAGAGGTGAGAGCCAGGCTGTATCTCCTGCCCCTTGTGGACACTAACGCCCCAGCTCTGCCCTCTTCCGTCTGCCATCTGCTGTTCAGGGCCTCGGGGGCACCAGCTGACAGTTTATCGCTCCAGTTCACACATCTCTCCATTTTTTGCACCCAAGGATTTCCATTTTTTCCCTTAAGCCTGATTATGTATTTAATTATTTTATATTATATTTTATCCAGCATTTCCATACATTTGGAACTGGGGGTGGTGATGGTGGGGGCTGTGTGTGTCTGCCATGATCTTTTATTTAGGATTTTTACATCTAGAGTGACAAGCAAGATTAATCTATGATTTTATTTTTGTTTCATCTTTGGCAGGTTTTGGTGCCAGGGTTATGCGTTATTCATAAAATTAATTAGGAAGTTTCTCTCCTTTCTTTATCCTCCAGAACATTTTAAATAGCATAGAAAATTTCTGTTCCTTGAAGGTTTGAAATGTTCCAGTGAAATCTGTCTGAGGACAATGCCTCTGGGGGTGGGGATGATTGTTTTCCACACTTACTTTCTATTCAGCTTTTCTACTTCTTAAATCAGATTGTGTAACTTCTGCCTCCCTAGACTATCATACATTTAATCAAGATTTTAAAATTTATTAGCATAGAATTCCACGTGGTATTCTTATATTTTAATAGTTTTTTTTTCCGTCTCTGGTTATATCTCTTTCTCTTTAATGTTTTTCTCTTTCTTTTCTTGATTAGACTTACCAGAGATTCCTATATTATATTGACCTTTTCTAAGAAACAGTTATTGAATTTGTTCATCCTGCTGTTGAACTCTTAAAAATCTGTAGTTTCTTCTTTTATCTTTAATCCCCTTTTAAGGTTTATTATCTTGTTCTTTTTCTCATTTTAAGTTGAATGTCCAGTTCGTTTATTACCTTTCTTCTTTAAGAATAAAACACTTAAAGTGTTAAAACTTTCCTCTGAGTACAGTTCTGGCCACATTCCATAAGTTTTGGTGTGCATAAGTTGCCATTATCATAATTTTTCATGGTCTAAAAGTGCTGTTTTTATTTTCTCTTTGATATGAGAGAGGTGTTCAGGAGAGTATTTTAAAGCTCTTTATTTTTTCTTTTGTTATTAATTTCTAGTTAGTATTGTATCCCATACATTTTTTTAAAACTACCATATTTACATGAAATTTAAATTGATGCTGATTGTAATGCATACCACTATTTTATATGCCAATAAGCAGAAGAAAACCCAAAACACTGCTAGTTAAACTCTTAACATCCCATCTATTGTAAGATGTATCTTGGTTTCCTCAATGTTATGAAAAAATAAATCTTAGAATGTATGAAATATGGAGTTTATCATTTATTTTATTAAAAAATTTTTTTATTGAAGTATAGTTGATTTACAATGGTGTGCCAATCTCTGCTACACAGCAAAGTGACTCAGTTATACACATACAGACATTCTTTTTTTATATTCTTTTCCATTATGGTTTATCACAGGATACTGAGTATAGCTCCCAGTGCTATACGTTAGGACCTTGTTGTTTATCCATTCTAAATGTAATAGTTTGCATCTACCAACCTCAAACTCCCAGCCCATCCCTCTCCCTCTCCACCTCCCCCTTGGCAACCACAAGTCTGTTCTCTATGTCTTTGAGTCTGTTTTTTGTTTTGTAGATAGTTCGTTTGTGCCATATTTTATATTTCACATATAAGTGATATCATATATCATTCATTTTAAATTTAAGTACATTGTGGTCAGAGAATGTGATCTGTAGTGTATTACTTCCTTGCAATACATTGTAACCTGGTATGGTGGTCAGTTTTTATATATGTTTTATATATGTTTACATGTTCTTGAAAATAATGTATCTTCTCTATTTGCTGGCTATAGGAATACACACACATATTTATATTTGCATATTCCACAAATACACACATTCACACACATGCATATATAAAATCAATCTTGAAACGGTGCTTTTCAAATTTTCTGTACCCTTGCTAATTTTTTTCATTGGTTTGATCTTTCCATTTCTGAGTGAGACCTGTTAAAATCTCCCACTCTGGTGGTAGATTTGTTAATTTTCCTTGTGATTGCCCCTTTCTGCTTTATGTATTGTGAGGTTCTGTTGTTAGATGGCTACAAGTACCTAATTGTTACACCTTCTTTTTCAGATTGTTCTTTTTCTCATTGTGTTGTGCCACTCCTTGCCTCTATTAATGCCTTTTTTGCCTTGAATTCACTTTTTTTTTTTTTTTTTTTGCAGTACGCGGGCCTCTCACTGCTGTGGCCTCTCCCGTTGCGGAGCACAGGCTCCGGACGCGCAGGCTCAGCGGCCATGGCTCACGGGCCCAGCCGCTCCGCGGCATGTGGGATCTTCCCGGACCAGGGCACGAACCCGTGTCCCCTGCACCGGCAGGCGGACTCTCAACCACTGCGCCACCAGGGACGCCCTTGAATTCACTTTTATTTGATAATAATATCAATAATATCATGTCAGTTTTCCCTTGGTTAGTACTTCCTGGCATTCCGCTTTCCAGCCACTTCCAGCCTTTCTGTATTGCTTTTTAAAGGGTTTTACCATCAAGATTGATGGTTTTCATCTGGCTGGCAGTAGGCCAGATGAAAGCACCTGTTTCCGAAGACAGCAGAGAACATGAGAAAGTGCATAGGCTGGGGATCCTGCGTGTGCATGTCTGTATCCTGGCTCTGCTCTCTACCAGCCTGGGTGATGCACACATTCCTTTAACCTCCAGGGCCTCAGTTACCCCATGTATAAAATGTGATCATAACAATACCTAGCTCATGCACTTGTTTGGAGGATTAAATAAGCCAATACATGTAACATGCTTAGTTTGGCATATAATGAGCATCGCTAAATGTTAGATGGGCTTCATCTCTTAATATTTATTGTTATCACTAATATTTTGGATTTATTTCTATCACCTTATTTGTGGCTTCTGTTTACTTTCCTTTCTTGTTTTCAGTCCAGTCAATACAATTTTCTTTCTTTTTCTTTCTCTCGATTGATTTGAAAACTATCAATTTTTTTCTATCATTTGAGTACCCTCAAAATGTTAACATACATATTTAACTATAAATTTTCTACCAAGTCTAAAGTTATTATCTCTGTCATCCTCCAAAACAATCAAGGATCTTTGCACATAGGGACTGCACACCAAACACTTTCTCCCTCCATCTTCCTTGTTATAGTTGAGAATTTTTTGGTACCTTAATGCAAAAATAGTATTTTTAATATGTATGGTTGATAGTTAATTAAATTTGCCAACAAATTTTACCAATGTTCCTGTTTTTTAAATCCCACTCATTCTCTCTGAGTTCATTTTTCTTGCAGAAATGTATCCTTTAGTAATTCTTTTATTTTAGCTGGCACACCCTCAGCTTTGGGTGTCTGAAAATGTCTTTATTTTGCCCTCATTCTTGAATAATTGAATAGAATGACCTTTATTTCCCTACAGCACCTACAAAAAATAATATTCCTCCACTGTTTTCTGGGCATCTCTTGATGCTAAGATGTCTGCTGTGGTCTAACTGTTGGTAGATAATCAGTCTTTCCGGTAAACTTTAAGATTTACCTTTTTGGTATTCTGGAGTTTTACCAAGATGGGTGAATTTTTAAAATTTTTACCCAGGTTTTAGCATTGCGTGTACATTTTCAGTACAAAAAAAACTATGTTTCTTCCATTCTGGAACATTCTCAGCCATTATCCCTCAATTTATTGCTTTTTCTACCAGTACCCCGTTCTCTTCTGCAACTCTGTATTAGATGAATGAGGTGATTCTTTTCAGCAGTTGTATAGGATTCCAGAGTTTGGAAGGACCAAAATTTAATTAAACATTCTTCTACTAATGGGAGTTTATATTTTTTGAACTTTTTTCTATTGAAAATAATTCTGTAGCCAACATTTTTATCTCTCTTTTTTTCATTAGAGTCTATTCTACTGCATCATGGTAAAGTAATGACTTTTTTTTAAAAAAATGATTTATTTATTATTTATTTAATTTATCTTTTGGCTGCCTCAGGTCTTAGTTGCGGCACGCAGGATCTTTCGTTGCAGCATGCAGGCTTCTCTCTAGTAGTGACATGCGGTTTTTCTCTTCTCTAGTTGTGGCGCGTGGGCTCCAGAGCGCATGGGCTCTGTAGTTTGCAGCATGCGGGCTCTCTAGTTAAGGCACGTGAGCTCAGTAGTTGTGGTGCGCGGGCTCACTTGCCCTGAGGCATGTGGGAATCTTAGTTCCCCGACCAGGGATCAAACCCGCGTCCCCCGCATTGCAAGGCGGATTCTTTACCACTGGACCACCAGGGAAGTCCCAGTAATGACTTCTATTGAGATTTTTTTCTGTAGTCTAATATAAGCCCATATTTCTAAATATTCTAAGAGTGATTGAGAGAACTGTATACTGTTTGCTGAGCACAAAGCTGTGAGAGAGAACGCCAGATTTTATTAGTCAAGTCTTTAATATTCTCGCTTAATTTTGTTTGCATAATTTATTCATTTAAAAAGTGTTAAAATCTTTATGACTGGCTATTTGTCAAGTCTCCTTTTGCCTTTAATCATTTGCTTTATAGACTCTGAAGCTGTGTTGTGAGATGTATTGGTGCCCATCTGTGGAGGTCACTCCATGGGGCTGACCCTTGGCGTCCCCCTGAAGCTTTCGTGAACCTCCTTTGTGGCTCTTGGGCTCTGCCAGGCACCCTGACCTCCCAGAGGCTGACCTGTCACCCGTCCTGTGCCCGCTGCACTAGGCTTGCTAGAATTCCTGGCTGTGCCTGATTTCCTGCCCCATGACCTGACCAACTTTCCTCCATGGATACAGGCTGCACACCCCCACCCCGCCCATTTCTATATTTATTTGATTCTTTCAAAGTAAGCTTGAAAGAAAAGAAGTTAGACAAATGGTGTTTGGTGTCATCCTTAACACAGAAGTCCCTTTCCTTCCGACAACTGCTTTTCCAGGCATGAATGTGCTTTCCTTACTCAGCTTGACCACCTTCCTTAGCCCCAGCACCCTCAGGTGTCCACCTGTACATGTGTTCATGGCAGGAAGGAAGGTTTCTAACAAACATCCCAGCCCCATGTGAGGGCACGGAAGCTGTGTGGAGCTGGCAGCCTTGTCTTGATTCCAATCAATGAATGAAAAGGGACCCACGGTTGAGCCCCATGTGTGTGGTCATCCAGCCGGTCAGTAGTCCAGTGGGATTTTCACCCGGGTCCTCTATTCCTGGCTGCTTCATGAATTTCAGCTGGAGAGAGCTCAGCACCCCCTGGAGCCCCTCTCTCCTTCCCCAAGGAAGGGTCAGTCTGGCGCCCCATTGGACCAACACGGCTGGACCTTCAGGAGAGAGGCGGTACCCACCTCCCAGCCACAATCTTCCCTGCAGCCTGCACAGCCCCTGCACAGTGTGTGTGGGACCCCTGCTCCTTTGGCCGATGTTTACCCAGCGCCACTCAGACTGCCCTTGGGTGGGTGGAGCAACTCCCTCCCACAGATCTGTTCTCCATCAGCAGCCGGAGTGGGTCTTCTTAAAGAGAAAATCGCACATATTTGGTGGGAGAGGTTCATACCCCTCCCCCATCCCTTGCCTGCCCTGCTCCTCCTTCAGTTCTCACCTTGCACATCCTTTTGCCCAGGCCAGAGCCACATGCCATGGTCCCTTGCCTCAGGACTGTCTTGGCATCACTGGGAACTCTTTGAGGGCAGTCTATACAAGCTGGCACATAGTGGGTGCAGTGCTCAGTGAGGGTTTGTGGAACAAAAGGAGGAGATAAAGGTGGGGGGGATGATGAAGGCAGGGGGCAAAGAGGAGGAGATACAAAGGCGGGGGGAGGTGCTCATGAGTCAAGTTCCAGGCTCTGCCTGTTCCCAACGCCCGCCTTTGCTGCACTGTTCCCAGTGGGTGCCAGCTCTGAATGCCTGTTTAAGTCACTCCGCGAAGCTCAGCTTCTCAATCTGTTTTTTATTTGCAAGGGCCAGATTCATCTTCCTTTTTTAAAAGTCAAGCTTCTGAGAAAGTCATTTAAATTCACAGTGATTCTCCTTTCAAATAGCTCGTTCGAGTGGTGTTTTTGGAGTCATGGTTCTTAGGGATTCTGCCGGGAGGGGCTGAGGGTCATGCAGAGACTCCTCGAGGGGGCACAAGTTGTAGACAAGGACCAGGGCCTCCGGGGGTGGGGAGTGCCTTCAAATAGATGGGGCGGGGTGTGTGCCAGGGGCCTGCAGTGCATCAACTGAAAGGTTACTTTCTGATGTGACCCTAGGATGTTGGCTCCTCTTTCCTGGGAAGAAGGATAGCTGGTTATGCTAAGCTCAGCAGCCACTCCAGATGTTTGTGTACATTGAGATTAGAGTTTGCAACACCCAACCTTCAAATATCCTAGATGGTTAAAAAGCATGTATGTACTGCCTTGGAAAAATGTCCAAAATGTATTGTGAAATTAAAAAGCAGACTGTGAACAATGTGTACTTATATACCATTTATGGCTTAAAAATATGTGCATGCAAAAAAAAGCCACAACTGTATATTCTCTATTTACATAATTGTAAATACATAGCTAGAAAGAAGTCTGGAAGGAATTATGCCAAATTATCCCAGTGTGGAGTGGATTGGATTGGGGTGACTTTCAAAGGGATCTTTAATTGTACTGTTTGAAGTTTTTTCCTATGAGAATATATTCCTGTGTGTATGTGTCATTTTAAGAGATGTATGGATTTAGAATTGAGATTCTATATGGTTTACCCTGAGCTTCTGGGATTTTCATTTTTATATCTTTGAGTGATGGTGTTGAATGGCTTACTCAAAGTTTATTGGACATCCCAAAAGTTTATTTGACTGCTGATTTATAAGTGAATTATATTTGCAGTTCAGGTCAGAGGTCAGCAGACTTTTTCTTAAAGGGCCAGGTAGCAAATATTTTAGGTTCTGTGGGTCGAAAGGTCTCTGCTGAAACCATTCAGCTCTGCAATCATAACATGAAGCAGCCATAGATAATAGGAAAACAAATGAGCATGTCTGTGTCCCAATAAAACTTTATTTACGGAAACAGGTTGCTGGTGGGTTTGGGCCTGTGAGCCGTAGTTGGCTGACTCTTAGGGGTTTAAGACACAGATGGGTATGAAAGTAGAGAAAAATATCAAATGGAAATATTTTAGGCATCTAATCAGAACCATCATATCAAAAGAATTGTTTGGGCATCTGCAAAACTGAAGGAAAAAGAAAAAAAAACATTGCTTTTCTTAAGCACAGTCCTACAGCCTCTTCCAGGGTGAAGCTAGGCTGCCGGAGCCCAGGAAGGAGAGGCAGGACTTCTCCTCTGTGGCTCTGGGGGAAGCAGGCCCTCTGAGAGGTGCTTCCCGACCCTGTGCTGGTCTGGGAGGGGCCTGAACTTGCACACGGTTGCACTCAGTAAGCTTTGTTTGCCTGAAGAGGACTCTGAGTGGCCTGCCCAGCCCTGGGGAGGTGGTGGACAGGGTCAGATTGGGGCAGATAAGCCCCTGGACCACCCTCGGCCCTCCTGGCTGGGGCATCAGAGCCCCTCTCCCTCACCCGGCTTTCTCCCGGGCCAGGGGGCTGAGGTTAAGCGCCATGGGCTGCAGGACAGGAAGGACCTATTAGCGCCCAGCTACGTAGGCCACGTTTATTAGACACGTGGCTTAAGATGGAGCACTTGTTTCTGGGACTGAGCACCTTACACCCCATGGGACCCAAGAGTATGTGTGTCTCCTCTCCTTCATGGTAAGTGAGCACGTGTATGTGCGTGTGTCCCTGCACATACACATGCAGACGCCTGCAGAGGGGTGTGGCTGGGAAACAATCTCTAACAGGCGAGCACTTGAGCATCCCCTCCTCCCAGCCTCATAAGGAGAATTCTGTCTTCCTGGTGTTTCCCATGCCTCTGTGTAGTCAGGGTAATGAGAAGAAGAAAGACAGATCCCATTGGTCCTGGAAGGAAGAGGGAACAGGGTTACCCAGGAAAGAGCAGAGTTACCACAGCAAAGAAAAGAAGGGAGTGGAGGGTGAGAGGGGCTGGGTGGGCTATGGAGCTCAGAGGTGGGTGTGAGGAGAGAAGGGGTTTGGGGCATTTGGGCAGGGGGAGGAGAGGGACAGGGACAACTGGTGTGCATACACGCAAGATACCGAAGCAGGATGGGGACGGAGGGCTCTAACAGGCAGCTGGGTATTACCAATGGGATCCCTTTGTTATCTTAGTGAGCTTTGGGGATAGATTTAATTAGAGGTTGGTTGTAAATTGAGTATTTTTTTAATAAATGTATTTATTTTTGGCTGTGTTGGGTCTTTGTTGCTGCATGCGGGCTTTCTCTAGTTGCAGCAGGCGGGGGCTATTCTTCTTGCGGTGCGCAGGCTTCTCATTGCAGTGGCTTCTCTTGTTGCACAGCATGGGCTCTAGGTGTGCAGGCTCAGTAGTTCTGGCTCACGGGCTCTAGAGCACAGGCTCAGTAGTTGTGGTGCAAGGGCTTAGTTGCTCTGCGGCATGTGGGATCTTCCCGGACCCGGGCTCGAACCCGTGTCCCCTGCATTGGCAGGTGGATTCTTAACCACTGCACCACCAGGGAAGTCCCTAAGTGGGTATTTTTAGAATTCAATTTATTTAAACTAAAAAAAAAACCCCACAAAACAGTTCACTATTTCTCCCACCCCCCACCCCCTGCCTCTGGCAACCACCAATCTGTTATCTGTATTTGTGATTTTACTTTTGTTGCTTTGGCTTTCAGTGTCAGTTTCAAAAAAATCATTGCCAAGACCTATGTCAAGGAGCTTACAACTTATGTTTTCTTCTAGTTTTATGGTTTTAGGTCTTACGGTCTTTAATTCATTTTGAGTTAATTTTTGTGTATGGTGTAAGATAGTGGTCCAGTTTCATTTTTTTTACATGTGGCTGTCCGATTTTCTCAACACCATTTACTGAAGAGACTCTCCTTTCCCCATTATATCTTATTGGCTTCTTTGTAATAAATTAATTGACCAAGTATGCATGGGTTTATTTCTGGGCTCTCTATTCTGTTCCATTGATCCATGTGTCTGTTCTTCTGCCAACCCCACACTGTTTTAATTACTATAGCTTTGTAATATAGCTTGAAATCAGGGATCATGGTACCTCCAGCTTTGCTGTGCTTTCTTAAGATTGCTTTGTCTATTTGTTATCTTTTATGGTGCCATACAAATTTTAGGATAATTCTATTTCTGTGAAAAAGTGTCATTGGAATTTTAATAGGGATTGCCTGGAATCTGTAGATTGCTTTGGGTAGTATTTTAACAGTATTAATTCTTCCAATACGTGAACATGGTATATCTTTCCATTTTTTCCTGTCTTTTTCAATTTCTTTCATTAATATCTTATAAGTTTTCAATATACAGGTCTTTCATCTCTTTGATGAAATTTATTCTTATTCTATTTTTGAGGTATTTGTATAGGATTGTTTTTCTTAATTTCTCTTTCTGATTGTTCATTATTAGTGTATAGAAATGCAACAGATTTTTGAATATTGATTTTGTATTCTGCAACTCTGCTGAATTTGTTTTTTAGTTCCAACAGTTTTTTGATGGGGTCTTTAGGGTTTTCTATGTAATAATGTCATCTGTAAATAGTGACAGTTTTACTTCTTCCTTTCCAGTTTGGATGCCTCTTATTTATTTATTTTTCTTGCCTAATTGCTGTGGCTAGGACTTAATACTATGTTGAATAAAAGTAGCGAGAATGGGCATCCTTGTCTTTTTCCTGATCTTAGAGGAAAAGCTTTCAGCTTTTCACCATTAAGTATGATGTTAGCTGTGGGCTTGTCATATATGGCCTTTATTATGTTGAGGTATGTTCCCTCTATACTCACTTTGTTGAACGTTTTTGTCATAAATGGATGCTGAATTTTGTCAAATGCTTTTTCATCTATTGAGATGATCATATGATTTTTATCCTTAATTTTGTTAATGTGGTATATCACACTAATTTGCAGATGTTGAAACATCCTTGCATCCCTGGAATAAACCCCATTTGATTATGGTATATGATTCTTTTAATGTATTGTTGAATTTGGTATGCTAATGTTTTGTTGAGGATATTTGCATCTATGTTCATCAGAGATATTGGCCTGTAGTTTTTTTTTTCTTGTGGCATCCGTGTCTGGTTTTTGTATCAGGGTAATGCTGGCCTTGTAAAATGAGTTTCCTTCCTCTTCTGTCTTTTGGAAGAGTTTGAGAAGCATTGGTATTAATTCTTCTTTGAATGTTTGGTAGAATTCACCAGTGAGGGTGTCTTGTCCTGGACTCTTGTTTGTCAGGAGGTTTTTGATTACTGATTCAATCTCCTTACTAATAATTAGTCTGTTTAGGTTTTCTGTTTCATCATTATTCAGTCTTGATAGGTTGTATATTTCTAGAAATTTATCCATTTTTTCCCTAGGTTGTCAAATTTGTTGATGTGTAATTGTTCATAATAGTCACTTCTGACCCTTTGTATTTCTGTGGTATCAGTTGTAATGTTTCCTCTTTCATTTCTGATTTTATTTATTTGAGTCTTCTCTCTTTTTCTTGGTAAATCTAGCTAAAGGTTTGTCAATTTTGTTTATCTTTTCAAAGAACTAGCTCTTAGTTTCATTGACCTTTTCTATTGTCTTTTTAGTCTCTATTTCATTTATTTCTGCTCTAATCTTTCCTATCTCCTTCCCTCTACTAATTTTGGGTTTCATTTGTTCTTTTTCTAGTTCCTTGAGGTGTGAAGTTAGGTTGCTGATTTGAGACTTTTCTTTATTCTTGAGTAGGCATTTATTGCTATGAACTTCCCTCTTAGAACTGTTTTCGGGCATCCCATAAATTTTGATATGTTACATTTCCATTTTCATTTGTCTCAAGTATTTTTTATTTCTTCTTGACGTTTTTCTTTGACCCTTTGGTTGTTCAGTAGCATGTTGTTTAATCTCCATACGTTTGTGAATTTTTCAGTTTTCTTCATGTAATGAATTTCTATTTTCATACCATGATGGTGAGAAAAGATACTTGATATGATTTTAATCCTCTTATTTTTTTTTTTTTGGCGGTACGCGGGCCTCTCACTGCCGGGGCCTCTCCCGCTGCAGAGCACAGGCTCCGGACGCACAGGCTCAGCGGCCATGGCTCACAGGCCCAGCCACTCCGCGGCACGTGGGATCCTCCCGGACCGGGGCACGAACCCGCGTCCCCTGCATCAGCAGGTGGACCCTCAACCACCGCGCCACCAGGGAAGCCCTATCCTCTTATTTTTATTAAGACTTGTTTTGTGGCCCAACATATGATCTATCTTGGAAAATGTTCATAAGCACTTGAGAAGAATGTGTAATATGTTGCTTTTGGATGGAATGTTCTGTAAGCATACTTAACAAAGTCCATATAATCTAATGTGTCATTTAAGGCCAATGTTTCCTTATTGATTTTCTGTCTGGATGATATATCCATTGACAAAAGTAGGGTGTTGAAGTCCCCTACTATTATTGTATTGCTGTCTATTTCTCTCTTTAGGTCTGTTAATATTTGCTTTATATATTTAGCTGCTTCTACGTTGGGTGCATTAATGCTTACAAATGTTAACGTCTTCTTGTTTGATTGACCCCTTTGTCTGTAATGCCCTTCTTTGTCTCTTATTACCATCTTTGTTTTAAAGTCTATTTTGTCTGATATAAGTATAGCTACTCCAGCTTTCTTTTGGTTTCCATTTGTATGGAATATCTTTTTCCACCCTTCACTTTCAGTCTGTGTGTGTACTTCCATCTAAAGTGAGTCTCTTGTAGGCAGCATAGGGTCTTGTTTTTTTTATCTACCACCTTTCTATGATTGGAGAATTTGGTCCATCTACATTTAAAGCAATTATTGATAGATATGTGCTTATTAATCATTTTCTGGCTGTTTTTATAGCTCCTCTCTGCTCCTATCTTCTCTTGCTTTCTTCATTTGTGATTTGATGTCTTTCTTTACAGGTATGCTTATATTCCTTTCTCTTTCTCTTTGTGTATTCACTATAGGTTTTTGCTTTGTGGTTACCATAAGGCTTACACATAACAACTTATATCTATAATGGTCTATTTTAAGTTGATAACAACTTAATTTTGATCCCATTGTAAAGCTCAACATTATTACCCCCCCATCCCCCATGTTTTATGTTTTTGATGTCACATTTTACATCTTTTTATCTGGTGTATCCCTTAACTAATTGTTGTAATCATAGTTATTTTTACTACTCTTGTCTTTTAACCTTCATACTATCTTCGTAAGTGATTAAAGTGGGTATTTTTCTGAAAGGGACCTCAGGCATGCCAAAGCCAGCCTCATATGGGCTAGGCCCTATGTGGTCACAGGTGTGTGTGTGTGTGCACGTGTGTGCACTCCTAGGTTTGTACGTACCGAGGCTAGACCACATAGGTGCAGCCAACATCATTTAGCCTTGAAGAGTAGCGTTTGTAGAAGGAGGGTGAACGGTGCATTGATTTTATCTGTGTCCTGGCAGACAATAGTCAGCCCCATGTGGATGTTGCCCAGAGACCCTTTTCCTGGGTCTGGGCCTGGTTGTGGGAAGGGCAGAGGGAAAAGCAATGTAGGAGAAAGCCTTCATGCAGCGCCCAAACGGAATTTCCTCCCCTGCTGGAAGTTAGATCCAATTCACACCCTCGCACAGCCTGAAGGCTGGTGCTGACTCTGTTTGGTAACATCCCAGCAAACGGCCTCCTTGTCTCTATTTCCGTTCCTGCCACTGCTGCTTCTCTCTGCACCTTTCAAGAAGCGTTCCTTCCTTCTGGAAGGCTGGGGTGCCAAGCTCCCCCAGCTCCTTCCCATTTTGGTAAATTAAGGGACAGATCGTGCCAAATTGTTCTCATCTGTTTCACGAGGTTATTCGTAACCGGCTTATTTTCTTTTCCTCCATTGAGTGAACACATTAAAACTAAAATTAAATCATCACCCAAGGCACAGACAACGATCCCCTTCATAATTACATCCTCTTAATTGGCATCTGAGGACCCAGCTCATTTTTATGCTTGCTGGAAGATGTCTCAGGCACATTTAATTTTTTTAGGTTTAAAGGTCAACAAGAATATCTTACCTTAATTTGACACGTGTGCAAGAAATAACGCAAGATGGGTTTATGTTCAGGTAATGCACAAAGAAATCCATAAATCAAGCTGGGGGAGTATTAGATGATGCCATATCGGAACCATCTGCCTTCGATCTGCGAAGAATCGATACCGCAGAGAAAGCACCAAAGATGGAGTGATTTATGCCTTTGTGTCGGGGGAGAAATATTGGCCATTTTTAGAGTTACTTCATATCATCCTAAAACAACAGGGCCTGAGGGAAAGCATGAGAGTGGCCATAACGCTGCACATGTCAGAGAGCAAATCTGACGCTTGGTTTTTAATCGTCTCTGCTTGAGAAAGGATGATTCTGAGGTACCTTCATGCCCACCACTCTGCCCCCTCAGCTATTGTATGCAGGAAGGCTGCCATGAGTGCTGAGTCATGCCCAGAGATGGTGTGGAAGGGAATTAACTAAACTGCATCTGAGTGATTGTTGCCAGGGGAGAGATAGAGGCTTAGAGCTTGGGGACCCTGGGTTTTCCATGCTAGGCATGCTGCTTAAACCCCTGCCTTCCTTTTGAGAACCTTCACTGGTCTTCATCATGGGGCTGGGAGAACACACAGCCTCGTGGGGAACTCCACCCTCCACCGTGCTGGGTGTTGGGGCTTGGTCCTAACCAAGATGGGAAGAGGTATTGTGGCTTTGTGGGGAGGGAAAGAAAGTCTCTGAGCAATTAGGGCTTGGAAAACAAGTGGCGTTGTTTCACCACCTTCCCCAGAGGTGGTCATGGAGAGCAGCACTTCTCCAGGGAGATGGGAGGAAGAGGGACAGGCAGATGAAGCTCTGGCAGGTGTATCAGGATCCGGGGAGGGAGAGGAGGATTTGAAATGCTTGAAAAAGAATATTTCATAATTGGAGAGGTGTTTTGTGGGGAGGGTTCAAAGTATAAAATTATATTTTCATAATCAAACTATAGAAAGGAAAGCTTTTCACAATTCTTCTGGTGGGTGGGGCTCTGCAGAATTTTGAACAAAAGAGATTTTGCTCTGTGACACTTGTGTATATTGTGGACTGTCATTGTGTTGCCATGTGCACTGTGGTTCCCATTACATGTCATAAACAGAAGCATTTTCTGGTTTAAAGTGAGGATATGTTTTGAGGAAAAGTTTTGATTTTTGTATTTACTAGAGAGTAGCACAGAAAAGGGACTGTGAGCTTGTTACTTCTTCAGTTTTATCCTTTCCAAGAGTTGAAGTTGGTCCTAACACTACACAAGCTGGAAATCAAAGTAAGATCATTTTCATCACCACAGGCGCCAGTACACTGTGCTCACGACTTTTTATGTGAAACAAACCCACAGCCACGTTCCTACTTCTTGGAGCCTGGGTGTGGATGGATGCCGGGCCTGCCCCACTACCCTCTGGCTGCTGGCCATGGAGGTCCCACTGCCATCTGCAAATCAAATTGAGCATCAGGACTCAGGTTTTGCTTTCTTTGTCCCTTTTGATGTAGCTGACGATGATGACACGTGAGGCTGGTATCAAGTGTAGATTTATGTCTCTTGCAAAGATGGGGTCACCTTCCTTGAGGCACTGGAAAATCTGGGCAGTCAATGCCAAACCACCCTCATATCTTAAAATATGCTGGACCAAGGTCACATGAAATTTACTCTAAAACCTGTGGGTCTAATTTTTTTTTCCTGCAAAACGTCATTCTCTACTTCACATGAAAGAAACTAGCATCATCAGGATCTTGTCACCAGTCTGTGCAAAACTCTTGCAATCCTAAAGGATACAGATTCTCACCTTACTGGAAATTCCCATGAAAACTACATTGACGGCAGCCAAACCTTGCCTTAGTGAAGAAACTGAGAACATAGCCCGGAGGAATTCATTACGAGGGTGGCAGGCTAAAAGTTTTGCAAAAGGTCAGATCTATTATTTGGCTATTAGCTGTGATGAATGGGTGATAAAGGAAACCATGCATAGCTACCTAGGTGTGTGTGATCCGTGGCTCAGGAGGTGATCAGAGAGGAAATGCTGTTTTCCTAAGCCTTGGAGATTACCAATAGAATTGATTATGTCTCTGAACTGGAGTCAAATTTCTTCGAAGTAAATGAGCTGAATTGGAAAATAATATTAGACTTCCATTAAGGGTGTTTTTGCAATGCCAAATTCAAGACAAGGACTCTCTCTCTCTCTCTCTCTCTCTCTGTGTGTGTGTGTGTGTGTGTGTGTGTGTGTGTGTGTGTGAGAATACAAGGGAAAACCTCACAAATATTTTCAGAATATACTCCATCATTCCCTGCCAAGCTTCAGCGTTTGCCAGTTTTTTTTAGAAGACTTCAACCTTGCTAGTAAAATAATTATGTAAAAACAAAACACCTCACAACAACCAAAAACACCCACCCAAACCCAGTGCATTGGATGCCGCGCTGTTCTCTTAATTCTCTGGGTTCTCTTGGTCTGAACTGAAATGGTCAAAAGTGCTTGGTGAGTAAATAGGCTGAAGGTAGACGTTACCATGCTTTTAATCATCAGGGAAAAGACCAACTGCATCAAACGTTGAAATTGATCATTCTGAAGTGTTTGGCATACTCAGCAGACCTGATTGAAACAGTTTTGCAAACACGGTACTTTGAAATAAATACCAACCCCATTGCTCGTCATGACACACGCAGTAGATGTAGCCCAAGGCCAGTGCTGGCTGCAGAGGCAGAGTGCTTGGAACGGCTGCTCATTTTCCCTTCTTGATGAAGTGCTCAAGGGCCAGTTTCATGGAAGCCCTTTCCAGGAGTGTCACATTTTTCTGTGGGTCTGCCTATTAGTCTGAGTCCCTGAGACATTTCTCGGAGACCCCCGTTGGAAGCTTCCACAACTCCCATTTCTTGCTGTCATTCAGGCTTTGCTAGAGGGAGTTGTTTCTCCAGGTCCAGGTTGATGGATTTGCCTGAGAGAGGAACACTTTGGGGAGCCCTGTTCATCTTCCCCAAAGCATCCGCTAACATGGGAGCACTCCCTGTGTGCCAGACACTTCTCATTTAGTCCTTATAACAACTTTGGGAGGTAACCATTATTACCCCCATTTTGCAGATGAGAAAACCAAGGCACATAGAGCTTAAGTCACTTGCTCAGGGCTACACAGTTGGTAAGTGATGGAGCTGGGATTTGGATCCAAGCAGCCTGGCCACTCCATCGCCCTCCCTCCAGTCATCACTGTGTGTCTCATTATCTCATTTCCATTTCATTCACATATACCAGGCAACTGAGTTTCCTGCACTTCCTGGTATGAAAACCAGCTGGGAGGGCCAGGCTTGACATGAAGAGTAACTTACAGTTTTCTCAGGATCCAGAATATTTACATGAGAAAAGCTCAGCAAGTGGACCTGAGATACACATTGATATCAGAGCATCAAAGTAAAAACATATAATTTTCAACATCATAATAAAGCCCTCTTCTAAGAGCGCCAATTCTCATGAGAATGGCAGACGCAGATTTTCATGTTATAGCCGAAATTTCTTACCTGGATTATTATGGTTGCCTGTTCCCTGACCCGCCTGCTTCTGCCCTTGCCTATCTACATGGCCAGAGGGGTCCTGCTGAAATCCAAGTCATAATATCCTTCCACTGTCCCCCGTCTCACTCAGAGTCAAAGCCAACATCCTTTCAACAGCCCACATGATTGGCCCCTCATTACTTCTTTTACCTTATCTCATTTCATCTTCCTTATGTTCACTTCTTTGCAACATGCTGGGAGTCAGGAATGCTCCCACTCCAGGGCCTTTGCACAGGCTGTTCTCTAGATACCCACATGGTTCAAATGTCACTTCTCAATGAGGCCTCCTCCCACATGCTTAGGTCTTGAGACTGCCTCTAGCCTCCAGCTCTCCCATCCCCATCACCCAGCTGTTATTCTTTTCTCCGTAGCATTTATCACTCTCTAGTGTTATTTGTAATTTATTCATTTATCATGTTTGTAGCACTCGCTCTCTCCTGGTTGGAATATAATTCTACAAGGGCAGGATCTTTGTTTGTTTTGTTCACCAGTAGATCCTAATTGCCTAGAACAGTGCCAGGCACATAGTAGGTGCTCATTAAATATTTAACTCATGTGGTTACCTCTAGGGGGGAGGGAGGGGTTAAGTAGTAGGAAGGGGTACAAAAGAGACTCCAAATATTGGTAATTGTTTTATTCTTTAAGCTAAGGGTAAGTGCACTGGTTGTTCCTTATATTATTTTAATATTTTTTTGTCTATCTGAAATGTTTCACAATGAATTTTAAAGAATCAAACTGGGAGGGACTTCCCTGGTGGCACAGTGATTAAGAATCCACCTGCCAATGAAGGGGACACAGGGTTTGAGCCCTGGTCGGGGAAGATCCCACATGCCACGGAGCAGCTAAGCCCGTGCGCCACAACTACTGAGCCTACACTGTAGAGCCCGCGAGCCACAGCTACTGAAGCCTGTGAGCCTAGAGCCCGTGCTCCGCAACAAGAGAAGCCACCACAATGAGAAGCCCGTGCACCGAAACAAAGAGTAGCCCCCGCTCGCCACAACTAGAGAAAGCCCGCGTGCAGCAACGAAGACCCAACGCAGCCCAAAAGTAAATAAATAAATATATTTATTTTTAAAACATCAAATTGGGTCAAAAAGTAAGATTTATATATATATATATTTATATATGGTTTGTATCAAACATATGTATTTATATATGTTTGTAGGACAGTCCCCTTCCCCACCCAAATGTATTGGCTCACTTTTGTGTACTATCCTGTGTCAGTGGCTGAAAGTGCAAGTTCTTAGGCAGTTGCATTTGGAAGCAGGAAATGTGGAGGGACAGTAAGAGAAAGTGGGGCGAGGGCTCTGACCGTCAGGGCAGCTTGGCTTGGAGGGTGAATGAAATGAAGGGATCCCTGAGCTGACTCGCAGAGCTGACCGTCAAAACATGTTGAGAGCAGATGAGGAACAAGAGCACAGCTGCCCTGGGTCAGCTTCCGAGAACAGCATGCTGGGGGCAGGGTAGGGGGGAGGGCGGTGAGGGATGTGTCTGATGACCCTTGGCAGAAGGACTCGCATCCCTTCTGTTTGCCAGAGAAGAGACAGAAGAGAAATGACATTTCCTGAACCACGAGGAGGGTGGAAAGGGCTCAGCTCGGGGACCTGGTAGAAGGCTCAGATGGGAGCTCCTCTGGGTGGAGACTGAACTCAGATCTCGGCTCCATGACTTCCTGTGGCCCCTTAAGATCCCCAAATCCACAAAAGGAGAGCCAGTGCTGAGAGCCAGTTTTGGCTGTGTGGACACCCTGGCCCAGCCCAGGGCCAGTGGTCTGCAAGTGAGGTGAGCTGGTCATAGCCGGGAGGACACATCTTGTCCCTACGCACGTCGGGCAGCTTCCCAGATGTCAATCAATGCTTCTGACGAGAACAGTTCCTTCAGAGGAGCTCCATTGATCAGGCCAGACGGAAAACAAGTGGCAGCGATCGGGACAAGTGAATATTCATTTGGCAGTGTTAGAGGGCACGTGGAGATTGTGCTTGCGGTGACCGGCAGGGCAGGATCGATTCAGGACAAGAGGTGGACCAGATGTCTACAGGGGCTGAGACTCGGGCTGGGGGAGAGGGGGCCAGAGAATGTCTGGACCAGCGAGGCTGCCATGCCACCCCACTCACAGCTGTCTGAAAGCTGACTGAAGCTGGGGCTGATGGAATGTTTCTGGGGTGTGTGGAGGTATCCTGTCTAGGGCCTTTGTCTTCAGGTGGGTCACTTGCTGCACAGCAGCCACCAGGCCTGGCGACATCTGTGTGCATGGCAGGAGTTGAAGGGCCTCAGGACACACAGTTGCTGGGAGAGAGAAGGGATCTGCTGAGCCTGCCTCCATCCAAGGGTCCCGCTTCCCTCCTGGGCACACTGGGGGGTAGCGGGGGCTTGAGGATGTCCGACTGGCACCATCTCTAATCTCTAGCTGAGACCCTTCTCCTGCTCCATCAGTGCACCCCGCCCTGCACAGATGGGACCCGAGCCAGGGAGACTGTGAGATTTGGGACCAGGGTCCTATGTTGTGGTCCTCCTTGACCTGGGGGTGGGGGTGTAGGGGGATGGACATGGATCCACCCGTTACACTCTGGGAGCCCTAGCCCTTGGCTAGAAGCTTCCTAGATAGAGGTGAGAGGTCATCACTGCTGGCCTGGGAGGTCAGGAGTCTTGTCAGCTCATTGCCAGGTGCACGGTCAGCTAGGTGCAGCCTACCCGCTCTCCCAGCCCCAATTAACCATCTGTAGGAGCTGCTACCAACATGAGGGAGGGGCTCAGTTCCGCTTCTCTGTGCAGGCTGCTCAGCTAATGAGGGGGTTTGTGAAATTTTTAATTACGGCTTCCATGCCTGGCTTAATTATTTGCGTATGGCTTTTACAAGTGAGGAGAGGATGCCTGCATGCAGCGCTTCTCCTCAGCCCCACGTTTGACTTTAATTAAAGGCAGAACCTGAGGTCTTTCCATTGCTAATGATCGTGGAAAATTAGCTTCCAGTTCCCAGGGGTCGCCAGAGTGACACACCCTGAGGCGGAAAGGGACGGAGTGGGGAGAGCGGGAGGCACAGCACAGATGGCAGATGGCCTTTCTGGGCTGCCACCCTGAGCACTGCCCCCCGCAGCCCACCCTCCCGCCACCTTCCCTCCGGGCCCTGCAGAAAAGGGAGCCTTGTTCTCCTCTGCCAGGAAGGAGGCCTGACCCCAGGCAGCAGCTGGGGGTGCAGGAGCACCGCTGAGCTGGGAGCGAGGGCCGCTGTGGTCTGTGTCCTGGTGGCCAGGAGCTGGGAACGGCCTGGGCTGCAGCTGGACTGCTCCCTGCTGGTGGTCACAGGGCAGAGGGGTGGGAGGTTCTGGAACCGCCACTCACGGGCACACACACGCACACGCATCCACTCACACACACATGTCCACTTAAACACACGCTCACCCAGGCACACATACCCGGCCCTTCACCCACTCCATCCACAGGACGGAGTCACACAGGCACGTCTGCATGCTCACACATGTGTGTGCACACATGTAGTTACAGACGCTTTCACGTGTGAGCCGAGGGCCCTCTTAGGACCTTCCTTGCTCTCACTGTCCCTCAAGCTCTCACCAAGGCCAATGTCTGTAGTAGGCCAGTGCTGCAGGCAGGGTGTGGCTTAGAGAGGGCTCCCGGAAGCGGCAGAGCAGCCCTGACCACCTCTCCACTGACCGACACAGGTCTGTGCTGCCGTGTGCCTGGCATGTGGCTTCCTCGGTCACAGGCAGGGTTAGTTCCAGGGCTCAACAGGAGGAGTGGTGGGGAGCACGTCCTTTGGACTTAGACCTGAATTCAAATCTGCCTCCACCACTTCCTAGTAGTGTGGCCTTGGGTAAGGTATTCAGCCTCTCTAAGTCTGTTTCCTCATCTGTAAAATGGGGGTTATGCATGTTCATGTGGCTTTTATATGGAGCAAAGGAGATAATTGTGCAGTGAACTCAGTGGCCAGCTCCGGGTCACCCTCCCCAGCTCGTACCCTAGTCCTTGGGTTTGGGAGGGATTGACCCCACCCTCAGCTCCAGGGAGGCCAGTTCCATCCCACTGGCTCCAGTAACCCAGGCCTGCATCCACCAACAGAGGGCATACCCCCAGCCCCAGAGGTGCCATTGGCTCGGGGCCCAGTTGGGGACAGGGCTCCCTCTGTCCTGCTGGATGTAACACGGATGCCTGTATGCTCGACTGCGGCTTAGCCATCGTACAACCATGAAGGAGCCATCTGAGGATAAAACCTGCCTGAGGACAGAGGCGTGGAGCCACAGGACGGACCTGGGTCCTGGTGACACCGTGAAACTTCAGGATTCCCACCGAGCTGGGCTTCCTATTACTCACCTCCAAACACATGCTGGTTGTCACAGGGCTCGTGGCAAATGCTTAGTCTGACACTGCACACAATGGATGGCAACCACCGAACCAGGCAAGAGCTGGTCTCCTGGCAACACCCCAGCTCCTTCCTGTCCCACCGAGGACACTGCCCTATAGGTGGGGGCTGAGCCTTCTGCCACAGGAGCTGTATTCCTTTGCCCGGGCTGCCATAACAATACCACAGATGAGGCGGGGCGCTTAAACAACTGAAAAATATTGTCTCACCATTCTGGAGTGTAGATGTCTGAGATCAAGGTATTTGCAGGGTTGGTTCCTTCCGGGCGAGGTGAAGGAGAATCTGTTCCAGACCTCTCCCCGAGTCTTTGGCATCTCTTGACTTGTAGATCTCTGCCTTTATCCTCCCAGGGCATTCTCCTTGTGTGCATGTCTGTGTCCAGATTTCCTCTTTTCATAAGAACATCAGTCCTATTAGATTAGGGGCTCACCTTACTCCAGTGTGACCTCATCTTAATTAATTACCCCTGCAATGACCCTGTTTCCAAGTAAGGTCACATTTTGAGGTACTGGGGATTAGGGCTCCAACATATGAATTTGGGGGGACACAACTCAATGCATAACAGGCACATACAAGTGTGAGTCTGTGTGTGTGTGTGTGTATGTGCGTCATTGCTGGGTTGGGATACTGTGTCACTACTCCCCTGTCCTATCAGAGTGACTGTCCTCCAGGTGGAGACAGAGGCCCTGGGCTGCAAGCCCCTGTTTCTGCGTGAGTGCCATCTGGTTACAGAGCTGTAGGAAGCAGCTCCTGACCAGCGAGGCTGCTGCAGTTTCACTCCACTGCAGCTGACTCACAAGCTTTCTCTCCCCTCAGATGATTTTGCACAAAAATTCCTTGAACTGTTAGGCATCATTTTTATCCAGAGGTTGGGTGCTTTTCCCCAATCCAGGCTATGCTTTTCATGGCAGGACTGGCAATGGGTGGACCCCGGGCCAAATCCATCTTGGACATGAGTTTTTATTGGGTCAAGTCGGTTTTTAAAATGTACATTACTTGCCAATTTGAGAATCAGGAAATATCAAGTTAAAAATCCAGGTTTTCAAACCAGAAAATCTGAAGGCCTGGATCTGCTACCAAGGGTTACTTTAAAAGAATTTTCATATTAAAAAGTCTTACGGTTATTATAGGAAAGGGCTGCTTTAAACAAGTGTTCACTGAAGACCATCGATTGGCCAGTCTGAGTCTCGTCATAAAAATGTGGATTTGCACCTGTGTCTTCCTGTTTTCAGCAACCATATAAAAAAAGTCAGGGCTCAAGTGACCCTTTGCATGCAGAGTGGTATAGGGCACAGCGTGGGGCCTGTGTTGATGCCATTCTGTTTTCAGATGCTCCCCGCTCACTGGGGTTTGCCCACCACTCCAGCCTGGCAGACATGCCATAGAGTGCCATGTCCGGGGATCCTAAAGGTTTAGCCCCTTGTCTACCTGTGTCCTTGAAGCTGAAAGATGAGAACATCCAGGACGCGGGGCAGCAGAAAAGAGGCTGCAGGCTCAGGGAGAGGAAAAACCAGAACCCCTCCCCCTGCCTTGTATGTTGTTCAGGGTAAGCAGAGAAGTCAGCAGAACTGGAGAGAAGGGCAAGACCAACCATGGAGAGCACGTGCCCCACAGGGAAGGGACTGGGACTCAGAGGCTCACCCCACCTGCCCTGAGTCTCTTTCCTCCACCCCAGGACAGCATCCCATCGCAGCAGGAATCTTCTTCACAAATAGCCCTGTAGTATCAGTCCCCCTGGGACTGACTTACTGGTTGGGAAAACTGAAGCTCAGAGATATAAAATGATGATCCCCAAAGTCTCCCAGGGAGAAAATTTAGTGCTGAGAGTAGCACACACTCAGAGCCCAGTGGTCTTTTCTCTACACTAACTTCTCACTCTTGTGTTGGAGGAAAGCCCAGGGGCTCTTCGGATGCCTCTCACCCGGCCTGGGGGCTGTCAGGAAATGGTGAGAGATGAGACCGGATACTCACTTGCCTTGTGGGACATGCTGAGACATTTAAACTTGGACTATTCGGCAACGGGGTGCCCTCAGACGGTTTTGAACAGGGAGGGACAGCAAATGCACTGCCGGAAGTGGTGTGGAGGTGGGGAGCTGTCCAGGCCCCCGGTGCTGAATCAGCCACACTGAGGGGCTGGAAAAGATAGACAGGACAGGAGCAGCGGACCAAGTGTACGGTTGGATGTCAGGGGAGAGGGAAGGGAGGGGAATTTATGTCTAAATTTATGTCTTTCCAACACTCTGTGGTGCAAAAGGGGGAAGGCATTGAGGGGAAGGAGACTTGAAATACAGGAAGTCAAGTGGAAGGAGACATGAAGCAGAGTCTCATGAAGAAGGCGGGCTCCTACCTCATGCATAGCTGCTCGTTAGGACTTCCAGGTCACTCACAGCCTTGGCCCCATCCTGATAGCCTGAGAGAGACCCACTTCTCCACGGAACAGGCAGGACAGAGACAGTAGTCTTGGTTATTCTGCCATATCCTTAGTCTTTGAGCCCTTAGATTGGAAGGAACCAGCCTGTTCTGAGAAGAGCTCCAGGGAAAATCATGCTGGACTAGTAGGAATCATGAATGTGGCGGTCAGCCTTGGCGTCAGCTTAGAAAGGCCAGCCCACTCCCACAGGGCACACCTGCTGGGCTCCACATGATCTCAACTCAAAGCTCCCAGCTGGCCTTAGTGTACAAGCATCCCTTCCCTTCCTCCTGCCTCCTCCTAGCCTTTCATCACTCACTACACATTGCCCGAATACCTCCTCCGTGCCAGGCACTGTTGGCAGCTGGGAGCACAAAGGCAAGTCCTCTGGGGCCTCCTTGCGCCAGCCGCAGGGAGAGGGATTCCCTGGAAGGAAGCCAAGGCTCCTTGCCATTCTCTACTCCTCTGGAGTCTGTGGATTCAGTTTGCAACTTGCAGGCAGCTGCACTCTGCCAGGGACCAGGGCATTCTGGGTTTACTCATACACTCCTTTCTGTTCATATTATACCCCAACTTTCCATTTTGAGAAGTAAATATGCAATTGTTTCCTCCCTGTAATTTTCCCTGCTGTGGCTGTGGATTTCAAAGCAGCTGGAAAATGTGAGTAGCTCGGTGCTTTCTAAAAGTGAAAGGAGGCTGTGCAGCTTCGTACATCGTCTGCTGCTCTTCGCAAGATCCAGCGGCTCTACTGTGGGGAGATGCTCTCCAGGCTGTACTGTCAGGGGAACTTTTAACCCAAATAATCCACGTCCCCGCCTACCATTAGCAATGAGTTCATTGCCAAGAAGTAAGCGTGTGTGTGCACACAGACACGTGCATGCGTGTTGCAGGGACGTTAGTAGTGCGCGTTGCAGGCCAAACAAAGGTATCTGCTTACGCAGTCAAATTTTCTGCGTGTTCCTCTGGAGACTTTCAAACCTTCCGTGCCTCAGTAATTGAAGGTCAGGATAATCTGATCTACGCTTTTGTTTGGAAGAAGCGAGGCAAACAGATCTGGGACGGCTTATTTACTGTGTAACCTTGACAGCCTCTCTGGGTCTTAATTTTATCATCTGTAAAACAGAGCAGTGGACTTGAAGATATGCTGCCTGGATCCCCTTCCAGGAAGGACTCACTGTCCACCCACGGGACAGGTGGTCAGCTGTCCGCTCCCTAGGGATCTGCAGCAAACTGCCTTATCCCAGGTCATGCCCTTCCCTGGGCACCCCACATCCAGCTACTGAGTAAGGTAGAGGCATAGAGGCGGAGCCATTTCTGCCTGCTGCAGGGTGCTCTGGCAGCCAACACCTACTCCAGAGTTCCCATCCAGGCTTTGTTGCACCTGAATCCCTGACCGACGTCTCCTGCTCACTTCCCCTTCCTCCCTTTTCCCTTCATAGATGCTGAGCCTTGATAAACATCTGGTGCCCCAGACCCCATCACAGCATCTCCTTATAGAAAACCAAACCTGTGAGAAATAGGGATAAAGACCGTCACTTCAAGAGGTTACTGTGTGGAAGCTAAACGGGATGTTCATGGGGTATCCAGCATAGTGCCTGGGATGTTAACAACGCGTGACAAATAGCTATTCCTTTTCCTTTTCCCCTAAAAACTGTGACACTCAGTCCCATTCCAGGCCTTGAGCGTTTGTTCGTAGCCTGTGCTCTGTAACGTCGGTCTGGATAAAGACCAGAGGGGAAAGTGGCCCTGAAAGTTTGTCCCAGCTGCTAAGTTTGAGAGCCTGGCAGAGGATTCTGGAGCCAGCCTTGTTCCTGTGAAGTTCATTATCCATGGATCACATCAGCCCTCTTCAAGGTCCCTCACTGAAAAGAAATCGAGCATGCAAATACTCCTTTATCACTGATTATGATAAAAGAGTAGTATCCACGGGGAAATTCATGAAAGAGCCAGGAATACGTTGAAATTCAATATTGTTTTAGTCCAAAGCAATATTAATAATTGTTTGCATTTTTAAAGTGCAATTTGCAATTGAAAAATACACAAAGATCAACGAGTAGTTGCTAACCCATCAAATTTTCCTGTTAAAGGCATAGTCCCTTACCTTTAAAATGTTTCTTATTCAACAGAGGATGGTGCTAATCCATGAAAATGGTTATCTGTCATTTATGTGCACAACATTAGAATGTGCTTCCATTATGCATGAGCTGAAAGGCCAGTAACTTTTCTTTTCAAGTTCTTGATTTTTTAAATTAAACTTCTTATTTCAAAATAATTATAGATTAACATACAGTTGTAAGAAGTAATACAGAGAAATACTGTGTGCCCTTTATCCTGTTTCCCCCAATAGTAACATCTTGTAAAACTACAGTCCAATATCACAATGAGAACATTGACATTGATACAGTCAAGACAGAGGACATTTCCATCACCACAAGGACGCCTCATGCTGCCCTTTTACATTGTTTAAGAACTAAAGATTTTTAAATGACAAAGTTGACCATGGATACAGTGGGATTCAAATCATTAGCCCTGTTTACATTTCTGCCTTAAAATGATTTTTATCATTAGGTGAAACACTGTCCCAACTGGGCTCAGTGGGTTCAAACATAGAGCAGTGGTAACCTAGGTAGAGAGTGGACCCAGGAGAGACTCGCCTCAACCACACAGGCCTCAGGGGTAGATCAGAAAGAACCTGAGAACACATTTTTCAGTTTGACACTTGCATCAGGGTCCCTTGCCCCCTCAAATAAGGACAGAGTTATCTTGAAGAGAAACAGCTTGGCAGCTTTGGTCCATAGGGGCACAGCATTGACCCAGATTTGTGGCAAGGGATAGTCAGCAGGTGTGGTTGAGGGCCCTGAAAGTGGCCTCATGCAAATAAAATTCACAAGGTGCCTTTCTGTTCTCCAAGATAGGTGCTTGTCTCACACCAGAGCTGCAAGGAATTTGGAAACTCACCTATAGCGCGTATTTTGGATGCATCTTGATTTCAAGGTTAGGAAAATCAAACCCTGAGGGTCAACAGTTAATTGGAGGGGCAGCCAGGGCCAGAACCTGAGCTCCACTCTAAGCCTTGTGTCCATCCCATGACATCTGGTCGCTTTTGGGGGCACTGCCTGGGTTCATAAACTTAGTTCCTCTGTGTCCTGGTCATGTTTCACACAGGCATGAACTTGACCGTTCTGGTCCTCCTCAGCTTCTGGGCCCACACCCAGTCACCTGTGGGATGAGCAAAATGATAACATGGTGATTTCTGCTCAGTTTGCTTTCATTGATTTTTTTTATTGCAGTAAAATTACTATCATTACTATTATTTATATAAATAATATAAAATTTACCATTTTAACCATTTTTAAGTCCAGAGGCATTAACTACGTTCACTTTGTTGTGTAGCCATCACCACTATGCATCTCCAGAGCTTTTTTCATCTTTCCCAACTGAAAGTCTGTAGCCATTAATTAATAATGTCCCATTCCTCCCTCCCTCCCCTGCAGCCCCTGGTAACCACTATTCTACTTCCTGTCTCTGAATTTGACTACATGGAATCATACAGTATTTGTCCTGTTGTCACTGGCTTCTTTCACATAGCATAATGGCCTCAAGGTTCATCCATGTTATACCATGTGTTGCTTTCATTGTTTTTTTTTTTTTTTACATCTTTATTGGAGTATAATTGCTTTACAGTGGTGTGTTAGTTTCTGCTTTATAACAAAGTGAATCAGCTATACATATACATATATCCCCATATCCCCTCCCTCTTGCGTCTCCCTCCCACCCTCCTCCCTATCCCACCCCTCTAGGTGGTCACAAAGCACCAAGCTGATCTCCCTGTGCTATGCGGCTGCTTCCCACTAGCTATCCATTTTACGTTTGGTAGTGTATATATGTCCACGCCTCTCTCACTTTGTCACAGCTTACCCTTTCCCCTCCCCATATCCTCAAGTCCATTCTCTAGTAGGTCTGTGTCTTTATTCCTGTCTTACCCCTAGGTTCTTCATGACATTTTTTTTTCTTAAATTCCTTATATATGTGTTAGCATACGGTATTTGTCTTTCTCTTTCTGACTTACTTCACTGTGTATGACAGACTCTAGGTCTATCCACCTCATTACAAATAGCTCAATTTCGTTTCTTTTTATGGTTGAGTAATATTCCATTGTATATATGTGCCACATCTTCTTTATCCATTCATCCGATGATGGACACTTAGGTTGTTTCCATCTCCGTGCTATTGTAAATAGAGCTGCAATGAACACTGGGGTACATGACTCTTTTTTTTTTTTTTTTTTTTGCAGTATGCGGGCCTCTCACTGTTGTGGCCTCTCCCGTTGCGGAGCACAGGCTCCGGATGCGCAGGCTCAGCGGCCATGGCTCACGGGCCCAGCCACTCTGTGGCATGTGGGATCTTCCCGTACCGGGGCATGAACCCGTGTCCCCTGCGTCGGCAGGCGGACTCCTAACCACTGCACCACCAGGGAAGCCCTACATGACTCTTTTTGAATTATGGTTTTCTCAGGGTATATGCCCAGTAGTGGGATTGCTGGGTCATATGGTAGTTCTATTTGTAGTTTTTTAAGGAACCTCCATACTGTTCTCCATAGTGGCTGTACCAATTCACATTCCCACCAGCAGTGCAAGAGTGTTCCCTTTTCTCCACACCCTCTCCAGCATTTATTGTTTCTAGATTTTTTGATGATGGCCATTCTGACTGGTGTGAGATGGTATCTCATTGTAGTTTTGATTTGCATTTCTCTAAGCTTTCATTGGTTTTTGATCAACACATTCAACCTCCAATTTTGTTTGGGAGTTTCCTGTCATCATACTATATTTTAAAGGTTTGGGAATCATCCGTTTTACAGCATCTAAATTACTTGTATATTTGTTTGTGCATGTGTTATGTGTGTTAATATACGTGTATATATAGAAATAGAGTCGTCATTTACCTCTACAAGTATACTAGTCTTCAAGCCCCGTGATTTGAAATCTGCCCTACCAACAACGAGGGTACAAAAGTGGCATCCTGGTGGTGAGTGTGCCTTGGGCATTTAGGAGCTGTCAGGTTCCACTGGGCTCCCTGGTGGAGCTCAGTTCCTTGTCTCTTCTTCAATCATAGGATTGGACTACTCATTGGACCTGATTCCAACCCAGACCTGATCAAAACAAACCCACAGCTCCCTGAAACATAAGTGACCTTTTTAAAATTCCAGGTTCATGGAGTGCCTCTCTCCAGATGGCCCAGTCACCTCTGTCTATTAACTCATGCTCCTTCAACATGCAACGAAGTTTATCGATCACCTGTGCCAGCCACTGTGCTAAGTGCGGGGAGTACAGAGATGAGCAAAGAGTCTGAAACAGGCATGTGAATGCTCTCCACACAGTGAGGGAAGGGCTGTAACTGAGGTACACATGCTCACAAGATTGGAGGTACAGCCTGGGCAGGGGTGGGGAGGGACTCAGTTTTTCTACCTGTAGAATTACTATTCCACGACCCTGTTCCATTGTCATAAAACACCCTGAAAATATAAGACGTTCTGGGCAGAGATGATACCCATAGTAGCAGTGGAAGGCACTGCAGCCTGTGACACCTTCCCAGGCTCTCAAGACCCTCTTGCTGTGGCTGTGTGTTTGCCGGCTTCCGTTCATCCTCTTTGTATGCGCAGTGGTGGGCAGCTGGGCTGTGGTGTTCCTAGTGGGGCCGTGGGGATATGGCTTGGGACTGTTTGAGCCTGATTTATGCCTCGGCCTTCACCTTAGCGTCCCCTTTCTCTCCCCCTGCAGAGAGCACGGGGGATTGGAAGGACTCCCTGCCTTGTAACAGGGGAATGCATATCAAGTGAATTGCTTCCCCCAGGAATGGGGTGCCTACTTGGGTGTGCCAAGGCTGGGCCCTGGCCATTTCAGGACCCAGGTCAGCACGTACACACACACACACACCCCCCCGTGTCAGCGGTGGGGCAGGAGTCTGCAGCCCCGCCTCAGAGTCTCAGCGCTTGCAGCCATTCATCATCCTCGCAGTGCATTGCAACTTTACGCCTAGGCATAAAAACTGGAGGGTCTCGTCCCAGAGTTTGCTGCTGCTCCCACCACTGCCGTTAAAGCAGTTTTAATTAGCTGCAGGATTTTAAGGCGCTGAAATCAAGAAGAACCCCATCTCAGAAGTAAGCAGGAGCCACACACACGGAAGAACTCGTCTGACAAAACAGATGGAGGTGGTGTTCTCAGGGGACTGGGCCGTGTGCTTTGTTTCAGCAAAGAGCAAATGAGTTACTGAGGCCAGGAGGCTGAGGAGGGAAGCCGGGAGGTCAGCCCCAGCGCCAGCCTCGGTGCGGGGCAGAGCTGGAGGCACGGCCCCCTCCGCTGCCCTGGCAGAACGCTCGGTGCCGGATTCAAGGTGACGGCAGTGCCTGGCTCCATTCTCCTCAAGTTGCCATAGCAGCCTCTCTCCCGACGAGCAGCTTCTCCTGGAGCCCTCAGCGGGGAGGCACGTCATTCTCCTCTCCTGCTTCACTCCTGCCGGTTAGAGGAGGAGACTGACTACACAGAGAACTTTCCTGGGCCCGGGGTCTGCACACCAAGTGAGTGCACCCAGTGGGCACGTGGCTGGATGCATCCGGCTGCCTCCAGTGGGGCACAGAGTCCTCTGGGTGACTGGGGTGAGTGTCTGGGCCTTGGAGCATCCACAGCCAAGTGTGTCCTTGGAGCCGTCCGTCCGTCTGCCTGCCGGCCCTTCGCCACTGGAGGTGCGTGTGTTTTGTTGGCTGAATTCCCAAGTCCTTGCTTGTGCCCTGAAGTGAATTTTCTAGAGACGAATTTTTAAATCAGATAAATAAGGAAATAGGAGAAATCCTTGGCCCTGCCCTGTGTCCCAGGAGGTGTTTACAAGATTAATTGGATTTCTTTTTCTTACTGTAAAAATTGGTGATGCCATTCAGGCCTCAGGGAGAGAAGCCACTGGGAGCACCAGGAATTGTGAGGAAGGCAGGACCTTCTGAAAACTCAGTGGGCTGTTTATTTTTCTTGCCTCACCCCTCCCCCTTCCACCCCCAGTTATCTGAATTTTCTTATTGTCTGTTGGCCTTGGAAGGGAAGCAGGGAGGTAGGGGAGGGTTTTCCACTTGTCATCGGGGCGGAGGGTGATGTGTGTGCTGAGGATGCACCAGTCCTCCCAGCTGGGGGTGGAGGCCTGTGAATGTGTTGATGGGCCCCCGGCAGCCCGACCCCAGCCTGTGATAGTGTGGTGTCCCCTTCCCAGGCAGCAGCTCAACTCCCAGGAGAGGGAGACAGCCTTTGGACAGCTCTCCCTACGGCCTTGAAAATAACGTGTGACTTTGAAGACAAGGACCCTCACGGGAACAGTAGGGGATCAGATGTGCATACCCTGTGGAGTGTCTGGTGGTCTGCTGGTGACCTCTCAGCTACCTCCCTTTAAAGGAAGGAGGCTCCTACGGATAATGTGATGTTGGCCCCCTCCTGGGGCACTGAAGACCCAGCCAGACTGCAAACCAGCCTCCCAGGAGGGGAGGCATGCTAACCTTTGATTCTTATTTACGTGGAGCAGGGAGTTAGCCAATCAGATGGTCTCTCAGTGTGAGCCCCCACTGGGAGGAGGGTCGCAGCGGGGGAAGGCTGGGGTCTGAGGCTTAAGGGCTGGGTCTGGGCAGGGGAAGCCACGCACGGCTCTAACACCAGCTTCCCTGGGCTGGTGGGGAAGGGGCTTATATTCTCTTGGGGGCCAACCAAGAAAAGAGTCACTGAAATGAGACACTTGAACGGTTGACACTTCTGCCACAGTGAAGGTGCAGGTCCTGGGGCTGTGTTCTCTTCTCCCCCAGATTTGGGGGCGGGGATGTGGTCCTCATCCCGGCTCCAGGCACATGGGCTGCTGGAGCCTGGCTCCACTGGGTGGGCTTGGTTTGGACAGGTTCAGAAACAAGTGAGGACAGGTCGTCGTGCCTGCAGGACGAGGGCAATCAATACTGGCTTGAACGGCGACAGTGTGACAGATTAGGAAGATAAAGGGGCTGACCAGCTCTCTGTACTCACTTCTGAAGGGCCAGCCACTGTACAGACAGTGCGATGATGATCACATGTGCATCTGAGTCCCCTTTTCTCATCCAATAGAGTCTCTGGGTCGAGATCAGGCAGCTCTTTATTAGCTGTTTAACCGGGCAGCTGTGTACGCTGCCCATCAATTTGCCATCCTTTCGTGCCGCCTTCCTCTCTCCTTCCCTCTCCCCCTCCTCAGATCAGATCAGCCTCCTGGCCTCGTGTCTGACTCTGCAGGCCGGTGTGGCTGCAGGAGACGTGCCAACACCATGGCCAGCATAAGCTGGGTGTCCTTACAGCTGCGGCCTTGCTTATAGGCTTACCCTGTGGGTCCTGCACTCAGGGCCTGTCATCACTGAGGGAAGGGCCTAGGAGACCACAGGGTGCCGGGCATGCTGTGGGCAGCGCTGAGAGTGGCCTCGTCCTTTCCCGGAGCCTGGGGCCTGCACTCTTGCATCTGTGTTTCTGCAGGATGATGAGCCAGGTCCCCAGGACAGTCCCATCTGGGGCAGCCATGGAGGGGGAGGCCACAGCCCTTCATGAGGGGCTTCAGGGTCTGAGCCTTTGGGGACACGTGGCTACCCATTTTCACCCACCGCAAGCCCAGGGTGGGAGTGTCCCTGGTGATGGCAGGAAACAGCCATCTTTCTCTGTGGCAGGGGACCACTGCAGCGAGGTCAGGGCCCGCTGGAAGCCCAGAGCCAACTCCAGAGGCAAACCGAGCCCTGCTCAGCACTGCCTCCCAAACATAAAAGCTGGGAGGCCGTGGGAAACCCCTGCTCAGGTCAGCCCAGAGAGCCCAGCATTCCCGCGCGTTCCCGTGCGTGGAGGTCTGGAGCAGGTTAATTAAAGTTAACTGAGTGAAAAAATAATTACAGAGACTGTAGAGGGGAGAAACCTAAACCTGCAATTTAACTCTCCTCAGCCTCAGAGCTTTGCTGAGAACTGTCTAGTCCTTGGGAATCTTTGTCTGGGCAGAGGAGGGAGGGGCTTCTCTTGGTATCACTTCCTGCTCCGCGCCCCCCAGGTTGGATGCAGAGGGAAAAAAGGTAGGGTTTCCTCCCCCAGCACATGGGTGCCAGGTCGGAGATGGGTTCCCTGACCAAGGTATCGCACCACGGAGACCCCGGGCAGGGACCATCCTTGTGCCGAGCGGTACATCTGGTCGGGGGCCCCATCAGCCACCCAGCTGTGCTCTTGGAGGCTGCTGGGAGCTGCCCACCTGCACTCAGCCTCCCTCGGGCGCTGCCCTGTGCCAGGGAGGGGCAAGTTCCCAAGGGCTCCTTGGCTGGAAAGAGGGTGTTATCCCTGGGCCTGGGCGGGCAGGACCCAGTGAAGGTAAGGGGACCCAGTGACAGCTTACTGGGCGGATTCCCCTTCTGCACCTGTCCCACCGCACCAAGCCCCGCCCCACTGTAGAAACTTACATCCTTCCCTTGGGCAGATGGCCTTGGGGCACCCCCATCTTTTTTTTTTTTTTTCTGGCCAAACCGCGTGGCATGTGGGATCCTAATTCCCTAGGCCAGGGATCGAACCCACGCCCCCTGCAGTGGAGGCGCGGAGTCTTAACCACTGGACCACAAGGGAAGTCCTGGGGTACCCCCATCTTGACCCACAGCCTGGCCCAACCGATGTCACTTGGTTGGTACTGGTGTATTTGCAATTTCTTCTACTTCAGGAGGAAGGAGGGTTGGGACAAGCCACGCAGGCATGCTCTGGGTCTGCAGCGGCCAGAGCAGTGGGGGTCCATCTGCAGGGACACAGCCTCTGAGCCTGGGGTCTGTCAGATCTGGGTCTGGCTGCCCTGTCTCAGCTCCAGGCCCCAGGGCTTTGAGAGCAGGGACAACCGTGATCTGGCCAGAGCTTCAGCTCCTGCAGGTGTGACTATCCAGTGGAGCCTCGATCCCACCAGCCCATCCTTCAGTCTGTCAGGGAGGGAAAGCTCTGGCTGGTGGGGGTGGGGAGTCACTCAGTCCCTGACACCCTCTGGGCCTGGGAGGCTCCTTCTCAAAGCCTCCAGTTCCGTGGAGACCCTTGTCCCCAGCACCCTGTAAACAGGAGCCAGGGCAGAGAGAGACCCAAGAGCTTCTCTGTCCACCAGGCCAGTTGCGAGGGAGAAGGACCCAGATTCCTGCCTGGACATTGCAGGGGGGTGGCCGCTGTCCCCGGCTGTGGGTGATGGGGCTCCACCCTGGGCTCCCCTGGGCAGGAGCTGGGCAGTGTCTCTCTCCATGGTTTTTCTAGGGGTGCAGATATAGGAGACCCTGGCAGGAAGCTGGTGTCTTGGCCACAGGTGGTGACCGGGCTTCCCTTCACCTCCTTGGCCTTGAAAACGTGAAAGGGACACACCTGAGTAAGGGTGGAGCGATCCAGGATTACGCTGGTCAAGTGCAGTGACTGGGGCCCTGGGCCTCAGTGATGGACCGTCTTTCTCCTCTGCTGCTCCATAGACCGTGGCCTGATGGACACCTGGTGTGGACGATGAGGGAAGAACGTGCCTCCCACACCCGAGAGGTGACCCCAGAGCGAGCCCTGGATGACCCCGCGAGCAGGAACGATGCGGCTGGCCTGCATGTTCTCGTCCATCCTGCTGTTTGGAGCTGCAGGCCTCCTCCTCTTCATCAGCCTGCAGGACCCCACGGAGCTCGCCCTCCAGCAGGTGCCAGGTGAGCCCTCACTCTCCGCCCCGCCGTCTGCTGGCCCCGGCTTTCCCACCCAAGGTGCAGGTCTCCACGCTGCTCTGGTGCCAAGGCAGGGGCCCTGGCCTCCTCCTGGTGGTCCTCAGCCTCAGTGTGGGAACACAGTGTCTGTTGTCAGATGACCAGCCTCAGGGTTCTGGCCTCTGGCCTCTGGCCTGTGCACTCTTCTGGGGAAGGACAGCCAGGCTTCCCATCACTCAGCTGGTCACTGCCTTGGTGAAACCCAGACTTAAGGAGGATCCTGCCACCTCTCGGGGCCTCTTCCACATGGTCTCGGACATCCGAAGATGAATGCCTTCTCCCTGAGCCCAGGCCTCCCAAATGGGACGCTGATTCTCTGCCCAGCCCTGGGGACCCCTCGAATTCAGCCTCTCCAGCTGGTCAGGGAGGTCGGGGTACCTCCTGGCTTTGTGAAGCTGAGGTGGCTCCTGCTGGCCCCCCACCTGCTCCCTCCTAACACACTGGAGGGAAGTACCCTCCCTGACTCAGAGGTGGGGTGGCAGTGAGGGGAGAGCAGGAAGGATGGTTCTGGAGCCTCGGCGGGGACAGGATGTGGAGAGGGGAGCTCAGGCCAGGCCCCTCCTGCTGGGACACAGAGAGCACGGCAGGGCTGGAGGGCATCCGGCTCGGGGCCAAGGCCAGGGATCACTCTGCTCTAGGGTGAGAGGAAAGCGTGGTTGCCAGGCCCGAGCACCAGCATTTCCCAGCAGGGGTCCCGGAGGCCCTGTGAGGGGAGGGTCCGTGATGACAGCCCTCTGCTCTAGGACACGAACAGCATGAAAGAGGTGTGGAGGCTGGGGAGTTAGGCAGAGGGATTCCTGTGCCATCCCTGCCTGCAGCCCATAGCACAGGAGTGCGGGACATGGCACAGGGGCCCCTGGCCCTGAGTGCGGAGGGCTCTCAGGCCCGCAGCCTCCCCCCCAGCACCCCCTCAGCCATGACTCACACGCTCAGGGCAGCCTGCACCCAGGCTCAGACTGGGGGCCTGTAGGCAACACGTGGCAAGGCAGTAGAAGCACGAGGAGGCCAGAGCTGGGGCCCTGGGCCTGGCAGCTGCTATCAGAGGCCCCGGTGGGAGAGGCTGATGAGTTGATTCTCTCATCACAGAGAGTCAGCTAGAGGCAGCCCAGGCGCTGGGTCTCCAGGAGACAGTGGGTGAGTCAGGGGGGCTGACTCACGCTTGGGCCGGACCCTCCTAGGGGGTGGCTGTCGAAGGTGGTCTGGCTGCTTCCTGGCTTCTGGAGAAGCAAAAGCAGGGGCCCATGACCGAGTTGGTCCTCTGTGGAGACTTTGCAGCCTCACGTGAGCCCCAGAGTGGCCGGCTCACTGTGTCAGCAGAACCGGACTCCACAGGCAGCGCCAGCAGGGGCACTAAGAGTTGGTCTCTGCAGTTGTGGGTTATATATGCAGAAGCGAGCTCCCCAAAAAAGGGCCCTGAGACAGGGCTTGGGGTTCATGGCACCATGTATCCTGGGCACAGGTCTTGGTGAGTATGTGTGGTTGGAGCACACGTGGGCAGAGGATCTGCGTCCTATGGGACGAGCCTGGGAGAGAAGGCATGAGTGTGTCTGTGGTGTCCACCTGGGTATCCCATCCGTGGTGTCCTCTGGAGACAGGTGTTGTTTTCCTGGGTGGGCTCGGGGTCTGGTGGCCACGACACACACCCCCCAACGTGCTGTAGCAGCTGGCAACGCAGAGCCCTTGCCTCTCATTCTTCTGCAGACGTGGCTTCCTGTCCCTCCCACCAGCCAGCACTGCCTTGCACAGCTGCCCCAGTGCACACACGTGCGGATCTCCTTGATTACTGGTGGGGTGGGAGCCCACCGGATGGCTGGGGTTTCTGGGGTGGGCTGGAGTGGTGAGCAGGAGAGGAGCATGGAGCCTCAGCTGGCAGGCCGTGTAGGATGGCAGGAAGCTGAGGTTCCCCTCCCGCTGCAGCCGGGGATGGCAAAGGCCTGGCAAACCCAGGCAAGGTGCACAGTTGGGTCTTGAGCTCCCTTCCTCGGGCTGTAGGTGGAGCTGGACCACCCCCTCGCCACATGCCAGGTGATGGGCAACCTGGACGTTCTACGGAAATCACATCAAACACAGTCATAAAACCTTAAGTAATGCTTACATTACTTTCCCTGAGCAAAGCGTTCCTGACACAGGCTGTTTGTGTTGATTTGTTGCTATTCATTTATTCCTTCCCTGTACTTCTCACAGCAGCCTAATTGTGATTCGGTACCAAGAAAGCAATATCAAAGTAATTTTCCACAACATTAGTTACAATTTTCTTCTGATCTTTGAAGTGAAACAGTCCCATCCTGTTGGGTTCTTTGAGCATATAAACCTTGATTACATTTATCTGTTGAAAACCAGTACTTACAAAGTGTATGTATCCAGTTGCATGGGTGGGTGGCCCCAAGGACCCTGGACAAGTCAGGATTTCTACCCGCGGGAGGTGTGGATGTGTGGGGTCTGCCCTGTCATCCGGATCAGGCAAGGCCGATGGTGCGGGGCACCTTCAGAGGAAATTCCACACAGGCTACTCTGGCTTTCGCAGCAGCAGCAACTTCCCTGGGAATGGAGTGTCTGGTATCCGCTGTTGGTGGCACTGATCAAGGTGGAAGGGGGAGGGTGGGCAGGTGAAAATCCAGAAACAAGCTTGAGAAGGCAGGCAGAGCCTTTAGTTGTTTGTGGTCACCTGGGGTTGGGGTGTCCTTCAGATTTCTCCCACACAGCTACCAGCTGTTAAAAACACCTGAACTTCTCAGACACCAGTCAGCAAATCTCACCTGGTTTGTGCATTAGATGCAATCCTATGGGGCTGCCAACTTTTGTAAACCAAGCGATATTTTCCAAAACATTTGCTATATTTTAAATCAAACCTCCTGGAACATAAATCACTGCCGGTTAACCTACCTTCATTCTAAGATTAGATTTTCTTGGGTATCAGAGAATCCACCTATCCTACTATTTTTCAGTCTCCAATATTGCCAGGCCCTGAGGCCTCAGGAAACTCACTTCTTGACCCAGGAGACTACACTTGCCCCTTCCTTAAGTGGAAGAGAGCAGACCAGAGCCGGGAATAACACATCCCAGTGTGCTGGCCCTGAGGGTACAGAAGGTACACTCCATGTGTGTGTTTGGGCACACTGACTTTTTATGAGCTGCCTGTCTTTATTATGAACTTTGTATTATGGAGAGCTTGGAACACACACAAAGGTAGGTTAGCATAGTGCAATGAACCCCATGCACCCAACACCCAGTAGCCTCAAGAGGGCCCCATCCACAGCCCCATCCACTTCTCTCCTTTTGAAGCATATACCATATGGCCTCTCAATTCAGCCATCAATTTTTTTTTAAATTTCTATTGGAGTATAGTTGATTTACAATGTAGTGTTAGTTTCTGCTGTACGGCAAAGTGAATCAGTTATACACATACCCATATAGCCAGTCTTTCTTTTTTTTTTTTTTTAATTATTTTTGGCCACGCCACACCTCACGCGGGATCGTAGTTCCCCAACCAGGGATCGAACTCGTGCCCCCTGCAGTGGAAGCACAGAGTCTTGACCACTGGACCACCGGGGAGGTCCCTATCCACTCTTTTTTAGATTCTTTTCCCACGTAGGTCATTACAGAGTATTGAGTAGAGTTCCCTGTGCCATACAGTAGGTTCTTATTTTATCTACTTTATATATAGTAGTGTGTATATGTCAATCCCAATCTCCCAATTTATCCCTCCCCCCTTGCCCCGCTTTACCCCCTGGTAACCATAAAGCCATAAATATTTCAATATATTTCTCAGTTTAAAAGATAAGAACTCTTTTTTTTTTAACATTCAACAACAGTTCTTTAATCTCACCAAATGACCAGTGTTCACATTTCTAGTTGTCCCACAAATATCATAAATACCTTTATATCCAATTTGTTTTATCCAGTATCCAGATAAGGCCCACATGTCACAGTTGGTGGATGAGTCGTTTAAGTCTCTCTCAGTCTATAAGAGACCCTGCACATCTTTATTTCTCTCTTGCTGTTTATTGGAGGAAACTGGGTCGCAGGTCCTGTAAGTTTCCCACAGCTGGGATTTTTGCTGATTGTGCCTGTCTGGTATAGCTCAGCACAGCCTTCTGCTCTTTGTATTCCCTATAAATTAAGTAAATTTAGCAGCTTGATCAGATGCAGGTTTGGTTTCTTTTTCTTTTTCTTTTTTTTTTTTTTGGCAAGAATTCACGTGTGGTCCTATGTTCTTCCGTTGGGAGACGCACATCTGCCCGGCTTTCTTTTGGTATGTCAGTTAGCCACTGACCCTGTGCCTAGACCGTCCATTCATTTGGGGCTGTACAATGCGATGTTCTTTTTTTTTTAAGTATTTATTTATTTTTGGCTGTGTTGGGTCTTTGTTGCTGCGCGCGGGCTTTCTCTAGTTGTGGGGAATTGGGGCTGCTCTTCGTTCATTGTGGTGCGCGGGCTTCTCATTATGGTGGCTTCTCTTGTTGCAGAGCACGGGCTCTAGGCGCGCAGGCTTCAGTAGTTGTGGCACGTGGGCTCAGTAGTTGTGGCTCGCGGGCTCTAGAGCACGGGCTCAGTAGTTGTGGCGCACAGACTTAGTTGCTCCGCGGCATGTGGGATCTTCCTGGACCAGGTATCGAACCCGTGTCCCCTGCATGGGTAGGTGGATTCTTAACCACTGCGCCACTAGGCAAGTCCAGTGATGTTCTTTTTTTTTTTTAATTTATTTCTTTAAATTAAAATATAGTTGATTTTAATTTATTTCTTTAAATTGAAGTATAGTTGATTTACAATGTTATGTTAATTACTGCTGCACAACAAAGTGATTCAGTTATACATCTATATACATTCTTTTTTAAAAATACTCTTTTCCATTATGGTTTATTATAGGATATTGAATATAGTTCTCTGCTCTACAGGAAGACCATTCTGTACATAAAAGCTTACATCTGCTAACCCCAACCTCCCACTCCATCTGTCCCCCAGCCCCCTCCCCTGTGATGTTCTAATTATTATCATTCCTTCTTCATTCTTTTAAGTGGGATGGATTTTGTTTTAATGGGGTGAGGCGAAGCATTGTTAGTGACCCATGAAGCCAAAGTGAACAGTGGATTGATTGGCTTATTCATTGATATACTTTAAAAATGTGACCTTATGATACAGATTCTGTTGCTGGCACACTACAAATAGGTTTTTGGGGTTTTTTTTTTTTTAATGTTTGATTTTGGCAGAGTGGATTTTCTTAGAGTGAGCCACCCCACGCTTTAGTGAAGTAGCTCTTTACTTTCCCCAAAACCATGTAGTTGTGATGGGAGGGGTCTCTGGGGACTGAGGCCAGTGCTGGGGTGCCGACAGAAAAAGGCAGCCACAGTGATGGCTCAGTGGCCCCGAGTGCAGACAGGGCAGCCTCTGATGACTTGGTCCATAGCCAGGCCCCAGGGCATTCCTTCCAGGGCATCCAGGAATGATAATAATAACAAAAGTTTACCATGTGCCAGGTCTTGTACTAAGCCCTTTACATGTTTTAATGCATGTCATTCTTATAATAAATGAGGTCCTGAGCCTTACAGGATGGACACGCAGAAAACACTGATGGGGGCTAACACTCTCAGCCACTCACTGCATGCCCACCACTAAGACAAACACTTCACAAGTACTCAGCACTCATTTAATACTTTCGGAACCCCCTGAGTTAAGTACTATTACACCATTTGACAGACAAGACTCCTGAGGTAAGAGAGGTTACGAGCTGTGCCCAGGGCCATAAAACTTTGGGCTTCAGAGCCCGGATTCATCCTTAGGCAGCCGGCTGTTGCCCGTGGCACCTACTGCCTTCCCAACAGCAGTGATGCTCATTCGGTCTGGCCTGTCTGGTCCCAGAGCAGAACCTGGCAGAGAGAAGAGCGTGGATCAAAGAGGCATGAGAGAATGTACGTGCGAAGAGCTCCCAGTGCACTAGGGGCTGGAGTGAGACCCGGGGATCCAGACTAGTGGCTGAAGACACAGCCAGGCGCTGGCCCCCCTGAGCCCTTGGAGCACTGTGAGAAGCGAGCCTTTGCTGCAGGCTCAGCAGGAAAGCTCTGGGGATCCTGAGGGTGCAGTGGCCATCAGAGAGCTCACTCCAGTGACTGCATGTCGTGGACCTGTGGGCAGAGGAAGAGACCACAGGTAGAAGGAGAGTGGCTGGGAGGGGTTGAGTGAGACCGGAAGAGCTGGCAAGGCCTGGGGCAGGCAGGCAGGGACGGGAGAGGGTGGGTCAGGGCCATCATGGGGTCGGCAACCCCAGAGTTGGTGAGAGAATGGGTGAGAGGATGAGGAGGGTGAGGAGGGCAGCCATCAGGGTTCAGGGTGACTGTAGCTCAGAGTGTCTGTCTCTGGTAGATGGGGGTTAGGGTGCCACTCACCGAGGCAGACACTTCAGACAGGGAGTGGTCAGAGGAGGGAGCTGGAGACCACATGTTCTATTTTGGGCAGATGGCATCTGAGGTGCTGGGCAGGGTGTGTGGAGTTGCACTGTGACTCCTCCACCCAGGGTTCCAGACTCACAGACCACGAGAACAGGCGAGAAAAGCAGGAAGCTCCCACCCTGCCCATCCCTCCTCCACCTGCATCTTCATTCACACAGGTCACACACTCACGCCTTCGCTCTCACACACCTGAGGGCAAGGTCCTGGCTGGAGGAGTCGGGAGGGCTTCCTGGAGGAGGGGAGCTGTTGGCCTTCTCCAGGGCACAAGAGGTGACAAGATGCTGACCTCCAGCAGAAGCAGTGAAGTGGATTTGGACGAGACTCAGTGGGAGCCCGTGGTCTCTCTCCAGAGCGCAGGATGCTAAGTATCCTTCCCAATATCTCACAGTTAGAAATTAACAGAGCCAGGATTGACTCAGAAATTGACAGAGCTCCTGCTTTGGTCCCCTGGAGGCAGGGCTGTGTTGGCTGGAGAAAGCGTGGCCCTCACTCTCGGTTCCATGGTTACCAGGGACACATGGCCCTGCCTGTGCCAATGTGCAGGGGTCAATGTCAGAGGGTTTGTCTTGTTCTTACAATGACTGTCTTTGTCCAGGTGTGACCCCTTGTAGCCCTGAGACACCACCAGACCAAAAGCCCTGGGTGAGCCAGGGCCACAGGGGTAGCTGCTCTCAACAGCTCACCCACGTGAGGGTGATGGAGTAACCGGAAGCGCGGTGGCCGTCCCTCCTCCCCCTTCTCTGGGCAAGGTGGCCTTGGGGTAGGGGCAGCCTGCTGGGGCTGGTGTGCCTAAGTCCACACTCCTTCCCCAGCCAGGGGAGCCAGCCCCTCGTTTCCACGGAGCTGTCTGCGTTGCCCCGGCAGGTGGGTTTTACTAGAATCCTCTCGAGTCTGTCTCCAGAAACCTTTTTCTAACAGCATTGTGGAACATCATATATATTTCCTACAACCCTTGTGAAACTGACACCACCTTGTTGTGACTGTGAATATCAGAAGTGACATGTAATTGTAGTGATCCATCCTGTTAAGTAGCTGGCAATATATCATTGCAAAATCAGCAGGGCTGGGATTCTCAGAACCCAGTGTTTCTAAACAACGCACCTGCAAGCGTGTGTTCAAACTCTCTTCACCAAACGCCGCCCAGGGCTCACGAAGGCTGCCTCACCTGCCTCGCCTCGCCTTTCTATGACCACAGCAAAGAAAATTTAACTCTGGTTAAAGCCACCCACTGAGTTTTCGGTTCTCTGGAATGCCCACTCCTTGTCACAGAACGCACTGGGTTCTCAAAGTCAGGGCTGCGGTCAGGATGCTTGTAGCAGTGCTCCTTCCAAGTGTGGCCCTGGGGCTTCCTGTCCCCCCTTTCCTCTACTCCAGAGTGGCTTTGTGGGGGGTTCTTTCTGGTGCCACAGGGTGGGCAGTGAGCTGGGCCAGCCCAGCCATCACTGTGCCAACCTAGGGAAGGCACGGTGGGGTCAGTGTGGACAATTGGAGGGTTGGGGACCAGGGGTGGCTAGAGCCCATGGCACGATGGCTGAGCCCTGCCTTGGTCGGGTGGGAGCGTTCAGGCAGGGCCTGCACATTTCGAGGGCACTACTCACACTGTGTTCTCTGCTAATTCCAGGGTAGGGTTGATTTCAACTGTGGTGTGAAGGGTGCCCCCTGGAGTTGTGCAGAGGACAGTACTGATGGGGGGGCAGACATGCGACCTCCACGGCAATCGGACAACGAGTGCCAGAAAGGGGGGCCATGTCAGAACACGCAGCCCTCAAGTGTGGGCACCAGAGCCCAGGGGGGCTGGTAGGCCCCGGGGGTGCTGGTTTTGGAGCCTTCTCTGAAGTCTGCTTTGGGGGGAGGACCCTCACAGAGCCCTCCCTGGGACGCCCTGACCTCAGGAGTGTCCACTGCGGGCCCGTCTTCAGTGGAAGTTTCTCTGCCCCCATCCTCTCTCACCTGAGACACCGCCCTGCCTGCAGCCCCCTGGCATCTGCTTCTGTGCTGTGGCCCCCATTTCCTGGGTTCCTCCCTCCCCACTGCAGAAGACGCCCTGGAGGTCTCTAGCCGGAGCCTCACTTTTCCTTTGGTGCGTTAGAATATGCTAAGTGAACAATAATGAGCATGTAGGAGCTAATAACAGGAATCACCTAATTAAATTAGGAAACAGACATCTTATCACTGTAATCTGAAAACTGATATTAATAGAAAATGGTCCCAGCATTGTTATGCTAAATGTTCCTAGGGGTGGGGACATTAAAAAGGAGAGCAGAACAGAAAATGGGGACAATCGTATCCAATAAGAGGAAGACATGTTTTAAAGGAACTAAAGTAAAATGCTAAAAATAGAATACAGGATCACTGTGAGGCTGTCATGAGGTAATGGACAAAGACGCCTTTGAAAACCACAGAGCTCCACACACGTGTATGATGATAATTTTTTAAATGAGACAATGTAATTAAGCTTCAAAGTGTGCATGAAACCTAGTAATAGTTATCGTGTATTGGCGCCAGGCACTGTCTCAGGTGCCTTTATTTCATCTTCCTTCACCCAGTGAGACGCAGGCATCGTTGTCCTCAACTTACATTCAGAGAGGTTAGGTCAGTTGCCGAAAGTCCCACAGCCCGAGTGGCCGGAGCTGGGATTCGAACCCAGATTTGCCTGCTTTCAAAGCCCTTCTGAGGCTCACTTTGCCCTCCTCACCTGTTGCTGCTGGTAAATGTCACGGTCAGCAGTTCCTGTATTTTCTGTTTTTCCACCATCTCCTCAAAGGGCATTTCTTGCCGACACCCAGCAGATTTCTTGGCAGCCAGACTCCCTGCCCCAACCCCAAGTCTCCTCTGGCGTCTTGGTTAATAAAACCCACACAAAGACACCTTCTGAAATTACAGTGCAGCTGGGAAACTGGGGCTCCCATTGTGTCCGGGTCTGGGCGGGGCTGAGCGGCTGAGCTGGGCTGGCGGTTCCGATGCTCATGCCGACCCCGGAAGCCCCGGTTTCAGGTTGTGTCTCCACAGCAGCTGATTGTTCCCCCCCCCACCAAGCCCCCACCTGGGAGGTGAATCAGGCTCTGTTCACCTGCGATGTGAGTCACTACTACGTGAGCCCAGAGCGGGGCTCAGGTGTGGGGTGACCCCTTTCCCATCTGCCCGGCCCAGAATGAATAGGAGGGATCCAGGGAGGAGGAGGAGGGCTCAAGATCTGTGTGTGAGATGCCCCAGAAGTACCTCGTCTGGGCCACCGTGGGGAACGCACCTGGGCCGGCATTAGCAGGGACATGCACCCCGTACCTCCCCACCTCTGTGCCCATGCACCAACCAGGCATCTTCAGTGGGGGGATGGAGGGGGAATCAGTCACCTGACATCAGAGCCAAGCCCCCCACTCAGCCCAGGAGCTCTGCCAGGGAGAGCAGGAGGGCAGGGCGAGACTTCAATCCCTAAGTGGCACAGGGCTCTGGGGGTGGCCTCCTGCCTGGCTTGCCTCCCCACTCAGCCCCGCTTGGTCTGCAGTCTCAGGGCTCTGGGAGAGAGGCTAGGGAGACAGTGAATCTCACTGCCAGCTTGGGGAAGGGTCCGGTCGGGTCCTAACATGTGCTTATCTAGGCCCTGCTAACCTTCCAGAAGTCCTAGGTTGCTAACGTGGGCAGCAGAGGAATGGTTCTCTGCCAGAACCTGGTCTAAGGACAAGGCTGTTGCTACGATTGTCATCCTTCTCCATAGCTGGTTCTTGTGTTTTTAAACCCCAAAAATGTCATGGTTGTAGTTATGACAACAGAAGTGCTGGAGGCTGATTCTGGAGGCCGATGCGGGTCCATTGGGAGGTGGGCCGATCAGGGATGCCCTCGGGCCAGGCCAAGTGGAGCTCTCACCTGGGCACCGACTGCCTGCTGGGTGGGCATGCTGGCCCCTCCTATTATGATGATGCCTTTCTTGTAGCTTTCAGGTCAGTGTGGGTCTCCTTCCCGAAATCTTTGCAGAAAGTTGGGTGCTCAGGCAGATCCCATGTAAGCCAGAAGCTCATTGTTACGTGTCTGCTGATATTTGCATTGTAAAGCTTATCTCCCAGGATTTATGGCTCTGCGGTTTTAACTTGAATCATGGTAGAACTCAGTGGACAATTCTCGCTTTTAAAATTTTTTATTTATCTGGGAAAAATAGCTGAACTTAAATGGGTTCCATTATCCCCAACAGCTGCTGCTCCGGAGCCCCTGCACAGCCGGCTGGCTCCTGATGGAGGGGTGAAGAGCCCCGGGGGGGTCTTCCCATTCTCCGCCTGCGGTCCAGGCAGGAAGCTGGGGGCTGCCTCTTACCAAGCCCTGCGGCCTAGCCATGGCATTTCCCAGCCCTCCTCAGCAGTCCTGAAGACCGGCCACCTATAGAGCAGGCTCTCCCCATCCAAGCTACCTGCTCACCCCAGCTTGGTTGTCCTCAAAGCAGGTCAAGGGTCCATTTCCTGGCCAGTGGTTCTCAGCCCAGGTGGTTTCCAAGCTAGGTTGGACCGAGGGGGTGATCTGTGAACCCCTCACCATGTTTTGGTTGTGTGTCTGAATGTGCTTAGGTCCTGGGAAGAAAAGGCAGCCTGGAAGGAGTCTGGGACCCCCACCCTACCTCTCCAAAGGCTACAAACATCTGTGGGTGCTTTCAACCCTTTGCCCTCAGGGTCTGGGCCTGCCCCGCAGGGAGGGAGATAGGAAAGAGGAAGGGATGAGGGGGAATGTCAATTTAAAAAAATGGTGTTGGGTCACCAGGCCCATCAGAAACTGTATCAGCGCAGAGCTGCCAGGGCCGGGAGACCCCAGGGAGTGGGGTGGGGGAGGGGAGGGGGGAACAGATGGTCCCTGGCTCCTGGGGCAGGGCCGCCGCTCAGCCTCAGCCAGGAGCGCTGTGTGAAATGCGGGCCCAGCGTGGCCAGATCCTCCTTTTTATTTTTTAGTTTTTCAAAGAAACAAGGAATCTGTAACATATAATTATATCATTTCTTCTGATTTTTAAGTGGCAGCTCAAACTTTAGAAGGTGTTTTCAGAGTTAGTTGGTCATGCTTGTCACCGCCTGTTGGTTGGATGGGCTGGAAGGAGAGGCTGTGTCCACTCTCCCGCCCTCCCTCAGGCTGAGACTTGCCTCCTCCCACCCTCCCTAGCTACTCCCCCCACCACCCCCGCCCCAGGACAGAGAGGTAGTGGGTCTCCCTGGTGGGCAGGGAACTTGTTATCTTTCCAGCCCCGGCAGGACTCACTCCAAGCCAGGCCCCAAGCGAGTGCTGGGCAGAGCTTCTCCAGGTGTCTACTGACCAACGGTGGCTTCCCAGAGCCCAAGGGGCCCCTGCCCAGGCCAGGAGCCCTGCCAGATCACTGTTCACCATTCAGGCCTGGGACCTGGGGGGCCCAGAAGATGACTGGGTAGCAGAGGTGTCAGGGAGGCAAGGGCCAGGGAGTGGCAATGGCACTGGGGCTGTGAGCGGGACCTGAGAGTCCCAATAGCACCCAGGGAGGTGGCACCTGGGGGTGTGTTCTGGGCAGTGATGATGGTATGAGTGCCAGGTGCTCCCTGTGTCCCAGGCACTGCACTTTACCTGCTTTATAGATATTTTCACACTGAAGCCTCACAGCTGCTTGTCTCCATTTTATAGACAGGGAAACTGAAGCACAGAGAGGCCAAGTCACTTGCCCAAGGTTACACAGCCAGGAAGTAGCAGTGCCTAAACTAGAACCTGGGTCTTTGGACCCCAAAGACACAGGGTCTTATGGGTGACTCTGACAGCCACTCAGAGCTGAGACACGCACTGTTGGAGGACCAGCCTGGGAGCCTGCACACAGTGCCACGCTGACGTGTGGGGTGAACTTCATTCCTGTGTGTTGCATACACGTTCTGGTTTGTGCCTAGATCTGCTGGTGAAGGACGGGGACCTCTGCGAACGTGTGTGTCTGGCTCTCATCCGCGATCCTGTGTACAAGTGTGTATGTGCACAACCATGAGGTGTGTGCCCGCCTCGGGCTCATAGCTCACATGGGGAATGCTTCCCACTGAAGTTTGGGGCCACCTCCTTGGAGTGCACACTGACGTTCCCACCTGCCACAAGCAGGCGTGGAACACACACAGTCAGGGCCTGGGCTGGGGCAAGTGACTTGGGCACCAGGGTGGGAGTTGTCTGCGGGTTGTCACCACAGCAGTGGGTGAGGAATGAATTGCCATTCCAGCAGGAACTTGGCAAAACCAGTTATTGTAACCCCCTGCCCGCGACCGGGGCAGACCAAAAAATGAAATTACATTCTTAATAGGTCAGGTCGAGTGACTGCTGCTCGAATTAGTTCCTTCCCAGAACCCAGCCAGAAGTAGCAGCAGTAATTAAAGGATTTTCTGGGCTTAAACCAAGTCTGCTTGTCAAACAGGTACAATATACAGGGCTTGCAAGATGTGTGTGGGCCTTGTCCCTTCCTGGGGACTGGGATGAAAGTCGGGGAGATCAGGAAGGCAACTGGCCCAGAAGGAGGTGGGTTCTTACTGCAGCGGGCACTTTTCCACTTTCATTCATTCATATGAGAAATGTTGAGTCCCAATGTGGCCGGGCACTGAGATTCTGCAGCGAATAGGACCATGAGGTCCCTGCGCTCATGGAACTCAACAGTGAGTAGGATGACGGGGAATTCCTGGTGTTCCCCACCCGACTCCCACCTCCTTCCCAAGCAGGCTGGTCCCAGGAGCCCTGTGATGTCGAGAACTGCCTCCTTCCACTTGGGGACCTGTAAATTAGGGTCTGAGGCTGAACTTCACGGATTGGAAGACTCAGTATTGCTAAGGGTGCAGTTCTTCCCAAGTTGACTGTTGGATTCAATGCAATACCTATCAAAATCTCAGCAGGCTTTTTGTTGGCAGGATAGGCTGATCCTAAAATTTCCACGCACCAGAGAAAGAGAAAGGAGGGGCATTAGCGTGGCATGACCCCCATCTGACCCATCCTGTGTCCTAGGGAGAGGGATAAGGGAGTCAGATCCAACACCGGAGGTCAGTTGGAGCTCACACCCAGGCTGGAACATCCCTCCCCCAAGCCCGTTTTTCATTTCTTCCATTTGCTTCACTGAGAGGAACACACAGCCCTCCTCAGGGAGTAGAAAATGCCAGAATCCCAAGAAAGCAAATATCGGTAGTGTGGCTGACAGAGGTGATGTGCCCACCCACCCTGGGTAAAACAGAACCTACAACTTCCTTAAAACTCCAGAAGGAAAGGGAAATCCCAGGAGCCAGAAAATGAGATGGATTAGCGAAGAAGCAGTGAGTGCCAGGGGTCCCCTGCCGCCGAGCCTGTGGCTAGAGCCTTTTTTACAAAACAGCTTTATTCAGGTATAATTTACATGCCATAAAATTCATGTATTTTAAGTGTACACTTCAGTGGTTTTTAATAAATTTACAGAGCTCTGTAATCACCACAATCCAATTTTAGGATATTTCCACTGTCCTCCGCCCCGCCCCCAATTTCCATCCCAAATCTCTCAGGCGCTTTGCAGTCACTCCCTGTTGCCCCAGGCAACCACTAATCTACTTTCTGTCTTTATAGATTTGCCCATAAATGTAATCATACAATATGTGGTCTTTTACATCTGGCTTCTTTGACTTAGCATCAAGTTTGTGGTCACTTGTCGTCATGTAGCCTGCATCAGTAGTTCATCCCTCTTTATTGTTCAGTAGTATTCCATTCCATGGATTCTTGGTTTACCCATTCACCAGTTGATGGACACTTGGATTGTTTATCCTTTGGGGCTGTTATGAATAACAGTGCTATGAACAATCACATGCGGGTGTTTTATTTCTCTTGGGCAGATACTTAGGAGTCGAATTGCTAGATTGTGCTAGATTGTCTGGTAACTTTATGTTGAATTTTTAAAGACACTGTTGCCAAACTGGCTACACTGTTTACATCCCTGCCAACAATGTACGAGGGTTCCAATTTCTCAACATTCTCATCAACACTTGTTATTATCTGTCTTTTTAATTATAGGCATTCTAGTGAGTGTGCAGTGGTATCTCATTGTGGTTTTAATTTGCATTCTCTAATGACTAGTGCTATTGAGCATATTTTCATGTGCTTAGTAGTCATTTGAATATATTCTTTAGTGAAATATCTATTCAAATCTTTTGCCCATCTTTTAAATTGAGTTGTCTTTTTATTGAGTTGTTATTTTTATTTTGTAGATACAAGTACTTATTAGATTTGCAAATAATTTCTCCCATCTGTGGTTTGTCTTCATTTTCTTAATGGTGTCTTTTAAAGTGCAAAAGTTTTTAAGTTTGAAGAACTACAGTTCATTTTTTTTTCTTTTATGGATCATTCTTTTCACGTTGTATCTAAGAAATCTCTGCTTAACTTAAAGTCATAAAGATTTTCCCTGATGTTTTCCTTTAAAAGTTTTATAGTTTTAGCTCTTCCATCTATGTCCATGATCCATTTTGAGTTAATTTTTGTGTTTTGTGTGAGGTATGGTCTTTTGCACGTGGATATCCAGTTGTCCCAGCACTGTTTATTGAAGACTATCTTTTCCCCATTGAATTACCTTGCCACTCTGGTCAAACTAAATTGGCCTTGAATGTAAAGGTTTGTTTCTGGTGTCTTAATTCTATTCCATTGATCTATTTGTTGATGCTTACACCAACAGGACAATGTTTTAATTACTATGGGTTTGTAATAAGTTGTGAAATCAGGAAGTATAAGTCCTCCAGCTTTGTTCATCTTTTTCAAGATTGTTTTGACTATTCTGAGTCTCTGTAAAGACAGTGTAAGTTCCCATGTAAATTTTAGGATCAGCCTATCCTGCCAACAAAAAGCCTGCTGAGATTTTGATAGGTATTGCATTGAATCCAACAGTCAACTTGGGAAGAACTGCACCCTTAGCAATATTGAGTCTTCCAATCCGTGAATGTGGAATGCCTCTCCATTTATTTAGATCTTCTTTAACTCCTATTAGCAATATTATATAGCTTTCAGTATACAAGTGTTACCCTTCTTTTGTTAGATTTATTCCTAAGTATTTTATTCTTTTTGATGCTATAGTGAATGAAATTGTTTTTCTTTCTTTTTTTGGCGGGGGGCTGCGTTGGGTCTTTGTTGCTGCGTGTGGGCTTTCTCTAGTTGTGGCAAGCGGGGGCTACAATTCATTGCGGTGGGCGGGCTTCTCCTTGCAGTGGCTTCTCTTGTTGCAGAGCATGGGCTCTAGACATGCGGGCTCAGTAGTTGTGGTTCATGGGCCCTAGAGCACGTGGGCTTCTGTAGTTGTGGTGCATGGGCTTAGTTGCTCTGCGACATGTGGGATCCTCCCGGACCAGGGCTCAAACCCGTGTCCCTTGCAATTGGAAGGCGGACTCTTAACCACTGTGCCACCAGGGAAGTCCCTAAAATTGTTTTTCTTAACTTCATTTCTGGACTGTTCATCACTAATATAGAGAGATAAAATTGATTTTTCTATATTGATCTTGTACCTTGCAACTTGGTGATTAATTCTAGTTCTTTTTGTGAAAATTCCCTAGAATTTGCTAAATACAGGGCCATGTTGTCTGCAAATAAAGAGCATTTTACTTCATTTCCAATCTAAACGCCTTTTTTTTTCCCATGCCTGATTGTACTGGCTAGAACCTCTAGTACAATATGAAATAGAAGTGGTGAAAGTGGACATTTTTGCCTTATTCCTGATCTCAAAGGCGTTCATTCAGTCTTTGACCATTAAGTATAATGGTAGCTGTAGGATTTTTGTAGATCACCTTTACCAGTTTGAGGAAGTTTCCATCTATTGCTAGGTTGTTGAAAAAAAACTTTTTTTACCCTAAATCGGTGTTGGATTTTGTCAAATGCTTGTTCTACATCTATTGAGATGTTTTATGGTTTTATCCTTTATTCTGTAAATATATTACATTAATACATCAACCTTGCATTCCTAAGGTAAATCCCTCTTGGTCATAATCTTTTTTATTTGTTACTGGGTTCATTTTGCTAGGATTGTGTTGTGGAATTTTTTTTTTTAATATTTATTTATTTGGCTGCACCGGGTCTCAGTTGTGGTGTGTGGGATCTTCATTGCCGCGTGCGGGATCTTTAGTTGAGGCATGCGAGATCTTTTAATTGTAGCATGTGGGATCTAGTTCCCTGACCTGGGATTGAACCTGGGCCCCCTGCATTGGGAGTGCAGAGTCTTAGCCACTGGACCACCAGGGAAGTCACTGTGTCATGGAATTTTTTAAGGGGTAGTTGTCCGTAGTTTTCTTTTCTTGTGATGTTTTTTGTCTGGCTTTGGTATTGGATTAACATAGGTCTTAGAATTAGACCTCCTCCTCCTCCTTTATTTTTCTGGAAGAGTTTGTGAAGGACTGGCATTATTTCTTTTTTAAATGTTTAGAAGAATTTGCTAATGAAACCATCTGCAGCTGGAAGATTTTTAAATTACTAATTCAATTTCTTTGCTATAGGTTTATTCAGATTTTCTGTTTCTTCTTGAGTCAGCTTCAGTAATTTATGTCTTTCTAGGGCTTTGTTTACTTCACTCAAGTTGTCTCATTTGTTAGCATAAAAATGTTGATAGTATTTCTTTATATTCGTTAGTGATGGCCCCTCTTTTGTTCCTGATTGTCAATTTTGTAGATCTTTTCAAAGAATCAGCTTTTAGTTTCACTGTTTTTGTCTTCTTTTTTTTTTTTTCTGTTTTCTATTTCATTGATTTCTACTCTGATATTTATTATTTCCTTTTTTCTCCTTGCTTTGAGTTCAATTTGCTCTTCTTTTCTTTTTCTGGTTTCTTAAGGCAGAAGCTTAGGTCATTAATTTGAGATCCTTCTTTTCTAATATAGATATTGCACCTATAAATTTCCCTCTAAGCATGGTTTTATCTGTAGTCCACTTTAGTTGTCTCATTTCCTAGAATCTCCCTTTAAATTTCTGCATGGTCTATTGCTTCCCTCAACCCATATCACAACCTTGGGCTAGCTGAGAATTTGGAATTATTATTTTCAGCAACATTCCTGGGCATGGAATGTTTCAGTCTTCTTGGCCTGCTCTACCTTGGTAGAACTTCAACCACCGGGGAACTGAGTCGGGGTGATGGAAGCAGCCCCAGGCTAAAATGCCATAGGCTTACCTTATTCTTCCTAGAGTTCAGTAGAAGTTCTTGAATAAATGTTTCCTAATATGTTGTATACCGTTGGTCAATTTCCAGAGTTCTTAAACAGTTGTTTTGATTTTTTTTTCCTGTTCTGTCATTTCTTTGGGGGAAGGAATTTGCCGAGCTCCTCACTCAGTCATTCTAGACGTCCCACCTCCAGGACTGGGGTCTTGATGTCTACAAAGACAGGAGGTGAGGTCTCTGGCCTGACTAAGATGCTGAGCTAGAGTGCAGCCTCTCTATAAATAGCACCCTCAGAAGGCATCAAACCCTCTCCCCATGGGTCCAGTTTGCTTGGGACAGCCCCGATTTATACCTGTGGCCTGGTGTAATTATCATCAGCACTCCCCTCACTCCCAGAAGTGGCTTTATTTTGATGATAAGTCACTGTGTAAGTGTAATTCTGTAAGAAGAAAATTTAACCAGAAAGAATGGGATGCAAGAAATAATGGTAAGGAAATAAGTTGTAGGTATGTAGATAAATGTAAATAAATATTTACTGTAAAAAAACAAACACTCATTTTGCAAGTTTAGGAACTGCAATAACATGGAAGTATGTATGGGGACAGTAATTGGATTTAAGCATTCTAAGATCCTAATTTTGTTAGGGAGGAAAATAGGGATAGTAATAAACTTTGGGCTTTATTTTCAAATGCGGCTCAGCCCTGGAAGTATAATGTATATCTTCTGAGTCTCTGCACTGGCCCCTCTCAGTGTAGCCCCACTGTTAGAGCTGGGCACCTGTTTAATCACCTCCTGTTCACCCATTGGTAAAAGAGGATTCCCAGCCTATGGTTATGGGAATGGTGAACCCTCAACACTGGACAGATGAGCTCAACAGCCATTGATTAGTCACTCACAGCCTGGGGAAGAAGGACACTGCATGCCTTTCCCCTATGGTCACATGGAGAGAGAACAAGCAGGGGCTGTGGGAGGCAAGCTAGTAGTATCAAGAGGGTGGGGTGCCCCCTGGTTCCCATGGGAGGATGTCATTGATTTGCTTGAATAATTCCATGGGCTGGTAGGGCACTGAAACCTGCTACTCAGGGAAAGCAGAAACTGTGCCTGGTCCCCTTGATAGGTGGTGGTTTAGCTAGCGGACCTCATCTGCAGGAGCAGAGTGGGGAGGGGACTTGCAGTTGGGCCATTGGAGGCCCTCCTGATTTCACTAGGTGTCAAGGCAGCATGTGATATTGGGCCTTAATTTTAGACCTTACTTTAGGCAGATTGTCCCACAGAAGCCTAAGAGTGGAAACACCTCACCCTGAGTGGGGGCAGCCCTGAGCCAAAAGCTGGAGAGAGGGCTTCCTTGCTGTAGTCTCAGGACTCCCCTCACCCCAGCTAAGGTGCTGGAACCCTGCTTAGCTCCTGCCCTGGTCACCCTCTGCCCTTGCATCCTGCCTATCTGTATATCCATCTCTCTCTCCACCATCTGTCCAACCTCATTTATAGGAACATGCTATAGAACCCCATAGCCCCCTAGTTTGTGATTCCTTCAGAAATGATGTAGATAGAGACTGTCCAACCAGTGTGGGCCCTCACCCCATGGACAGCAGCCAGTCACCAGCAATGAGGCCCTGAGCCCAGCACTGGAGTTTCTGGTACTCACAGCCCCTACCTGCCATAGGTAACCCCAGCATCACCTGGCGCAGGTCCCTCCATCCCTGACACACGTGAAGGGTCTGTAGCCTGGCCATGCTCGCTGGTGTTTCAGGAACCAGCGTAGCTCAGTGGGTGGGTGAAATGAGGTTCCACTTGCCACCTGTGGCTTCTCCCAGTCCACGGGGATCTGTGGAGGTGCCACATCTTCCGGTATCTTCTCTCCAAGCAGAAGAACAAGGATTGGTGACCCTGACAGGTACCGTTGCAGCAGTAGTGAAGTGACAGGCTCCCTCCTCAGCTGTCTTTGAGGCACCATCTCAAATGCCACCGAGGCACACTCACCAGCACAACCCTCTTTCCCTCCCCAAGGTCTTCATTCTTTGAGGCATGTAGCTACCAGGCAAAACCCGAGCATTTCAAACTGTTATTTCTGGAGACGATGAGATTGGGGTTTTGAATCTGCCAGGTTTTTTGAGCCACGGGTTCCAGGCAGAGCCTGGCTGAGGACTGCAGGACTGGGTGAGAGCAGCCTGCATGCCACAGCTTCCACCTACCTTGGCACCGGGAGGGGCAGCCACAACGTAGAATAACAGTTCTCAGCCTGGGCTCCGTGTTAGAGTTACCTGTGTTGATGTTAAAAAGCTGATGCCCGAGCTTCCTCATGCCTAAGACCAATCAAATCTGAATCTCTGGGGGAAGAGACCCAAGCAGCGGAAGTTTTCAGAGCTCCCCAGGCAACTCCGCTGTGCAAGCGATTTTGAAAGCCATTGGATTCAGAATAGTGTTTCTCAGAATTTAACATGACTACAGATCATTTGGACAACCTGTTAAAATACAGATTCTGGTTCTCTGGGTCTAGGCGGGGCCCAAGATTCTGCATTGCTAGCAGCAAAGGTTCATAATTGGAATCGTGCTACTTAAAGTGTGGCTGTGGGGCCTCCCTGGTGGCGCAGTGGTTGAGAGTCCGCCTGCCGATGCAGGGGATATGGGTTCGTGCCCCGGTCTGGGAGGATCCCATATGCCGCGGAGCGGCTGGGCCCGTGAGCCATGGCCGCTGGGCCTGCGCATCCGGAGCCTGTGCTCCGCAACGGGAGAGGCCACAACAGTGAGAGGCCCGCATACTGCAAAAAGAAAAAAAAAAAAAAGTGTGGCTGTGGATCGGTAGCATCCGCGAAGCTTGGGAGCTTCCTAAAGATGCAGACTCTAGGGCCTGCCACCAGATCTACTGAATTAGAATCTGCATTTTGATAAGATTCCCAGGTGGTTTGAATGCGCTTTGAGGTTGAGACACACTGGTTTAGGAGACTTTTGTGGCCCAGCAAGGCTTAGAGAGAGGGGCAGGCTGCTTCCAGGCCTCATCAGAGGTCACAGGCAAACATCTCTTCGTCATCAGATGACAAAGCCCAGGCTTGGGTCCTTCCAGAATCTTGACAGCTCTTTCATCTCTTGCTCTCCTCCTCTGGGACCTGACCCAGCTGGCTGTGTCCCTCCCTTTGCCTTCCCCATGCCCCCTGCTCCAGCCCCTCCTTCCCTATCCCGCCTGAGGTGGGATCCTGACACCAGGCTTGCTTACACTGCCCGAAGCCTCAGAACTTCGGCTCCAGCTTCGCAGAGCAGCCTTGCCCATCAGGAGGAAGGCACAGCCTGCTGACACACAGCACTCTCTTCAACACAGTGTCCCCACTGCACCCTCCCTGCAAACCCAGCCAGCCCCTCCCTCCACAGACCCCTAACCCCAGCGCCAAAGACGCCGGCTGCCACCTTCTCCCACACACCCACTCCTCTCTAGACGGCTTGTCCAGGATGCTTGCCCTGCTGTTTCCGTGTTTGCCCTATTGCCATCTGAGCTGCCCCTCTGCTCCAGCCAGTAAAGAACTCCAGCCCTGGGCTTCCCTGGTGGCGCAGTGGTTGAGAGTCCGCCTGCCGAGGCAGGGGACACGGGTTTGTGCCCCGGTCCGGGAAGATCCCACATGCCGTGGAGCGGCTGGGCCCGTGAGCCATGGCCGCTGAGCCTGCGTGTCCGGAGCCTGTGCTCCACAATGGGAGAGGCCACAACAGTGAGAGGCCCGTGTACCGCAAAAAAAAAAAAAAAAAAAAATAGAACTCCAGCCCTGTCTTCAAACAAGTCACTAGCTCACCCTTGGTCCTCCCCTTCCTCACTCTCCCAGGGCTGCTGTTTGGTCCAAGCCATGGGTGTTCTGTGAATGGCCTGCAGCTCCCAATTCACTCTCTGGCTGTGTCATCCCGTGCCTTGTCCCCTGCATGATCTGAGCTCTTTCAGGAGCTGGGACTCCCATTCCCAGGGGTGGGGAACCTAGGGGTCTTGGCTGGCGTCTTGCAACTTCTCCTGGAATTGGGGTCAGGGAGGGAAAGCAGACCCAGAGGGCTGGTTTCTGAACTGATAGAGACAGGCCTTGAGGTAGGGCTGATAGGGCTGTGATTTAAGAAATGGAAGATCAGACTTCCTGGGAGTGTCAGCTCTGCATCCAGCATGCTTCTGGTTGCCTTGGCAACTCAACAGGTTCAACCTCTTTTCTGGGCATCGCTGTCTGCTCAGACGGGAGGTGACAGGAGTCCTAGAGGTGTGCAGGTCTTCAGCAGGCAGACAGCTCAGTGCCAGGATGCCCCTCACCTCCTTGCTGGGTTAGCTGACCTCAGTTGTCATCTGGCTACCTGCATGATCATGTGACCGTGTCCAACCAGCCAGCCAACCTCCCATCCATCCATCCATCTGTTTATCCAGTAAGCAGTCACTGAGCGTCTGCTGTGTGCCTGGCCTCATGCTGGCCTCTTCAGGCAGGTATACGAGTTCCTGGGCCTCCAGGTCAAACACGAATGCCTCTATGGGTCCAGAGGTAACTGGGCAAGCCTGGAGGTCAGGAAAGCCATAGACACTGTTTTACTATCACATGTGTGAGTCCATTTAGAAGATATTCTCAACCCATAAACACTGCAAGCCTGCCTACCACCCTCTGCCAGGCCCTTCTTAGGTACGTGTAATTTGCATAAATGCAGTCACATTCTGCACACTGTAATCTATTTTCTTTCACCTAATGCTACATGGTGGACCTCTTTCCACATAGACACATAAAGATTATTTTCACCCTTTTTAACAGCCTTATGGTATTCATTGTAAAGAGGTACCATTGATTTATTTAACCAGCTCCCCCCTGATTTTTGTTTAAGGTGTTCGCAGTTTTTGGCTGGTTCATGAATTATTTCTGTTTCCTCTAGGGTCATCTTTATCTGTTTGCTTCTTTTGGTCTCTCTCGTGTTGGAGGCTGTCCTCAGATGCTTGATGACCCTTAGATATCGATTCATAATTGAGAGCAGGTCACCAAACACCTGATTGTTTGAAGTAAGGTCGGGGGCAGGGCTTTACTTCATGAAGTGTGGGGAGGAATCAGCCATCTAACTGGAGCCTTCCAAGGGAGAGTGTCTTATCTGCTAGGGCTGCCACAAACTACCACAGACTGGGGGGCGTAAGCAACAGAGATTTATTCTATCACAGTCTTGGAGGTCAGAAGTCCAAGATCAAGGTGTCAGCAGGATTGCTTTCTTCTGAGGTCTCTCTCCTTGGCTTGCAGATGGCCGTCTCCTCCCTGTGTCTTCACATGATCTGTCTTTATCTGTATTTGAATTTCTCCTTCTTATAAGGACACCAGTTATATCGGATTAGAATCTACCCGCATGACCTCATTTTAACTTCATTGCCTCTTTTTTTTTTTTGGCGGTATGCGGGCCTCTCACTGCTGTGGCCTCTCCCGTGGCGGAGCACAGGCTCCGGACGCGCAGGCTCAGCGGCCATGGCTCACGGGCCCAGCCGCTCTGCGGCATGTGGGATCCTTCCGGACCAGGGAACGAACCCGTGTCCCCTGCATCAGCAGGCAGACTCTCAACCACTGCGCCACCAGGGAAGCCCCATTGCCTCTTTAAAGTCCCTATCAGTCACATTCTGAAGGACTGAGGGTCAGGACTTCAACATATGAATTTTGGGAGGACACAACTTAACCCATAACAGAGAGATTTGCGATCTCCAGCCTGAGGGGGAGACCCCTGGTATGTGCAGTTAATCCTCTTATTTCAGAGCTGCCCTGCTCCCCTCTCAGCCTGGAGTCCTCAGGCCCTTTGCAGTTTCATCAGAGGTGAGATCTTCCATCTCCTGCTGGGTGGGGTCACGGTGCGGGTGGTGATTAAGGGACAGTTTGCCTGGCTGCTAGGCTTTCAAGCCTACACGTCAACCCTGGCAGCTGTGCTTCTCCAAGTCCTAGCTTCCGTGACACAGATCAACCCTCCACATGCGCCTCTGCAAGCTCAGCTACACATTTCCTTCACCTTGTGGAATCTGTTACCACCCTCCAGCCACTTTCCAACTTCCAAAAATCTGTTGGAATCTGTCATCTGCTGCTGTCCCCCTCCAGGTCTCTGCTCCCATGGGCCTCTATCTGTTTTATGCCTTGGCTGTCATTACACTAGAATCTTGGGAGGACAATGAGATAAATGTATACGTTCAATCTACTGTGTCCACCCAGAAGCCGCCTGGTCTGCAGGGGAGGGCACAGAAGCAACGCAGATTCAGCCAAGGGCTCTCTGGCCCCATTGGACCCAATGAGGAGGAGCTATAGCCACCTGGGGCTTGGGGGGGTGGGTTTGGGGTGAGACCACCACGGCTGTGGGTGAGGCCTATGGAGCTGCCCTTTGAATCCTGAATCCCTGTTGCTGCTGGGAGAGAGGGAAGGAGATTCCTAGCTCTTGCTGTGCGTGATGGTGGGCTCTGGACCCCAGGCTTGGTTCCAGGGCCTGGAACTGCCTTGCCTGCCAGCGCCTCTCGCCCTGGTGGTGTCACAGGTGTGACACTCTAGAGCCAGAGATGGTGGGTGGGGGGGCGTCTGACACCTCCAAAATAATACATGTTTTCCTAACTGTTGCTGAAGCTGCTAAAATGTTTTTTTAAAACCGTTTACACTTCCCTTGATATAAGGCAAATACCTTCTGTCAGCCGGATGTGGGTCGGGAGGCGGGGGGCCTTAAACTGGAGAAGCTGGATCAGAGCAAGGCCTCTCCACTGGGGAAAAGGACAGGCTTGGAGGGAGACACAGGCCTGGGGTAGGGGGCCCTGTGTCTGTGAGGGAGGGGGACCTGCAGGGCAGGCAGGAAGGGGCTGTGCTGAGTTGCCGGATAAGCCATGGTGACAGTCACCTGTGTTTAGTCCCAGTTGAATTTTTCCTTCCAAGTCTCTCTGTGTCCTTGTGAGGGAGTGGGTTTGTATCTGAGGAGACGCCCACCCCTACTTTTGGCTTCTGTTTTGGAAATCCTGAGCTTACTGAGGAATTGTTCTAGGGAAAAGGAACGGGGAGTGTCTTTGAAAGATATAAGGCAGATTCAGTGTCCAAAGCTGAGAGGAATGGAGTTTGCCCAAGGCTAGGAAGGGGTAGGTGTTTGGGGTTCCCTGGGTAGGGGGTGACAGGTCCAAGGAAGTGGCAGGACAATGGGGGACACCTGAGGAGACTGGACGGTGCCGGAGGGTTAGACCTCCACCTGCCTGCAATGACCAAGGAGAACAGAAGGCAAAGGGCCTTCCCTGGACACCCCAGACTATGTAGGCCGGGGGGCTTCTCAGGACCCTCGAGAGGAAGAGAGGGGGAGAGACATGGCTGAGCCTGAGCCTCCCCTCAGCAGAGTGGGGCCTGGAGCAATTTATTTTGAGTTACAAGAAATAAAGAAACTTGTGCAGGGGGACCAGAACCACTCACAGCAAGCCGGGCTTTACATGGCCTGTGACTGTCTCCTGCAAACATCTCTGCAGCCAACGAGAGAGGCTGCCGGCATGTGTCGTGACAGTGCCACTGCACACTCAGCGTGTCAGCTGCTGGGTAACGATGGGAAGGCTTAGGGCCACAAGGAGACACCTGGGCTCCGGCTTCCCCGCTGCGAGAGCTTCAACACTGGTTTCTCCACGGGCAGTGTTTGGGAGGTGGGGCAGCCCCGCTGTGTGCCTCGATGGCTTTCTCCTGCAGAGGCTGGAGTTACCCCTCTGAGCGGTGGGAACTCCCGGCCAGACCTTCCCGACCAGAGAACCGGCCTGACAGAGGAGGGAAAGGACCTGAGGTTCCTGGTACCTTGGGAGGGGCAGGGAGGAGCCGTGTGGGCCCTACGGTCCACACACACCCACACGTGTACACACGCACACACACCCCGCATCACACAGTACACCACACACACACATCACACACACACATACATACACACCGCACTCCATCCCGTTGGCTGCGGTTTACCAGCCAAAGTCACGCACAGCCGAAGCTCTGCTGCCAATCCTGGTGTCTGCTCGCTGCAGGGGGCGACCTTTTCCCTCTTTTAACCCTCCGGGGCTCCCATGTGGACTGCAGCACCTGCCCTGATGAGAGCTGGGCAACATCTCCACTCCAAAGCCATGAGGATGCAGCAGGCAGGGAGCTGGGCAGGCAAAGGGGTGCAGGGCCAGAGCTACCAAGGGCAGGACCCTGCCTGCCTATCCTAAATGCTACCCCTTGGTTCCTTTCCCTCTGCAGGGTCAGCCTAGCCTGGGAACTGGGGTCAGAAGTGGGGGAGCCCACAACAGGGATGGCCGTGCTCTGGCCGTTGCTGTGCTCTGGCTCAGCCTGGACACAGGGAGCTTGGACGCAGGTGCTTGGACCTGGCCCAAGCAAGGGCGGCCGAAGCCTAGTTGGACACACATGTTCTGTTTGTCCTCGGCCTGTGCCTATGGTCATCCCCGGGTTCAAAGCCATTTGTCCCAGATGTGACTGGTGTGTAGCACCAGGAAGCCCAAAGTCCACATATCCACAAATGAAAACTTTGTGGGAACACTGGTGGTCCCTCAGGACCCTTTCTGGGAGCCCTGTGACCACCCGCTGAAGCCCAGTTCCAAGGTCCCTAGAGCCCCCCTTGGCTTTAGAGCTGTGCATGTGCCTTGCTACCAGCAGAGGGCGCCCCGAGCCTGCTCACAACAGTCTAGTCTACCCTCAGTTCTCCGTCCTCTGTCCTCCAAGACTGGGCACCCTCAGGACAGGGCCCAGGTCTGTTCCTGTCTCTGTCCACCTCCAGCCACCTTCTCACCTCCCATCACCATAAAGGATGCAGGACTTAGCACCTGCTAAGTGCTTAATAACTGTTGAATGGATGGAAGGATGGATAGATGGATAGATGAAGGAAGGAAGGGAGAGGGAGGGAGGGAAGAAGGGAGGACCTATGGATGGATGGACAGATGGTGGGTGGACAAATGGGCAGGTAGGTGGATGGATGAACAACTGGATGGACAGATGGACACATCAACAGATGGATGGATGGGTGGGCAGGTTGGTGAGTGGATAGATGGATGGATGGATAGGTAAATGCACTATAAGAAGGAAGTCAGAGGGAGGTCAATAAAGGCTCATTGATAGACTGAAGCTCTAGCCCTGGCTGTGGACTGAATTCTTTCAGGAAAAAGAGAGAAAGCTTCATTTTTCCAGCATCTCCAGGAAAAAGGCCCAAATGCTGACATTTCCTCACACCCAGTGTTCCTGTGGTCTTGTCATCAAGTTTCCCTCTGTTCGCTGGTTACGCCCCTTCCCCTCTGCAACCTGGGCTGGGCCCTCACAACTGGGACACAAACCTGGAAGGGGCGTGACTGCTGAGATGAGGTTTCTGGGGAGAAAGGACTGTTCCCCACCCGAGTGTAACTGCTGACCCAGCACCCCGCCCCTCGCCCCCACGCGGCCCTTTCCTGCCCTGCTCCTTGAGTTCTTTAGCTCACCCCGGCTCAGGCTGCTGGTATGAGTACACTAAGTGGATCAATAACGTGTCAGCTCTTTGTCAAGAGCAAGAGGCATCAACCAAGTGCTGAGTGACAGCTAGTCATCTTTCACCTGGCACTCAGCCTTCCCGAGATCCACGGCTCTCCTCCGGGGCCTGCTGGCGACCAGGAGGCAGTGTCAGGCTCTGTCCCACTGCCCTGCAGGCCGAGAGTCCTCAGCCAGGTCACACTTCCACTCCCAACACGCAATCCCACCGTGGCTTAGTGGGAGCGTGAGCATGCCCTGGGCTCGTGAGTACACATGTGCATGTGCGCAGCCTAGAGGGTGAATGCCTGGCCTTTGGGGTGTGCCTGAGGACTTATCTGTAAGTGTGTGCATATGACTGTGAACATCTGTTTGAGAATGTGTGTGTCTGTATGTGTGTGTGTGTGTCTATGTGCATATCTCTTGAGTGTCCGTGTGTGTGCATGCACAGGCGTTTAGAAGCCCGTGTCTGTGCGTGTATGTATCTACGCATGTGTGTGTCTACATGAAGGTGTGTGCCAGGTGCCTCTGTTTGTCATCAGGGTGCTGCTGTACGTGCCAGAGGCTGCAGCCCCCTTGGGTACCCCTTTTGAGTCCTCCTTCCGGGCGAGGGGTGCCTGCAGGATGCCCTGCCCTGGGCCATCTCATTTTCACGCCCCCCTTAGCTGGTGCCTGGAAGGGAGGAGTGGTGGCTGGAGCTCTGTTCTCACTCATTGTACCTTTCCTGCTGGAGTCAACAGGTGCCAGAGAGAGAAGGAGAATCCATACGGAGAAGGGTCCTGGGTTGACAGGGACATCTCAGTTGAAAAGGATGGCATCAGGTAGGGCTGTATTCAGGTGCTGTCTTCGTCATCAGAACTCAGCTTCTCCATTCTTCGCCTCTGCTTTCCCTTTATGGGCTTCACTCCCAGGCAGCCTCTCCCCAGGGGGGTGGCCCTGGCATCTCCAGGCCTCCATTATCACCTAGCTTTGTCACTAAGCTGGTCGGTCCAGCTGGATCACATGTCCGTCTTGGTGTGTGGGGGGTTGCCCCATCCAAACTGCAGGGGCTGAGAGTGTGGCGGGGATAAAGTGGGTGTTGACGGGATGGGAACGGGGAGACTGGGTGGGCAGGAACAGGATGTGGGCACTTTTCTCCCTGGTGTAGGTCTCGCGTCCCGGGCACGAACAGGTGCAGCCTAAAGGGCACGGGACCTTCCTTCTCAGTGCCCCAGCCCTTCATGGGGGCTCACAACAGCCACTCTGCAGGCCCTGGGTGAGGCCAGCTCCTCTGGCTTCAGGTTTTCCATGACCCTGGCCTTTGGCCACGTGCCCTTGACCAAGTTCCCCTGGTTACCAGCCACCCAGGCCCTAAACTGGCTCCTGCCCATGAAACCCAAACCCTACCCCAGACTCCCTGGCCAGGTCCCGACTTGTCTCCTGCTTTGCTGCCTCCCCCTCCTCCCTAGAGACCCTGACCCACAGGTAGTATCTGCACCCTGGCGTGGGGCCCCTAACCCCATGCAGCCTTTCACAAGGGGAAGATGCTGGGCCAGCCACTCTCTCCCCGTGGACAGCCTGGGGGGCCTCGCCTTCCCAGTGGTCCTCCCATCCTGGATAGAGACACCCAGGACCCCTCTGGCGTCCCGCCAGAGGAGCCGGAAGCAGCCCTCCGCGGGTGGCTGCCAGGTTGCAGCAGGCAGGCAGCTCTTCCAAGTGTCTATGAATAATTGAAGACACCTTAAAATGTGCGCCTGCAGCCTGGAGGACGCCCCTCCCTCACTGCGTGCAGGAGCGGGCCCAGAGGGTGCTGCTGCGTGGGCCCCATCTGCCGGGGATGGCCCTGGAGAGGGTGGAGGCCAGACCTGGGCCTGCCCCCTGCACCCGTCTCCTTCCTGCCTGCCGCCCTTGGAACCCTCAGGGCAGAAGAGGGTCTGCTGAGGGCCTGCTGCCTATGGCAGGCCTAGCAAGCCTGGAGTTGCCCAGAGTGGCCGCTTGGGGAAGGGGAGGGGAAGGGGCCCGGGCCATCCCCAGCAGCCCCTCCTCTCCGCGGCTGTTCCAGGGGGCCCAGAGAGAGGGGCCCCACCTGGGCCAACCCCAGCTAGGGGCCAGGCTGGAGCAGAGGCAGCCTGCAGCTGCTCCAAGGCAGATCCCTGGAGCAGGGACCCAGCAGGTGGTGCGGAAAGGGGGCCGGTAGTGACTTCTCCGAGCTCTGGGGAGCCGTCCAACTCAGCTGTGCGAGTGACGTGCCGGGGGTGGGGAGGCAGATGTTACAAGGGCCGTGAACGTGTGTGTGTGCAGGTGTGTCATACTGTGTGGATGTATCAGGAGCTGGGAGGCTGTGGGTGTGACTGAGGGGTCGCAGCTGGGTCTCTAGGTCTACGGCTCTGCATGTCACAGAGCCTTGATCAGGGCTAGGAGGTCCCACGCCTGGCAGGGCATCTCTCTTTAGCTCCAGGCTGAGCCCTCAAAGCCCCAGAGACAACCCCAGGGCGTCCCGTCCTGGAGCGCGTCCCCTGGCCGCCGTCGGGTCTCCTCAAAGACCCTCATTCTGAGAGCTGAGCCTGAAGTTGTACTCCTTCAAACCTGGAATTTTCGGTAATGAAATTTGTGAAAGGTGAAAATTAGAAACCAAGGGGCACATTCCTTGGTCACTGCGCCAGCCCGGGCTCCCTGCTGGGCCCTGGGTGGGGCCTTGGAGGTAGTGCATGCCCTCCTCTGACAGCTCCTCCCCCTGGCGCCTTGGTGTCCTCCTGAGTAGAAAGCAGTGACTCTTCCCTCCTTCCCTTCCTCATCTGTTCCAGATGCCACACGGGTGAGAGGTCGGATTTCTCCTGTGGTTCTTCCTGCCCCTGACCCCCCACTTGGTCCTCACCTGGGACTCTGGGGGTCTCTGTAGAGAGGTGTGAGCAGGGAAGGGGTCGGGTGGGAGGAGACGCCAGGAGAGCCAGGCAGGGGCATCCAGCCACAGGTGACCTCTGGCCCCAGCATTCCCTGTCCCTTTGTGTCCCCTCTTCCAGTCATGGTAGACACTTCGGGGAGGCTCGGCTCAGGGTGGTCTGGGCGGGGGCCTGGGCTCAGCTGGACTTGCCACTTGGGCGCTTGGAATGGGGCCCCTCGGGACTCTCTCCTGCAGGGGGTCCTGCTCTCCTGCCAGTCCAGAGAGAAGCAGCCGGGATGGGGCAGGAGGGTCACTGCTCAGAGGGTGGGGGAATCCTGCACAATCCCTCTTATTCCCTCCCTGGACCTGGGAGAGAGGGTGGTCAGCTGGGGACTAGAGTTGACCTGACTCTGTCCTGAGGCCTTCGTGGACCTGGGCGGAGGGTCCTCAGGCCACTGATCTCTTGAGATGACCGTGCTGCCCGCTGGGAGTGCAGGGTGGAGCTGTGGGTAGGGCAGAGCACAGAGCCAGGTCACGCGGGCCTGGCCACACTGGGCATTGGGCCGCCTAAATGGGAGGCATCAGCCTAGGGGTGGTGGCAAGGTCTCGGGCCTCAGATCTCCCTGCTGGGTGGGAAACAGGATGGAGCTAGGTCCGTTTCCCCAGAGCAGAGAGACCCACCAAATACTTGCCTCTCTGCACAACGGCATCCAGCCCCACTCTTGGCAAGGGCGGCTCTGGGTTTGCATCTTCATCCCAACTGCCACAAAGGAGGGGCTCCCCTGGCAAGGGGCGAGGGAGACGTGGGCTGAGGGTCGTGAGCAAAGGGAGCCGGAAGAAAAAGTGACAGCTGGCCCTGCATCCGGGCCTCCCATCTGCCCAGCCTCAACGCTGCTCCCAACCCACACCAGCATCAGACCTGGCCACACTCCCCGATTGTTCCTGACCTGACGGGTCCCCCTCCCAGCATGTGCACCTACTGGGACGATGCACTCTGTCCAGAGTCACGTAGGAACCACTGGCGGCCAAGTGTCCTGCTCCCCAGCTGCGCCTAAGTTATGACGCTCCCACATCACCTCCCTTTCTTCAGAACCATGTGTTTCCTTGCTGTGAGGCTGAGTCTGTGCTCCTGCCAGGGGAGAGGCCTGGTACTGTGGGCATCCCCTCCTGGAAGTCCTCCATCTTCATAGCTTGGGATAGAAAGGCAGGGTCAGACCACAGTCTCGTGCTAACCTGGGAGGCTGGACCAGCTCCCATAGCAGCTCTTAGCACCACCCGAGGAGTCCTGCCTGTGAGACCCGAGGACGGGGGTGTGGGGCTGGGGGCCTGCAGGCCTGTGGGCAGGTGCATCCATGCACATGAGTATCAGTGCACGTGTGTGTGCCACGTGGTCCTGCCCCCAGCCCGAGGAGCGGCGCTGGGGGCGGGGGGCTGCCGCTTGCTGCGGGTCGTGCACCTTGTCTCAGCTGGCTTCTTTATGAACCCATTTTGTGAGCAGACTCGGAGTTCATGTTGTGAATCCGGCCATTTGCTCCTGTTTCCTCCGTGCCTCCTGGGGGGAGGAGCACGTGTTAAATATTTGCGGTTTTGCTGCGTTAGGTTTTAAAGTTCAGCTGTAATTACCGTGACCAGGTGCCAAGTGAATCTGCTCCCTGGGGATGCCTTCCGCTGTAGCGGGCTGGTGGCTGCATTCCAGGCCAGCCTCTGTGTGCTGTTTGCAAAAACCTATGTGCCTCCCCTTGCCTTTCCTTCCAGAGTCCCGCCGCCCTGGCCCCACTGAGCCCCGAAACCAGCCAGGCTCTACCACCTGTGGTGGGTCATGGATGGGTGTGTCCTCAAAGGGTCAAGGGCAGGGCTGTGGGCAGCCGAGTACCAATGTGGGCCTGCTGTGCGCAGAGCCTGGTGGCTCCAGCCAGCCTTAGCCTCATGGCAGGGTCACAGCCCCACCGGTGGCAGTCAACAGAAATTCTGTCTTAACAGGCAGAACTTTATTTCCAGAAGAGATTTGAATTGTTTTGTTCTAGATCCCCCAGCCCACCTCGTGCAGACTGCTTAGCTACTCTTTCAGATAAATGCAGCCCAACCCATGATTTCCTGGACAAAGTTGGGATAATAAACACGACCCCATCCCTTTCAGAAACCTCTCCTGGCTCCGGCTGGGCCAAGGGTGGTGTCTACGGCCTCCATCTGGTCGTACGCACATGCTGCTTTGGGGGTGGCTCCTATTACAGGGGTGGTGGTGCCCCTCAGCTTTCTGGGTAGTGTCTGCTTCGTCCCCTGGCTTTTCCCAGGACTACACATCACAGTCCCCAACAACGGATGTCCTCCAGAGTAGCTGCCAGATCCAAAGAAGGCAGGTGGAGAAGTAGTGCCAACTGGTGCCAGGTGAAGAAAGGGCACATTTGTGCTGGACCTCATATAACCATGCCTCATGCAGTCTCGGGAGAGAGCTCCCAGCCTATTCCCTGATACTTGGGTTTGGTTCAATCAGCATCCTGGTCTCTCCTCTGGCCATGCCTGGGCTGGCTACAGGTACCCAGATGTGCACCTGCCCTCAAGAGGCTTGCAGCCCACTGGGCAGAGAGATGTGGGGGAGCACAGAATGGGGGGGTGGGAGGGAGGCAGACCCCACCCCTTCCAGCTGCCTGGGAGACTGTGAGCTGAGGTCAAGAGCAGCTGGGGCCCCCAGGGGAAAAAGTGCATCCTAAGGCAGGCTTGACCCCTGAGGGAGCCTTAGGGCTCGGGATGGAGACAAGCTCACACACCCGTGGTGTCAGCTGCTCTAGTCCAACTTCCGGCCCCACCCTCTGTGGACCACATCTTGTCCTGTGGGAGGGGCTGGGAACGGGCAAGAAGAGCAAATGACCAGGTGCTGACAAAGCACAGGGAACTGGTCTGCTGGCATCTAACAGGGGTGAGATGGAGGGGAGATGGGCCCGACCCTGTTTTGTACCAGAGTGCCCTGCTTTGTGGGCATTCCAGGAGCTCCAGACCTCAGTTACCAGTGGAGCTTAGAGGGAAATCCAGTGGACGCTCAGAGCGAAACAGGCCACAATCAAGGTGTAGCTGGGGCAACAGTCTCATCTGAAGGTTTGACTAAGGGTGGATCTGTTTCCAAGCTCAGCCAAATGGCTGTTGGCAGGAGTTATTCCTCTCAGGCCTGAGAACTCCCTCAGTTCCCTGCTTGTGGGCCTCTCCGTAGAACAGCTCACAACACAGGAGCTGGCTTCTTTCAGAGCAAGGAAGCAGGACAGGGCAGATCAAACAGGCATCTCATTGTCTCTGTAACTTACCCTCAGAAGTGACATCCATCACATTAGCTGTCTCCTGTGTGTTGTGTGTTAGAGGCTGGTCTCTCACATGTGGGGAGAGGGGATTGCAAAGGAAGTTACCAGGCAGGGATATCTTTGGGTACCACCGCGGGGTCTGGAGGTGCTTTCATAGGAAAATGACATGTTCTGATTTACTTTATAAAGGATCACTCTGGCTGCCGTGTGGAGGAACAGTTGGGACGGGGCAAGGATGAAGCAGGGAGACTTTACTTCTCTGAGATTCGTTTCCCTATATGTAAATTGGCTGTCAGGTTAATCACAGAGCCTTCCTCACAGGTCATTGTGAGAATTAAATGAGATAATATGGGGACCAAGCTCAGCATGGGGCGATGCAGACGTGTAATCTTTTTCCTTCGGACGTGTTTTTGCCCCTGACCCTCCCAGGGTCGGGCATTTGCCGCTGCCCCCTTTGCTGTAGAACCCAAGTTTGTGTGCCCGACACACAGTGAAGCCAAACAAACCGAATCATCAGAGTTTGGAGGAGAGAAATATTTCTTGACTGAGAGCACCAACCGAGAAGATGGGAGACATAGGCTTGTTTCAAATCCATCTTCCTGGCTGGTCAGGGCATATGGTTTTTAAAGGTGTGATGGGGGTGAGGGCTGCAAGGGGCATGAATTTCTTCTGATTGGTTGATAGTGTTTCAGAAATCTTAATCATCGACCTCTGGCTCCAACCAGTCTGGGGTCTACAGGCTTGTCCTCAGCACGCGGTCACCACCCTCCACCTGGTGGGAGGGAGTGGGGGTTAGTTCCTGCAGAACAACCATACAGCCTTTGAGGAGGAATTAGAACCCTGTTACTACTGAACTGTTGTTTCTTGACTGCTTTCCCTTTGTTCCTGCCTTCCCTCATTTCCCTAATTAGTAACTGCTTGAATCTGCTCTTTGGAACTCAGGAAAGGCCTTGGAGACTAAAGCCTTTTTCTACAAACAAGAAACAGAGGACACAGAAAGGCCTCTGTACACAGGAGGGCCCTGCAGTGTCTTGCTCAGCTTCAATCCCCCTTTTCTTTGATATTCCTCAATCCGGAGGGGAACAGGTGCAAGACCAGAAGGGGAATAAAGTTTTGGATAGAGAGGTGAATCATAAACCCGGCAGGAGAACTCAGTTTTAGGGGGACTCGGTTTCACCTTCATCTCACTGGATGTGTCTTTATGTGTCTAGATGTCTGCAAACAATGATTGGAGACAAGTTCAAGTTCTTCCCCTGGAGCCCTGGGCCCTGTGCAGCCAAGGGTGGCCTAATTTTCTCCTTTGCCCAAGAAGACCCTGGGCAGAGGAGAGGTGCGAGGATGTTCTGTTTTCCTTGCTGGCTGCCTCAGGCCCCATTTCCACCTGAAGCAGCTCACAGTCTCAGGGAACCAGGAGAGGCATCTCAGCACCTTGATCACATGGAAGAGATTGGGGTGCGGGTGTGGGGGGGGCCCTTCATCCACACGCTGGGGCCGCAGAGCCTCCACTTCAACCCGGCCAGGTCTGCCACCACGCTGAGCGTTGCCCTGTGAGTCCAGCTGGATGTGCTCCCTGTGACACTGCCTCTTTCTTTGGAGGGTCTGGAAAAGAGCCCCCTGAAGTTCATGATTGCCTTTAATTTAAGGATGAGGTCAACAAGAATCTTTGTCCTGTGTTGGCTCTTGAGAAGCTCATGCCCATGTTCTGTTTCTCCCGCCACTAGGAGGGGGGTGGGTTCTACAACACAGTTCTGACTCTGACACCCAGAGTTGGGTGTCAGACCCCACAAGTGGAGGGCAGAGTCCTGCACACGACTGAGCTTCCTGCAGACACCAGCCACAAGTGGAGTCCCCAGGTCACCCACACTGCTCACCAATGGGCTACAAATTCAGGGGTTCCACAATCCCCTCAAGTTTGATAACTAGTTAGAAAGACTCACAGAACCCAGGGAAGTGCTATATTCACAATTACAGTTTCATTATGAAGAATGCACATAGAGCAGGTCCAGGAGGGTCCTGAACCCAGAGCTTCCATGTCCTTCCCCATGGAGTCAGGGCACATCACCCTCCTGGCACATCATTGTGTTTAACTAGGAGCTCCCCTGAACCTCAGTGTCCGGAGTTTTTACTGAGGTTTCAGAACAGAGGCAGGATCAATTAATCATTGACCAAACAGTGGAACTCAGTCTCCAGGCCCCCACACCCCCCTCCATCAGGCGCTGAAATTTCCAACCGTCTAATCAGGGGTGGTTGACCTTTCTGGTGACCAACTCCCATCCTGAAGCTCTCAAGGGGCCCAGCAAGAGTCACCTCGTTAGCACAACAAAGACCCCTACCACTCAGGAAATTCCAAGGGAGTTTGAAGCTCTGTGCCAGGAACCCCAGGACAAAGACCGGTTATATTCTTTATCATATCACAGCCTGTTCCCAAGTGAATACGTCATTGTGAAATGCAACTCTCAGCTTTGCTTCTGGGTCCATTTACAGCCCCTCATTTGTTTTTCCTTTGTCAGACCCGCTTTTAGTTTATGCCGTCATTTCTTTTTGTTTTGTTTTGTTTTGTTTTTGCGGTACGCAGGCCTCTCACTGTTGTGGCCTCTCCCGTCGTGGAGCACAGGCTCCGGACGCGCAGGCTCAGCGGCCATGGCTCACGGGCCCAGCCGCTCCGCGGCATGTGGGATCCTCCCGGACCGGGGCACGAACCCGCGTCCCCTGCATCGGCAGGCGGACTCTCAACCACTGCGCCACCAGGGAAGCCCTATGCTGTCATTTCTTGTATGCCATCTTCAACCCTCTCTGCACAAGATGGAGGAGAATAGATAAATCAGCCCTGGTTCTCGCTTCAGCTCCAGAAGAACATGTGACCTAAGAGTGCAAGCTTCCTATGTGTATCACACCTGACATCTAGGAGCTCGGTTCTCAGGGGGCCCCCAATTCACCCCCGTGCCTGCTGCTGAGACTTTAGTTGATGATCTTGTAAATTCTTCAAGTCAAGGCTCACTGCTCTGTGAGCAGGCAGCAGGGTGTGTCTGCTGGGGTGTGCCCCCAGAGCGTGACTCGGGGTGCTGCCCTCAGGTGGGGTGGGGAGGAAGGGGTGGGCGTGGTGGCTAGCCAGCCCAGACCCCAGGCTGCTAACTCCAAGGAGTGTGCCCTTCCTTTGTCACCCCAACTGCAGGAGCTCAGTGAGGGGAGAAGGAGGGAGGGCACTTGTGCCCAGGCAGGAGGGACACCAGCAGCAGAGTCCGCTGGGAGTGGGGACCCAGCTTCCAGTTCCCAGAGCTGCCCCTCCCATCATGCCCAGCCCCCCTCTCTGGGAGCTCGGACTTACCCAGGGTATCCTTCCTGCCCAGGGTGTGAGGGAGTGGGTACAAACCCTGCACGGTGAGTTGGGGATGAGGTCCCAGTGACGACCGTGAATCCTCCCGAGTTGGTCCCCGAAACATTCTCCGCTCCCCTCATCAAGCTGAGCAGAGGGTGGGTGGGGTCTCTGTCCGAGGGTCCTCCATGCCGTGGCCTAGAGCCTGTAGTAAATTTCAGGTGGGGAAGTCTGTGGCCCGGGGGCGGGGGGGGAGGAGGGCAGCCTCTAAAGGCATGTGCTTTCTGGCCGGCAGCAGTACCAGACCTGGCTTTCCTTTAGAAAAATCCCAGCTGTTGGCAGAGATGAGGACAATCCCTGGACACAGCCTGGCTGGGGAGAAGTGGAAGAGAGGCGGGGACAGCTTTGGGCCCCCTCCCCCCGCTGGCACTCATCCCACCACAGAGGCCCCTTGCTTCTCAGCAGGGGGTGAGGGGACACATCCAGATGAGGCTTCAAACACCTCACATGCAGAATAAGCAATTGAGCTGGAGAAGAGAACTCACAGACTGATAGGGAAAGACACCCAGTGTGCCCCTGGCAGCGTGAGAATGTGGCTGTGAGAGGGAGTGGTGCCTGCCTCCTGCTGAGTGCTGTCCACCTCCTGGTTCCCCAGCCTATGGACAGCCAGGGGGTCTTACCTAGTCCCTCTCCCTCCGTCCCTCCCTCCATCCCTCCTTCTCTCTCTCCCTCTTTTTCTCTCTCTCTCTCTCTCTCTCTCTCTCTCTCTCTCACACACACACACACACACACACTTTGCTCTACACCAGCCATAGAAAATCAGACTCTCTGCCTTCCACCAGAAGGATCACTCACCCCTGTGAATGGAATTGAACGTCTCCTCCACCTCTTTCTAATTAAGGATTGCGCGTTTTCAAAGGTACCATCCCACCACCAATGAGGAGGACGGCTCCTCGCTGAGGGGCCACAAGTGACCTTAGCTCAACCAAGCCAAGAACTTGTGGTGACCAAGACAGACAGCTGAGCCCCAGCCTTCTCTCAGAAAGGCCTCTAGCCTCGCTTCCCTGCATGGGCTCTCAGCCTGGGGACAGTCTTGGAGGCCTTCCGGGTGGAGGAGGTCTCGGGAATCCCTTCCTAAGCCTATGTTCCTCTCAGCTCCTAGCAGCAGCCCCAACTCTGCCCTCAGGCTGAATGATTTGCTTTCATTCCTGTCCTATCAGCTGTGCTTACTGAACTGAGAATTGGACCCCTCAAGGGCAAGAGAGGAGGCTGGAGGCTGGATTAGAGAGTGCTTCAAAGTCCAGGTGCTTTTTGCAAACCAGCAGTGAAGCACTAGCCAGGAACTGATTAAGCCAGACTCAGTACTGCCCTGGGGTCCTGCCTGCCTTCCCGGGTGCCCTCCAGGACTCCACTCCCAACTGCGGTAGAAACCGCCTTGCTTCGTCAACTACAAGCATGATGGGGTTGGGGGTGGGGGGAGGAGGCATTGGTCGAACCGGGGGCTCTCAACCCTGGACGCACATCGGGATCACAAGGGCCTCTCCCAGAAGGTGAGGGGTGGGGAGGTGGCGCTTCCTACAGGCACTTAGGCTCCCCTGCTTCCCCTCCCCTGCACCTGGCTGTTTCTTTAGCTGGGCACTGCCACCTCCAGAGAGCGGGGCTTCACTTTTACAGAGAAGGCATCCCTCTGAGGACCCTTCTGAGGCACTCTGTGGGGTCTGCTTGAGCTCAGACTAGATGCACAGTCTGTGCCTGCCAGGCCAACCTGGGTGACCGCTTCCTTGGCAGATAAGTGTGTATGGGCAGTTTGGGGACCTGGGACACTGCAGAGGTCCCATGTCCTTGGGGCTGTCCAGACTCCCTTCCTGTTCCTGAAGAGATGGTCTACCACCAGCAGACACACTACCCTGCCCCCCCACCTCCTTACCCCACACCACAGAAGTTGGGGGTCTGTGGCCATGTAGGATACAGCCCACAACCCTGTCCCCAACGTACATGAAAGAACGAATGTGTGGTGTGTCATTGTCATTCTACATCCAAGTGCAGGGCCAGTGGGACATCCATTCAGAGCTGTCCCCTGCAGTGGAAATTGACTGCCTGGTGACCAGGGATAAAGGTGGACTTGATTAGAGCTGAGACAAATGGGGGAGACAGTTCACTTCCCCTTGCCATCCGATCCTTAGCGTCAGCTTTTCAAGATCCAGAAAAAGGCCACAGGACAGAACTCCAAGAAGGAATTATCGGCGGGGAGTGCTTGGGCCTGTCACGCTCTCCTTCCAGGATGGATGTCCTAGCCATCTCTTCCCCTGAGGCTCCCCCTGGGCCTTCTCCAGTTTGTCCTCCGCCCAGCCTATCCCCTTGCCTAATCCTGGGTTCTCCCTCTTCCCCTGACCACCTGTCACATGACCTCTGCATTTGATAGCCACGCACCTGGCCCCTGGGCTGTGACTCAGCATTTATCCCCGAGCCCTGGAGAATTTTCTGTCATCTTCAGCAACAAGTGGTTGCAGTTTTCATTATCGTAAGACCAAAGGGGGGAAAAAATGTAGCTGAGAAAATAGAGATGTGCTTTCCACACTACACTGGGAACATCTTGACATTTAAATCCAATTACCCTTTTCCCATTCTTGATGAGGATATGACATGCAGCTAGAGAACATTCTGCTAGATAAATGTATCATAGTCTCTACCTGCTTATAATTTCCCAGGACTGATCTGGGGACTCTGTGTCCCCTGGCCACCCTCAGCCTGTGTGAGAAGATGGGGTCACGAACTGGGTACTTCAAAAGGCCCTGAAAATGTATGTTTGGAAAATTGGGGCAGCATTTGATCTCTGCCCTTCCCCGAGTCATTAAAATTAATTGGGGAAATGGCACAATTGCAGAGGCAGGAGGACTCGTGTCAACCTTTGTAAAGATTCTGCGGTCGTTCTGAGCTCGCCATCCCCCGGCTTTTGGCAAAACGCCACAACCCAGGTGGCTGTAGCAGAGTGGAATCTACCAAACACATTCCCGTATTACTTCAAAACTCTAGTTCTGTCAGATGCAGGGAGTCGTGGACTACAAATGAGCCAGAAAGCCAGCACGGACCTGTGTGCTGTTATTCTGATGTCCATATTAGTTCTCTTGGACATCTGGAGAGATGAGGTACAAGTTCTCTAGCAAGGGCACAGATGGTTCCACAGAGGAAATTGCCAGGATTAATTAAGGCTGTGAGAGTCCTGTCTCCTCTCCCTTCCAGCCAGACTCCCTGGGATGGGCTGTGTCCAAGGAGATCGGACACAGCTCCCCACCCAGCCCTGCCCCCTTCAGAAATCCATTTACCACTTAAACTCACAGGGCGTGCCTTGACTCTCCTCTCTCCATTTCCATCTGCAGAGAGAGAGGGAGAGCGCAAGGAAAATGTAAGTTCATGGAGATTTAGAGTCTACTTTTCATTCCAACCACCTGATCTCTTCCCCAGCCCACTCCCAGCCATGGCTATTACCAGCCCGAGCTGATGCTTCTCCCACTCCCACAAGATGGAGCAATAACAAGCAGAGAAAGGTTATCCCCACCCCGACGTCACCCATCCACCCAGAAGTCATGGAAGCAGAAAACCTTCCCTCCCCTTCCTTCAGAGCTGGGTGACCAGTTGTCTTCCTCCCGTGGGGCTCTGATCATCCTCAGACACCTCACACGGTGTCTGGACTTGTTCATCCCAAATTACGCTGTTGTTTTCTCCTGTGTGCTCAGGGCTGGTTGATAAATAGAAATTAAGTCATTTATTTACTTTTTGCTGCAAATCACAGTGTGAGACTCGAGTGGTACTTACATTTGTGAATGCATAGGTGTGAAATTTTGTGTCTGCTTGCGTGTTAAATGGAATTCAGGGCTCATTCCATCAGCCCCAAAACATTGTTCCCAAGAGTTCACATGTATTATGTATTTTTACAAACACACTTTTGTGTCTTCTAATATTCCCTGAATGCTTAGGTAAGAGCTGAAAATGAGATCTCTCTTCTCTGACATCCAGGCTCTGGGCATCTCTCAGAAAGAGAAGGTCAAGGGATCTAATGGGATTTGGGGCTGATAAACAAGGAGCCATAGAGAACTAGACAAGCCTACATCCTGGCAAGTGGTGCCACGCGCTCAAGGCTTTGGTCAGGTGCAGCCTGGTTAGAGGAGGTAAACTCTCAGAAAGAAGGAGAGGTAAGAATGAGGACCTTGTCACTTTCCTTATAAGTCCTTCCATACTATTTTTTGTTTTTGGTTTTGTATTTTTTTGCGGTACACGGGCCTCTCACTGTGTGGTCTCTCCCGTTGCGGAGCACAGGCTCCGGACGCGCAGGCTCAGCGGCCATGGCTCACGGGCCCAGCCACTCCATGGCATGTGGGATCTTCCCGGACCAGGGCACGAACCCGTGTCCCCTGCATCGACAGGCGGACTCTCAACCACTGCGCCACCAGGGGAGCCCCATACTACTTTTTAAAAGGAATATGTGCTTTTAAATATTTTCTAAATCAGTTTGTAATAAATGCCAACCACTTGTCCTGGAACTAGATGCAAATAGGAGGCTGTGCTGGAACCATCCAGCAAACCACAGGAGCCCTGAGTAGAGAAAGTCAAACCAGGTCATAGAGCAGACCTCTCGCAGCTCCCTCCAAGAGTGTCTCACAATGGTTTGTGGGGTTCCTTGGTAGAAATTCCCAATCTCTGAAGGTGAGGGACCTCTCCAATGACCCTCAAGGGTGAGGGTATGTTTGCAGAACATGAAAACCATGTGCCATACTAAGTTCAAAGTCAGCAGTTACCAAGCTGAGAAGACACAGGTTTTCCCCACACAGCACAGGCTGTGTGGCCATGTGCCATGGGAAGGTGAGTCTGGGACAAAGACACTGCTGGACTATGTCACTTTAGGGAATTAGTGGAAACACCCTTTCCAGGGAGAGGAGAATCACTCTGAAACAGGCCTAGGCTGGCAGTTTAAGACATACTGTTAGACTCTCACGATTAAACCACAGCATGGAGTTTCAGCCAGAGGAGTGGATCCTAACATTTTGGGGCCTCCCTCCTCCTCTCCTCTCCTGTTTGTTCTCTCTCTCTCTCTCTCTCTCTCATCTCAGGAGGTTCAAGGACCCATAAAGGGGATTATAAGTTGACCTACGTGTCTTTCCCACTGGACAGTGAACCCCTCTGGAGATAAATGATTTATTTTTGTATCAGCCCCCAGAACTGGTATCATGTGCATGTGCAAATCTTGGCTTCTGAGTTTGAGGAACTGTCCATGGTGTTGACACTCAGTTGCAGTCATTTCACTTGATTATGCTGATGGCCAGGACCTCACCTGGTTATCCATAGTGATGTTTTGACAGACTTCACACTGTACATTTCCAGGGGCTCTTGGAACGAGAGACCAGAGAACACGACCTGGGGCCAAACCTTGGAGGCGAAATAGCATTTGGGAGCTGTCCATGGTCCTGAAAACAGCCACCCTTCTTCCAGTTGGCTGAGTTGCCACCACAGGGTCCCATTTTCAGGAATGTCTTAGTGCCAGGCCTCAGCCTGATTTCAGTCACCTAAGTGCTAGTTGCTGTGCTTCTTGGTGCAGCTTAGATTCTGGCAAGAATCTGGCCTTTTGCTTCAGTCGTGCTCCCAGTCCTTGCAGCTGTTGACGTGATCCTGTCTGAATCGGCTCTGCCTGTGACTTCAGTCTTGCCAGGCCCTGAACCAGGGTTTGGCCTCTGATTGCAAAGCTGTATTTCCATTTCATTCTACTGCATGCTTAGTTCCTTGGGAAAGCAGACTCTGAGACAGAGATTTACGTGCAGGAAGTCTATTGGGACTATATCATGACAGAGGACAGGAGAGTTAAAATAGCTTTGGAGCAAACTAAACGTCTACTGTTGTCCATTCCAAGTCAATATGAACTGTTTCTGATACTTTTCTTTGACAGAGATGAAAAAGAATCTATTTGTCAAACTATGGTCATATACCATGTACCCAAGGCCACGTAAATCTAGCAGATACCACACGACACAGTGATTACAATTAGGGCTACAACTTGATAGAGTTTGCAGCAATCTCCCGTCTTCCTCCAGGACTCATTTGTCATTTGTAGGGACTAGACTAGTGAATTACACGGTGATTTGATGGTTTGACTACTCCTGCATATTTTAGGTCTTTAAAGGTAACACTAATCTCTGCCATTTCCCCAGGAATGGCAAAATGGAAAATTAAATATTACCTTTGATTTAATATCTTGGCTCAGGGGATATGGTAACTTCCAAAGGCTTCCTAGGTATTCCTTACTATGGTAGCTTTTATCCCATGGGTCAAGGACATAGGGCCTCTGCCAACTATCACATATGTCCATTTCAATTGCACATTCAGAGATGGGGAAAATGATCACTGGGGTGGGGGAGTCTGTGAACCTGACTTGAACCAGGTATGGGCCATTTATTACCTGGTCCCTATATTCCCTCACTGTACCTGAAAGGCTACATGTCAGGTTCCCAAGAGCCAAGTCCCTAGGTATAAATGTCAACTCAGACAAAAATCTAGAAAAGTCTAGATGTCATTCCCCCCAATCCCTGCAGTGTACATTTATCCAAATAAATGGCTACCAGTCACTTTGAGGAAGGACTACTGTGTACACTTGCCACGATGACATAAGGTTCTTCCTCTTGGGGACCCAACCTCCCCTCAATCATTGAGTTCTGGATTTGAAAACTGGTCCAGGGATTGTGCCATTTTATTGGATCAGTGGCCCTCAACCTCCTGATTGTCCATCCTTGGTTTCTTTTGGTTGTATATATTGGTCAGTACCCTTGTTGGCTGCCCATCTTTCTTGCCCTTGGGATGACGTGTTCTATTAACCTTCTTCATAGCTTTCTGCAGGCCAGCTTCTCTTGGCTGACACTCTGACATTGCTGCTCATTAAGATTCGTTTATGGTGTCTAAGCACCGCCACATGGGTTGTATTATTTCAGGAGCCTATTGTCTCCCATTGGTATCAGGGAGTCCTGATCTATAATGGCATCTCTTTATTCAGCCCTGTCCTACACAGGAGAGCCACCACTGAGCTTCTCATTGATGCTGGTGCCTGTCTTACCAGTGCATTCTCTATTGCTTTAGACAAGAGAGTACCCTTCAGGTCCTCCTACAAAACTCAGTCATGTGGTGAGTTCTTTAGCCTTTCATAGATCAGCTGGCATGATCACCTTTGTGAGCCTTTTGATCTCTTCCTCCACTGTCTGTCAGTCACAGCAATTCTATCATTTCTGCTTCATTTGTGTGGGCCATAGCCTTCTCTGTGTTTCTAAGAGCCATCCTAGCAGCGTGTTAGCATCATCACCTGGGGTCCTCGCAATACTCTTACATCCTGTATCCCAAGAGAACGCTCCCCTATAAATTGTTCCTCCTTATCCAACTTGATTTTCTGCTTTCTTATCTAACACCCGCAGAATCTGTGTATACTCCTGGCTCCTGCCAGTGCCTGTTTTATGGATCCTTCACCTCTCCCAGTAGAGTCCGTTTTCTCCTCACATACATCAGTCCAGATGTCCCCATCCCATTTCTCAGGCTCCAATTCCTTCATCAGGTGCCTGGCATTGCTGAGAATGAACTGTCTCTGCAGCTCTGCTGCTCCTACTATGAAGTCCTGGGGCTGGTCCTCCTGCTGCAGAAGATGAGAGTTTCTTGATAGGCTGCCAAAGAGGCAATAGCCAACCAACTGCATTGTCCCTAAATTACTATTTGCCCCCTATTTCTCAAACTTCTCATACATTTTTGTATACACCAGTGCATTTCCTTCCACTGGTATGCCATCCTAGTTCACCACCAGTAAACATTTTAACAATTGTATTACTGCCTCTTGCCAGGGACAATCTGTTGCTCCACCTACCACCGGGTCCGGGGTCCTCTTTGCTGGCTGGCCATCAGGTGATTCAACTCTAACACTTCATCTTCGCATCTGCTTTCTCAGACCACTGGCACCAACTGTCTGATTCCTTTGGAGCAGACTCTGAGGAAGTGCAGGGCATGTGTTGTGGAAGGTGTTCTCTCGGATCAACACCTGTGCGGGGAGGGAGAGAAGCAAGAGTGGGCAGAGGAAGAAGTCAGACTGTGATTTAGTCAGCCAGTCCCATGTGGAGCTTTGGAGCAGGATGGCCCTGAATTGATGCAAGGAGCTGGAGCCTTCATACTCTGCATCAGCCAGTTACTGGATGCAGGTAGCCCCAGGGAAGATGCGACCTTGGGTGAGGCGACTTTCTGCAGCCGGGAGTAATCTCTGGAGGGAAACTCGGGGAGCAGTTTTTCCAAATTGCTTTGCTTACTCAAGTATCATTGAAAATTAGCCGTAGCTAATGTTACTGAATTCACTTCTTTTTTCAGTTTTATAAAAGCCTTTTCCTTCCAGGAATTGCCATTTGGTTCCTGAGATACAAGCATGGTCTCTAAAACGGAAATGGCAGGTTTATTTAATATGGCACTTCAGAGTTCTAAAATATGTTCACACAATTTTTTATCAATTTAATTGAGGTATAATCTATACACAGGAAAACACATTCATTGTGCGTTCTGACAAATGTATACCATCATCCCAATCGAAATATACAACATTTCCTTCATCCCAGAACGTGCTTTCATACGCCTGCTCACTCAACCTCCGCGTCCCCATCCCCCGGGCAACCACCGATCTTATTCTGACTCCAGAAATTAGTTTTGCCTGTTGTAGAATTTCATGTAAGTGCGATCCTGCAGTACATACAGTGTGGCTTCTTTTGTTCAGCGTGTGAGGTCTGTGAGCTCACCCATGTTGCCATGTGTATCAGTAGTTTGTTTCTTTTTACAGACAGTAGCATTCCATTGTATGGATATGCCACAATTTGTTTATCCATTCATCTGTTGGTAGGCATGTTCTTCGAGTTTACTGTCACGGCATACCTGGACACAGGCAATGTGGTCCTTAGTGAAGTTCAGTAAAGGGGTGTGACCTTACACAGCCGTGCCGCCTTGAGTAGCTAGGAGGGGGGCTCCATGAGCCAGGAGACCGGACATCACTTCACTCCAGCATCACTTAACCAAAGAGCCCTAGGAAACAATGCTCTGTCCAAATAACTGGTGCATTTTGTAATTTCTTCCAAGGCATGTATTTTTCTAGAAGATGCTCTAGGCATTTTCTTTGGATACTACTTGAGTTAGTGTCCTGCCAAGCAATATTAATTCTCCTTTTTAATTCAGGGTAATAGTAATTGAGGGGCAGACCTGCAGAGCAATGGGTTTGGGCACATGCATGTCAAACGGACTATATATCATGACATCAGACATTTCGAGAAAATTGCTTTTCCTCCCTGAATGCCAAGTCATAAATAATTTCAGGTTGGGAAGAGCTCTGGTAAGCATGTGCTTGACTCCAGGGAGTGGCCTGTAAATATTGTGAGCCGTAGAATAAAAAAATGAGGGGACAGATTTGTGGGGTCACTTCTAGTCTGGATCTTGCTCTAACTCTTTGCCCCGCCCAGATCTGCTTTCCCAGTGATGCACCCACCACCCGCCACCGTAAGCATGGGCTGCTGATGGCTCACAGCTGCACCCTTAATTCAGAGATTTGACTTGGGCTCACAGGAGCCTCATCTGGAAGGTGATGCCTTCCTCATGGAGGTGGCCTACGACCAGAGACACTCTGGTTAACGTGCTTTGGGTGCAGGGGACAAACCGAAAAAGCCCTGATTTGTAGCAGTTTCCAGTGTCTGTGGTGTAACTACTCCCACTGTGGCCAATTCCAGGCTACCTTGCAAAAATAAATAAGTTGCTTAGGAGTGTAAGCACATGCCAAAAAAAAAAAAAATGACATTTAAAATGCATGGCGGGCTTCCCTGGTGGCGCAGTGGTTGAGAATCCGCCTGCCAATGCAGGGGGACACGGGTTCGAGCCCTGGTCCGGGAAGATCCCACATGCTGCGGAGCAACTAAGCCCGTGCACCACAGCTACTGAGCCTGCGCGTCTGGAGCCTGTGCTTCGCAACAAGAGAGGCCGCCACAGTGAGAGGCCCGCGCACCGCAATGAAGAGTGGTCCCCGCTTGCCACAACTGGAGAAAGCCCTCGCACAGAAACGAAGCCCCAACACAGCCAAAAATAAATTAATTAATTAAAAAAAAAAAAGAAAAATCTAAAAAAATAAAATAAAATGCATGGGAGGGCTTCCATGGTGGCGCAGTGGTTGAGAGTCCGCCTGTCGATGCAGGGGACACGGGTTCGTGCCCCGGTCCGGGAAGACCACACATGCCGCGGAGCGGCTGGGCCCGTGAGCCATGGCTGCTGAGCCTGCGCGTCTGGAGCCTGTGCTCCACAACGGGAGAGGCCACAACAGTGAGAGGCCGCAAAAAAAAAAAAAAAAAGACATGGGAATGATAAACACAGAATTCAGTGTAGTGGTTATCCTGGCCGGGTGCGATAGGGACGTCTGAGAGGGGCTGAGGGAGTCTGGGTGATACTGATACTGTTGATAAAACTCTGTTTCTTAAGCTTGGTCGTAGATACCTGGATGTTCGTGCTCTTTTTCTTTGTACTGTGTACATTATATGTTATATATCTTCTTTTGCGTGAATGAAATGTTTCATGACAAAAGCAATTCTAAAGAAGCCTTTTAAGCTTTGAACTCGTCTTCACTTACACACATAAGGCGTGGCTTTTTGGTAGCGACTGTGGAGGCAGCTTGAAGGCTGGTCTTGACTCTCCCCGCATCTGCCTGCTGGGTGCAGCTACAAAGTTTACACCCCTGACAAGCCCTAAGCATGGTCCCGTGGAGGGAGATTCCCATTTCTCTCAGGAGGGGCAGCAGAAGGAGATGAGTGAGGGCCTGTGGACAAAACTGCCCTGTGCAGCACCTCCCCCCATCGAGGACCAAGCCATGCTTCCCTCAGGCCTGAGGCTAGATCTGCACCTGCACCCAACTCAGTTCTTCATTTGACCTGGAGGGGCTATTAGAGCCAGACCATCCCACTGTGTGATACTTAGCATTCGGATCTAAATTTGCCCCAGGCAGTTAGCAGCCCCGGGCACTCTGCTTTTCATCTCCTGTGGATGAGCCCCTGCCGCCCTCCCCAGAGTCCCCCTCATCATCCCATTTTCCACGTGAGGAGATGCAGGACCGGAGCGAGTCTGGAACCGGGCAAGGCAAGAAGTGGAAGCCACAGCTTCCGGCAGGAGGGCTTGCTTTTGCAGCCACATGGTGCCACCTGCATTCTGGTGCCAGTGCCACTGAGCGGCTGTGGCCCTGTCCCCTCCAGCAGCCCAGGTTCCCTTCACCAGAGCCTTCCTTCCCCGGGGTTCACTTCTGCTTGCAGCCTGGGTGGGGCTCCCAGCTGAGGAGGGGAAGATGGAGGGTCTGGTCCACACCTGGGCACCCGGGGGCTCCTGCCATCTGAACACAGTGGCTGCATCCTCCTTCACCAGGCTCTTCATGTCACCCTTTCCTCTGGGAGACACATTCATCTGTGGGTACAAAGCCCCTGATGTCCCATTAGAGAGTTGGTGAAACTGAGCCTGCAGGCCAGTGAACTGCTGTTGCTCATGGGCTCCGTGGGGACTCTCACAGCTCAGACCCTCAGGGCCAGGCCACCTTCGTTAATGCAGAAGCTGGTGTAGTAAGGTAGCAGGGACCACAGCCCGGGGGAGGCAGCCAGGACTGAAGGCAGACAGCCAGGGAGAGTCTAAAGAAGAAACTCAGGCTGGGAAGCTCATGTCCCACAATTGCACACAGATGCCTGAGGGTGCCAGAGAAGTTCCAGAAGCTGTTTCAGATACGGCCCAGGCTGAAGCTGGAGGGAGGCAGCAAGGAAAGTCCCCACGCTGTGTCAACCCCCTGAGAGACTGTGCGGACTGGGAGTGGAATGGGGGGGCTGGGTGCTGAGGAGAGGTAGCAAGGGCAGCCTGTGTCCCGTGCTCAGCAAGACCCTGAGAAAGCAGTAGGTGGGGAGGAGAGCAGACCCTGGGGCCAAGGACCACTGGGTTTAAATCCCAGCTCAGCCACTGACCAGCTAGCTGTGCGCCCTTGGGTGGCTTAACGTGTGCATCTCTTGTCTCTTCATGGGTCAAGTTGGGTCAACATAGCACCGACCTTGTGGGCTTCTGTAAGGGTCCAGAGCTTCTACAAAGGTACCTGGAATCAACAAATACCCTCACTGACAAGGACAGCAGGGTCGGTGTGGGAGTACAGTGGGCTCTTCCCTGGGTGGTCTCTGGGTGTGGGGGGTGGGCCGCTGAGGTGGGAGACCCAGCCTTCTAGGATCAGAGCTCCAGGGAAGGGAGGCAGGGGCCCCTTGCAGAGGGTGGGCACATGCAGTGGGCTCACACAGTGCTGGGGTCTTGAAAAGACTGGGGTCATTGCACACATCAGGCGAGGAGGGGCCATGCCAGGCACTCAGATGCAGCGCCTGAGTCCTGCAGGGCCCAAGGGCCTCTGTGAAGCCAGAGCTTGGATTAAGGGTGATCCCAGGCAGCTGACATGACTGAGGGGCCACAGCACCCAGACGCAGGCCTGAGGGGTCAGGCCTGGAAGGACCCAGACCCTGCACCAGGGTGGTCTATCAGGCCTGCCTGGGAAGTGGGGTCTCTCCCCAAGGAGGAAGGCCAGGGGTCTGGAAGCTGAGAGAGAGAGAGATGAGGCCTGAGAAGGGTATCCTGAGCAGGGTGGTGACAGCATGGGGGCACTAAGGAGACCCTGATGGGGTCAGGGAGTCTGTGACTAGGGGAGGTTACCGAGTGGGGTCAGTGGGGGTCGGAAGGATGCGTTCTTGGGCAGGGGCCTGTCACATGGCCACGGCTGGTCACAGCTGAACTCAGCTTTTCCAGCTGCACACAAAACTAGATGCCCTCACCGGGGGCTCTGGTCCCCAGCAAGGGCATGTACTGGGACAGACCCTTTCTCCTTAGTCTCTTGTTCATTCCTCTCCAGAGCTACCTGGGCCACCCCTCCCTCCACAACCCCCTCCCCCAGCCTTGGGCCAGGCCATCCAGTCTGCAGAGACTCTGCCAGAGGAGAGTGCCACAGCCCCACTCCGCCAGCAGCCAGGCTCCTGGGGCCCACCTTCTCAGCTCCCTGTCAGGGGCCCAGAACTATTGATTCTCTAAATTGCTTGCTCATAGAGGACCGAAGGAAAAAAAATAAGCAAAGCAAAATAAAACATTCCTTTTAGCTTTCCACACGTGTGGGCACCAAAACCTCATGGTTCTCCTATGAGACCCTGGACACCGGGTGCCCACCCCCAGAGGAGGGAGAGGCAGCCATGGGCACTGGCCCAAGCCCCTCGGACTGAGCTTCCCGTCCAGGACAGCCCTTATGTCCCTCAGCTGCAGGTAAGTGCACCCCCTGCCAGCCCCCGACCCTCCCAGCCATGCCAGGGAGGGCCTGAGGATTTCATTATGAGCTCAGATTATTATCAAGTTCCAGGGGGAGTGAAGGGGACATTATAAGCTCTCCTTTTAATAATGAATCCCATTTCCTCTTGCAGTTGGTTTTCTTGCAACAGATGCTGTTGCAGAAAATGGAACAAAATGGAAAAGGCGAGTAACTCGGCCCCAAAGCCTTCCCAGCAGATGTCAGGGACGGCAGGGCAGGGTGCCCGAGGCCCGCCCACCGCACCCTCGCCTGGCACAGAGGCACGTCTGCTGCCACGGCGACCCATATGTTTGGATGATTCTCAGCTTGGCTCGGTATTGGGGAAGCTCGATACTGGGGAAGCGTGAAGCCGCCCTCCCGCTGTTCAATAACTGATGACCATTTTTCTCCAATTAAACTGAAATTGAAGGATCCTCAGACTTAGACACCCAAGTAAAATAATTAGCGCTTAAAATGTTAATTGTGCTCAGATGTGCCTTTGCCTCTGGAAGCTGTCTGCAAGTGAGCATGCAGGAAGGCAGTCCTTGGTGGAGAGAGCCCCGCCCCCGTACACCCCCTGCCACTGCCCAGCAGGGTGGCCTCCCCAGGAACCCCAGAGTGGGCAGCACAAGTGCTCATTCTGTCCATGTGATGCCAGCGTGATGGCTCTGTGAGACCTGCTGTGACCCCCTGCCTGGCCAGCCCACTGTCCCCAGACACAGACAGGCAGTGTGGCATAATGGTTAGAACAAGGGCACCGAGTCAGACAGGTCTAGCCTGGACCCCGGCTCTGCCACCCACAGGGCCAGCCGTGTGGACGCAGGCAGCCTACGTGACCTCTCTGAGATTCATGCTCTCATTCATGCAAAACAGGAGCAAGACCTCCCCTGCTGAAGTGCATGAGACACCCTTGGGTCCTCAGCACCCACCAGGTCCCAGATGATTCATTCCAGAAGCAATGGACCCCTCTCACCAGGACCAGGAGGGTTGGGGGTCGAGGGCAGGGCCATTGTGTTCTCTCCTTGTGGGCTGTGCAGCCTGCTTCCCCCTGGAACGGCTATTCTTCTGAGAGGAAGGGGTGTGAGGGCCGCCCACACCCTCCACGGTCCCACCAACCTGCTCGCCAACTAGGGGAAACATCTCCCTGCCTCTGGAGAGGATTCACCCTGCCCCAGGCATTTCCTGCTCGTGACTCTGCCCGCTAGTGCGCCCTTGTTCTATTCTCTGCGGAGACGACACATGTAAGAGGCTTAGGCTCCTTCATGCTGTGCGTCCCAAAGAAATCCACTTAGGTATTCCGTGTTCCCTGATCCCCCACATAATAAGATTCCTTTATCTCTTGTTGTCATGGGAAGTATATATTAACTGATTAATATTAATGTGTTGGCCGATTAATATTAATACCGAACCGGTTCATACTTCACAAGGCAGGGATGTTGATGAGCACTGCAGAGCCCAGACAGCTGTTGGGTTTTGGCAGATCCCGGGGGAGATGCTGACCCTCTCCGCCGCGCCTCTGTGGACACCATGTCATTAGCGGTGTTTGTCAGAGCTGGCATAGAAGTGTGTTTGGACTCTGAGTGTGGCAATTAAAATCCTTGCCATCCAAGACAGCATATTTTATCATTTAAATAGCATTTTTACATTCTCCTAACATATTTTCCCAGTAACGTTGTTAAATTAGGTGATAAAAGGTTATTTCTTGCTTCTGAAGTTGAAATACGTTACCATTATTCCTTACCTGCCTGGAATTGGAAAAGTTTTGGTATTATATGTTCTGAAGCTTTCCTTATCAAAATCTGCCAGACTTTACAAAACAAACAACATTTTTTGGGGGGGAGGCCCTTGTTTTAATCAAAGATGGACAGAAGCTTTGTCTTCTGACATATTGGAGATCGCTCTCAGCATTTGGTGGAAAGGGAAGTGCCATCTTTTGAAACGGCCAGGATGTACACTCAGGGCTCAAGGGGGGTCAGAGGGGGTGCCGGCTTACCTTTGATTTGGAGCTGTTACCTAAGCCACCACCTGACCATCAAGGAAGCCAAAGATGGTCAGGGACTGAGCTTCCCGTCCATCTTGCCCACAGGGAAGCCACGACCAGAGGCTGCATCTTTGGCCAGTGGGGCTGGACTGGAGCCTGCCTGTGTCTGTGTAGCCTCCGCATCCCTCCGTCACCCCTCCAGCTACCCACCTGTCCAGTCCTCACCCAGCATCCATCTCAAATCCCTTCCCTGATTGACATATACATACTACTATACATAAAATAGATAACTAATAAGGACCTACTGTATAGCACAGGGAACTCTACTCAATACTCTGTAATGACCTATATGGAAAAGAATCTAAAAAAGAGTGAATATATGTATATGTGTAACTTTCACTTTGATATACAGCAGAAACTAACACAGTATGGTAAACCAGCTATACTCCAATTAAAAAAAAATTTTTTTTGAAATCCCTTCCCTGGACCTCAACCCATCCATCCACTATCCACTTTCCATCCACACCCCCATCCACCAACCATCTACCCACCATCCATCACCACCCACATGCCATCCTCCTCCCTTCCCACCCACTATCCTCTGTGCTGTCAGTGTGCCACTCATGTGCCCTCTCCCCAACCATCACCTGTGCTGCATCTCGTCTGATGTGGAAGACATCCCCTGTGCACCACATGAGCCTCCCCCCACCCTGATTTCCCCACCCACACCTCCCAGTTAAATGTGCCATGAGCAGTGGCTGGGGCCAATACCTGGTCATGCATCACTTTCCCCCAGCGCCCAGCATCCCTGAGTCACCCCGTCTCATGACCTCCAGTGGGCACACTGTCTTTGATGTGGCATTTAAGGCCATGGGGCTCCTCCGAGAACGCATCTCTTTGCCTAGGAAGAGAGTGCCAGAAGAGCTGCTGTGTTCCCGTGGGATCAGCAGACCTCCCCCCAGAACTTGACCCCAGTCCTGCCTCCTCCCATTGCCTTTCCCCCAGTTTGATGCCAGGGACAGGATTCATTTTACCAACAAAAAGGCTTGGGCTCTCATAGACTTCCAGCCAGAATGGAGCGTCAGCTGGTCTGGTGGGAACTGTCCAGGTGGCTCTGTGGCAGCCCCTCACATGTGCGCCCTCCTTGCATGCCAACTCCAGCCTCTGCCCTGCCTCACAGGGACAGCCACTCCCAGCCATTGGGGGCATGGGTGACAGCGTCTCTGACAGAAGACTTCAGCGAAGAACGGGAGCCGGGGAAGCAGGGCTGTGGGTTTCTTCCTGAGCCCAGGCTGGGGTCCTATCTAAATCCTTGGCCAACCTGGAGGTTGACTTCAGTTCCTCTGAGCTCTGCTCTGCAGGGTGATGTCTCGGGGGAAAGAGATCACTCTCTGTTGACCATCTGAGTGAGAGACGCCAGCCCAGGGGCACCTGTCTGCAGCCCGATTGGTCCTCATTCCTCCCAGAAGCTCAGCCCTGCAGAGCCATTCTAGCCTAGCCCATCCAGGTCCTCTCCCCACCCAAGACAAGGCTGCAGACTGGCAAATGGCCCCAGTGTGCTCCAGAAGCTGTCCAGTGCACAGAGGAACGGCATACATGGGTTCCTGGGCCCTGACATCAGCCGGCTTGTGCCCTCTGTCGGGGATGCAGCAGGGGAGACAGTGGTTGAAAGCTGGAAGTGATATTCTCAGGATGTCCACCACCCGTGAGCCTCCTCCAGCGCCCAGAATAGCGCCTTCCTGTGGATTTCCAGCTCTTCTGAAACCCCTGCCATCTCCAACCACAAATTCTCACAAAAGCCTCAGGCATTCAAGCCTCCCTCTGCCTGATGCCACGTGTGTCCTGGGCACTCCCTGCCCCACATGAGCTATTACACCGCAGCCCCTCATTCTGTAATCACCTCCCTAACAAACAGAAAACACTCTAGTCGCCGTTGTAAACATCCCTGGTGTGATTTATTGCCATCATCACAATATTTTGTTTGGAGCTGTAAACCTCCAGACATAAATTAAGTCATTAGAAGGAATGATGTTTAATCCCGCAGAAGAAGCCTCAGTGGGCTGAGCTGCTCTCACCCAGCCAGAGAACCATTCATTCTAGAGAGGATGGCCCCAAAGACACCAACATGGGCAGCCCCTCATCTCCACCGCACACAGGCATAGAAGGACAAGGCACGAGCCAGGTTGCTTTTGTTTCGTGGGATTGCACATTCTCAACTGCAAAGAGGTGCCCAAAACGCATGCCCAGTAATCCAGATAGGAGTCTTAATTCCGAAGGAAATGCACATAGCCAGGAGGGGCTGCGTCTGTGCCTGTGATCCGTGCTCATCGTCCTGAGAGCAGCTGCTGGTTGGACTTCAAAGGAAGCAGGAAGACAGCTCAGAATATCTTCTTCAGCTTTCTGTTCACAGTGGCCCTCGCCACCCTGTGAGCAGCTATTACACAGGGACCATGTTCTATTTGCAAAGCAGGCGTGTCTCACTTCCAGAGCTTTGCTGCCAATGTGCAGGCCAAGCCTAAGAGGAGAACTGAGCCTTGAAGGGAACATTCGGGTACCTCAGAGAGTGCCTGCCAGGAACCCAGCAGCCCCTGTGCCCCACCCAGGCATTTCCCTGTGAAGGGTGCCTCTCAGAGTTAAGGTGACACCCCCAAAATGCTGCTGGCCGGAGGGACACTGGGGTCTCTGCTGCTTCGGCAAATTCTAAATACACATGACAATTGTGAAAATGCTGGATGATATTTCCAGTGTGTAGTTCTACTTAATATTCTGTGCTCAGAGCTAAGAGGGTATTGTTTTGCAGTGTTATGTTGGCTCGTGTTTCAAGGATGTTGGAAGTTTGGGCTGGGTTGTGTCTAGACACTGTTTCCAGCTTCTATCTGCAGGCCTTACTCAAGTCTTGGGTCTCTGGTTCAAGATGAACAAACCCAGGGTGTTGTCTTCCCCCGCTGGCTCCTCCCTCCCCCTGGACCTCCCCCGGATAGCATTATACGGGGCACCCCAGACACTTCCCTCATCCTCAGCCCTCATACCCCTGACTCACCAAACCCGCCAGCCCTCCCACCTGGCGGTTCTCCAGAATCTACCCTCCCCTTTCATCTCCCTGCCCTGCCTGCGTTCAGGCCCAGCATTGCTCATCTACATTAGGGTTTAAGAATCCTGATCAGTTTTTCCTCTTCCTTTAGGCCTCCGGTTTCTGCAGGCCATTCCCCAGTCGCCTCCAGAAAGACCTTTGAACTTGCAGCCCGCAGGGCCCCTCTGCCCTCCTCTTTTTTCTCAGCCATGCAGTCAGTGCCCCAGGATTGGTTACCTTTCGTGAGCTGGGGGCCGGGGACACAGGGCCTGCGGGTCTTTGCATGATTGTGTGATGTGGCTGTAGAGCCCAGCTCCAGCACGCTGTGAGGGAGCAGTGGGAGGACAGGTTTTCTGTGCTCCCCAGGGTGGCTGGGGATGCCATGGTCAGCCCCCAGCCAGCCAGGTCCACTGCTGGCTGGACCCCAGGGTGATGAGCTGGGCAGAGCCAAGAGCTGGCCAGACAGAAGGGAGAGTGAGTGGGTCTTAGCCAGATGTCCAGGGAAGGTGACGTCTCCACAGCCAGCCACTGCCAAGGCCAGGATTAATGCCTTACCTCTTGGAGGACCCGGCCAAGTCCTCAGGCCGAAGACTTCCTGAGCTGCTGGTGGCCCGGTCCTTGGCTGGACCGACTCCACTTTCAAGGCCCTGCCTTGGGGTTAGGGTTAGCTGTGGACTGCAGCTCTCCAGACCCATGGCAGAGGACAGCTGGATTGACTCCCAGGGCCCCCTGCCCTGCCCTTGCCATCTGTGAGTCACCAGGCGCTCAGTTCTGCTCAGGGGCACACAGGATGATCCCTGAAATGCCACTGCCCCTCGGGGAGGCGGGGTGGGGGGTCCAGTGGTGCTGGAGGAGACACTGGAGAGGGGATGGGCCTGGGAGGTGCTGGAGTCGGGGCCAGGGGCCCCTCCGGGCACGATCATTGGACAGCGTGACTGCCGATGCACGGCCATCTGGGGCGGCCCTCTGAGGATCAGCGCATCCGTCCCTGAGCCCCTGGGCAGCCCTTTGCAGTCTCAATTGCAGGAGCCCGACTCCCCCCTGGGAACCTGGGATGCCTCCCTCACCGAGCGGCCCCTGCAGCACGTGGGGGGCCCTTCAAGGAACCATCAGCTAGGACGGATTTACTGTTGTGGCTCTTCAGGGTATCGCAGGCAGCAGCTGTGACGGATGACAGCCACAGGCCAGCTCAGTAACTGATGCTGCGGCCAGAACGCCACATCCTTAAGCCGGCTTGAGCCGGCCTGATCATTATCTTGTGGCCAGGCCATCGCAGTAATGAGGCTGCCCCGCCGGCAGCCTCTGATGGCCTGACTCGGCTCCAGAGAAGGAGAGTCAGTCACAGGCCTGGGCCAGTTGGTGTTGTTGGCATTTTCCCTGAAAACAGGCAGCCCCTCAGTGGGGCCATCTCAGCCTCAGGCTCCAGCATGACTCACTCGTTTTTATTTTCTGGCAACCCCCAGCAGGAACTCACCAATATTCAAGCCAAATTAGGCCCCTCCCTGCAGAGCGGGCTGCAGAGCAGTCACCAGGGGCCCCTGACAGCCAAACGGAAGGAACGTTACATCCATCCCATTTAACCTGCTCACAGTGACTCAGAGCCGGAGCCGTGGCTCCCCACGGGCTGTGGACAAAGGCAGGACTCAGGCCAGGCCCACGGCCTGTGCTTCAGGTAATTGGCTGCATCTGCCCTGCTTTCTGTCCTCTGGAAAGTGCTGGTCCCACACCATCACCGACCCCAGAGAACCACAGGCCATGGAATGTGCCCCAGCTCGTACACATGCCCCTATCGTCCCTACTTCAGCTGCCCTATGGACATCTGCACTTGGGAGACCCACAGGCGTCTCAGTCTCAGACTCAGTGAGGATCTGCCCCCCTTCGCAGGAAATGCCACCAGCACACCCCTACTGCTCAAGCGAGAAGCCAGGGTCCCAGTCAGCCCCCAGGTCCTGCTGATCCAGGGGCCCCACTGGTGCTAGTCCACGAGGGCCCAACTCCACAGTTACATCAGCAGCTTGGAATCAGCCACGGTAGGAGTATTTACACCACAGAAATCAGCAAACACTACAAGTGAGGCTCCTCCCCAACCCCACCGCCCACGGAGCCAGATGTTAAACATTTACCAGCACACCTCCTACTGCTGACTGTTCCTCCTGAAATATTCTTCGCACGTTTCCCCACTTTCTACCATCATCACCTGGGGCCAGGCCTCAGACATGTCCTGCCCGGACAATGGCAACATCCACGGACCAGCCTTTCTGCTCTGTCTGCAGCTCTTCATCTCAGAATCACTCGAATTCAAGATAACAGCTTTAAGCCCTTCTAGGCTCCCCTTGGGGCCTCAGGAGAGAAGTTAAGGATCTGCTACCTTTGTCGGGACCAGACGGCCCCTTTCTTGCTGGTCCTCCCTGCAGCCACCATGGTCCTGCCATTCCTGGACACCCTTCAGTCTCTGCATCTCTGCATTCCATGAGCCCTGCGGTCATGGTCAAGGCCATCGACCTCTGCCAGGAATGCCCTCATTACCTTCAGGTGTCAATTAATTGTCACTACCTAAGGGAGACCTCACCTGACGCCCTGGACTTGCTGGTGTCCCCACCACTTGCTGCCTGCCACGTCCTCCATGACTGCCATCACACATGGACCCACTGTTCAGCGCCTCACCTCCTGTAAACTCCATGAGGGCAGGGCCACGACTGTCCCCTTCACGGCCAAGACGCCGTCACTGGTGCCTAAGACGCTGCCTGGCACATACAGTGCTCAGTCAGTGTGGAGTGAATGGACAGACCGTGGTGGCCTGCGTGACCGTGTTCTGCCACCAGCCCCCACGCTGCAGGTGCCACCGGGGGCACCGTGACTTTGCCGGCGAGTGTCACGAGCTTGCTTCTTTCTCATCTGCAGCAGCATTCACTAGCTCCTGCTTATCCTGGAAAGGCCTATGTGTGTTGAAGGAATACATAAAGGGAAGGAAAGGCATGGCTTGCTCTAAAGCATGTGCCACGTGCTCTCAAAAACCATACATGGACATGAACATAGCCTCCCCGCCCAGCACAGGCCACAGCACACAGCAGGAAGCACGCGTGTGTGCGGCACAGAGATGTGGTGTGATGCATCCCCTTGGCACACACGGTGTAGCAGCACAGCGTACCAGGTCCTGTTCCGTGCAACGTGCACATGTGAGGGCGCAGAGCAGTGCGTGGCACGTGTGCTGGGGCCACACACACCCCCTGAACATGGTGGAGTCACCCCCAGGCTCTGACACAGGAGAGCCTCGAAGTGGGAGCTGAGGACCCCTCCCCTGTGGACAGGCGGGCACACGGAGGACGCTCAGGGACACCCCCCACCCAACCAAGTGATGGGCAGATGGGTAGGGGTGGAACGGCAGGACAGCTGTTGGCTTTGCAGACCCTCTAACTGGCTGGTTGACTGACAGGCGGCTCCAGTGCTCCACTCTGACAGCTCCAAGGGGATTCACAGCCAAGGCTGAGCAGACAAGGAACGACCCAGTTGAAATGTGGATCCTAATCTCAGAGGCGAGGGAATGGAATCGCTAAACAAGACAAGTCGCGGTCTGAGCTGTCAGGTGCCTATCAGCCCAAGACGGGAAGATTCCCGCTTCCCTCCCCCGCAGACACGTCCCAGAGGTCCTGCGATCGGGCGGCAGCTGTGCTCAGGGAAACTCAGCTGGGGCGAAGGTATCCATTTGATGGGAATAGCAGGGGCCGGTGGCTTCTATCCTGTGTACTCTCTCTATGCCCACCACTGTGCATCGTTTCATTTACACGTTTGTGGAACTGGGAGATGGGTATTTTTATCCCATCTTCCTGGTGAGGAGACTAAAGTTTAGTGAGGTCAAGGTCACACAGCAGTGTTCTCGTTTTCTTTTTTTCCTTCTTTTTAAATATGCTGACCCCTTGTTAAAAGCTATGACTCAGAGTGGAGTCTCTAGGTGAAGGGAGAGGAAGCCCTTGCTCTGGTCTGGGGCCAAAGGTGACCCCACTGTGAGTTTGGTTGTCTCAGAACAACTTGAAGAACCTCTCCCCACTCCGCAGAGGCTGAGGCAAAAAGACAGAGCCCTGCAGGGCCACCTGCTGTCCCGCCCAGGAGCATGTGTGGCCTGACCCCCACCTTTCCCCAAGGTCCACACTGACTACAGAGCCACCTTTTGGTTCCAGGAGCAGCCGGCACCTTCGTCTGGGGCCCCCAGCTGCCTGGAGCCCCATTTGCCTGCCCTGGGCCCTGGGGGCAGCAGAGGTGGCATGGCTGTGAGCTGAGTCCCTAGCGGAGAATTTAATGAGTTGAATTTTCCAGTGAACACAAGTGAGAATTTAAGGCCCTTTGGTGAGGCTTCTTCCATCTGAATTCTGTGCCTTGAGTCCAGGCTGCCCTCTAATTGCTGAGTTTTGCATCAAATCTGCATAAATTAACAATCCGCCCAGAGGAAGGGAGCAGCTCACAATGAGGCAGACAGAGGCCGAGGGGGCTGTCAGGAGGGCTTGGCCCTCAAAAGGGCAGAGCCTGAGCTGGTGGGAGAAGAGCCAGAGGGGATACAGCCACTGTGAGGACCCAGGAGCAGGCCCTGGCCAGGTGCCCCCCAGGTGGCAATGGGAGGGCGCCAGCTGGGTGTGTCCTAGTTCCGACCACACAGACCCCACACAGCCGGGGTCGGGTGGACAAACCCTCAGCCAGCGCAGCTCCTGTCTGCATCCGGCTACTCGGCTGGCACCTGCCGCCCAGACACACAGATGCTTCTCAGGCTTCCAGGCCGAGCCGGAGAAGCGCAGCCGGGGGTTGGTGGACTCCAGCCGGAACCCTGGGCTGCAGAGAGAAGCCCAACACCCGCCCCCACTCCAGGGCCAGCTCTCAGTCCAGGCAGCCTCGGCTTGTTCACAAGCATCTACTGAGCTCCTGCTGTGTGCCAGACCTTGTGCCAGACTCTGTCTGACACAGTTTCTGCCCCAAGAACACGGAGAACTAACACAATCCTTCATTACTGATTGGACCACCCAACCCAGCAAGGGAAGTGTTTTCTCACCTCCTCCAGGTTATCCCTGCCCAGTGCTCTGAAAGCCGTCTGAAGTCACTTCCCCCCTGTTATGAATTGAATTATGCGCCCCCCCCAAATAGGTGGAAGTCTCAGCCTCTAGTACCTGTGAATGTGACCATATTATAGGCCCTTTGCAGATGTCATCAAGATGAGGTCATTAGGGTGGGCCCGAATTCAAAACGACCAGACGAGAAGGGACAGGTACATAAGACAGAGCCATGTGAAGACAGAGGCAGAGGTTGGATCTGAATTGCCACAGCCAAGGAACATCTGAGGCAGCCAGAAGCTAAACGAGGCAAGGAAGGATCCTCCCCTTGAGGCTCCAGAGGGAGCAGGGCCCTGCTGACGCCTTCATTTCAGACATCTGGCCTCCAGAACTGTGAGAGAATAAATTTTTGTTATTTTGACATCAGCCTGTATTGTGGTACTCTGTTACAGCAGCCCTAGGAAACTACTACACCCTCTGTGAGGGTTAAGTGTATATGTCAGCTTGACTAGGCTGTGGTGCCCAGATGTTTGGTCAAACACCAGTCTAGATGTTACTGTGAAGGTATTTTTTAGATGTGATTACCTTTATTTTTTTATTTTTTGATGTGGACCCTTTTTAAAAGGCTTTATTGATTTTTTGTTACAATATTGCTTCTGTTTTATGTTTTTGGTTTCTTGGCCCCGAGGCATGTGGGATCTTAGCTCTCCGACCAGGGATCGAACCCACACCACCCCCTGCATCGGAAGGTGAAGTCTTTAACCACTGGACCACCAGGGAAGTCCCTAGATATGATTACCTTTGCATCAATAGACTTTGAGTAAAGAGATTACCCTCCATACTGTGGGTGGGCCTCATCCAATCAGGTGAAGGCCTTAGGAGAAAAGAAGGAAAGAATTCTGCCTCCAGGCGGCCCTCAGACCCGAGCTGCACCATCAGTTCTTCCCTGGGTCTCTAGGCCGTGGCCTGCCCTGCAGATTTCACCCATCCTCCACAACTGCAAGAGCCAATTGCTTCAACTAAACCCTCCTCCACTTATACATATCCTATTGGTGGTTTCTCTGGGGGACCCTCATTCAGAAACCTTTCAGACTCCCTGCAGAGTGGGGCCTCACAACTCCCTCAGAGTCTCTCCCCTGACCCGAGCAGCCAGCACATGCACCCTGGCTGCCATTTCTCCTGCCAGCATCCCAGTCTCACACCTTGTAGCTCATCACCGCTCGCATGAGGTCCTGCACACTGGCCAGCCAGGCAGGGCTGCCCCAGGGCATGAAGGCCTTTCTCCCAGTGCACATGGTAGGTACAGGATCAACTTATTTCTAATTGGGATATGGAAACAGCAGAGCAGGGCAACGGTGTTCATCCCACCAGATGCAACTGCCAGGGAATCTGGGGTGGGACTGATGCTTGGACGCAGGATCTTGCACTTGGGGCAACCAGAGTGCAGTGGGGGACTTGCCTTTGGTGTCTCTCCTGGCTCCGCCCAGCCTGGAACCCCTGGAGTTTCCTGGCCTGACGGACAGCACAGTTGGGTGTGGGGACGTCCATCATGCAGACTCAGCCGCCAGAAGAGCCAGGCTGTGGAAAAGGAGCCAAGGAAACCCAGCTCAATGCAGGAAACTCTGGGGACTCCAAGGACCACGAGTCTGAAACTTCGGACAGGGCAGGGACCTTGCACTTGCACTCATAGCCTGTGGCCCCTCCTGGCCCCTCCAGTTCTCTCCCATCTCTGTCCCTCTTTGTGGGTCTGACTCCTTCAGGACAGCCATGCCTTCCCCAAGGCTGCAGTGTTTAGAGTGGCAGGACCCTCTCCCCACTGCCCACCAGGGCCTAGGGCTGGAATTTGAGCAGCCAGAACAGCAGTCACTCTCCTCAAATGACCAACCTGGGGCTAAGAGGTCAAGGGCTCATGAGGCAGCCCTTTCTAGGCACTTGAGTCCTATTTTGACCCACGTCAGTGTCACCTGTCTACACAGCCAGACCAAAAGGCTGGTCCCTAGTCCCCACCCCCAGTGGGTCCTGGGCATCCAGGATTGGGACTTCTGAACTGAACACAGCAGGTCTCCCTCCTGTGATTCAGAGAGGAGTGGTGGGCTAGGGACCGTCCTCCCCAACAGCCCACATGCCAGTGACCCCCCCTCCCCAGCTCTGCTGCAGACCCAGGCTGCATGGCCTAATTATAGGGCTGGCCTCTCACCCTCATCAGTCTCTGCATCCCCTTGGCAGGCAGCCAGGAAGCTTCTTCAGCCAAACGCTCAGAAGAAAACCTTCAGCCAATGAAGGGCTCACAGTGTGGAGGGCGCTTGGCAGCCCCAACAGCTCACACCTTGTTTCCTCTCCCCGACGCTCACTGTTATCATACTGCATGTGTTTCAACCACTCTGCGAATCTCCTCTGTCCAGAGAGAGAAAGTGGTCGTTTATTTCTTTCCGTGCAGGGGGATAGGGCTCCCTTACAGGTTATTAATTTTATGCTGAAGGGAGAGGACAGGTGACTCAGACTCTGAAAGCAGAGGCTGTGCATGACTGGCACTGGGGGTTCCTGTCCCAGGGTAGGCGTGAGGGAGACAGGCGAGGTGGGACGCAGCATGGTGATACTGGATGGAAGAGAAGGCTGGGGGCATGGCTTTTATCTACCTCTTAGACTTATTTGGGGGCTGGGCAGGTGGTGTTGTGTTGAGGCCAAGTCCCCCGCAGCATGGGTTCCAGGGGCTCCTGGGGACAATACCTTCCTGATGGTGCAACAGAGGGAGGGCCCTTCCCCGGCTGCTCCCTGGAGCTGTCCAGGGTCCTGAAGTGCAGTTCTCTAGGGAATGCGCAGGCCCCAGGCTCAAGATGCCCAAGGCTCCTCCGGGCTGTCACATGCTCAGAGCTGGGAGTGGTCCTTGCTTCAGCCTTTATCTGAACAGTGTGTGAAAGAGCAGCTTCCTCCAAGAAAAAAGTAGGGCCACCGGGACCCTGGCCAGCAGGGCCATTTCCGGCCATTTCTGTTACATTTCCTTCCTTAAGTGTCTTTATTCCAAAGTGGCCCTGTGGGATAGGCTCACAGTCTGCAAACAAGCTGCCATAAGTTTAAGGGTCACGAACATGCAACTTGTGGCCAACTCAGGCTCCACATAAGATCTTTTGTTGGGTTTTCCACAAGATAATTGTTTTTTTCAAAGGGGACAGTTGCAACCAGGTTGGCTTTGTTGGGCAAAAGTGGCCAAGAGCTCAGGAGACTCACCCAGCCCTGGGCTCTGTCCAGCAAGGACTTTCTCTCCAGGCTGTGCTCAGAGCTCTGGCCTGGCCTGCCTTGGAAACCCTTCAGGCTCAGAGCCCTCCTGTCCAGTCTGCACAGATGAAAATGGGTCAGACCTCACAGCCCACCACCCTCCAGGCTGTGGGGATAGAGCTGATGGGGGGTCGCAGCCGTAGGGGCTGTGACTTTGTAAGCACATCCTCATCTGACTTCACCTGTTGGCAAGATGCCTTTTTTTTTTTGCGGTACGCGGGCCTCTCACTATTGTGGCCTCTCCCGTTGCGGAGCACAGGCTCCGGACGCGCAGGCTCAGCGGCCATGGCTCACGGGCCCAGCCGCTCCGCGGCATGTGGGATCTTCCCAGACCGGGGCACGAACCCATGTCCCCTGCACCGGCAGGCGGACGCTCAACCACTGCGCCACCAGGGAAGCCCGGCAAGATGCCTTTTGTAAGTGGCTCCTCCACCCCGTTCTTGGCCAAATCTGACACAACTCATTTGCTCCAGAAAAGGAATATAAATAGGCACCATCGCACCTTGACAAGTTGACAGGATTGACAAGCAGAGTAAATTCCTGTGTCTGAGGCTCTGAGGAGGAAAGGTGATTTAGCAGAGCCAGCTGCCATCAGAAAATAATTAAGGAAACCCGGCAGCATGAAGGAAAAGTGCGTGTGCAGAGGGTCCCTTCTGGTGAAGGGATCTGTGATCATTGGCTGCAAGAGAGAACTTGCACGTATCAGAGGGAAATGAGCTCAGGAAGCTCATGCTGGGGACTGCCACCTGGAGAGATGTGGAAGGGCGCGGGGAGGGGGGGCGGCAGAGGGAAGGAGGCTCTGGGCTGAGAGGGGGACCCTTTGAGGGGCTTAATTCTAAGAGGTTCCTGCCTCAAGGTCAGGCACCCGCTGCTGACACCCCACCCCCTGAGGGGTGCAGCCAGTTCTACATGGAGCTTCCCCCTCTCCATGGAAGAGTCTGGAAGGCCTGTTTCAGGGCTCAGCCACATGCACACACACATAATGCACAGAAGCTGGGGGATGCCCAGGAAGGTGTGGACACTCTGCCCTTTGCCCAGGGAAGGGTCATCCTCTGGGCAAAGAGGTCAAAGAATAGTATTGCAGAGAAGAAAGATGCAACATAAGTTGTGCCTTCACCTCCACCTCTTCTGGGACTCAGAAAAGCTCCAGGCAGGCTCAGGGAATTTAGGTTTTCCAGCCCAGGGGTGACCTCACGTTCCCCCACTCTCACTTGCAGAAGAATGAAGGAGAATTGTGGGCACATCCTCAGACTGACCAGTACAAGGCCAGGGTCATAGCAGTGGCTGAACCTGTAAAAATGGACCTCACAAGGAATCAGCGGAGTCCCTGGGTCAGGGACAGAAGACCTGGATGTCCCCTCGCCAGCTGGGCTCCAGCCACTGGACCTCTGCCGTGTACACAGAGACAGCAGGGGAAGTGCCTTCAGAACAATCCCCACCCCCAGCAGCAGCCAGAACTCAGTCAGGTGTGGTCAGCACGGCGCCCCATTGTGCCAGCTGGAAGTTGGAGCTTTCCGTTTGTTTAAAGGATGGCCAGTTCTGACTGTGACTGTGGCTTTTGGCAAAGCCTCAGAGCAGAAATGTCCACTCACCTGGCACAGGGGCAGGAAGAACCCCGATGCCTCAGAGGCCAGGCTGGGATGGGGAAGGAAGCCAAGACTCCTAAATAGGCTCCCCCAGAGGAAATCCTCTTGTTCTCCTAGGACTTCCCCTGAAAAGGACCAAACTGGGACCAAACGGACCAAAGCAAAGCCCTCTCCTCGGGTCAAAGATTCGACTCCCCAGAGCTTATCCTGAGTGATAAGCGCAGGCAAATAAGCGCAGGCAAAGCACCTCCTTGGTGGACAGAGCGAACAGTCTGGAGTGTGGCCAGTGATGCACTGATCTCTCTTCATTCTCCCCCTAGTCGCCAATAAAGGCTCACCAGGCAATCAGTCACTGTGCGGGCCTCTCTTCAGCCCTTTGGAGGAAACCAGGGTGAGCAGGATGAAGCCAGCTCAGCCCGGACCCCCAAGACCAGCTGAGATGGCCAAAATCGCAAAGCAGATGCCGAGGTGAAGGAACTTTCTGGAGCCAGTGGGGAGGCCCAAGTCGGAGGGGAAAGAGTGTGTTCCACTCCCAGGCCTGTGTGCCAAGGTATGGGTACAAGTGTGTCCTCTTCAGGCACAGAAAGGCTAGAGCTAGGACAGGGTATAAAGAGAAGACGGACAGATCTTCCCGAAGGGCCCTTCCCCATGACTTAATGAAAGTGTGAGGTGGGGGCAGGCTGTGAGGTTCCTGGCTGCTCCACTGGGCAGGTATGTGGGCACCCTTGGGCAGGGTGCCTTCTGGACCCTCGTGATGGTCACATCAGGAGGTGGGACACCCAGCAGCGAGCATCAGCTGGGAGCCAGTGGGACCAAGTCTCTGCTGCACTCCCACTCTCTGCATGGGTAGGAGAGTGGAGGGGCACTTGCACCATGCCATGCCTCTCCTCCCACCCCCCCGAACTGCCTTTTCCAGCCCAGGCACCCACAGTCAAGAGCCTGTAAGCAGGTCCCTGTGGACCACATGATACTTCCACCGCTAACACTATCCTCTCTGTTTGCTTTTCAGGAATAAAGTTCAACATCAGGCCACAGGAGCCCCACAGCGTGAGTTCTGAGAGTCTGATGAATCTCAGCATGGGCAACCTGGGGAAAGTTGGGGAGGGCAGGGAAGAAAATCCAGAGATCACAGTAAATCCATTCTTGGAAAGAAAAATGTGTCCTGTCTTTCCCAGGAGCCTTGGGAACAAAGCCTGGGACCTTGGCCCCATGAATTTCCCTTTCCCGTTGGATGGCGGCTTTGGCCTGTGCTGATAGAAAGAAGCATTACCTCTGAACCTGGCTCCCCCAGGCCACCAGCTCCCCCTGCCCCTCGTCACCAGGAGGCTATTCCTGGGAGACCTGCGCCATCTTGTGGCCTAAATGACACTTGCACCTCACACCACGGCCTCTTGAGGGGAGAGGGGATTGTGGGGGCTGTTATGGGGGCTCAGACCAAAGGGATCGCGTCCTGCAGGGCCAGCCTGTCCCCCTCTCCATCACCTTGGAACAAACGCAGTCTACAGAGGGGTCAGGGACCCCGGCCGTGGCGAGGGCCTGACCTGTGTGACCCTCAGTGCCCAGCTGACCTGCCCACCCTGCTAACCAGTTCTCTTCTTGCCCCAGGACCTCCCATCAGGCAGTTCCCAGGATGGTGACTTTAAGGCACCCACAGAGAGGATCACCCGAGACTTGTCCAGCGGGGCCCCGAGGGGCCTGAACCTACAGGTGTCCCAGCAGCCTCAAGCCCACCTAAACGTGGGGGCCCGTCTGCAACCCCGGCAGCGCCGCCGGCGACTGCTTATCAAGAAAATGCCAGCTGCGGCGGCCATCCCGGCCAACAGCTCGGCTGGTACGTTCGTCCGGCCTGCACCCCGGGCCCTGGACGGCCGTTGGGTCAGCCTTCACCAGAGCCAGCAGGAGCGCAAGCGGGTGATGCGGGAGGCGTGCGCCAAGTACCGGGCGAGCAGCAGCCGCAGGGCGGTCACGCCCCGCCACGTGTCCCGCATCTTCGTGGAGGACCGCCACCGCGTGCTGTACTGCGAGGTGCCCAAGGCAGGCTGCTCCAACTGGAAGCGGGTGCTCATGGTGCTGGCCGGGCTGGCCTCGTCCACCACCGACATCCAGCACAACACCGTCCACTACGGCAGCGCCCTCAAGCGGCTGGACACCTTCGACCGCCAGGGCATCCTTCACCGTCTCAGCACCTACACCAAGATGCTCTTCGTCCGCGAGCCCTTCGAGAGGCTGGTCTCTGCCTTCCGCGACAAGTTTGAGCACCCCAATAGCTACTATCACCCCGTCTTCGGCAAGGCCATCCTGGCCCGATACCGAGCCAACGCCTCTCGGGAAGCCCTGAGGACGGGCTCCGGCGTGCGGTTCCCCGAGTTCATCCAGTACCTGCTGGACGTGCACCGGCCCGTGGGTATGGACATCCACTGGGACCACGTCAGCCGGCTGTGCAGCCCCTGCCTCATCGACTATGACTTTGTGGGCAAGTTTGAGAGCATGGAGGATGACGCCGACTTCTTCCTGAGCCTCATCCGCGCGCCGCGGAACCTGACCTTCCCGCGGTTCAAGGACCGGCACTCGCAAGAGGCGCGGACCACCGCACAGATCGCCCACCAGTACTTCGCCCAGCTCTCGACCCCGCAGCGGCAGCGCACCTACGACTTCTACTATATGGACTACCTGATGTTCAACTACTCCAAGCCCTTCGCAGACCTATACTGAGGGGCGGGGCCCACCTGCGGTGGGCGGCCCTGCCCCACCCACTCACCTGTCCCGCAGGGGCATCCCACGCTCCGTGGGTTCTCACCTGGGAGCTGAGATGTATCCAGAGCAACAAGGCTCTGAGAAGCCCTGCCTGCTGGGTGGTGCAGGCCCTTCAGGGGGGCACAGAGGCCCAGGCATTGGATGGGGACCCTGGCCACTGTCCCATACCCACTTCCATACTCCTCAAATAAGGAAGATGCTGGGGGCGGTGAGCTGGACACCCCAGCAGTCCCAGCTGCCCATACCCAGCTCTGCCAAGAGTCAGGATGACCAGGGAAGTCTGAGGCCCAGAGGACAAAGGCCCCGGCTGTAAGGGATTTCCCGCATCCCTTAGCCATTGCCTTGTACCAAACCACAGGGTTTGCAGCTTTTCTATGACCCAGGGGGGAGGTTCCCTTGGAATGAGGTTCCAAATAAAGCACATGGTTTCCAGAGCAGCCGTGTCCATACTCTGTGCGTTGGTGTGGAAACACAGGGGCCCTTCCCCGTGCTTTCTGGGGCTCCTTCTCTCTCCTGAGGACAGCCTGAGCCCCGCGCCTGCAGACCCTGCCCAGGCAAGCACAGGGCACGAGCAGAAGGAGCAGCACACCCAGCAGCTCACTTGCAGGAGGCCAGCAGCGTCTCGCCTCAGGCTCCCAGGGCCAGGTCTCCATCAGTAGGGTCCTCCCGTCTTGGTACCGGCACGTTCATCCCCAAAGAAGAAAGACCTAGGGCTTCCCTGGTGGCACAGTGGTTGAGAGTCTGCCTGCCGATGCAGGGGACACAGGTTCGTGCCCCGGTCCGGGAGGATCCCACATACCGCGGAGCAGCTGGGCCCGTGAGCCATGGCCGCTGAGCCTATGCATCCGGAGCCTGTGTTCCGCAACGGGAGAGGCCACAACAGTGAGAGGCCCGCGTACCGCAAAAAAAAAAAAAGAAGATAGACCTGTCCCCGTGGAGGACCATCAAGGTCCCTTTTTGTCAGTGCACTTTGTGGGGGGCCCTCTGGGGACTGCCAGAGCAGTGACAAGCTCTCTGGGCAAGCTGCTATTTGGGGGCTGCCCCTGGGGTCAATGGGACACTGCACATGGGTGTCAGGGGGTGTGGCATTTCCAGGCAGGGAGTGATGCCATCCTTGGCTTTCTGAACCCTGGGATAAGCAGGGCTTTGGCCAGAAGATGTCATCTGCAGACCCCCTGAACTAGCCTTGATCCCTGACTGCATTCCCTGACAGAACCACTTCAAAGCTACCAGGATTGCCTGCCCACTTGTGAACCAGCTGGGGCGGTGGGGGAGCTGTAGAGCAAACTTCTCCCCCAAAAACCATACATTTTCACACGCAGAAATGGTCTGAAATTGTCAAAAGGCAGGGTGATTCTTTTTTTTTTTTTTTTTTTGCGGTACACAGGCCTCTCACTGTTGTAGCCTCTCCCGTTGCGGAGCACGGGCTCCGGACGCGCAGGCTCAGCGGCCATGGCTCACGGGCCCAGCCACTCCGCGGCATGTGGGATCTTCCCGGACCGGGGCACGAACCTGTGTCCCCTGCTTCGGCAGGCGGACTCTCAACCACTGCGCCACCAGGGAAGCCCCAGGGTGATTCTTGAAAAGACTCAGAGAAAGTGTTTGTTGGAGCTTTGAGTTTGGGTATGACTGTGGCTGTTTGGGGGTCTTGTTTGTAATGGGAAGTGCTGCCTGGCTGTTTCTAGGGGCTTGTCTGTCTGCCGCCGTTGGGTCTCATCTCTCTGTCGGCCTGTCTGCCCGCAGTTTGCTGCATGCCCCCTGAATCTTTCTGTGGCCTTTCTCGCCCCAGAGCTTGCTCTCAGTCTGCTCCCATTTGCTAAGGGAGATGCTGCCAGACCCTGAAGGGGCGCTACTGCTCCCCGAGGTGGGACATCCCAGCCAGGTTCACACTAGTATGATTGGCTCCATCTTTCTTTCTGGGCTCTGGAAAGGTATAACAGCAGAACAAGGGGGTTGAGGCTGCCAACTACCTGCTCAGGGCCACATGTGTCCTAGAACCCTGAGCAGGGTGAGGCCTCCGCTCGGGTTCCAGCTGAAAGTGGCCTGGGCCATCGGACAGAAGGAATCCAGAGGGGCAGGGAGGAGGCTGGGGTCAGGGCCTGAGGGATTCACAGGTGTGGAAGGCAGGAAGGCAGATGGTGAGAGGCTCAGAGATGCCTCAACACCTCAGCCAGGGCCAGGTCAATGTGAGAGGAGGCAGGGAGGGGCCTGGCTGACCATGACCCAGAAACAGCTGCCCCTAGGCTGCGGTGCTCACAAAGTGAGGTGGAATTCCTAATGCAGAAACAGTGCCTCTGCTCTAGGATGCATTTGGCGAAGACTGTGGCAGTGTCACTGGTCTTCTACTCAGCAAGAAGACACCCAGAAGCCCAGCTGGGGCAGCCTGCAGGGCACCTTCACCCACTGCTGCTGCTTGGAGGCGATCAGGATTGCCCAGGGACCATCCTTCCATGGTTTGAATGACTGTGTGTGTGTGTGTGTGTGTGTGTGTGTGTACTTGAGGGTAGGAAAAGACATCTTGTGTCATCTCTCAGAGACAACCAGGCCTGGGTTGGGCAGATGTACACACAAACACACCCGTCAAAGAGGGGCTTTCCTTCCGGGTGGCCATGCCAGAAGCACAGTCCAGGCAATGACCATGATCACCGCTTGATGGTCCCCAGTATGAGCTCCAGAAGCCCAGCCCTGAGACTTCACCCTGAATCCACTGAGATGGTGCTGGACCCAGCTCCAGCCCCCAGGCCCAGCCTCATACAGCCCTAAGGACAGTGGACTTAACTGCCAACAAAGGAAAGTGTGTGTGTGTGTGTGTGTGTGTGTGTTTCTGGGGGGGCGCATGGTGAGCATGTGAGTCTATGTGTACGTGTATAAGTGTGTGTGAGTGGTGTGGTAGGTGTCTTATGGGCATCTGTGTCTGGGGTGAGGGGGTGTGTACACGTGTGTGAGCCCGTATATGTGTTGGGAGGATGGCGGGAATGTGGACCTTCCTCCCTCCTCTCTGGGACCATCGTGTGCTGCCCCTCCCCTGCCCCTCCCTGCCCCATTTAACCTGTTTACCACTTCGTGGTGAAGGAGGGGGCCCTCTGGGTCAGGGACCCAAGAAGGGGTCACAGCCTCCTCCCAGGGGCCAACCCGGCCCATCAAGTTGGGAAAATAACCACTGATCTCCCAGTGCCTTTTGCCAGCTTGGCCCTCCAAATAGGCCCTCTCTGGGGCAGCCCACAGTGAAGTCCCTGCAGCTGAGACCTCCCTAGACATGAGACCTGCTCTCTAAGTGGTGAAGAGAATAAACATCCCCAAAAGCCCCAGAGTCCCCTGGGGAGATGAGATGTGAGGTCCAGCCAGATGGTCGGACAGGAGTCTCAGTTACCTCTGGCCTCCCAGACATGACCAGACCCTCCTATCTGCTGTCACCGTGGGCCAGGCCACCCACAAAAGGGCTCAGGACAGGGGTGGGCAGGCAGTGGATGGAGGGACAGTCATCCAGAGCCCCTATCCCCTCCCAGGCAGGGCCTGTTTACCAATTTCATTCTCAGGGTTAAGACCCCTCGGTGGGGGAATGGGAGCCCCAGGAGAGCCCTGAGGGCAGAAGGTGGTCTCCCCTCACTCTCCCCATCCTCGTAGCCCTTTCCTCTCTGGGGAGCACCCATGGCTAACCATGGGAATTTTGTCCTGGTATCTCCCCCGATCTCACCCAGAGCTGGGCACAAGGGGATTACTGCTGACCTATGGACCCAGGAGTGGACCAGGGTGGTATCCAGGAACTGGGGGTGGGCAGTCTGGGGCTGAGCAGGGCTGAAATAATCCTACCCCCATCTCCGGGCCCCATGCTGGTGGGTACAATGACCCTGGATGAGGCTGGGGGAGCTGCCCCTGGCATGGGGAGTGTGCTAGCCCTGGCTAATCTTGCTGGGTGGAGGGGGCTCCGTGGTCCACGGGCCCAGGCTCAGGGGAGGGCACGTGACAGCCCTGAGCTTTGGTTCTTCCGGGCAGCCTGGCCTGGCGGTGAGGCCTGCGCTGCTCCCTGACTCCTCATGCTGCCCAGAAGGGCCCTTTGCACAGGAGGCTCGGCTGTAAGAAGACAGCAGAGGATGGCCAAGGGAGCCGCTGGGGTTGGGGCCACGTGGGAACAGAGGCTCCTGCCCCCTCCCCGTCTCTGGGCCGGCCTCCAGGAGGGGAGGTGGAGAGAGTGGGCTGGAGGTCTGCTCCCAAGCTCACTTGAAGCCTAGGGCAAGGGTCAGGTGTCAGAGGTCAGAAGTAATTCCAAACCATGGGGCCTAGGGTTTGCCACCGCGAATCAAGCGCTCCTGATGGGCCAGTGCCGTGATGCCCTCTCCCATGGGCTGCCTGATATACCCTCCCAGCAGCCCTGACCATGCCTTACCCTACTTTATAGGTGAGAAGACTGAGGCACAGAGAGGCCTGCCCAGAGCTGCACAGCGGAAGGACCTGGAGCTGAAATCCCACCCAAGCAGTCAAGCTGAGACCCCTCACTTTTGGGCCCGCCTACCGCCCCGCCCCTGGGCGTCTATACTGTTAAGGAGTGGGGGAGCGCGGGAGGGCGCACATCTTCTCAAGCAGAGACAGTACTGAGCCACCAGAGGGCGCTACGCGCTCACTCCTGAGCAGAGGCCTGAGCATCCCCGGCAGGCCCACGAGGTGGCAGCAACACGCCGATTGTGTGCAGCTCACGCGGGTCGGAGCATCCCCCAGAACCACTGGAGACCGCGTCGCTCTTCTGCCCTCTGTCCCTCTCATCTATAGGGTCACGGGGACCCTGCCTCTCCAGGTCTGTCTCCGGGCAGACCCTGGAGGTCAATCTCAAACCCTCCAGCTGCAGAGGACACATCTGCCCTAACACCAAACATCCCCAGCGCCCCTCCTGGGCCTAATGGGGCCAGAAGGTTTCAGGAGGCCCTGGAAAGCACAGACTGGTCAACACGAAGGACACAGAGAGCAGAAGGGCCAAGTGTCACCAGGAGTGTTGGCGCGGGGATCTGCCATCACCCCTGCTGGATTCACTCCCTCCTTTGGCAAGCTTAGATTTGGGGTACATCCTGACCCATCTCCTGCCCCTGGCAAACCCCAGAGCAGCCACCCCCCTCCACTGCAGGAGGAGAGGGCTCACTGGGCTGTCCTCACACTCACCGTCACAGAGCTCTCAGGGCCACCAAAAACCTGCCGGCGTTTGTCCTCCACTCTCCATGAGGGTGACGCAGGCCTTCTGTGACTGCATCACACACACATGCTCACACGGGCACAGACATACACAGACATGCACACACACACACACACCCCTTCTCACAAATACATACACATCCAGACCTGGGGACACATCCGCAGAGGCATAGGTACAAACACACATGCAGACACACACACAGACATACAAGCATGCACAGAGACCCAGGTGCACAGGGACACAGAGAGATACACATCCACACACTTACACAGACATGCACACGCACGCACACACACACACAGAAATGTGCACAGCTCACGGTGTGCCTCTTACTGCAGTGAAAGGAAAGGCGAGGACCAGAAAGGCCTTCACTGTCTCAAGTCAAATTGATGCTCTGTGTGCACTGACCCCGCTTCTCACTCCCCGCTGCCCGACCAGGGTCAGCCCTCCACCGCCTCTTGGATCCCAGCCCTTTGTCTCCTCCTCAGAGACAGGCCCTCTCTCTGCCGGCTCCTCAGGCTTCAGCTCCCTCTTCAAAACTTCACATCCCCTCCAGCCCTTGCCCATTTCTGTCCCCTCCTTCCCCAGCCTTTTGCTCTTGAGCCCACCGTGGTCTGCCTTCCAGTGCCCCGCCCCCCATGGAAATGGGTCGCTTCAGAGTCTCCGACTACCCCACGTTCTGAATTCGACAGACACCCCTTGATCGACACACTCCCTGGGCCAGCTCAGCCAGCTGCACTCCGCTGTACAGCTGGCACCCAAACCTGCACCTCCAGCCCTGACCTCAGACCCCACACCACACCTCTGTCGGCATATCTCAGGGCACCTCACGTCTCACGTCCCCACCAAGCCTCCCATCTCTCCCGATCGGCCCTGGACTCCTCCTTTTCACACGTGTCATTCTCTCTGTCCCCTAAGCATGTCCTCAATCTGTGTACTTCGCTCTCTGTCCAGTGCCTTCATCTTAACCCAAGCCGCTTCTCTCCCTCCTAGGCCCCTGAGCAACATTAAGAATTCTGGTTTTACTGCTTTACCCGGGATTGCTCTAAGCATTTCGTATATACTAGCTTATGTATTTCGTATATACTAGCTTATGTATTTCGTATATACTAGCTTATGTACTTCGTATATACTAGCTTATGTATTTCGTATATACTAGCTTATGTATTCCATATATACTAGCTTATGTATTTCGTATACACTAGCTTATGTATTTCGTATATACTAGCTTATGTAATCCTCACTACAACCCTGTAATGTAGATACAGTCATTATCCTCCCCTTTTTTACAGAAGAGACAAGTGACACACAGAGAGGTTAAGTAATTTGCTCAAGCTCACACAGTTATTAAAAGGATGTTCCAGGATTCAAACCCCGGCATTTTGGCCCTGGTGTCCCCCAGTGTGGTGTCTCGCTTCTCTAGCAGCACAGAAAAGGTTAGAGCTGGGCTCCTCCTAGGCACGTGGGGTGGAAAGAGGGGAGGGGACAGAGAAACAGTGGCCCAAGGGATCTGGGGTGGACAAGGAGGGACATGAGGACAAGAAGGGCTGATGGCAGAGGGAAGGTGGGAGGGTCTGTGGAGGAAGTAAGGTGGGAGCTGGGGATCTGTAACCTTGGGGACGGTGCGGTTTCTGTGTGACAGGGACAGACTGTGGCAGGAGGTGTGTGGAGGGCAGGGTGGGCAGAAGGAAAGGTTGCCGGACAGACGCGACCTCAGTCCCCGAGCTTGTAAACAAGTCCTGTCCCGTAGACATACCTTCCTCAGCCTCCTCTTGGGTCTAAAGATGCCACCCTTCCACACGGGTGTCTGCACCCAGCCCCATCGCGTGACCGCGGGCTACGTGGCAGTTGCCTGGGCTATGAGCCGGGCCTCTATTTGGGGAGCTGGTGGGAGAGGCTGTTGAGGGGTGGAGCCAGCACCAGCTCGTGGGGAGACGCAGGCGCGCCAAGGGCAGTCCTGGCAGACGCAGGGAAGAGGACCCAGCCTGGCAGGAAAGGCCAGGGCAGCGGATGCAGGTCAGCAGGGGAAGCTCGCGTTCTCTCCCTCCGAGCCGATGTGCTGAATTTTACCTTTCCTTTTATTTACTTCTTCTGTTTAAATCCTGTTTCTCTCCCCAAGGCATCTAATCTATTATTTAACATTGGATTGTGCGATTGAACTCTCAGGCAAATTGGAAATTATTTGTGTTTGAGGTTTCAGGCATGAAGCCGAGGCAAGCATTTCTGGGAGATCCTGGGAACCTGGGTGACGGTGAAGAGCCCGCAGCCCTTCTCCTTGAAGGGGCGGGCGGGGGGCGGGGTGGGGAAGGGGGGTGTCCAGGCCACGGAGCACCCCCGCCAGCTCCACCCAGGCCTTGTGCGCCCAGAGCCCACAGCTCAGGGGTCATTCATCTCCACGCGGCATTTCACTCGGGAAACGCCATCCACACCACCCACTGGCAAAGTCCTGGCAGGCCGAGCAGGTGCCATCCGTCCCCCAGCCCCGCACCCACCCTGAGGGGAGGCCTCAGTCACAGGAAAATTAATGGCACAGGGACAAAGCTCGCCATCATTTTTCAGGGCTTGGGCTTTCCGTGGGATTGCAGCCAGGGTTGCCGGCCTGATGGGGGTCTGTGCGGAGTGAACTGAGGTAGGAGGGGCCAGGGTGGGGCTGAGGGCCCGGCCCCAGGGGGCGCAATCACAGGCCTCTGGAGCCCGAGGGCTGAGAGGGCATGTGATCCCGCAGGGCTGCCCCCAAGGACAGGAATTGGGGCCACCCCCGAGGCAGAGAGCGCTTGAGTCCGGGCAGGGTGTACGCCTTCAGCACGTGTGCGGGGTGCGGAGGGCAGAACCTCTTGGCCGCGAGAAGGAGATTTGGATTTTGTGCTGGAAACAACGGGGAGCCAGGCTTCGAGACAGGGAGATGCGACAGGTTGTCTATGTCAAAAACAGATCCATGGTAAGGCCAAGGCCGTCGGCGCCCATCCACTCCACGTTTCCTGAATGGTCACATGTGCCAGGCGCCGTGCTAGGGACACGTGGTGATGGCACCCATGTGCTCCCGCCCGGAACCAGGGCCCAGCATGTGGGATGACAGTGGGAGTGGGGATCCCCTCATAGATCCTCGGCCACTCAGACGGGTCACTCGCGCTTCCGCTGCCCCTGCAGGAACACTGCGGGGGGGCGGCCCACGGGGCACAAAAGAATATCCCAGACCAGCCTGCTGCCAGCCCCTGCCACAAACCCCAGAAGCTGCTCAGACTCTGATGTTGCTCCCCCTCAGCCCCTCACCCCAGGCCCCTTGGTGCAGCGATCCCCCACCCTACCCCGCTGTAGCCGCTGACACCGCAGGCCCTGTACACAGGATCTGGCACCAGGTCTGAGAGTGTGCTTGGCCATGTCACCCTCTTTCCACCTCTGACCCAGAGCCAGGCCCAGAGACCCAGCCCGGCCCCCTACCAGGGCCAACAAGGGGCTCACGCTGACATGCTTATAGTTAGAATAAATATAACTTTGCACCCCCAGAGAATGCATCATCTTTTCAGAGACCTCTGGAATATATACAAAAGTTTATCCCAGATCCCTCCATCCCCACCACCCCCCTCTCTCTCTCTCTCTCACACACACACACACACACCCCTCATTTCCCAAGAAAGGAATGTAAAAGGTAAAAGCCACATATTTAGACAGCAATGACAAGAATTGGCACTTATAACAGCTGGGACCTTTTTGTAGCAAGTATAAGAAATCTGTTGGCACCAATTTCAGGTGAAGGAGGACCTGATGAAGGGTCCAGTAAGACGGGGACTTAACAGCAGGGCTGCAGAAGCCCAGGGCCTGGGACCCTGAGTGCCACCAAGGCTCTTGCTATCGGGCTTACCTCCACTCCCTCGGCGGGCTGTTTCATGCTTCTCTGTCCCATTGTGAACCCACTTCCCCTGCTCTTTCTGTGCCCATGGCAGAAACTCAAGCAGGGGACTCACCAGGGGAGGGACTGCTGCCCAGGGAGGGACAGGCCCCTTGACTCCCAGTCCCAGCCTCAGGGACACTCTGATGGGCCCAGCAGTTCCATCTCTAGAGATCTGTCCTGCAGAAACTCCAGGCAGGGAGATGAGAATATGCGTGAAAAATGTTCATTGCAGCATGATGTGAATTATCAAAGGACTGGAAACAGCCTGAATCTTCATCAGTAGGGAAGTAGAAGGACCAAATGCGATCCACTCGTGTTGCCAAATATGACGGATCCACCTAATGAAGAAAACAGTAGGTCCTCTCATTCACCTATTCAATAAATACCTTCTGAGCACTTGTTATGTGAGGCCCACTGTGCTCAGTGAAGGGGACACAATAGTGAGCAAAAGCAAACCCCATCCTTGCCTTGCAAAGCTTGCTCTGCCTGGGGAGTCTGATGCTAACGAAGGAGGAATGCTGCAGGTGTAGCATCATGAGCTTCAGAGGGCTACGGTGGAGATGACCTAGACAGAGAAGTCAGGGAAGGCTTCCTGGAGGAAGTGGTGATGGAGCCAAGATCAAGACAGGTGGCGGAGCACGGAAAGAGCATGTGCAAATGTCCTGGGGTGAAGATTGTGTGGCCAGGTGAGGGAGGGAAGACGGTTGCTGGGGCTGGAGCAAAGGGGCTGTGGTGGATGCCATGATGAGCCCCCCAGATCCCCTTCAGGAGTAAAGACCCTCCAGTGTCAGCAGTGCTGCTGGCAGGCAGTCCTCTTAAGGGATTGTCTAGGCTAAAGACAGCTGCTTGCCTGAGGTCACGGCACACCCAATATCTAATCAACATGGAAATAGAAAGGCCCAGCGTGCTCACCCAACAATTCTGAAGGGTCATCCAGACTCAAAGCTCCACATGCCTGGATGGAATAACAGCCCCCAAAGATGTCCACATGGTAATCCCCAGAACTTGTGAATATGGTAGCTTACAGGGCAAAAGGGATTTTTTCCACTACGGTTAAGGATCACGAGATGGGGAGAAGATCCTGGCTCATCCAGGTGCGCACAAGTGTCCTTATGAAGTGAGTCAGAGGGTCAGAGTCAGGGAGGAGAGAAAACGATGGAATCAGTGGTCAGAGCGATGGAAGGAAGAAACCACAAACCGAGGAACGCAGGAAGCCTCCAGAAACTGGGAAAGGTGAGGAAACACATACTTCCTAAAGCCTACAGAAGGAATACAGCCCTGTTGACCCATTTTCAACTTCTGAACTCTGGAACTGTAAGATAATACCTTTGTGTTGCTTTAAGGCACAATATTTGTGGCAATTTCTTATAACAGCAACAGGAAACTGACACAGCGTGAGAGCGCAACTTCTCCCTCCATCTAATCCTGCTTTCTTCCCCTCCATTCCACAAGCGCTGATCCCAGGAACTCTCCCTTATAAACCTCTTGCATGCTAATGAGTTCTGCTTCCCGGAGAACCCCACCTACAGCAGCAAGGGCTGAGGAGGCTGAGAAAGCAGGTGCTGGGGTGGGATTCAGGAGCAGATTCACCCATCTCGCCTGCCTGGTGACAGTGGTAGGTGGGTAGCTCCTCTTACAACAAGGTGATGGTGCAATTGTTACCACTTTCACCTTTCATGAATTGAGATCGTTTACCTGTGGAAGGAAATGCAACTGCTGAGGGCAACTATTCAGACACCTGAGAAATATCAGGGGAAAGCAAAATCGGTGGAATTAGGTGGCTATTGCCAAACTTGACTAACTCTTTGAAAAAAGATAACCAAAGGCTGAGAGCAATTAAGAGTTAAGTGTGAAATAATTGAAGTATAGTTGATTTACAATGTTGTTCCTAAAGGAGGTCCCTGAGTCCTGTAGCAGGAGGGCAGACAAGGTGGAGAATCTCAGAGCAGCCAAGTTCCAAAGAAGATTAAACTTAGGGAATTCCCTGGCGATCCAGTGGTTAGGACTCCGCGCTTTCACTGCCAAGGGCCCGGGTTCGATCCCTGGTTGATCCCTGGTCGGGGAACTAGGATCCCACAAGCCGCACAGCGCCACCAAAAAAAAAAAAAAAGCCTTGAAATGATCAAGGCTACAGCAAAGAAGATTAAACTCAACCTAAGCAGCTCTGTGTCAAGATCATACTCTGGTGGAGAGAGGATGGCACCCTAATGTTTCAGATGGGACATCAGAGTTGATGCACCCCAAATCTGAAATCCCTAGATTGTCTTGAACCGAACGCTCTGAGCCTGCAGAAATGACCCATTCTTCCCTATTAAGAACTAATGCTCCACTATTCCTTGAAGAAATGCAGAGATCTCTGCTCTGCAAGACATTATACAGCCCCTACAGGATCTGCCCCCACCTCCCCTTCTGGCCACTAGACCTATTAATTAGGGGTCAAGTCACACCATGACTGGGCCAAGGCAGTGCTGGACTTGATAAGGAAGGAAAGGAACTATAGCCCTTGGGTCCTGGCAGGAGCCAGGAGAGCACAGGTGGGACTGGATTTTGAAGGTGCATCATCCAAAGTCCACGGGGGAGCAGGGAGAGACACGTAAGGTTGGAATGATTGGAGGGCTTATCAATGTGAGAGCACTTTCCTGGGATGCAAGAGTCCCTAGCAAGGACCACAAGAGATGGTGCAAAAATTCTGCTAGAAGCATGGAAGAAGTCATGGTGGAAAGGGGACTTAAAGGGCTCTGCAATGTGGGCGAGCTAGAGTGAATGTGCTAAAGCCCCAAGGCAGGGAAAACCGGTGGAGGACTATGTTGGGTAAGGGGCAGACACACCACTTACCCAAGCAGCAGGGAATGTGTGCGTGAGAGGAGCGTCAGCATCACTGAGATGATGGGTGACGGCTCCCCTCTGGGCGCTGGGCTGCTGGTAGGATCAGCTCTTGCGGCACAAGGGTCACTGACAGCAATGAGGGCAAGAGAACCCAAAAAAGATAGAGGTCTAGTGGTGACATTTACCCATCTGAAGAGAGGTGGATGCACTTGTTATAATGGGTGGTCCGGTCAGAGTGGCCCCAGGTGACCTGGCCTATAGCAGGTCCTCGAGAACAAGGTGTTCCCTGGAAGCAAAATAGGTGGGCAGCCAACAAATGTTACACTCAATCTATACAGTCAAAGAAATCAAGAATGGATAATCAGGGGCTTCCCTGGTGGCACAGTGGTTGAGAGTCCGCCTGCCGATGCAGGGGACACGGGTTCATGCCCTGGTCCGGGAAGATCCCACATGCCGCGGAGCAGCTGGGCCCGTGAGCCATGGCCGCTGAGCCTGCGTGTCCGGAGCCTGTGCTCCACAATGGGAGAGGCCACAACAGTGAGAGGCCTGCGTACCACAAAAAAAAAAAAAAAAGAATGGATAATCAGGAGCCTCAGGGCAATCCTCCCAACCAAAAAAAATGTCATGATTCCTTGCCCAGTTTCTGGAGGTAAGTCAGTTTTCAGACCAGGAACCCAATGACTGAAGGAGAAATCAAGCCTCCAGGATGAGCCTGTAACAAAAAGCAAGAATATCTAGTAATCATACCCCCAGTCCTTCTCCAAAGATATCCTGGGGAAAGAGGCTACCCAAGTAAGTTTAGGACATTGGACAGGGTCCAACTTGATATAGATATGCTGAGCTCTGATGTGTCATGGCGGCCCTCCATTAGAGTGGGGACATACAGGCCAGGTAACAGATGGAATGCTGGCCCAAGCCTGGCTTACAGTGGATCCACTGGATCCACAGATTCACCCAGTGGTCATTTCCCCACTCCCCAAAGTGTAATTAGAGACTTAGTAATTGTCACAAGCCCCACTTTGACTCCTTGGCCTGTGGGGTGAGAGCTTTTGTAGTGGGGCAGGCAAAGAGGAAACCTCTGAAACTGCCCTCTGTCTGCTTCCAAGACAGTATATAAAAAACAATATTGCATGCAAGAGGGAGGAGATATGGGGATATATGTTTATGTATAGCTGATTTACTTTGTTATACAGCAGAAAGTAACACACCATTGTAAAGCAACTATACTCCAATAATGATGTTAAAAAAAAGCAAAAAACAAACAAACAAAAACAATATCGCATCCCAATTGGGGGAGGGGGAGGGGGAGGGTGGTGGCAGATATTGGAGCTACCTTTTTTGGGCCGCACTGTGGGGCTTGCAAGAGTTCCCCGACTAGGGATTGAACCCAGGCCCTCGGCAGTGAAAGTGCAGAGTCCTAACCACTGGACCACCAGGGAATTCCCATGGTGCTACCTTTTAAAAGCTAAAGGATCTAAGGGTAGTGGTCCTCATTATAGCTCTGTTGAACTGACCAGTTTGCCCCTGCAAAAACGAGACAGATGGAATGAATAACAGTGTATATTCACAGTCTTGCCCCAGAAATACATTAACTCTCCAGGTCTCTGTCCAATTATAGGCCCCAAAATCTGGATTGGCCCCACATCCTTCAAAATATCATATTGGTCTGCCATATCAATAACCTCGTGCTCATCAGAATGAATGAACAAGAAGTGGCTAGTACATTGTGGGCCTGAGTAAGACACATGCACTCCAAAGATTAGGAGGGTGAACCCAGTGAGGTTTGAGGGGCCTGTCATAACAATAAAACTTTTAGGAGCTGCAATGGTCTGGAGCATGCCAGGGCAACCAAAGCGTAGGACAAATAATGGCATCTTGCACCTTCCACCTCAAAGAAGGAAGTATAATGCTTGGTAGGCCTCCTTGGGTTCTGAAGGCACCGTCCACATACATGTGGTCTGGACTACTCCAGACCACATACCAGGAGACATGAAAACCTGCTGGCTTTGAGATGGAAAGGACTTTGCAGCAGGTCCAGGTTATGATGCAAGAGGTGCCAACTCAGGCTGTACGACCCAGAGGATCCTATGGTATTGGAGGTATCAGCACTGGGAAAAGATACCATGTAGAGTTTTTGGCAAGCCCCAAGGGGAGGATTACAATGCAGACTCTTAAGGTTCTGTCACAAGGCCATGCCATATGGAAAATTATAAATCCTTTGAAAAGTAGTTCCTAGCATGCTATGGGCCCTGGTATAGACCGACCATGGGACACCAAGTGAAAATGCAGCCATAACTGCCTGTCTTAGTCTGTCCGGGTTACTATAATAAAATACCATAAACTGGATAGTATATAAACAGCAAATATTTATTTCTCACAGTTCTAGAGGCTGGGAAGTCCAAGATCATGGCACCAGCATGCCTGGGTGAAGGCACTCTTTCTAGTTCATAACCAGCATTTTCTCACCATGTCCTTATGTGGTGGAAGGGGCCAGGGATCTTTCTGGAGCCTCTTTTATAAGGCACTAATCTCATTCATGAGGGCCCCACCCTTATGACTTAAGAATCTCCCAGAGGTCCCACCTCTTGATGACATCATATTTGGGGGTCAAGGTTTCAACATATGAATTTAGCGGGACATAAACATTCAGACTGTAGCGCTGCCCATCATGAGCTGAGTTCTGTCAGACCCACCAAGTCAGAAGGTCAAGTGGACCCAGCAGCATCCATCATAAGACAGAAGTGGAACATCTAAGACCAAGTATGAGCAGGAGGAGAAGCCATAAGCAAGGTGTGCGAGCAGGTAGCCTAGACTACCTTGTTATCCACCACTGTTGCACCAAGGACTCTCCATTGATTCACACCTATGGCCACATGATGAGGGGTATGACCAGCTGATGAAAGACCAGCTTTGTTCACAGAGGTGTTGGCTTGGTATGTGGAAGCAAGTAAAAAAAATAAGTGGTGCCTGCACTGCAGCCCCACTCAGGATTGACCCTGAGAGAGCATGGTAGACTGAAATCTTCCCAGTGGGTAGAGCTGTAGACCTTTGGGCAGAGCACCTGTGATCCTCTTTGATGGAAATAGAAGCTCAATAGAAACCTAATAGGGTTTCTAGTTGGGAGACTAGAAGGAGATTGACTAGAAGCTAGGCTATCTGGGGCAATCATGTGGATGGGACATGGCACAAAGTGTGAAGCTTTCTTTCTCACTGGAGAGCATCCATCATGGAAGAGGCACTAAACAACCAAGTCAACAGAATGATTTGGCCAAGTGACATCAACCAGCTCCTGTCATTGACCTCTTCACTGTCGGCACAAGTGGCAGGGTGGAGGCTATGAAGAAGTCTAACAGCAGGGGATCTCACCCAGCAAGGCTGATCCAGCTGCTGCTGCTGCTGAATGTTCAATCTTCCAGCAACAGAGGCCAAAGCTAAGTCCTACACACAGTGCCATTCCTTGAGGACACCAACCTACAGATCCAAGTTGACCACACTGCATCCCTTTCATCCTGAAAGGAGCAGTGGTTCATTTTCTTAGGAGTAAAAGTATATTCTGGGTACAGATTTGCTTTTCCTGCCCACAGGGCCTAAGCCAGACAACTATACAAGGGCTTACAGAGTATTTGATGCACCCACACAGGGTCCCACAAAACATTGCGTCAGCAATGGAGGTATGAGGGGAGGCAAACGACTATAATTTGCACTGGTCATAACACTTCCTATATCACCCTGAATCTGACAATCTGATAAAGCAATGGAAGGGCCTGTTACAAGCACAGCTAAAGCACCAGCTCGGAGTTAATATTTTGCAAAGATGGGGTGCCATTTTCCAGAGCAAAGCGTACACTTTAAATCAACAGTAGGTTGACATGGGTCTACTTGTGTGTGGTCGGCAGAATAACAACCCGTTTCCCCAGAGACGTCCATGTCCTAATTCCCAGAACCTGTGTATATGTTCCCTTTACTTGGCAAAAGGGACTTTGCCGGTGTGATTAAATTAAGGATCTTGAGATGGGGAGATTATCCTGAATTATCTGGGTGGGGACAATGTGCTTCTAAGTGAAAGAGGGAAGCAAGAGAGCGTCAGAGCGATGCCGTGTGAGGAAGATTCAGCCAGCCACAGCTGGCTTCGATAATGGAAAGAGCCATAAGACTAGGAATGAGCCAGGCTCTAGGGGCTGGAAAAGGCAAAGAGATGGCTTTTCCCCTAGAACCTCCAGAAAGAACGCAGCTTGATTTTTAGCCTAGTGAGATACGTTTCAGGCTCTGACATCCTGAACTGTAAGATAATAAATTTATTTTGTTCTAACTCACCAAGTTTGGGGTAATTTATTACAACAGCAACTGGAAATGAATACACTACGTTGCAGGTAAGGTGGGTCTGGGAACCAAGGAGTGGAAGTAAGAGTGTCCTGCTTGCCACCACTCCTAGCCTCCCACTTGGGAAATGTGTGCTTCCCACGGTCTTGGGCTCTAAGGGCTTAGAGAGCCTGGTTCTAATAAAGAATGCTTCTGTCAAGGACCACAGTAAGAGTTCTGTGAATTATGGCTATAGATGCTGCCTGGACACTTGAGGACACTTGAGGCTCCTTGTGCCAAGGGACCAGCAAGAAAGAAGATTCACCATCTTGGCAGGGGTAATGGACCCTGATCATCAGAAAGAGGTAGCATTTTTTGTTATACAGTAGGGAGTAGGAAGAGGTAGATTTGGTGCCTGGTTAACCCAGTTGCTTGTTGGCATTTCCCAGCCCAGTTTTGACAGTCAATGGGCAAGGGCAGCAACTCTGGCCTGAGAAGGTCATATTTGCCAGGGTCTCAGACCCCTCAGGGATGAGGGTCTGGTTACTCCACCAGGAAAGTCATTAAGACCAGAACAGTCGTGGGGGGAATCCAGAACTGATAACGAAGGCAAGGGAAGATGAGTATCGATTGTAGCCTCAAGACCAACTGCTGCAGTGGAGGTTGTAGTTAATCTCACTAACCCTCTCTTCTAAATTCCCCCAGGCAGAGGCACACCAGAATCCTGGAGGAGCTGCTCCCTGCATGTTTTTGAAAAAGTAGAGCCTGGTCATGCAAGGGATGGACTGTGTCGGACATTTCTTGCACCACCAAATCCCCCTTCAGTACGAAAGAACTTACTCCCCCAACTTCTGGGAGTGTTGCCTGTAGAAAGCCTTTAGCCATCAGCTCCCTTCAGAGAATGCCTCGGGTGAAGAGAGACGCCTTGCCCAAGGTTACACCCCACATCCAAAGACACATCCAGCCACCAATATGGCGGCACAGAAGCACAGCACACTTGCCCCATGTGGGGGACAACTCTGCGCTCCTTGTGGGGTCAGCTGAGACCTCTGAGGAGACTGATAAGAGCTCAACTTCTCCCTCTGCCCACTGCTTCCTTGCCCTCCCTTGCACAAATGTTGATGCAAAAGCACTCTGTAAGGAACCTCCTTTGATAATCTCCACCTCCGAGCCTGCTTCCAGGGAGGAGCCCTCCCTGAGGGGGAGCAGGGAAGTGGGGCCCTGAGGTGGGCCAGTCCGCGTGCACCACTGAGGGTGGTGTTATCTTCTCTTAGAGCAAGGGAAGTCTTGGCAAGGTTTAAGCAAGCAGTTACACGATCTTTTGAAAAGATCCTTCTGGCTGGCATGAGGACAATAAATTGTGAGGGCAAGATTGACAGCAATGAGGACAGGATAGTCCTTCCAGCATCCAGATGAGAGGAGAAGGCGGCTGGACCAGGGTGGTGCAGGTGGTGATAGAGAAACGTGGGTGGGTAATTTGAGAGACCCTGGTGATGGACGGAGATGGGAAATGGAGAAGAGGGTCAAGGAGAAGGAGGTTCCTGGATGACTCCCAGGTTCTGGCTTGCACAAATGAGTGAGTGGGAGGGGAAGCTGGGGAAACCAGGGGGAGGCCAGCTTTGAAGGGGGGGCAAGATCATGAGTCTGAGTCAGGATATGTTGAGTCTGAGGAACCTCTGGGACATCCCCCAGGAGGCATCAGGTGGGCAGGCAGCGGGACCTGCAGGTGGGAGGAGGTGTAAATCTGTGAGTCATTGTCATGCAGAACTGCTGTGAGTGAGATTCTGGAGGGATAACAGGTGAGAGGAGAGGAGAAGGAGGCCTGGGAATGGCCAGATAGGGGTGCTGAGCCAGCAAACAAAACTGGAAAGCAGTGGGCTGAGTAAGAGGGGAAAGAAACAGGTGCGAGGTTTGCTCTGCAGATGTCAAGTGCAGCAGCCAGTCCAGGGGCAGTGATGCTGCATAAACGAATATCCCTAAAATCTCAAAGGCTGAAAAAGACTAAAGTTTATTTCTCCCTCACTCTTTGGGGCCAATGAGGGTTAGCAGGGTCTCTTCTCATCATGGTCACTTGGGAACTGGGTTGATAGAGGCTCCATCTCAAAACCAGCTTCCACAACTGCCCAGGCAGGGAAGGCGTGTGGTGTGGCACACAGCTCCTCAGGCTTGTCTCGCATTTTGGGGGCCTCCCCTAACCTCAGAGGAGGCAGGGAGGGAGTTCACAGAGGAAGAGAGCTGGGAGCTCTTGGGCGGCACAGATCACCATCAAGCTGAGGAAGGGGAGGTGTGGCTGGCTGAGCCAAAGGCTGCTGAGAGGTGGAGTAACGTGAGGGCTGAGAAATGGAGGTAATGTAGGTCTTTGGTGACCTGAGAAAGAGCTTTAAGGCTTTAAGGGATTAAAGGCTAGAAGCATCCCACTCCTGGGCATATATCTGGAGAAAACCATAATCCGAAAAGATACATGCATTCCAATGTTCATTGCAGTGCTGTTTACAATAGCCAAAACATGGAAGCAACCTAAATGTCCATAGATGGATGAATGGGTAAAGAAGATGTGGTACATACATACAATGGAATATTACTCAGCCATAAAAAAGAATGAAATAATGCTGTTTGCAGCAACATGGATGGACCTAGAGATTATCATACTAACTGAAGTAAGTCAGACAGAGAAAGACAAATACCATATGTTATCGCTTGTATGTGGAATCTAAAAAAATGGTACAAATGAACTTATTTACAAAACAGAAATAGAATCACAGGTGTAGAAAACAAACTTATGATTACCGGGGATAAGGGGGGGGATAAATTGAGAGATTGGGATGGACATATACACACTACTATATATAAAATAGATAACTAATAAGAACCTACTGTATAGCACAGGGAACTCTACTCAAAACTCTGTACTGACCTATATGGGAAAAAAATCTAAGAAAGAATGGATATGCGTATATGTATAACTGATTCACTTTGCTGTACAGCAGAAACTAACACAACATTTTAAATCAACTATTCTCTAATAAAAAATTAATAAAATTAATAAAAAAGGTGGATCTCCATTTATGCTCTTGTTCTGGTCCTGCAAATGTTAGGGGTGGGCCAAGGTGTATAATAAATAAACAAACATATATAATATACACACTTATATAATTTTATATACTCTCTATTTTATATATAATCTATAATAAATATATATCATATAATTATAAATCATAGAATAAAATGTATCATATATACATATAGTATATACATTCCCACTCAGATTGGATTGAGATTGTACACACACACACACACACACAAAAGCATACAGTTTGTATCAGTCAGCTTTTGCTGTGTGACAAAGAAACACAATATCAGTGGCATACAACAATAAGCATTTATTTCTCATGTGTCATGGTTGCTGGTGCAGCCCCACCCCACGTGTCTCATTCTGGGGCTCAACCTGGAGGGTCAGCAGTTGCCTGGGGCATTTTCTTCCTACTGCAATGGCAGAAGCTCGAGAGGCAAACTCAGCTACAGGAGTCAACTTCAAGCCTCTGCTCCTTGTGCTGCACCTGCTAACTTCCCTTTGGTGAAGCCCAGGATTGGGGAGTGGAGTGCGTTCTGCCGAGCATGGCAAGGGCATAGATGTCTAAAGCCACTACAGGGCACGGAAAAATTGTTATCAATAATTTAATCTATCACATGCCAAACTGAGGTTCCCTAGGAAGAGGAATATGAGATTGCCAGGGTGTGTGTGGAGGGGAGGGGGGCTAATTTGTAACTAATTCTAATTACTAAAATAACAAATGTTTTAATTTCTTACAATTTACCTGTAATCCCACATTCCTCTATTAGAAAGCAAAAATAAGACCTTGATTCTCCCCAGTCCCAGACAAAAGCCTAATATAAAATTTTTACTAGTTGATTCACCCGAAAGACTGGCTAGACATTTTGAAAAACAAATTCTTTTTTAGATCCTGACCTCAAACCACAAACAAAAGTTAATTCTAAAAGGGTAAGAGACCTAAATGCAGAAACAGAACTGTCAGAATTAGTCTGGAGATAATATTTTGAGATATATCAAGATGCCTTTTCTTTTTGCACTTCCTTGGGTGACCTTCCAGCTTTTCAGCCAGAGGCTTGCATCGCCTAGAGGTGGAAGGAGATGGAGGGAGAGAGGGAGAGAGAGAGGTGGAGGGAGGGGGAGAAGAGGGGGGAGAGGAGAGAGGGAGGAGGAGGATGGGGAAAGGGAGGAGGGGGAGAGGAGGAGGAGGGGAGGAGTGGACCACACCCATCCAAACACCTCTTCCAAAAGCAGCCTGCTGGGAGGTGGGAGGTGGAGGTGGGGCCGTTCCTTACCTCTGACACCACAGTGGCCAGAAACCACTGTTTTCAGCAAACGCATCAAAGACCCAATTCCAACGGGAGAGGCCTTTGGGGGCCCTTGGCCTATATACACAGAAGAGCTGGCTGAGGAATGGGGGCCAGGGCAGGAGGCAGAGGCCACTGCATGGATCAAGGGGGCAGCAAGGCGGGGGGGGCACCTACCAGGCCCAGAGATGTGAGAAGAGCAAGTGGCCAAAACACAATGCAAGAGGAGGCACCCCTTATGTGAAAGTTTAAAGCAGACACAAATGTCATCATTGTTTATGAATACATTCATGTGTCGCAAAAAGTATAAAAAGGTGCGCAGGAATGTGGCAACTTCTGGGTAGCAATTACAGGGTGGGGGAAGAAGGGAGGGGTTTTAACTGGTCTGTATCGTTTCATCTGATTTTAAAATAGGAATCTGAAGCAAATATTTGAGCTGTTAATATTTGCCATGCCTGGGTGGTGGGTGTATAGATATTTGTTAGATTATTTTCTATATTTTGAAATACACAGAAGGGGGAAGACAGACTGCGGATTAGTATGAGTAGTTTGATGCCATGGTTTAAAAACCATGTGCACATGTGCATGTTTGCATACCTGCTTGGATGGTGTGCACACGACGTGTCTGTGGTTCTATGAGACTCCATGTGTATCTGTGCCTGTGCAACATTATGTATGTGTGCATGCTGCGTGTCCCTTTGTGTTTGCCACTTGCATGTGATCGTGTGTGTACCTGCATATCCGCGTGTGTGTCTCTGTGCAACTGTATGTGTATCTGTGGCTGTATGTGTCTGTGATTGTGTTTGTGTGTCCTTGAGTGTGTGTATGTGTGTGCATATCTGTGCTAGTCTGTGTAATTGTGTGTCTGTGTGTGTACATGAACAGGAAGACGAATGGCTGGACAAACACCAAATTACTGACTCATTGCTCTCAGGGAAGGAGAAACTAATTTCTGTTTCTCCTTTGTACGTTTCACTGTGTGTGTGTGTGTGTGTGTGTGTGTGTGTGTGTTCTACAATGATCATGCAGTGTTTACTGAAACTTAAAATTACTTTTAAAAAGACAGTAAAGAGTTTCACAGTTTGAAAAATGAGAAGAATTTATCAGCAGACCCTTGTTGGCCTCTGGGGCTCCTCTTTGCCCCCTGGGTCCCAACCTGTGATTCCATCCACCCCCAAGCGCCCTGGGCTTAGAGGAGCCTGAGGACACTTCCTAGCCCCACCCCAGAGGCATGGCCCAAAGCAAGCATGAGATTTCTCTGAAGTTTTGTGTTTTGTCTTTAAATGTTAGGCAACTTTTACATTCTCCCCTTTAACGTATACATGTTTATCTTAATTATACAATCACAAGGTTTCAATCCCCAAATCTTGGACTCGAGGGGCCTCCGTCTCTCTCATTTTCCCCAGCTTCTGTGTGTCTCCTGTAGGTGGGTGTTGGGCCAACAGCACCTGGAGTAGGATCCGGGGGTGTAACTACAGCCCCACCAGAGATTCTAGGAAGGTCAGTTGGAAGAGGAAGCAACCATCACCCTTCCAAGAGCTCTTACACTGGCCTGAGCCAAGTTCTCTGCATCTGCTCTCACCGTGAATCCTCCCAGCAAGGGCATCAGCTCCTCATCATCGTTATTCTCAGGTTACACGGGAGGATACTGGGACTCTGCGAGATGAAACCCAAGGTCACCCAGTTGCACTCAGACTTCCAAGTTCATGCCATGCATAGACTGTCTCCCTAAAGCCTAGGCCCAAGGCGAATGAATTGCCTGTGAAGTGGAAGAGGGTCAGTGTACGGAGCTTTGGCCAGAGGAAGGAGCCCTGGACAGGGTTGATGACTGATCAAAGGCTGCCTCACTGTCTCAACTCTTGCTTTCCCTCAGGCCCACATAAATGCATCTGCAGGGCCCCTAGTCCTGTGACCCCAGGGCCACTTTGATGGTCACCTGGAGCCAGAGTGGCAGCCACACAAAGTCATTTAAGGACAGGACTTGGTATTGAGGGCTGTTCTCCCAGGGATCCGAGCCAGCCTGACATTGATTGAGAGACCTGGAGGACACTAGAGAGGGCCTCACCGGCCCCCAGCAACTGCAATAGCCTCATCTTTCTGGAATTCTTTTCTGTGTGTTGCATGGGGAGAGAAACACATGTTGATTGCCCTGATGAATGCCAGGTGCTTTTGCAGGGAACAGCCTCGTCTCCATACCTTGAAGGGCTGCTGGGAGGACCTTGGGACTTCACTGATGCAGCTCGAGAGAAGGAGCCCTGAGAAGAAGCCAGAGGTGAGGAGGTCAGAGGGCCTGGGGTCAGTGGCCTGGCTTGGTTGCCTGGGGGCAGCCATACTCTGCCAGGTCGGGTGTCTCCTGGGACCCTAGAAGGATCTGGAGCATCATCTCTGTTGCAGCCTCTCTGGAGGTGCCCTTTGGGGATTCTCTTTCCTGTTTAGCTTCTACCTTCCTTCCAGCTCAGGGTTCTGGTCAACAGCTCTTCACCTTTGGGGCCCCCAGCACAAAGCCCATCCTCTCCTCCTTCCCCCAAGGCAGATCTTGACTGTGCGCAGGGTCTACCTTTCACCCTACAGCCCAGGGCAGCAACCCCAGCCCCTCGCAAGCCAGGACTAGACCTGATCGGTCCACGCTTTCCCTGGGACTGGCTTGCAAGTTGGCCAATGGTGCACCAAAGAGGGCTGTGAGGCCCACTGGATCACTTCCCTGTTCTCCACGCATGTCCAGGGAGATAGCAAGGTTTGAGCTACAATATCTTGAGACCAGAGAGGACCTGGCATAAGGACAGGAGAACATGCAGAGGATGGCAGGGGAAAGTGGAGAGAGCCCGGGTCCTTGAATCCTCCGCTGAGTCTCTGAATGGACTCCAGGACCACTCTGCCTCCCACTTGCCATTATGCAAAAGAATCCACTTTCCTTATCATGAAGCCCATTGTGAGGTAGGTTTTGTTACTTGCACCCAAACTCACCGTCTCTGAAAATCTGGTAAACATGCTGAAACTTCTCTTGGGAAGAAGGCTCAGATGCAGAATATTGATCAAGTTGGGGGAGGGGGTCCTGGTCCCCCAGAGGTCATCCACAGGCCACCACCATGTTAGGATTCCTGGTCAGGAGATCGCAGTCTTGTCTCATCGCTGTCACCCTGATGCTGGCTCCCGGGGAGGGCAGGTTGATTTGGTTCTGAGCAGCATACCTGGGCTGCAGGCAGAAGGCAAGAAGGAGGGGGTGGTCTGTAGCCCCTGGAGAGAGGCCCTGCTTTCCCTCCCATCAGAAACCAGAAATCCCACTGAGCACAGTGCTGGGGACTGAGCCGAGCTCCGTGAGAGCCGGCTGGTCTTGTTTTATTAACTTCAAGGACAGGCAGTTGGCCCCCACCTGCCATCCCTCAGTCAGGTTTGGACCGCTGTTCTCCAGGGAGCCGGTCACCTGGCTGACAGTCAGGAGGCCCTGTTTGCAGGGCGCGGAGCTAACAGCCCCACATTTTATCACTCCCTTTAGTTTCCAGATTCACTGGGGTCCTACAGGGAAGACTGGGGGATTCCTGGAATGGAGGCAGAGGCCAAGTGGATGTCAGACTGTGATCTCTGGGCCAGGCTGGCTTTGTCCTAGCCTGGTCAGGGCCATCTCTGAGTCTGGAGGTGGGCGCAGACCTCGGAGGGCCTGGCTTTCACCCCAGAGAGCCTGGGGGTGGCGGAGCAGACAGCCCTAACACCCCAGCCTCTCCCCATCCCCCTACCCTCACACTCTCCCCTCTCGGACGGCAGCAGCTGTGTCTCAGCCTGTACATCTGCTATCTGGTCACAGACTTCCTGAGAAGGTTGAGTTCAGCAGACTTTGGGACCTCATCTTCTCATTAAGGTCTTGACCTTAAAATATAGTCTGCACACTGCAACAACAAAGTCACACTGGAAGCCACTTTGAAACATCTGGAGACTGAGGTCTTGTCCACAACACCTTGATGCAGGGCCTGACCCGCCTCAGCTTCATGTGAGCTCATGCAGAGCAGCCTCAAAGCAAGCTCAGGTTTGAACCCACTTTTTAAAATATGTGAACCATAATGGCTCCAGTGCTAGTCAAATCTACTGATAAAGCAAGTTCCATTCTGATTAGACTCACATCCAATTTCATCTCTTGGACTATAGTAATGAAACACGATGTATTTCACAAGATGTTGCAGTATGTTTTCAGTCCTAATTATACATCTTCAATTAAAAAAAACAAAACCTCACCACTACATTATATACCACAGATCATTAAATGCCTATCACAGCCCACGTCCAAGTTTCTCAATGTAAAAGATGGTTGACATTTAGCTGGGAACTTTTAAAACACTTGAGAATAAATTATGGCCCAAACTTACTCTTCTTAATGACACGTATAAAGTTCAGCTCTTTAATAAAAGGATTCAGGAATATGAAAACAAAGTTCCCAGCAATATTAAGGAAATAAAGGTCTTTCAAAATGGTCAGTTCTTGTTTCAATTAAATTGTGCATTTTTAATATAGTTGGTATAAAGTGAAACTCTTAAAAAAACATCGAGGAATTTAAAATGAAATGGAACATCATCCTCTTTGCAGGGTCACCAGTACCACAGTGAGATTTGTCTCTTAAACAATGACACTTAGTATCTCTGTAGTTCCATGAATACTTTTGAAGTGTCATATTAAAACCAATCTCATGGCCTTGAGGCAAAGAGAAGCAATTAGTCTTGGAGTTGTGAATAAATAAAAATCCATTTATACACCCGTCCTTGACATGTACCTTGCAAATCTTAGAAACTTCATCTAGTGGGAAAAGAAATGTTAAATCATGAATACCAATACTAATCACATCGCCATGTGGCTTCCTAAAACAGTTTAGTTTATACTCATCTTCTAAGTATTAATTTATATGTATATATTCATCCATATTGAACACAAAACAAAGAAGCTCTAGCAGGCACCTAGCGGGTGAGGGGTGAGGGGCGAGGGGCGATGGGGTCACAGGGGTGGCCCCATGACAAGCAAGTTTTCAGTGGGTCTCTGCTCCTCAAACGGGTTTGGAGCATTCTTCCTCATGCCTCCCTCTCCCCCGCAAGCACTGCAAGGCTTGAGAAGGGGGAAGTTTCTTTCCCTGAAGAAGTTTGGGGTATCCACACGCGCCTTTCTCCATTTGTGATCCCAGCCAGCATTTAAGAGAGGACACAGGAGATCGAAGAATTTGGATACTTGTTTCACTTCTTATTTGGGCCCATCCCTTCAGTGCTGGGTGGGGTGGGTGTAGAGGGGGGCTTTGCTGCTCCTTGGCCTTGCGTAGCCCTGGAGAGACTGGGGCAGCCACCAAGGAGCAAAGCAGATCTGCTGGGCCTGGCCGAGATGTAGAGAGCAGACAGTGGTGCCGTCAGGCCCGAGCTGGGAGCCAGAAGCCCGGGGGCGCCAGGGCGTGGGGAGCAGACTGGGCAGCCCGTGGGCCGTGCGGGAGCCGCTGCACAGATCCCTGACCTACTTCCTGGGCCCCTTTCTCTTCAAGGAGCAGCGAAGAATCCATAAATTAAGGAAATTAACTGATGGGGCCTGCGGCATCTTTGTAAGCTATTTAAATCTATAAATTAACAACATCTTCTGCATATATCAAGTAATTGAACTAACTGCAGGGATGTAACTTTAATGAGAAAATGTCCCCCTTCTCCTGTAGTTCGAGCTCTAAAGTAAATAAATAAATAAAACCTTCCCTTAGGAGGAAAGTTTCTCCTTATTCCCGCGTGGAGAAGTTACAGAACGGCGGTGCGAGCCCTCTTTCCACGCGCGAGGTCTCCTGGTCAAGGGAGGAAGGCCCCCACCTTGTCCTCTTTTCACCAGCGCCCCTCCCGTGAGTGAAGCCGCTAGAGGGCGTCCAGGTCCGGCTGGAGCTCGGGGTGGGGGCCCCGGCGCCGTTCCCGGCCGGAGCGCACCGGTCCTCCAGCTCGAGCCTGGCTCTGGCCCGGGCGTCCCCGGAGCCGGACGGGGGCGCAGTGCAGGCCGGACGCACTGCACCGGAGGCTCCGCGCTCCGTTTCCTAGGAGCCGGGAAATGGTCCAGGAGGAGGCGGGGGGACGGGCGGGGCGCAAGGGAAACAGGAGAAAGAGGAAGGGGAGGAGGAGGTAGAAGAGGACGAGGAAGGGGCAGCCGACTCGAGGACCAGGAGGGACGCCCCGGGCGCAGGCCTCAGCGCCGCGGGGAGTCTTGGCGGTAGACGTCTCCATCGCGCCGCGCGCGTAAAGGAAATGGCGCGTCTGGCGGCGGGGGGCCGGCTGGGCGCCCCCCCGTGCGCCCCTCCCCCGCGGTGGCCGACCGCGTGTCCGCAGACGTCACGGGCGGCGCTGCTCCCTGGTAGAGGGGCAGCCGGGGCAGAGACCCGGGGAGGAAAGCCAGGGAGGGGGAGGGGCGGCACCGGGCCCCCGGCTCCTCTGCAGCCCCGGCCGACTCGCAGCCCAGTTTCTTCCCAAGTCCCGCCCCTACCCCCGGGCGCCGCGGCGGCGGCTGCTCTCCTCTTTGTAACCGAGGAGTCAAGAAATGTGAGAAACGTGCCCTGTGTTACTTATTTGGGAGCCGAAAATTTATGCCCAGCTGAAAGCGCCCGGGGAAATATTACATCAGATGAAATGACAATGATTAAAATCAGCTTCTCCCCCGCCCCCTCCCGAGCCCGGAGGAGGCCCGGGCGCCGCGTGGCTGGCCGGCGGGGGGCGGGGGGCTGGGCGGCGGAGGGCGCGGGGGCCTGGGCGCACCGCTCCCGGGAGGGTCCTGGCGGAGGCCCCGACGGGAAGGCGCGGACTCCGGGGGAGGCGGGTGGTGATCGCCCGGCTAAAGGAAGGGAAACGGCGCATTTTTGTCGCCGAGCGCGGCAGGCGCGGGCGCGCGGAGCTAATTGCGACTCTAATCCTCTGCCCCGCGGCGCAGCCGAGCCCCGAGCCAGGAGTCGCCGCGCGCTCCCGCTCGCGCTCGCAGCGCTGGGTAATTTGGAGCCGGATCGTTGCCCTTTGCGTCCGGGCTCGGCCGCGACGGGGCGCGGGCTACGGGCTAAGGTGGGGGGCTGGTTTTCTCGCCAGCAATCGGGGAAGGCCGCTGGAGAGAGAGGAGGGAGGAGAGGAGGTGGGAACGGCGGGAGGGCAGCCGGAGAGCGGCGCGAGGAGGAGGCGGCGGCGGCCGCCGCGAGGAGGGGAGGAGGCGAGGGGAGGGCGGGGAGGGGAGGCCCCGGCGCGCCGCGCCGCGAGGGGCCGCGCGAAGCGGGGGCCGGGGCGGGAGGGGTGGGTGGGGGGAGGGTTGGGGGCGAGAGAGAAAGTAACTCCAGGACGAGACCGGAGCGACCCGCGCAGCGAGCGGAGGCGACGAGGCTGCGCCCGGCGCCCGAGACCAGCGGCTGCGCGGGGCGGGGGCTGCGCCCGAGTCCGATCCGCCGCTCCGGCTCCGAGGTAAGCCTCGCGCGGGCGGCCACCGCTCAACGACGCGCACCCCTGTCCTTAAAGTGGCTGCGATCGCCAGAAAGTCGCCCGGCCGTGATTCGGACGTGGGAGGGGCGGCTGCTTTGTCCCGGTGCAGGGCGGCGGGGGCTGGCGGCACGGGGGCACCCAGCACAAAGACCTGGTGCGGGAGGGGGGGACTGCCCACGTGGGCCGGCCCTGGCCCTGGGTGGACCCTCCCCACGCGGGCGGGCACCGAGCTTCCTGCCGCACGGGGAGGTGGGGGTGAGGGGGTGTTCACGTCCCGGCACTCGGGCCTCAGTGCCGGGCCGAGCGCCCTGCAGGGCCGGCGTGTTTCCGGGGTCAGAACCCGGCTCACGCAGCCGGGGCTTCGGCTGACCGGGCCCGGCTTGGTGTCCAAATCAGAGAGAGAAAAAGTCTCCAACGGGACAGATGTGCGTCCTCTGACGCCCACCCGCGAGTCCGAAACGGAGCGGGAGGGGCTGGCGGTCTGGTGGTCTAGAGCCCCAGGCGGGCCGCGCGGAGATGCTATCGCCGCCTCCGGATCCCCGATTCCCGCCGGTACCCCCTGACCTGGACGCGCGCACCGGCACACTCGCAAACAGCCCCCCTCTCCCGTAGCTGGAGCGCGTTTCAGTCCTCCCGCTCCCCCCACCTCCGACTGCATAAAGATCAGCTTCAAGTTTTCACTCTGCGTCTCAAATGTGCATGAAGGAATTTAAGTGCACGAGTGAATAACAGCATTAGTTTCAATTAATTTTTTTTAAATCCCGGCAACAATAAACTTTGAGAACAAAAGCGCTTTTACGTCCTTAATTAGGCGAGCTTCCCATCTGTGGTCTCTAAGTGTCTGCTTCTTGATTTAACTTTGTCTTCCGCCCCGCCTGTGCCGCACACCCTCGCGGTCCTGCCAGGCGCTTTGGGTGCCGCACCGCCGCCCGCGGCGCCGCCGGCCTGCACCCAGCCGGCTCCGGCCGCCCCGAACGAAGTTCACACCGGCCGGCGGGCTCCGCGGCCGGGCTGGCGCGCGCCAGGTGGCCCGCCTGCCTCCCTTCCGGCCCGCCCCCTGGACAATTCTGCAGGCCCCTGGCCCTCTTGCCCGGGGCTGGCGCCCTGGGCGCAGACCTGAAGGGAGTTCTCGAGTCGCCTTCTGTTTACCTTTTATGGTTAAAATAACAGCTTAGCAAAGAAGCGACTTCACGAAGAAGCGATTTAGTGAAATCGTCTCTAGCTGCCGCAGCTCAGCCAGTTTAATCACCCCCAGAGAGCTGAACAACTGCGAGCACAATGGGACACAAAATCATTTTGTGTGTAAATGAGCATGGCATTCTGCTCGCTTCCCTCTGCTCGGGCGGGCGGGGCTCGGTGGCGGGCGGGCGCGGGACCCCGGGCTCCCTACGCAGCTTGGAGAAGCGGGTCAATACCCAGCCAGTTTGGAGACCCGCGGGCCGTGCAGCACACTACCGCCGAGGCCCCTGCAACAGGCGGTTTGGCTGAGCCTCGGGAGGGGCGTGGCGAGCTGGGGCCGGTCATGGGTTTGATGCTGGTGCTGGCGGAATGAACTTGTGTCTCTTCCTGCACCCACTTTATGCTTCTGACCTTGGCAGTGGTCTCGGGGAAAGGGTCGTTGTCCAGCACAGATGCGTTTGTCAGAGGGAGCAGTGGAGGTTCGCGGCAAGGCGTACAGCCTGGGGCTTCCAATGGTGAGTTTCTGGTGTGCCATGAACATCAGGTAGTAGTGCTTGCGATGGAAAAGTCTGGGTGAGAACAGGATGGAGCAGCTTTTGTGACGGGTTCTTGGTGTTAAATGTCACTTCTGAGTAGTGTCCTGGCAGTAGGGCCGGCATTGTGCAGACTGCTTTGATAGACGTTCCATCGGAATTCCTTGCAGCACAGTTTATCCTCAGCGTGGCTTTCCTTCTGACTCCTCCCTAGCAGAGCCTCCCAGGGCAGGATAGCCCATTCCTGAGATATGTTTTGGTTTCTCAGAACTTCCTTGAGATAAGTGACCTGGTTTTCTTTTTGAAGCTTGCGGGAACTCAGGAATGCCCAAAGCAGCAGACCCCGGACAGCTAGACGTTAAACATTACTGTCTGCTAATAGCCACCCCCACCGGTTTCCTGTCAGAGGACTTGCCAGGACACCGAGGGCAGGACAAATCCTGGGAGAGTGACCCGGCTTAAATTTGCAGGATTTGATTCTCATTGGACCTTGGTTCATGTATTAAAACTGGATGTTGAATTTCAAGGCACAAAGTCAATCCTTGAGAGAGGTTCGGGTTACCCCTGCAACGGATAAGTCCAGGTTTAGGTATATGGAAGCCAGTGGGGGCGGGGGGGATGACAGTCACTGTGCACGTCTCCCCCAGCCCCAGGTCAGTGGAAGGGTCTGCTTAAACCTGCTCTTCTCCAGCATAGGGCCTGCAAAGTGTTCTCAGACAGCTTCTAGAGACTGTGGGACAATCTTATTTCAGGTGGTTGCGGCTCAGAGGAGAGGCAGGAGAGAGTTCATTAGCTGAACTGCTGTTTCCTTCTGGCCAGCTTTCTAATGCCTTGGGGCTGTGATCCTAAAGGGATCTGGCATGTATTAGGCACAGATAAGACCATTCCCGGGGTCTGGGGAGAAACTGCAGAGGTGCAGGCTGGGCAAACAAAGACAAGTTTTCTTCTCTAAGGAGCCACAGGGGGAGCGGTGGCTTCCTAAGTGACTTTCACTCTTCCCTGGCTTCTCTGTGTCCAGCCAGTTGCAAACTGCATCTTAACACTGCAGAGATGGTGTTCAAAGAGGTCCTGGGGCTCCCCAGCCCATGGAGGGTGGGGGGGATCCTCTCTGAGCTGTGGTTCCCAGGGTTCCCTCTGAAGCAAGAGGAGACATGCTTGGTAACGTGTCTTGAAACCAAAATACCAAGAAAATCAGATTTGTTCTGAAACATTTGGGGGGCAATAATGGTGAGCATATGTTTCAGTACTGTCATTAGCTGAATTAGCAGACATGGAGCTGCCCTGAAAACACATGTGTGAGTGAGTGAGTGAGTGTGTGTGTGTGTGTCTGTGTGTGTCTGTGTAAGTAATCTATGGCCCGGAGGCTTGCTTTGGGGTGTGGGGACAGGATAGTAGCGGGCAGTGTGGTAGGGCATGGGGTCCTGGGACGCATGTTCATAAAGCAGGATTGTAAGCATCTTTGACTGGGAGACGTGGCGCCCAGGACCACTGAGGAGTAAGTCCTGTCTGGTTGTGTTGGTGCTTCCCACAGATACTCTGGGCAGCGATGGAAGCCTAGATGCCTCACCGCAAGGAGCGGCCGAGCGGGTCCTCGCTTCACGCCCACGGCAGCACTGGCACCGCGGTGAGAGCCAGCAGGGTGGGCTGGGTCAAGGGCTGGTGTCCTCCCCTTTGCCCTCTTCCCAAGCGCCAGCTCACTGGCTGCCCCTCCTCGCAGCCCTAGCCATAGCTGTGGCATTCAAGAGATGGCTGTTGACTGGCCGTACGATTATGGTTTTTTTTTGAAACAAAAATGCTCTTAATTTGATGTGAAATTTACTACATGTATAAAACTCAACGCCTTAGGTGCTGAGGAAGTCACTAATTTAGAGGTGTCTCGTTACTGAGACAAACTTGCAAAAACCCCTGAATCCCAATTCACAAATTGGTGATTCGTTTGTCAAGGGATATTTCACATCTAACACATAAGCCCACGACCTTTAATTAGAATTTTGCAGTTTGTTTTATGCCCCTGGAGGCTGACACCTTGAAAAAAAATTTTTTTTCTTGATTTCTTATTGCTAATAAGCATCTTTCTTTTTTCCCTCTGGTACTTTGAAGAAAATGATGCAAATACACTTAATTACAGTGGTGGCCATAATTTGTCAGCTGAATATGTGATCAGGCACAGGCAGAAGTGATCTGATTAGATCTGTGATCACATTGGCAATAAAAGGAGTGCAGAGCTCCGTCGTGGAGAAACCCTTGTTTTGTGCCTTGTTTCCATCTCCAGGAGGGAGGAAGCATGTCTCGGTTGTCTCTCACCCGGTCGCCTGTGTCTCCCCTGGCCGCCCAGGGGATCCCACTGCCAGCCCAGCTCACTAAGTCCAACGCGCCTGTGCACATCGACGTGGGCGGCCACATGTACACCAGCAGCCTGGCCACGCTCACCAAGTACCCTGACTCCAGGTAAGAGCCAAGCCCCTCATGGCACCGGGGCGTGCAGTGGTGACAGGCAGCATCTGTAACCTGCTACCAGCCAACACGCAGGGCTCTTCAAGGCCCCCCTGCTCCTAGACCTGGGGAACTAGGGTTTAGGAAGCAGAGTGCCCCTGTCAGTGGCTGCTTTGCACAGGGACCTGTGACCCTGAGCTGGTGGCATTGGTAGTGTTAGGGGGAGTTCCTGACTCACTGGCAGAGGCCATTTTTCAGAGCCAGCCCCACCTGCAGCTGGCCAGCAGCTGGCTGGGGAATCTCATGTTTCTTCAGGTTACTCTTGAGTGAGACTCAAGCCTGGCCTTTGCAGGGGACCATTCGTGAGCAATGCTGCGTACTTCTTGGGGTCATGCTGGGGAGAAATAGTTCATCCTATGTCCGAGTCTAACCCTTGGGATAGAGCATAAGGGGAAGGGTGAGGGGGAGCTGCAGTTTGTCATCTTTGCCTGTTTGGGTGGCCACGGCTGGACCCTAAGGGCTAGCAGCAGGCTCCCTTGGATTTGGGGGGGTTGCAGTGACTGACTAGGAATTCCATGATGTTCAGGAATATCCACAGCTATGGATAAGCATGAGCCACATGCCGCCATCAGCGGGCAAAGCGTCTCTGACCAGGACCCTCCCTACAGGGAGCTTTACACTCTGCCCAGCTCCCCGGTGCTCCTGACTCCTGGACTCCTCTGTGGGAGGCGCCAGGCACTGCTGACTCTCCTGCTTTTGCCTCTCAGGCATTTCTCTCCTAGGGGCAGACCTGGCTTCCCCCTCTAACAGCAGGGCTGACCAGAGGTGGGATGGGTCTCTGAGCATCCCCTGGAGATGCTGCTGCATGCTGCTTGCTGAGCCTGGGACTGCTTGCTCCTGGTACAGTGAGGCGGCCACCACTGAGGGCTGGCGGCGGGAGGGCCACGGCTGCAGGGCATCACCTCTGTTTTAGACATTTAAAATAAAAAGAGGAGTTAATTAATCCCCCAGACACCGAGGGGGATCGGCTCTGGGAAGCTTTCTGATCAGGCTGCCTCGTCGCTGGTGTGGCTGCTCAGAGCACGGAGGATTCATAGTGTGTGGAAGTGGCCGCTTTGGGAGCTCGTTGGAGGCCAGGGTGGCGCCCTCCAGGGGGCAGTGCTAGAGGTGGATGCAGCGTGTCGTTCAGAATCTGGGGAATCGGGTGCAGGTGGCGGTTGGAGCTTCACTCCCTCAGCAGACAGAGGCTAGGCCTGGGGCACTTGTGACCTGCGGGTCTCGGAGTGGGCAGCATCCAGGAGGCCACGTCAGCTGTGTCGGCCTGGCACTCTCTGGCAGAGCCCTGTCTAGGATGGGAGATGGATTCTGCTTATTTAATTTCAATTTTGCCTTCTGCGGCATTCGCGCGTTGTTTGAGATAGATCATCCCTTAATCGGTTGACGACGTTTGCGAGTGAAATTCATAAAACCCTTGCCCACAACCTCTCTGAAGAGTGTTTTCCGAAATCAGACACTTGCCTTTCTGGAGTAATCATGGCCCAGGCCCGCGGGGAACGGCCTCCTCATTCTGTCTCCAGGCTGCTGCCTGGAACAGGGCGGGCAGGGGGTGGTCCTCCCCCGCCAGACCCACAGCCCATCCTCACCCATTGTCCTGCTCTGACATGGGGCGGGCCATCTTGTCGGCCCATGACCTGTGGGACCCTCGGGCCAGCAGGATGTGCCCAGAGCGGGTGGCTGTCTGCATTCTTTCCTGGGGCTGGGCCTCAGGCTGAATCTGTTGTTCTGCCTGGATGGCTTCTGGCTCACAGGAGAGCTGCTCCTCAAGCCTGAAGCTTTGGCCTAGAGGCCAGGGGAGGGTGGTGTGACCTGTAGGACAGTCAGGACAGTGGGTCAGGCCAGGCCTGAGAAGTGGGTTGGGCAGCTCTGCTGGCCAGAGCCCCTCAGATCTCTCTCGTCCTTCTTTGAGTAAATTATTAAAATAAAAAAACTGTTTTTCACTAATGCTGGAAACAAAGATCAATCCCTCACCCAGGGTCACCGATGTGTAAGTCACCTGGAGATGGAGAATTGTGTTAAGGTCACCCGGGGTGGACGGGGTTCTGAATGTCAGCAAAGTCCCACCCTGGGCAATGCCAGGAGCCCCACCAGCCCCTCAGGTCCCGGTGCCCACAGAGCTATGCCTGGGCTTCTGGTTCTTGGCAAGGCAGGGAGCGCCAACGGGTCCTCACCCAGAGCCGGCCCCGCCCAGCTGCCCGGGGCTGGGAGTGGACTCCTGTGTCTGCCACCGCGTTTAGCTCCTGCCATGGCAGCCCCACGCTTGCGTTCATCCTTGCTGTGGGAAGCAACAAATTAAGATGTCCAGGAACTTTAGAACTAATAAAACCTGCCACTGAAACATGCAGGAAATTGGAGCCAAAGCTTAACAAAAAGAAAGAAAGAAAGAAGAAGAAAAAGAAGACAACCCCTATCAGCTGGGGTCAGAACTGGCCAGCTTATTCTGTGGAAGACTTCTGAAGTTGGTACCCCGAACCTGCGGCCTCCCTCAGAGAGTGGCCTGGGGTGGGAATGGACCCTTAAGACCACAGACACACACACACACACAGACACACACACGCTGTCGGGAGCTCCCTTTGAAGTGACTGTCCTAACCTTCCCTCAAGCTGCTCATGTCCTTGATAGCTTCAGACCCTGAGGGCATGAAAGGCCTTAGTCTGTGAAGAGACACTGAACCCGTGGAAAGACCTAGAACCAGCCAGTCCTGAAATAAGGCAGACTGAGAGCCTTCTAGCCTTGGACCAATAAGACAACCTAGAACCCAGGAAGCCCTGGAATGTGGTAGATTGGGAGTCCTCTAGACCAACAGGTCTGGAGCTTCACAGCCTGATGTCAGGAGGGTTTGCAACACAAACAGCCGTGTAACATTGCTGGCTGCACAGAGAGCTTGAGCTCAACCAAGAAGGGTGGAGAAAATTCTGCAGGGAGGCTGAGGCTTCACACTTGCTGGCTAACCTATGGAAATGGCTCTGACTTCTCCCTGCTGGTGCCACGTGGGGTCCCTCAGCAGTCTGCTGATGACTGCCCATGGCACCTGGCAGCCTCGCTCAGTCCTGTGTGTCTCCAGGGCTGCTGGGTGGCCCTTATTCTGACATCTGGATGCCCAAGCTCTGCTGAGGTTAGGTCTTGGGGTTGCTTGAGGCCTGGAATAGGACATGGAGCCCACAGAGCTTTCCAGCGGGGCTGTGTTCCCCAGTGTCACTGTCATCAGGCCTGGGGGTTGATAGGGCTCCGTGGCCTTTGGAGCTCTGAGATGAGTTGTATCTGGGTGACCGTAGCACTGGTTCCACAGGCTTGGGCCTCTCCACACCTCCCCATGGGCTCTGGCCTGCTCATGCCCATCTACAAGGCAGCCTTACCCTTTATACAGCCCTGTTGGGCCATGTCCCCACAGTGAGAACAGGTTAGTCACTGTACCCCTGAGCAGACCCTCCTGGCCAATGCCTGAAGTATACCAGGCCACCAGAGTGGCTGGTGTCAATGTGAAGTGTACCAGGCCACCAGAGTGGCTGGAGGACCCGAGAGAGGCTTTGGGTGCCGTGACCCCCCAGCTCATTGCCCTGGCGCACAGTGGCCGGAGTGGGGCAGGGCCTGCGGAGCGGTGACCTGAAGCAGATGGAGGAGGGGGTTCCTGAGGGAGAGGGGAGCCCTCCTGGGAGGTCTTGCCGGTGCAGGGAGAGAGTGAGGGGGCTAAGCCTCAGCTTGTACAGGTTGGGCTGGAAGGCCTGGGGCCCAGGTCGGGGCCACCCTTCTCCCGGGCTGTGCAGGGTCCAGCTGGGGACGTGTGTGCGGCCCTGCCTGTCTGCCGAAGGATGTCTGGAGGTGCTGCCCCTGGGGAGACCCTGCCGACCTCCCTGCGGTTCCCGAGTCAAGCTCTTGGCTGTCCCCACCCCTCTTCGGGGTATCCTAACTCTCCCCACCCACCGGGGCCTGAGGTCTGCAGGGGAAGTTAGCCAAACCAGAGCCTGCCGCCCTGGGAAGTGGGGAGGCCCGGTTCCTCCTCCCTGGAGTGGAGAGGGCCAGGCATCAGGGCGCCCCGAGAGCCTCCTGCAGGTCCTGTGCTTCCGTCAGAGCCACTGCCCTTCAGAAGGTGGGGTGCTGGGACCTGGCCTCTCCTCGCGGTCCCCTCCCCGGTGCGCACACGCTGTAGCACATGTGCACGCATTGGAGAACGTGTGTGCACTGTTCTGTGTGCATCCACACTGGTATGTGTGTACACACTGGGGTATGTGTGTGTGTGTGTGTACGTGCGTGCACTGTAGCTGCACACACACGTGCTGTCCCCGGTGCCTGCCTCTGTTCTCCCCTAGGGTTCCCTGAGCGCAGGGCTGTGGGTGGTTCGTCTGTGAGTTTGTTGAGCGTACGTAGCTTTGTCTCTGGTGGACCCGTGCTGCCTGGTGTGTCCCTCACCGGGATGTGTCTGGGTCTGCCTGTGATTTGTGTGTTGTGAGGGAGGGGACCATGTGACGTCGTGCCTGCTGCCCAGGTGTGTCCTGTCCACTGCTCGTTCACGCGGGTGGGCGAGATGGATGTGTGTGATCCGGGAGCGTGGCAGCTGGTTTACATGTGTTCACTGGGCGGGCGGCTGTGAGCTGGCATGTCTGGTGGTCAGTGGGGGTTTTCTGGGCAGTTCTGTCTGGCAAGGGTTTGTGTGCTTGGGACGAGGTGGCTGTGTCTGTGTCTCACTGTAGTTTTCCAGGCCTGTAACCTGTGTCAGCGGGCGGGCGGGTGTACAGAGCTGGGTGTGCCTCTCTCTGGCTGTGGCTTGTGAGTGTAGGCGGGGCGTGTGCACGTGCTGCTTGCCGTGCTGGTGTCCCGGCTGACTGTGGCCTGGCTGCCGCTGGCGTGTGCAGACATCCTTTGCAGTCCTGGCGCAGCCCAGAGTCACCATGTAAGGCCCCTGGCCCCTCCAGCAGGGAGAGCTCTAAGGAGTCGGGGTGGGGCAGGTGGACCCGCCCTTCCATCCCACATCTCCGCCCCCATCTCTCCCAGAATAAGCCGCCTCTTCAATGGCACCGAGCCCATCGTCCTGGACAGTTTGAAGCAACATTATTTCATCGACCGGGATGGGGAGATTTTCCGCTATGTCCTGAGCTTCCTGCGGACGTCGAAACTGCTGCTCCCAGATGACTTCAAGGTAAGTCCGCAGCCGGCAGCTGCACGGCACACTGCCTGTGCGGTGGCATTACACAGGGTAGGCTGTGACTTAATAAATGGACCCACAGTTGTCATGGCAACCATAAAAACTTAAACAATGAAGCCGAGGGCTAAATCAGTTTTTCTAAACTAATTTTGTTTTCTCACATTTTTAGCTTATTTATCAGGGTGTAACAACAATTAAGCAGTGGCAGTGGCGCTTACCCTGGTTTCATGTTTGTCGTGTTGAACGACTGTCATGTGCCGGAGTTACAGGAGTTAGAGGTTCCCAGATCTGTTCCTTGTAGGCACTTGGCAGGGGGAAAACTGATCCAAACCAAACACCCTTAAACAAAAGGTTGCCCCCAGGTCTCCGGGCGAGCCTGTCTGCAGCAGCCGACCTGGTTCTGAGAGTCCTGCCCCCGGTGCCAGGCCCCTCACGGCACGGGGATCCCGGAGGCAGGAAGCCCATGCCTGGGCTACCCCAGCTCCAACCAGCAAATGTCCTTCCTTTCTTTCTTCCTGCTGGCACCCAGAGGACCCAGTGGCCCTGGGGCTGTTTTCTCCTTCATTCAATTCAGTTCCTGGGTACCAACAGCCGAACTCGGGCTGAAAATGCAGTGAAAGACAAGGAAGACGTGGGTCCTGTCCCCATAGTGGTTACGGTCCAGTGGGAAGACAGATGATGAACAAAGAAACACCTGAATTCCACAGGGGCAAACACTTCAGAGAAACAGAGAGTATTGTGAGGGTGAACCATGCGGAAAGCGGGCCTGGGTGGGTTTGGAGGCAAGGCTATTTCTCTGGGTCATGGCGGAGGAACGGGGTCAGACAGGTGTGAGGGCCTTGGTGGGGAGGGGAGAGGGGAGGGCAAGGAGCTGGATAGGTGGCAGCCTGGGACCATATGAACTGGGAAGGGAAGAGCAGGAAGGAAGGCTGCTGCTTGGTGTCAGGACCTTGGTGGCTGGCTCAGCATTTGGCTTTTTACCCTGAATGCAGTGGAAGGGTTGTGAGTAGGGGCATGACCATCAGATCTGTTGTGTGGAAAAGGATGCGGAGGGGAGCAGGAGGGTAGAGGCAGTGAAGGTGGAACAGAGTGGTAGATTAGATTCACTGCTTAGGAAGAAGATGCAGAAGCCACGGGTGTGGATGGTGAGGGTTGGGGGCTCTCGAGGGTGCCTCTGGCCTGCAGCTTCAGTCCTGAGTGGATGTGTGGAGGCCCAGGGTAGAACAGGCTGGGGGCACCACACCGCACAACAGGGAACAGGCACCGCACTCCTGTGTGGAAGAGCTGGTGGGGCATCTGGGGGAGATGTTCTGGGCTGTGAGGAAGGAAGTGGGGTTGTTGGTTTGCAGACATCATTTCAAACCTTGCGTGGATGAGAGCAGAGGCCCGGCATGGTGCCCTGAGGAACCCCTGTGGAGGGACAGGATGGGTTCTTTTAAATTTTTGAATTTTATTTTATTTATTTTTTATACAGCAGTTCTTATTAGTTACCTATTTTATACATATTAGTGTACACATGTCAATCCCAATTTCCCAATTCATCCCACCACCATCCCCACCCCCCCCCGCCACTTTCCCCCCTTGGTGTCCATACGTTTGTTCTCTACATCTGTGTCTCTATTTCTGCCCTGCAGACCGGTTCACCTGTACCATTTTTCTAGGTTCCACATACATGTGTTAATATACGATATTTGTTTTTCTCTCTCTGACTTACTTCACTCTGTATGACAGTCTCTAGCTCCACAGGATGCATTCTTGACTGATGACAGGCCTGGGGAGGCTTCCCTTGGGGTGACTCCGAAAGCTGGGGTCAGTCAGCAGGAGGAACGGACTTAGGGACAGTGGGGTGGGCCCGGCTTTGCGGGTTGGGCTTCCTTGCCTCCCCCCAGGGGTCCTCAGGCTCACCAGCCGGACTTAAGCTGAGTGGGGTGGTCATGGGTCCTCAGCTACTCAGGGCTGCGGTGGGTGTGGGTGAACATGTGTTTGACCGGGGCAGTGGTCTGATCATCAGGGCCTGAGGGGTGGTTGGTGCGAGCCTGCCAGCCCGGGAGTGGGCTGTTGGTGAGAGGTGGGTGTCCCCCCAGACACCTCCTCATACTGCCTGCAAGCGCAGGGGCCGATCTTGTTGTCCTTTAAGCTCCACCCCCTCTTTGAGCTGGGTGTTTACATCCATTTTGTAGATGAGGAAACTGAGGCTCAGAGAAGGTCTGGTAGATAATGATGCCGAAAATCCAACCCAGACAGATCTGTTTCGCCTCCCTGCCCCGCGGTGAGCTCCTCCAGGGCAGGTGAGGACGGGGCTGCCCAGTGCCTTGCTGACAAATCAGCAGGTTTCCAGGCATCCGCACAGCCTCTGGCTCCTCTCACCTCCGGGTCTATCCAGAGGCTTCTCTCTGCTTCAGGGGGATGAAGCCACCCCCAGTGCTTGGGGCCAGATGGAAGAGCTCAGGGGGTCTTGGGACAGGTGCACACCAGCCGCTGCCTGGATGGAGGCAAGACCTTTTTTGGGGGGCACACATTCAGCCGAGCCTCGTTTTCCCCATCCCTACAATGGGGACAAACCATCCCAGACCACACTGTGCCCTGGGGGTGCGGGTTGTGAGACGGGCGCCCCCTGTAGCCGGCAGGGCAGATCCCCACCTCCCCCAGCCGTGTGCGCGTGCCCGCAGGACTTCAGCCTGCTGTACGAGGAGGCGCGCTACTACCAGCTGCAGCCCATGGTGCGCGAGCTGGAGCGCTGGCAGCAGGAGCAGGCGCAGCGGCGCCGCAGCCGGGCCTGCGACTGCCTGGTGGTGCGAGTCACGCCGGACCTGGGTGAGCGGATCGCGCTCAGCGGCGAGAAGGCTCTCATCGAGGAGGTCTTCCCTGAGACCGGGGACGTCATGTGCAACTCGGTCAACGCCGGCTGGAACCAGGACCCCACGCACGTCATCCGCTTCCCGCTCAACGGCTACTGCCGGCTCAACTCGGTGCAGGTGAGGGCTGGCCGGCCGCTGCCTCCCCCGTGCCTCGCCGGCGCCCTCCGGCGGCAGAGGGAGGTGGAGGGAGGCTCGGTCCCGGCAATGGCGAGGCCCTCCAGTGCCATCTTAACAGAAAAGGCAACAATGTGTCGATGCATAATTTATGTCCCGCTCATAATTAAATGATGGCGCCTGGGGGGTGGACTTAAAAAAATTGATCTATGCTTTTTTTTTTTTCCTGAAAGGATGTTCTCTAAAAATGGCCTAGAGTATTTTCAACAAAGTGTGCTTCATTTGACACCCAGAGTCTGACTTTGGATTCAAATTAAACCCAGGCAGTGGGAGCAGCAGGTCAGAGGCTGAGAGTGGCGGCGGCCTGGAGCCCCCCTCCTCATCATGCTGCCCGGGGCCACCAGCACCCAAACAGCCGCCCAGTGCGTGTTTGGACTGGCTTTCCCCAGATGGGTCTAAGAGCTGGGAAGCCCCACATGGAGTGGAGCCCTATTTTCCATCAGCACTTCCAGACCCAAGAGCAGACTCCTATTTCAGGCTTGGGACAGAGTGGACTTTGTGGGGGAAATTACGCAAGCTGTCCGTCAGAACTTGCTAGTTGCAGGATCCAGGTGTCACACACAGTGACCGGGCCCTGCCCTCACAGAGGCGCAAGCCCGCCCACGTGGACACGGAGACCTGCAGAGACTCAAACATCAGGAGGACGCCTCCTCTCCACCCCAAGCTCCCTTGAGCTGATGGGCCCCCAGGCAACAAACCATCTGGGACTCGCAGCTCAGGGAAGCAGGTGGCTGCCCAGAGGCTGGGGGCAGGGTCTCTATTACTGGGGCCTCAGTGAGGGAGGGGGACCTGGGACCATGTGTCTGGAGAGAGAGGGGCCCAATCAAGGTCGTGGACCCCTGAGGGCAGCAGGGTGGTCGCCCATCCAGGTTTGGCTGTTTGAGGGGCCCTGGGGCCTGGCTGCCCCCTGTCCCTTCTGTGGCTGGCCCACTGCAGGGACCTCTGTCAGCAAGCAAGACATGTCTTAACAGGAGAAGGTAGCTTGCCCTGACTAGTGCCCGCTTGCCCACCAGGCAGGGCAGGCAGACTCTTGCAGCCGGGCATGACTGACCCCTGTTTCTTCCCCGGCAGGTCCTGGAGAGGCTGTTCCAGAGGGGTTTCAGCATGGCTGCGTCCTGCGGGGGTGGCGTGGACTCATCCCAGTTCAGTGAATATGTGCTGTGCCGGGAGGAACGGCGACCGCAGCCCACGCCCACTGCTGTCCGAATAAAGCAGGAGCCCCTGGACTAGGCCCTGCCTCAGTGCCCACCTGAGGCCTCTGGGCCCTGGGGACCCCCCAGGGACCAGGAAACAGTGCTGGAGTTCTGCCTATGCCTGCTTAGCGGTGGCCATGAGACTGAGGGTGGGGCTGGAGGGTCCAAAGCCTGCCCAGAGAGCCCCAAGGCCCCATGTGTCATGGCAACAGAATGTGGGGATGCTGGAGGCATGTCCACTGAAGGACTGTTGATGTGACCCAAAGATGCCGAGGTGGGAGAACTCGGCCACCAGTTGTCTGGGCCCCTCGGCTCCCAGTCCGGTCCTCGAGGCTCCACATGTGCCAAGGCAGGGTCAGCAGAGGCCTCCCCAGTGCACACTGAGGAGCTGTCCATCCTTCACCACACAGCAGACTCCAGTGGGTCTCCTTGCGTCAGAGATGGCTTATTTTTCTACAGTATTTAAGTCGGAAGTAACTGTAAGTGCACAAGTCAGAGAGGCCGACAAGGACCAATGCTTCTTTATCTGGTGCTCAGCTCAGTCGGACGCGCAGCATGCCTGCATGGGGGGTGGAAGAGCTGCCGGACACTCGGGCCCAGGTGCCCGCAGAGCAGGGCTTGGAGACTTCTGGTCCCTGCTCTAGGGGCAGATGCAGGGATGGCAGTGCCACAGGGGCTGAAACTGGGCTCCCACGGGGTTGTGCTGCTGGGAGGAGGGTGGTACAGGCGTGGGGGATGGATAGCTGTGGAACCACTTGAGACCCTACCTTTGCTGCTGCCTGGGGCACAGGCCACACTTGAGAGCCACCTGACTAACTAATGCCCAGGGCCTTCGATTCCTATCTGTGCGTGCACACACCTGGGCTCCCAGAGAAGTCATCTCCCCATCAGGACCAGCCACGGGGCCACGCCACATCCTTACCTCAGGAATGGGCCCCACGGTGAAGGGGCCCATCTGTCAGCAGCATCCTCTGGGTCCCCAGCTCAGGAAGCCGTCCTCCACTCTGATTTTCCCACACTCACATGCACACTGAATTTTAATTAGACTGTTGTTACACTAGCTTGCCAGTAAGACCCGGACAGAGTCATACCTTGGGTTCTTGGCCCTGGATTCCAATGAGGGCTGCCTCTGAGGGGTCCTCACAGACCTGCTGCCACTCAGGTGACAGGCCCAAAGATGGATACCGCCTGCCTTGTCACAGTTCCCCTACCCTCCTGAGATGGCTCTTTCCCGGGTTGGAGAAACCGCAGAGAACTGCTGGGTGGGTGGGGCGTCCTGGCCAGCACGGCCCCTTGTACGATGCCTGTAGACTTGTATATGACTCCTTTAATATTGTAAAGATGCTGATGTACAATTGTCACGTGTTTGTGTAAACACATTATGTTCCTAGTTCATGCCATAAATGATGCTATAAAGCGAAAGACTGAGGCTCCATCCTGTGCAGAAGCGGCAGCCAGATTCCAGCATTCCGTGCTGTGCAGGGAGGTTTGAGGATGGGATTCCTCCCTCGGTTCCTTCAGTTCAGATGAGGAAGAACCAGCAGCGGTAACTGGGGGTGGGGCAGGGACAAGGGTCCTGAGCTTGCTGTTGTTAATTGCATTTGGGTGTTTCCTCACTGCTGTGCCTGTGCCCCCTGGGCAGCACAGATTCGGAATTCTGATTCACAGCCCCTGACCAGATGCAAGCTGGGGAAAGGCAGACCCAAAGTGTCCAGGGGCTTTTGAACCCAGTCTTCAATGTTTGTGATTTTTCCCTCCCTCTGGTTTTTGGTTGAGGTTGACGTCCTCTTTAGAGCCCTGCAGAGCAGTAGGAGAAGGTGGCAGGTGGTCCATGCATGGCTCAGGCCAGCCAGGGGACACGCAGCCCTTCGCATGAGGACAGGTCACCCTAGCTCAGCACAAGACCTCAATGCGTCTCTTTCCAAGGAGTTTGAATGTACTTACGCAGGCCTCCAATTTTAATGAGTCTTTTTGTATTTTTCCTCAAAGTCCTTATGTTCTAACTGACCAGGACCCTTTCCCATGCCAGTAAGGGCCACCAGGCTCTCCCTGCCTGGGGGACGGGCCACAGCCACGTGCTGTCTGAGGCCGCAAAGCAGTCGCCATCCCACCGTACAATCGAATTTGCTGGACAGACTTGCCAGCCTTCTCCTTTGCTCAGCAACATGCCTACAGTTAGCACATGGGCATTTTGGCATCTGAGGTTCACATCTGAGAGGAGAAAGTGTTGTGTTTATTAGAAAGGAAGTCTTGTGGAAACAGCTCAGTGCCGCGTGTGTTTATGGATTTTTATAGTATGATAGCCAGCATGGTTGCCGGTCGGTGGAGATTCCTTAACATTTTCAAGCAAACTATCATTTTGATTAAACCATTGTGCTAAAAAAAAAAAAAAAAAGAGTAACTACCTTACTGGATGTTACTCTTATCTCCTTACTAATTAAGACAAACCAGGAAGTATGATTTAGGGAATTTCTAAATTTGTAGAGAAGTACCATGTCCCCAAAGTGATGCTAAAATTCTAAGATAGGCCCCATAAACAATAAGTACAAACATTTTTATGCTTCCTGGAATGAATATACTATATTGTAAGTAATCTCTTGATCAGTTGCCAGCGATATAAGTGTTACTTCTGCTTTTCATAAATTATTCTTGATTATAAGCAACTGGACAGATAGCTGTGCCAACACTTCCCTGTTCCCCACCAGACCTCTGCCCGTGCAGAAGAGAACGCTGCAGAGCTACAGCAGGTGGCTTTGGCCACTGTCCTAATGACACGGAGCTCAAAGTCGGGTCACGACACTAATATCTTTTTAAAAGCTTTTTTTTTTTTTTTAAAGCTACCACTTGACTGTGTTCCATAGAATAAATAAAGGATATTTTATAAATTATACACCCAGCTCTAGCACTTCGTTTCTAATCTACCGAGGCAGCCACAAGAAGGTGCTCTGGCTTGAGTGACTCTTGAGCCACTGCTCCCCACACTTGGGACTTGGCTTGTCCACTGAATAAGCACCTTGAGTAGCCCTAGTCCCAAATACTGAATCTTCCTGATCTAGGTGAGGAGTTGCCGTGGAGGGTTGGGCCCTTTTGTACTATATTCATTTTGTGCACGTGTATATGTAAACCAAACCACTAACACATTTGACAAAGGGGCAGAGAAGCATGGATGTGAGAAATGGCTCCATTGAGCCCCTGACCAAGGGAAGACCAATTTGGTTGAGTCCAGCAAAGCCTAATTAGAGCACGGGGTTGGAGATTACCCTTTTTCCCATCCAGGAGGCAGACCTGAGTTCTCTGGAGAAAGCTACCTGCCAAGATGGCCCCATCCCATCAGGCCCTGTCCACCCTCCTGACTCCCCAGAGACAGGATGACAGCTGCGGTGGCCCTGGAGGACCCACAAGGTTGGAGTTCCTCCTAAGTGGATGACAAGATGGAACATTCAAATGCAGAAGCTGCCAGAGGATTTTCAGTTCGAGGCAGGGCACTTGGTTCAAGCCAATGGGGGGTTCTAGACAGAGCTGGAGAGCACAGCTGCTGCCCTTGAGCCTGATATCTGGGCTGATGAGGGATGTTGTAAGAACTGTGATGTCACAGTTTGATGCTCTCGACTTCTGTTGACTTTAAGGTGGGTGGGCAAATGTGTTTAGCACAAAGACAGCCACATAATGCTGGCCTTGGCTCAGATGTGAGGAGGACATAGCTGACCCTCTTTCTGCTCACCCCCATGCCACCCAAAGGAGGCAGCTCCATGTAGAGAGAAGCCTTGCCCCACCTGCAGATTGAGGCTCATGAGGTAGCCCTTTGTGGACCAAGAGAAAGAAAAGAGTATGGGTGGCAGCTAAGGGCAGCTTCCTGCCAGGAGCCAGACTAGCAGTGACATTCTCTCAGAAGAATCAGAGTGACCCAAATGGAACCCAACCCCCGGGAGGGTTGAGGGTCAGAGAAGGATCTCACAGCCCCTGCCTCAGTCCCTGCCCTCAAGTCCTCGGTAAGCCCAGGGGCATGGCTCTGAGAGCTGTTAGTGGAAGGAGAGCCCAGCCCCTGGGAAGCCCCCCAACCTCACCCCCTGCCCCGGTTGATCTTGTTTGGGAACACCAGATGGCAGCTCTCTTCTCCCAAGCCCCAGAGCTGGAAAAACAAGACACCTGCTTGACCCATGGGGAGCTCTTCAAACCTCAGAGCCTCAGGCAGAGTGGGGGCCAATCCTGGAATATGTATCCAGGCGTTGCTGCCTGTAGGTAGTTGTTTATTCACAGGGAAGAGGCCCCCTGTGTTTCCAATCTCACCCTCTTGGACAGTATTTATGCTATTTTGGGGTCATGTAACTTTGACTTGAACAGTGGGCTAACGTGGCTGCAGAGGCTTTGGACCTCGGTCAGCAAAAGGGTCCTGCTTACTGCAAAGATCTTTATCTTCCTGGCCACCTGTGCCATTGATTGATCGACAGCCAGCATGTGCCAGCCACTGCAGGTACTTGGAGGACAAGACAGCCCACAGGGCTAAGAGAAGATGTCTGTTTATCCACAAGAATTGTTTACTTGAGGTCCTGTAAAGTTATCTGGGAAAGAACTTTCTATATTACAGTTTTCAAATTTGTCATAACATCGAATATAGATTACCCGCAAATTCCTTGACTTGCAAGTAGAGCCAGCAACCTCTCCGGCCTCAATGACTGGCACCTCCATAGTGAACAAGGCTTCTCTGAAATTCTAATGAGAGATCCAGGGACAGAGGCAGGCACACTCCCAAGGGGGAATACAAAGGCGACGGCTGGAGGTCAGTTGCATTTGGATTCTCCTCTTTGTTTCCATTACACAGAACAGCCAATCCTGACAGCCATCTCTGGGCCTCACTGCCGAGCTGGACAGCACTCTTACTTGACTGAGTCGTGGCTCTAGGATGACAACAGCTGGGTCATCCAGGCCTTGACTCCCAGGACCTCCTCACACAGACATCACAAACTGCGACAAAGCCTTAAAATTGCAGGGCCAGAGCCAGGGAAGCGCTGGGACGCCCAAGCCAAGTTCTTGGGAGGATGCCGGCCCTGCCCCTAGGAGAACAGGGGGTCCCCACATCCCTGGCTGGACGGGGCGGGAGGTGCACCACCTGCCATGGGCTTGAGCTGCTTGGGGCCGGGGAGGGGGGCGGGAGCGAGCCAAGGCTGCTGTTCAAAGCCCATGTCGAGACTGTCACCAGAGCTTCCTCATCTGCGTCCTGGACCCGGTCCAGGGCTCCCGCGGAAGCTGCGGTTTGGGGCAAACAGCCTGCACCAACTGGGCGAGGCGGCTGCTCCCACTCTGGACGCGGGCCACGCCCTCTTGGACGCGAACACACCCCCATTTCCCGGGGCCCACAGAGACCGCCTCTCCCTGCAGCCAAACAGCGTGAAGGCAGATTTGTACGAGCATGTACAACGTCCTGGAATTTTCGCCCGGTTGCCACACAGTATAAGGAGCATAACTGGGGGAGGTTATGCAACTGCCCGAGGTACGCTGCCAGGGCTCTCCAAGTTCTCATCACAGGCATCCAGGAAGCCTGGGACGGAGCCAAACGCTAACAGTGCCACCTTTGGTGGCACTGATGGCCTCGCTCCGGCAGGGCAGCAGTATGACTCTGCTGAGAGTTGGGGAGCCCAGGTCCCTGCTGGGCCAATGGGAGTGAAGCTTAGGCAGAGGGGACCGTGCCTGCAGCCAAGGCGGCAGAAGCCGAAGCAGTGGCAACAGCCCGGCCTGGCAGTGCCCAGTGAGCACAGGGCCGCCCCCAAACCCCCAGTGTGGATGCACACCAGATCCTGAGGGAGGGCAGTAGGGGGAGCACTGGGTGAGGTCTACCCAACTTGAGCAGGAGACTGACAACCCTTTCCCCACCCCGTGGGCAGCTGGGCTGCATTCTCAGTCCCACAGATCCCTCATGGGTGGGTCCATCCCCGGGGCCCTGTGAGTCACTTCCCCTGGCCCTGGAGGCCTCACTTGAAGGTGCCTCCCTCTCAAGCAAAGCCTCCTTTGTTCTCCTGCTGGCTTCACTTCACAACCCTTTCCTCCCCTCTGAGTTACAAACTCAGGTTCTGTGGGTAATAGGGGCACCAGCTGTGAGCAGCACAGAGATGGACAAATGGAAAGTGGTCTGGCACTGCAGAAGCCTGGAGCTTGCTTCCCTGCTTCCTCTGTCCCCTGCTCTCTCAGAGCTCAGCCTCTCTCACTGTCCCAGACATCTGGGGAAGCCCCCACCCCCCTGCTCAGTTAGTGGGTTTGTAGCCTCAGGAGCGCCGATCATGGAAGAGTACCAGGAGGAGGGCAGTTTGGTTGCGCTCACCCTGGCCGGCACCACCCAGAGCTGCTGAACTGGCCGCTGACACTTCTCTTGCCTCACAGAGGCTTCCTTGGCTCAGATGACTGCAGCACCATCACTCACGCTCTTGGTTCTCCATCCCCTTGCCTCCCCTACTTTCCCATGCCCTGGCGGAGGAGCCCAGTGGAAGCCCAGCCCAGAAATGGAATTCATCAAAACGACTTCAGACACAGCCTCTAGTCTGCCTTCCCTCCCCTCCCACCTTCCATCTCCAGCTGGGCTGACCACGTGGGGCCTCACTGTCCTGGGAGGTGCTTAGCTGCCGGGTGAGCTGAGCCACGCTGCGCTGAAGGCAGCCATCTGCTTGTGTGTGGGGAGCACCAGCCTTGCAGCCAACAGGGACCCTTGTTTTGAAGTAGAAGACTAATTTCAAAAAAACAAAACAAAAAAAACTGCACAAAGATTCTCAAGTTTTAAAATTAATTAATTAATTAATTAATTAATTAATTTTGGCTGCACCGGGTCTTAGTTGTGGCACATGGGATCTTCTAGTTGCAGCATGCGGACTTCTTAGTTGCAGCATGTGGTCTTCTTAGTTGTGGAATGCAGGATCTAGTTCCCCAACCAGGGATTGAACCTGGGTCCCCTGCATTGGGAGTGCAGAGTCTTACCCACTGGATTACCAGGGAAGTCCCAAGATTCTCAGTTTTATTAACAAGAGTAAAAATGAAAATAGAAGAAAGCCCAGTGCTCTAAAAACAGAGGAAAGATGAAGTCTATTATGGAACATCATTTGATGAAATGTATTTATCCTCCCATAAATATGTACTGTCTACAGTCTACCAGGCACTTGTAGGGTCTATGGTCAAGTAGAGGGGCTACTGGAGGCCAGGCTCTGAGCCATGTGCATGTCATGCATGAGCTCACCAAATCCTTAAACCACAGCTGTGATGAAGGAGCAATCAATAGTCTTATTTACAGAGAAAAGGAAAGGTGCAAGATCCCCCAGATAACAAGGGCCAGAAGAGCAGCCTCAACTGGCTCCAGAACCCATGCTCCAGCCGTTAAAAACAACAGCTAGTGTATTAGTTTCATATTGCTGCTGTGACATATTACCACAAACTTAGTGGCTTAAAACAACACAGATTTATCATCATGCAATTCTAGAGATCAGAAGTCTGAAATGGGTTTACCAGGCTAAATTCAAGGTGTCAGCAGAATCACATTCTTTTCTGGTGACTCTAGGGGAGAATCTGTCTCCTTGACTTTTCCAGCTTCTAGAGGCTGCCCACATTCTTTGGCTTGTGGCCTCTTCCTCCATCTTCAAAGCCAGCAGTGTAGCATCTTTAAATATCTCTGACTCTGACTCTTCTGGACTCATGATTACATTGGGCCCACCCAGATTATCCAGGGTAATCTATTTCAAGGTCAACCGATTAACCTTAATTCCATTTGCAACCTTACTTCCCCTTTGCCACATAACCTAACATATTTACAGATTCCTAGGTTTAGGATGTGGACATATTTGGGGGCATTATTCTGTCTGCCACAGCTAGGTAGCCACCTTATCCAATCAAAAACTATTCATTGAACACCAACTATATGCCTAGCATTAGTTTAGGTGCTGCCAGCATACAGTAGTGAATGAAGAAGACAAAAATCCCTAACCCTGTGGCGTGTATGCTCCTGTAGAGGGAGATGGACAACAAACAAAATAAATAAGCAAAATATATCATAGGTTAGATGGTACTAAGTTAAGGGGAAAAATTAAGCAGAGAAGGGGATAGGCAGTATGTGTGTATTGCTATTTTGGCTGGTGTGCTGGACATCTACCATTTGTCCCTCTTTTTCTGCCTTGTTCCTTGTGGGCTGACATCTGTGAACAGCATGAAGGGGTTCCCTTACCCTCTGGCTTCCTTTTGGTCATGGCTGACGGGAAACACCTTCAGGAGACTGGAGGGCAGAAGGCAACCGAGGTCAGCCTCCCTCATCCCTCCTCCAAAGGCCTCACCCCCTATTAGGAGTCCTCTCATAAAGCCCACCCAGCTCCAAGAACACATGCTTTCCTTGCCGTTTCAGGCCTAGGTATGGTAACGATGGCTGCCTTTATTAGCCCCAGGGCAAATTACCACCCCTTCCAGTTTCCCTATACCCTGTCTACCCTTTGTAAATAGTAATTTATTAAACTCTCTTCAGATTGTCCTAACTGGAGGGTGCCACCTGTTTTCTCAGGAAGGCCTTGCTGGGCTGAACATTTAGATAAAGCCCCTAAAGAAGGTAAGGTGAGAGACAGGCAGATACCTGGTAGAAGAGCACTTTGGGCACGGTGGCTGCAAGTGCAAAGGTCCTGTGGTAGAACCATGCATGACGCGTTTGAGAAACAGCAGGAAGGAAACTTGTGTGGCTGGAGTAAGTAAAGGAGTGAGAAGTGAGAGGAGGTGAGGTCACAGGGGTACCTGGTATAGGACAGAAGTTGGAGCATGTAGGGCCTTTGAAGAAAATGCTGCCAGTGCCCCACCTATATCCCTTCAGCACTGTCCATTGGATGCACGCAAACCCTCTGGCTTCCTACTGCCCCTGTAGCTCTCTGTCTGAGGGCCTCTTCTGGCCACAGGCGTGCAGCAGGGCAGGCCAGGGAGTTAGTTCCCTGGGAGTAGCCCTCAACCAATGTGGAGTTGGTGAATAAATACCCAGGTACCTTGCTGCTTGCATTTGACAATTATGAGGCATGCCCTAGGCAGCCTCCCAGAGGTCCCCAGAAGCATGGAGCTCTGGTGCTTACAGCAGTAACCCACTTATTAACACACCTTGTATTGGCTTCCTTCCTTTCCTGTCTCACTTCCCTGTTTATCTCCCCCTGCTCCTGGGAATCACCTCCCAGATGAACCACTTGTACTCAAGCTCTTGTCTCAGCATCAGCCTCTGGAGCATCCCAATCTAAGATAGCCTGTGGGCCATTATTAGGACTTAGGCTTCTAAGAGAGTGAGATGAGCATCCACTGAAGAGTGGTCATTAGAGGAGTGACATGGACTGAGGGGGCAAAGGGAGAGGCAGAGAGACCAGTTAGATGCTATTGTAATAGTTCCGAGGAGTGGTGAAGGAGCAGGGTAGAAGGAGTGGAGGTGGTCAGAGATGGTTAGATTCTAGACACGCTTTGAAGGAAGAATCCTTGTGATTAGCTGTCTGTTCAGGTATGGGATATGAGAGACAGTAAGGTGGCTAGGGTGAAGTCAAGGTTTTTCCCTTGAGCAAAGGAAGGATGGAGTTGCCTTTTACTGGGATGAGGAAGACTATTGGGGGGAGAGCAAAATACGGAAGGCTGGGAGCTCAGGTTTGAACATGTTGAGTTGAGATGTCTGTTAGGCATATGAGTGGAGATGCTGAGCAGGCAGACGGTCAGGTACACAAGTGGGGAACTCAGGAGGAGTCCAGGCTGCAGGTAGACGTTAGAGGGTCATCTGTAGATAGGTAGTAGGTAAAGACTGGATGAGGTCTCCAAGGGAGTGAGGGTCGAAAGCATAGGGAATAGGCACCAGAACTGAGCTTTGGGCACCCAACATCTAGAATTTAGGAGAGGTAAGAAGGGATTAGCAGAGAGATGTCTGAGAAGGAGAAGCCAACAAGGTGGGAGGAAGGTCAGGAGGCTGAGTGAGGAAGAAGATATCAACCTGCCAGATGCCACTGATGAGGCAAGAGTAAGGTGCAGCCTGGGGCTTGACTGCTGGATTCAGGAGCATAGAGCTCGTCGGTGACTTTAACACTCGCCCTATCAAGTGGGAATGAGGAGGCAAGACTTTAAATGGAGAATATTCAAGAGAGAAGAGGAGGAAATTGGAAACAAATATGGAGAGCCCTTGAGGGAAAATATATCAAATATTTTCAATTAATTTTGTTTCATTTTGAAACAACCCCAAACCCACAGAAAATTTGTAAGCACCAGGCAAAACTATTTTTTTATGAGCCATTTTACAGTAACTTGTTGGCATGATGCTCCATCACCCCCAAATACTGGTGTGTACAGGGACATTTTCCTATATAACCACCAAACAGTCTCCAACATCAGGAAAGTACACTGATACGTTACCAACATCTGCTCCTCTGACCCATTCGGTTTCACCAACTGTTCTGGTAGCTTCCTTAATAGTAAGGCAACCAGTCCAGGATCATGTGTTGCATTTAGCAGTCATGTCTCTTTAGTTCCTGCGTCTGGGAAATTTCCCCCATCTTTCCCTAACTTTAATATCCTTAACGTTTTTGATGATTACAAGCCAGTTATTTTATAGAATGTCCCTCAGTTTTGGCTTGCCGATATTGTCTCATGATAAGAGCAGGATATGTGATTCAGCAATTCCACTTATATATTCAAAAGAATTGTAAACAGATGACCAAACAAATACTTGTATAGCACTATTCACAATAGCCGATAGGTGGAAATAACCCAAATGTCCACCAGTGGATGAACAGATAAACAAAAGGTAGTATATCCATACAGTGGAATATTATTCAGCCATGAAAAGGAATGAGATACTGATATATGCTGCAACATGGATGAACTTCAAAAGCATTATGTAAGATGAAAGAAGGCAGACACAAAAGATCACATATTGTATGAGATTCCATTTATACAAAATATCCAGAACAGGTAAATCCATAGAGACAGAAAGCAGATTGGTGGTTTCCAGGGGCTGGGGGGAGGGGGTAACAGGGAGTAACTGCTTAATGAGTAGGGGCTTTTTCTGGAGTAATGAAAATATTTTGGAACTAGATAGAGGTGGTAGTTCTACAACATTGTGAGTGTACTAAATGGCACTGAATTGTTCACTTTAAAAAGGTGATGTTTATGTTATGTGAATTTCACCTTAATTAAAAAATAAAGATTCAGGTTATGAATCTTTGGCCAGAATATCCCAGAAGGGTATTCCTACTTTTCTTATTGCATCCTATCAGGTGGCACATGATTTCTATTTGTCCCATTACTGATGATGTTCACTTTGATCATTAGATTAAGGTGGGATCTACCAGGTTTCTCCTCCTTAAAGTTACTCCTTTCCTCTTTGTAATTAATAGTACTTTGAAACTATGTAATACCCCATTTTTCATGGAATTTTCTATCTATTTGTTTATCGGTTTATTCATCCATTTCTATTCTATTCATTGGGTCATAATCTGTTACCTTATTTATTTTGGTGCTCCAGTTACCCCAGATTTGGCCAGTGGGAGCTTCTCTATGCTGGCTTTCATATTCCTTTGACATATCCTCATCATTTTTAGTACCTCCTTGCTTCCTGGCATAACAAAGTCATCTTATATTTTTCCTGCTCCAGTCCTGGAGTCAGCCCTTCCTGCAAGGAACACTGGTTCCTTTTAATGGAGAATACCATTTAGAAACCAAGATATAGGGCTATGTGTGCTCACTGCTATTGGGGTATCACTTCTCCCAAACCTTCTTAGTGGACAATGCCAGGGAATGTAAGTGTGTGTGTACACATATATACTCATGCTTTTATGCATATTATGTATATATTTCTATATATATAGAAAATCATGAGTTCTTACCAATAATTCTAATTCCAGTCTAACAAACACCCCACATTCCAGTCTAGTGTTCTCCCTTTTCCAACAGTGAGAAACACAGCTCCCCTAGGCTTAAAGTATCTAGTCACTGCCTTCCCCCCAAATCCTGATGCCTTCTTCATCCTCCTTGGGCTCTGACACATGTGCTAGGCCACACCACTGTGCAGATGTTCTCCTCATCCAGCGTGGGTTCAGACAACCCCCAACCTTGCACTGAACTACTCTCCTCTGCAGATGTCCTGCTCACCCCTCAGGGTACAAGCTGTACTTTGGACCTCCACAGCTTCCTCCCTTGCTCAGCCCCACCTAATAAATGTTGGCCTGAATTGTTAAGGTAAGAAAGAGGGATAGAAGAACTCTGATAAACCATCAAGCATAAAAAGCAGATGAACAAACTATATACATTCTATACTTACAGTTTTAAATTTTGGGTGGAAAAAAGACTGTAGAAATTATACTAAAATTATAATTGATATGATTGTAGGTTAAAATTATGAAGGGTTTTTTCCTTTTCCATATTTTTCAAATTATCTGTAATATGGTTGTATTACTTTTCAATTAAAATACTTCAAGAAAAACATAACTTAAATAGCACTTTCTAAATCACCCCAAGCTGCATACTGTGTGCTCAGGATTCATGCTGATGGTCCAAGAATATACCCACAATTTTAATAGAAGATCTGGAGAAAAGCAGTTTTATATCAAAACAAACCTGGATCAGAATACAAAGTTCTCATAAATTTTAAAATAAAACTTGAGTTCCAGTTCTGGAGAAAGATGATACTTTTCCCTGCTTCTCCCTGTGCTGTAAGACTCACTATTGTGTGTTGCCTTGACATCTGGTAAAATCAGGAGGCCCTCAAATGGCATAACTGTAAGTTCCCTCCTCACTCTGCTCCCACAGATGAGGTCCGTTAGCCAAACAACCTCCTTATCAAAGGGACCAGGCACAGCTCCAGTTTATTCCTGAGTATTGGGTTTCAGTGCCATACCAGCCCATGGAATTATTCAAATAAGCTAATCACATTCTCCTGTGGGAACCAGGGGGCACCCCACCCTCTTGACACTATGTAGCCTGCCTCCTACAGCCCCTCTTTGTTCACTCTGTTCTCAAGTGAGACCCCCATGTGACCCTGCATGGCATGTGGTGTCCTCCCTCAGGCTATGACTATATGTGACTGTTAAAACGCTGTTGATCTCATTTGCCCAGTCTCAGCAGTTGTGTATTCAACCATCCCCACAAACCTAGGGCAGGAAGACCTCCTCCACCAATGGAGTAAAGAAGAGGTGTTAAAACACTGCCCTCTAATTCTAACTAAATATCTTGGAAATTATTTAATAGACAATGATTAAAAGATTCTTAAAGCCAGAAAGCTGAAGGTGGACTAGCTAGGGGATTCAGGACTTGAGGAACTATAACATAGTGAATTTCCCCAGTTTTCTTTTTTATCTCTCATATACCGAGGACTAGGTACCAAAGATTCCTACAACTCAGAACCACCAACGGGCATAAAAAACAACAACAACAACAACAAAGACAAGGAAAGTCCACTCTTTCTGGACAAAGGACAAGTAAAGAAAAGCCCCAAAGAGACTAGACCTAGTGGGGACCCCTAATGCATGCTCCATGACAGAGGCACTGGCAGGCAGTCTGAGCCGGTGAGGTTGGTGAGCCGGTCCACCTGCAGGTGCAGCATCAGCTAGTGGCATAAAAAGATCCAGGCCCAGCAGCTTCTGTCGCCCATCCCCAACCCTCCAGAAGCTGTCCCAGCAATACCAGGTGGCCTCAGGAATGACATCAACAAATGATATCAACAGAGATTGAGCAGTAGCCCCAGCAGTGCTAGAAGAATGAAGCTAGAAGACTAGAATCACATTGAAAGGATTCTGATAGGCAAACCATCACTGGAACTAATACATATAGATTCTGGTATACATATATATCTACATATGATGAATATATACCAGAACCTACATGATAAAATAGATTTAAATAGGTCAAGAGTATCATAACATAAAAACAAAAGTATCTGGGATACAACTGAAAATCACTCATCATTCCAAAGAACCACAATTGGAATGAGAAAAGAAAATTGACTCCCATAACTGGATGAATCAGATGTCAGACCACCTGACAACAATTTTAAAGCAGTGCCATAAAAATTCTTCAACAGACACAAATCCTCTAGAAACAAATTTAAAAATTAAAAATCTTAGCAAAAAATAGCAGTAATAAAAGACAACCAAATGGAAATTACAAAACTAAAAAATACAACAGCTGGAAGAAAAAAAACTTGCTAGATGGACTCAATAGTAGAATGGAGATGACAGAGGATAGAAGTGATGAACCTGAAGACAGATCTATAGAATTTACTCAATCTAAACAACAGACAGACAGAAAACAGACTAAAAAAATTACAGAGCTTCAGAATTCTGTGAGACAATAACAAAAGATGTACATGCATATAATCAGAGTCCCAGAAGGAGAGAAGAAAAGAGTGTGGGACTGAAAAGTATGAGAGAAATACTAAAAGAAATCTACACCAAGATATTATCATAATCAAACCTCTGAAAACGAAGAACAATGAAAAAAAAATCTTAAAAACAGTCGAGAGAATCAATACATTACCTGTAAAGGAAGATCAATTTAAATGACAATGAATTTCTCATCTGAAACCATGGAGGTCAGAAGGAAGTGGCACAACATTTTTCAAGTGCTGAAGAAAAGAACCGTTAACTACAAATCCTCTATCCAGTGAAACTATTTTTTCAGGAATAAAAAGAAAATAAAGCCATTCTCAAATAAAGGAAAACTAAGAGCATTTGTTGCTTGCAGATCTATCCTTAGAGGAAGCTCTTCAAACAGAAAGAAAATGATAAAAGTAGAAGACTGAGTCATTCAGGAAAGAAAGAAAAACGATGGAATGGGTAAAAATAGAAGCAAATTCAATAGACTATCCTTCACTTCATGAATTTCTTTAATCATATTTTGTGGTTGAAGCAAAAGTGATAATACCACCTGATGTATATAGAGGAAACTCTGAAGTCCACTATGTTTACAGTGTGGGGATGGTAAAAGGATCTAAATGGAAGCATCATTTCTATCCTTCACTTGAAGTGGTCAAACGCTGACACCAATAGACTGCGATGTTATGTATGTATATGGTAATACCTAGAGAATCACTAAGAAAGCTATACAAAGCAATATACTCACAAACATCATAAAGAGTTCAAAATGAAACTCTAAAAATGCTCAAATAGCCCATGGGAAGGCAAGAAAAAGAGAAACAGAACAATGAGAATCAGAGGCAACAAACAGAAAACAAATAATAAAACGGCAGACTTAAATTCTAACATATCAATAAGTACTTTAAAAATGAATGTTCTAAATTCACAAATTAAAAGACAAAGATTGACAGAGTGTGTAAAAAAGCACAACCCAAGGATATGCTGCCTACAAGAAACTCACTTCAAACATAACAACATAGGAGGTTAAAAATAAAAGGATGGAAAAGATATATCATGCAAACATTATTTTTTTTTAATTGGCAATGATTTCTTAGGTTTGACACCACGAGCAAAGGCAACAAAAGCAAAAAATAAACAAGTGGGACCACATCAAACTAAAAAGCTCCTGCACAGCAAAAGAAAATATCAACAAAGTGAAAAGTCAACCTACAGAATGGGACAAAATACTTGCAAATCATATATTTGATAAAGGGTTAATATTCAAAATATATAAAGAACTCATACAACTCAATAGCAAAAAACCAAACAGTCTAAGTTAAAAATGAGCAGAGGATCTAAATAGACATTTTTCCAAAGAAGACATACAGATGGCCAACAGGTACATGAAAAGGTACTCAATAGCACTAGTCATCAGGGAAATGCAGATCAAAACCACAATGAGATATCACCTCATACCTGTTAGAATGACTATTGTCAAAAAGACAAGAGATAATAAATGTTGATGAGGACATGGAGAAAGGGAACCATTGTGTATGGTTGGTAGAATGTAAAGTGGTACAGCCACTATGGAAAACAGTATGGAGGCACCTCAAAAAATTAAAAATAGAACTACCATATGATCCAACAATTCTACCTCTGGTTATTTATCTGCATAAAATGACAACACTAACTCAAATATGCCCCAATGTTCATTACAGCCATGTTCATATACTAGCCAAGACATGGAAACTACCTAACTGTTCATTGATGGATGAATGGATACAGAATATGTGGTATATTTATACAATGGAATATTATTCAGCCATAAAAAGAATGAAATCTTGCCATTTGCAACAATATGGATGAAACTTGAGGGCACTATGCTAAGTGAAATAAGACAGACAGAGAAAGACAAATACTGTCTCACTTATATGTGGAATCTAAAAAACAAAACAAAACTGAAATAAACAAACAAAAGCACACCAAATTCATAGATACAGAGAATAGACTGGTGGTTGTCAGAGGCAGGAAGTGGGGGGTGGAGGAAATGGGTGAAGGTAGTCAAAAGGTACAATCGTCTAGTTATAAAATAAATAAGTCTTGGGAGATGTAATGTACAGTATGGTGACTATAATTAATAATACTGTATTATATACTTGAAAATTGCTAATAGAGTAGATCTTGAAAGTTCTCATCACAGGAAAAAAATTGTAAATATATGTGGTGATAAATGTTAACTAGACTTACTGTGGTGAACATTTTGCAATATATATAAATATTGAATCATTATGTTGTACACCTGAAACTAATATAATGTTACATGTCAATTATATTTCAATAGAAATAAAAGGATGGAAGAAATATATCATGCAAAAATTAATTTTAGGGCTTCCCTGGTGGCGCAGTGGTTAAGAGTCCACCTGCCGATGCGGAGGACACGGGTTCGTGCCCCAGTCCAGGAAGATCTCATAAGCCGCGGAGTGGCTGGGCCCGTGAGCCATGGCCGCTGAGCCTGCACGTCCAGAGCCTGTGCTCCGCAACAGGAGAGGCCACAACAGTGAGAGGCCCGCGTACCGCAAAAAAAAAAAAAAAAAAAAATTAATTTTAAAAAACAGGAGTGACTATATTAATATCATATAAAGTAGACTTCAGAACAAAGAAAATGACTAGGCACAAAGAGGGACGTTACTTAATGATAATAGGATTGATCCACCAAAAAATCTAGTTATCCTTAATGTGTGTGCACCAAAAAACAGAGCTTCAAAATATATGAAGCAAAAACTGATAGAGCTGAAAGGAGATAGGCAAATTCACAATTCTAATTGGGGACTTTAACAGCCCACTCTCAGCAACTGATTGACATACTAAATAGAAAATTAGGGAAGACATAGAACTGAACAACACTATGAACCAGCAGGATCGAATTGACATTTATAGAGTATTTCACCCAATAACAGCAGAACACATTACTTTCAAGTACCCATGAAACATTAACCAAGATAGACCATATCCTGGGTTATAAAACAAATCTTAACAAATTTAAAAGAATTGAAATCATATAGAGTGTGTTCTCTGACCATAAGGGAATCAAACCAGAAATCAATAACAGAAAGACAACAAGAAAATCTCTGAACACTTTGAAATTAAACAGCCTACTTCTAAATAGTCCATGGATCAAAGAAGAAGCCTGAAAAGAAATTTTAAAAATATATCACTGGGCTTCCCTGGTGGTGCAGTGGTTGAGAGTCCGCCTGCCGATGCAGCGGACATGGGTTCGTGCCCCGGTCCGGGAAGATCCCACATGCTGCGGAGCAGCTGGGCCTGTGGGCCATGGCTGCTGAGCCTGCACGTCCGGAGCCTGTGCTCCACCACGGGAGAGGCCACATCAGTGAGAGGCCCGTGTAACGCCAAAAAAAAAAAATATATATATATATATCTATATATCTATATATATCTATATCTATCTATCTATCTATATATATATATATATAGATATAGATATATATAGATATATATAGATATATATATATATCACTGAGTGAAAATGAAAACACAGCATGTCAAAATTTGTGAAATGCAGCTAAAGAAGTGATGAGAGGAAAATTTCTAGCACTAAATGCTTAACATTAGAAAAAGGAAATGTCTCAGATGAATCAACTATGCTCCCATCTCAAGAACCTAGAAAAAAAAATTAAAAGCATACAAATCGGGATGGAAGAAATAAAACATTCTCTATTTGCAAATGACATGTTGTTGATGAGTAAAATCCCAAGGAATTTACAGAAAAACATCAAAAACAAAAATTTAATCAGCAATTTTTTAATTCAAAGATTTAAAGGGAACATAATGAGACTAATGGAATGCATAAAGACAAGAGCCAGACTGAACTTCTAGAGATGACGAATTCACATTTGAAATGAAAATTTCACTGGATGGGATTAATATCAGAGTAGATACTGAAGAAGATAAAAATCAGCAAACATGAAGACATTGGATTTGAAGACATAGAATAGAAATAAATTGAAGCAGAAAGAAAAAAAGACTTTACAAAATGAACAGTCTCAGTGGTCTGCGGAAAAATATCAAGCAGTATAACACAACTATAAAAGTAAAGAAGGAAGTGGGGGTGGGATTTTTTTCAAGAAATAATGATCCCAAACTCCCAATTTTGGTGAAAAATGTCCACCCATAGACAGAAGAATCTCAAAAACCCCACATAGGATAAGCACAAAGAAATCATACTTAAATGGTTGAAAACAGGTGACGAAGCAAATATACATATTTTTTAAAGGCAGATTACAACATTACATACAGGAATTGCAAAGATAATTAATGCTGACTTCTTGTCAGAAACACTGCAATCAAGAAGAAAATGGAATAACAGCTTTAAGTGCTGAAAGAAGAAAATGTCAATTTGTAATTCTACATTCAGCAAAGGTAATCTTCAAAAACATTTGTCTGAAAAATGTCTTTATTTTGCTTTAAATTTGAAGGTTACCTTTGCAGGATATAGAATTATAGGTTGACCTTTTTTTCAGCATTTCAGAGAATATGTCACTAGCAGACCCTCACCTCAAGAAATGGTAAAGGACGTTCTTCAGGCTGAAGGAATACAATACAAAATGGAAATGTGAATCAACACAAAGGAGGGAAGAGAAGTGGAAATAGTAAATAGGTTGATAAATATAAGCCCTCTCTTTTCTTGCTTTTTTAAAAAAATTCTTTAAATATACTTGATTTTTTAAAGCAAAACTAAAGATGCATTTGAGGTTTATAACATATATAGAAGTAAACCATATAATAACAATTGTACAAAGCACATGAGGCAGTAAAATGTAAAACTGTATAGTTCTTACATTATACATGAAGTAGTATAACATTAGTTGGAGGCAGACTATAATAAGTTAAAGATGCACAAAATAAACCCTAGAGCGTGACTGAAAATAAAGACGTATAGCTAATGAGCCAACATAGAAGTGGAATAATAAAAAAATTTAATCCAAAAGAAGGCAGGAATGAGGAACAAAAGAACAATAAGGATGGTACAATAAGAAACACAGCAAGATGGTAGACTTAAACCTAATCATATCAATAATTACTTTAACTATAAATGGTCTAAACACTATAAGGCAGAGATTGTCAGATTGGATAAAAAAGCAAGATGAAATTATATGCCGTTTAAGAAACACTTTAAATATAAAAACACAGATAGGTTAAAATTTTTTTAAAAGAGAAAGAAAAAGATATACCATTTAAACACTCATAAGAAACCTGAAGTAGCTATATTAATATCATACAATGTGGACATCAGGACAGAGTATTATTAGAGATAAACAAGAACATTACATAATGATGAAAAGATCAATTCATCAAGAAGATATAAAAAAATCTAAAATTTTTTGCACTAAGTAACAAAGTTTCAAAATACATAAAGCAAAAACTAACATACCTAAAAGGAGAAATTGATAAAATTACAATCATAGTTGGAGATTTCTACATTCCTCCCTCAATAATTGATAAAGTAAATGGAATATCAGTAAGGATATAGAAAACTTGAACATTATCAACCATCTTGCCATAACTGACATTTATAGAACACTATACTTAATAATGGAAGAATACACATTCCTTTCAAGTGCACATGAATCAGTCACCAAAATACACTATTTGCTGTTATATAACACAAGCCTCAATAAATTTAAAAGGATTGAAATCATAGATGTTTTCTGACAACATAATGTTAAATTGAAAATCAATAAGATATCTATTAAATACCCAAATATTTGGAAATTAAGCAATACAGTTTTAAATAATCAATGAGTAAAGAAGAAATCACAGATAATTAGAAAATATCTTGATTGAATAATAATAATGCAACACACTAAATTATTGGTACACAGCTAATGTGGAGTTGAGTGCAGTTGAATAGTGCTTAGAGGGAAATGAAGATCTTTCAACACATATATTTAGAAAAGAAGAAAAGTCTAAAGTCAATTATCTATGATACCATATTAAGAAACTAGAAAAAGAAGAGCAAATCAAACCAAAAGAAAGTAGAGTGAAGGAAATAATACAAATAAGAGTGGAAATCAATAAAATTGAAAACGGACAAATAACAGAGAAAAATCAATGAAATCAAAACCTTGAAAACATCAAGAAAATTTAAAACTTCTAGTTAAACTGATCACACAAAAAAAGTGAAGACAATTACCAACATCAGGTATGAAAGAGGAGTCATCACTAAAGATCCTACAAACTTTGAAAGAATAATAAGGAAATATTATACACAAATTTATGTTAATAAGTTTGACAATGCAGATGAACTGGAAAAGCTCCTTGAAAGATACAAAGTATCAAAACTGACTCAGTAAGAAATGGAAAGTCTAAATAGTCTTCCATCTGTTTTTAAATTTTGGTTAATTAATAACTTTGAAAACCTCTGACAAAGAAAATTATGGGGCCTAGGTGGCTTGACTGAGAATTTCTGTGAAACACTTAAGGAAGAAATCATTTAGAAGCATACATAAATTCTTTCAGAAAATACAGAAGGAGGGAACCACTTCCCAACTCATTTTATGAAGCCAATATTAACCTGATAATGAAACCAAACAAAGACATTACAAGAAAAGAATACTCCAGGCTGATATACTTCATTAACATCAGTGTGTAAGTTTGCAACAAAATATGTGCAAATTAATTCCAACAATAGATGACCAAATGAGGTTTAACTGAAGAATGTAAGGTTGGTTTAACATTTCAAAGGCAATCAATGTAATTCACTATATTAACAGAATAAAGGAAAAAAATCCATATGATCATCTGAATAGATGCAAAAAGAAGCTTTTGGCAAAATTCATCATTCATTCATGAAAAATAAAAAGCTCAGCAAACAAGGACTGAAAGTAACGTCTTCAACCCAATAAAGGGCATCTCTGAAGAGGCTACACCTAACATCATACTTAATCATGAAAGATTGAATGTTTTCATCCTGAGATCAGGAATAACAAGATTTCTACTCTCACCACTTTTATTTTTTTTTGCGGTACGCCAGCCTCTCACTGTTGTGGCCTCTCCCGTTGCGAAGCACAGGCTCCGGACGCGCAGGCTCATTGGCCATGGCTCACGGGCCCAGCCGCTCCGCGGCCTGTGGGATCTTCCCAGACAGGGGCACGAACCCGTGTCCCCTGCATCGGCAGGTGGACTCTCAACCACTGCGCCACCAGGGAAGCCCTACTCTCACCACTTCTATTCAACATTGTACTGAATATCCTAGTCAATGCAATAAGGCAAGTAAATGAAATTTTAAAAATATACAGCTTGTATAGGAAGAATTTTTTTTTCTTCAAAGATGACATGATATCATACATAAAAATCTTAAGGAATGTCCAAAAGCCTACTAGAAATTATAAGTGAATTTAGTAAAGCCTCAGAGTTCAAGCTCAATATAAAAAACCCAGCTTTTTCTCTGCATAATAACAACAAACAATTGAAAAGTGAAATAAAAAAAAATTTACAATGGCATCTAAAACCATGAAATTATATAGGACTAAATTTAACAATAGATTTTCAAGACATTTATACTTAAAACTACAAAACATTGTTGATACAAATTAAAGAAGACCTAAATAAGTGGAGAAATAGTCCATGTTCATTGACTGAAGACTCAGTATTGCTAAAATATCAATTCTTTCCAAGTGGATCCACAGCTTCAAAGCGATTCCAATCAAAAATGTCAGTGGGATTTTATGTTTGGGTCGAAATTGACAAGCTTACTCTAAAATTTATATGGAAATGTAAAGGCCTAGAACATCCAAACCAATTCTGAAAGAAAAGAGAAAAGTTGGAGGATGTATACTAACTGATATCAAGAATTTTGGTAAGACTATAGTAATCAAGACAATGTGGTACTGGTGTCAGGATACATATATAGATCAGAGGATATAGATTCTGAAATATAGATCAGAATAGAGGTCCAGAAATAGACGCACACTTAAAGGGTTACTTGATTTTTGACACAGGTGCTAAGGTTATTTGATTGGGAAAATGATAGTCCTTAGAGCAAATGGTGCCAGAACAACTGGACATCTGTATGGAAAAAATCAGCTCAACTCTTATCTCAAAACTTACACAAAAATTAACTTGAAATAGATTAACAGACATAAATGTAAAATATAAAATTATAAAATTTCTAGTATTAAATATAGGAGAAAATCTTTGTGAACTTGGGGTAGGCAAAGATGTGTTGGACAAGACACTTATTTTCTTTTCATAAAAGAAAGTTTTGATAAACTGGACTTTATCAGAATGAAAAGAAAAACTGCTTTCTGAAAGACACTGTCAAGAAAATAAAAGTTCAAGACATAAACGGAGAGAAAATATTCTTAACACGTATCTTATGAAGAACTTGCATAGTGTCTACAAAGGACTCACTAAAACAAACAATCCAATTTTATTTTATTTATTTATTTATTTTTGCCGTGTTGCACAGCATGCGGTATCTTATTTCCTGGACCAGGGATCAAACCCAAACCCCTTGCAGTGGAAGGGCAGAGTCTTAGCCCTTGGACTGCCAGGGAAGTCCCAACAGCCCAATTTTAAAATCGGAAAAAGATTTGAACAGACATTTCACAAGCTAAGAAGCACAGAAACAGATGCTCAACATTAGTCATTAGGGAAATATAAATTAAAACCACAATAAGATACCACTAAACACCCACTAAAATGGGCTAAAATTAAAAACACTGACAATACCAAGTTTTGGTGGAGCAACTAGAACTCTCTTACATTTCAGAAGTGTAAAATAGTTCAATTTCTTTGCAAACAGCTTAGCGGTTTTCATAATGTTAAACATTCACTGACTGTGTGAACCAGAGATTCCATACCTAGATATTTACCCAAGAAACAGCAAAATATATATACATAATCAAGACCTGTACACAAATGTTCATAGCAGCTTTATTCATAATAGCTCCACTGGAAATAACTCAAATGTGTAACAGATTAACTGGAAAAACAAATTGTGTTATATCCATACAACGGAATACTATTCAGCAATAAAAAATAAATGGTATGTGACAACATGGATGAAACTCAAAACCATTATGCTGGGCAAAAGAAGCCAGAATTCTATATGCAGTATATTTTATTTAAATGAAATTTAGAAAAGTTAAAGCTCATTTATAGTGACAAAAAGCAGATTAGTCATTGCCTGGGTCCTGAGGGTAGGAAGGCAGCTTGTCCGGGCAGGTGTGAGGGAACATTCTATATTTTCTTTGGTAGGCGGGGTTATTCGGTTGTACACATTTGTCAAAATGTGTCAGGCTCTACACTTAAAATGGATGCATTTTATTGTGTGTAAATTATATTTCAATCAATTTGAATTAAGAAAAAAATATAGGAATATATTTTTATGTCATTGAGGTTAAAGAAGAATTTTTTGAATAAGATAGAAAACTTATAAACCACAAAAGAAAAGGAGACTTCTACTACATTAAAATTCAAAAATTCTGCACATCAGAAGATACCATCAGCAATGTTAAAACAAAACAAAACAAAAAAAACAGCCCACAGACTGGGAGGAGATATTTACAGCCCATATAACCGAAAAAAAAAAAATCATATCCAGAGTGTTTCACAAACTGTTATAAATAAATAAGAAAAATACGAATAATCTAGTAGAAAAATGTCAAGATATTATCAGGCAATCATAGGTGAGAAAAATGAGAGAGTCCATAAACTGGTGAAAAGATATTCAAGCTCACTATTAAATAGGGAAATAGGAAGAAGAATGGCAAAATGTAATCATCTGATAACATCAACTGTTGGCAAGGATGTGGGAAATGGGACCAGTTATGTGTTCCCAGTGGGAGTGTACTTTCACGATACAATTTGGAGCTGAATTTGGCAAGAGCTAGAAAAGCTGAAGATGCACTTACTCATCACCTGAGAGTTCCTCATTTAACTACATACCCCAGAGTCCTCAAGGCCAGGTGCACATGGAGACATTAAAATGTGTTAAGTGCAGCATTGCTTATTAGCCCCAAAGTGGGACTATCGTAAATTTCCATTAATTGAGCAGTGGATAAATAAAATGTAGTAAGTCATATAATGAAATATATTCAGTAATTAAAATGAATAACCTAGATCTATACACATCATCATGACATATGTTTATATATAGAGAGGGAGAGAGAGAGTGTAAAAGCAAGCTACAGAAAGATATATACCACCCAGAAGGGGAGGTGCTTAGCGGGACCCTGAGAGGGGGTCCCCACTTTATGGAGAAAGAAGGGGGAGCTGCTGGGTGATAAGGCGTCTCCCAGATTCGGACTTCCCAACAGAGACCCAATCCAAGCCCTCCACCAGTAACACAGGTCTTTTGAATGTGTGGGATGCTGCTGCCCGCCCATCTCACCCGTGGCAATAAGATATGAACAAGCGCTGGGAAGCGTTGTGATCCCACACAACCCAAGCGCTGCAGAATTCCAGACAAGCGGGCCCACAGGGCCTCCTGCACCACACCACATCACGACCTTGCCTTCGTTTTTCTTCTCCGCTAGCACTCCACTTACTTTGGCTCCACAGACTTGCTTTGAGGTTTGGCACTTTCACATTTTTAATATAAATTCAGATTCTTAAGACACCAGCATCAAATCAGAAAAAGAAAAGAAAAAAAACTGCTTCCTAATTTTCCAACTGCCCTTTGTCTCCAAAAAGACATGCATATAAGAGTAGCTTGTATGCTGTAGGCTTTTAACTCAAAGAGAAAAAAGAAATCTGCTTTTTTCCTTCCCATGCTCTCTGACCTGGATAATCCCAAACCAGCTTGGGGATGGAGCCTGGCTGTGATTTTAAACTCCTGACTTCTGATCCCCTGTTTGAGGCTGGGGTGTAGTAGGTTGAAGATGGGGATGTCAGAGGTTTGTCTCTGAGCAGGACCCTACCTGAGTCCATCTTTGTCTGTCTTCCGTGGGGAATTTAAAAAGCGTCAAAAGCTGAGCTGGATGGAATCGGCAAAGCTGATGAAGGCCCTTTTTGTACCTATCAGAGAACAGTGCTGAGAAATGGGAATCACTTCCCTGCTTCCCAGGAGAGCCAAGCATGCTCCTTTTGCACTTCCAGATCCCTCTCTGCCCTCAGGGCTGGCCCAGGGGGTCCACATTAATGGGCTCTTTGCCTCTGGCTTCTAGTGGTGGTCAAGCCCCCAGGCTTCGCCAGCTCAAGACTGGAATGAGAGAGGAGAGTGAGAGAGGGCATTTATTCCCTACAGGGCCACCTTTGGTGAAGGTCACTGTCCAGAGGGGTATCACAGGGCCCTTGTTTTCTTTCACACTCACAGCCATCTTCTTGTGACAATATCCTAAAAGTAAAATAAACCTGCATTGCCATTTTCTTAGCAATCCCTCTCTATGTATTAGGAAGAAAACTCAGTCCTTCCTCCTGCTTCCTCTCCTTTACTTTTCACATGGAACACTTCACTTCTAACGCTTCTCATCACCATACGTGTGTGGGAGGGTTCCCACAGCAAGCAATTCTGCAACACCAGCTGGATATCCTACAATTTAACTCAATTCTGCCACTATCTCCCTGAAGACATCGTCAGATCCCATAGGTTAAGGGCTCAGTCTCACAAGGCTGCCCCCCCACCTTCAGATGCCAGTTACAAGTCCAGGTTGTCACCTGTGCTTCTGATGGATCAGCTATAAATCAGAAGCTCCCACGACCCTCTCCTTGGGTTTGATTAATTTGCTAGAGCAGCGCACAGAAGTCAGGAAAACAGTTACTTACATTGACCAGGTAATAAAAGGATATGATAAAGAATACAGATAAGCAGCCAGATGTAGAGATACATAGGGCGAGGTCTGGGAGGGTCCCAAGCACAGGAGCTTCTGTGCCCGTGGAGTCAGGGTGGTTCACCCTCCCGGTACGTGAATGTATTCACCAACCTGAAGGTTTCTGAACCCTGTACTTTTGGGATTTTTGTGGAGGCCTCACCACGTAGGCATGATCTATCATTAACTCCATTTTCAGCCCTTCATCCTTTTCAAGAGAATCGCAGGTGGGGCTGAAAACTCCACGCTTCTAACCATGGCTTGGTGTTTCTGGGGACCAGCCGTCATCCAGGAGCCCCACAGAGTCACCTCATTAGAACAAAAGACACTCTTACCACCCAGGAAATGACCAGGGTTTCAGGAGCCCCGTGCCAGGAACCGAAGGCAGAGACCGGTATGTATTTTCTGTTATCTCACACTCTCTCTCCTTCTACTCATTCATTCACAGCATCTATTTATGCAACACCTGCCGTGTTCTCAGCATTGGGAGGATGACAGTAAGGAGATGGATGCAGTCCCTACCTTCCTGGAGAACGCTGTGCATCCGGAAGAGAAGTGCAGATACAGCGCTGCGAGGGCCGAGAGGAGAGGAGGGGAGGGTTTGGCATTCCTAAGTAGTACTCTCAGGCACTCGAGATTTACGGAGCACTTGCCTCACCCGTAACTTGTATAAGTGCCTCGGCATTGGGGGCAGGTGTACGAATCGGAGAACCACCCCTTCCCTTCCCTCTTGAAGATTACCGTCTATTAGGGGATGTCAGCTGAGTGGGGCTGTCTGATGAGGAAGGATTTATGGTGGGGAAGCAGCCAGTGGGCACTAGGTGGGGAGAAGGAAGGATTCCACTTATGCTTTTGTCATACTAGGAAGGGGCTCCTTTAGTGAAAGTCCATGAAAGTGTTTGCAAAACAGAGCAGCTTCAAATAATGTGAAACACTGCTCCTAAACTCTTGAGTCATGCAGGGACTAATCAGTTCCTGACTAGTGTTCAACTGCTAGGAAGTTACCACCTGTTTCCCCAGGAGGCCTCGGGACCAGCTCCATAAGAAAGACCTGTGAGCGGGCCCAGGAGTGATGGATACAGGCTGCCTTTGTGGGAGAGCTTGGCCCACTCTTCCTTCTCATTAAAACCAACACCGAAACCCATAATCACGAACCAATCTACCAACAAATGTTACCCAAATACCTGCCATCTCCACTTCTGCTGCTACCCTGACAAGGCCCCTGCGCTGAGGGTTCCCTGCCTTCAGCCAGCATGAAACCACCCATCAGAGGTGCAGAAGGAACTCCTTATGGAGGAAATGATCCCTCCAGGAAGCTGACCAGTGGGGCAGAGACAGAACCATGCCCCGAGGCCAGGCGGTGTTTGGGGAGGTGGTAGTAACAATAGTAATGATGGTGATGACGATCAACAAATCGATCAACAAATGTTAGCTGTGTCCCAGGTGCTGTGCTAAGGGCTTCGTGTGACTCATTCCCCAGTCCTCCCTGAGCTCTGCGGGGTAGACATCATCATCCCCACTGACAGGTGAGGACACTGAAGACGAAGCAGGTAAGCGACCTGCCCACGGTGACTCTGGTGGACTGTGTACTCTTCACCACGGTGCCAGACGAACTTGAGGGAAAATCCTGCACAGAGAGCACAGCATGCGTGACGGCCATGGCCAAGGGGTGGGCAGCACACAGCAGGTTTGGAGATGGGCAGGAAGCTGGTTTGGCCAGAGCAGAGGCCCGGTGAGGGGTATTCAGAGGCAGAAGGAGCCCTGCGGTGAGTGCTTCCAGGGTCAGGGCTGGAGGGGGAGGTGGGAGGGTGGGCAAGCCCAGGAGGGCAGCCCTGCCAGCTGTGGTGCTTCAGGCAGAAGTGGCTCCCCCATCAGCCGCTTTTCATTCACATAAAGCTGGGTTTGTCTTCATTTATCTGCTTGGCTTTTCAGCCAAGATGCTGTTAGAAAAACATATTGCTCTAATTTAATCCACATGTGCATCCCCAGGACAGAGTCTAACAGGAAACTTCAGGTCCTGAGTCTCAGGCCCAAAGCCTCAGCCCTGTGGATGTGGCAGAGAAGGGTCCTGGCCTCAGGACTGACCCGGATGCACTTTTCAGGGCCCCTCCTGAAGCGAGTCCGCACCCCACCTGTGTCCTGGGCGAGCAGGAGAGGAGCATCTTGGGAAAGGAGGCTTGCAAGGAAGCTTCTATGGCCTGTACCTTATAGCGCAGCGTGGGCACAGGGTCCGGGCATGAGGGGTTTGACTCCTAATCAGCTCCTTCTCCTCCCTTTCCCAGGATCAAGTTCTTAAAACTTGGAAGCAAGCAGGGGTGACACAAGGCAGTTTACCCAATCACGCAGGGAAGATGCCGTCTGCAGGATGGACCAGGGATAAGCCAGGGCCAAGGTTCTGCGATGAGGCATAAGACCACATGAGATATATGTGGAATCTCAAAACATGATACAAATGAAAGTATTTACAAAACAGAAATAGACTCACAGATATGGAAAACAAACTTATGGTTACCAAAGGGGAAAGTTGGGGAGGGGGGAGGAATAAATTAGGAGTTTGTGATTAAAATATACACAATACTATATATTAAATTGATAACCAACAAGGACCTACTGTATAGCACAGGAAACTGTACTCAATATCTTGTAATAACCTATAATGGAAAGGAATCTAAAAAAGAATATATATATATATATGTGTGTGTGTGTGCGTGTGTGTATATATATATATATATATGGTATATGTATAACTGAATCACTTTGCTGTACACCTGAAACTAACACATTGTAAATCAACTATATTTCAATTAAAAAAAAAAAAAGACCACATGAGATCTGTCCCAGCATCTGGCTGTGCATCGTGGGGCATGGTTTCGGAAACTCATTTCGCAGCCCCACCCCTCACTGGCAGAAAGCCAGCAGGGAACAAAGCCAGAGCGCTCATTTCAATACTCTCTTCAAATTCTGCTCCCATCACATAACTTATTTTGAATATAATTATATTACCTGGAGGAACCAGTTGCCACAAATTAGGAAACAGGACCTCTCTCACACAGATGTTTATTCCCGATTGGGATTGGAGACACAGCACGGAAGGACAGAGCCTAAATGTCCGACTTTGATTCAAGGTCTAGGGCCTCTGGGTGGCTTCCGTGTCAGGGTCTTAGGGAATGAATAAATCCAGGCAGAAACGCTGCTCCTCCTTCCCCAAGCTGGCCACCTCTGGACTTGCTCCCTCTACCCCAAAACTCGCCATCTACTTGGCCTGGGCTTGGCTTCCAAGCAAAGACACATTTAAACGCCTGCGTAAAAAGAAACTGATGTCTGAGGCAGCACTGCTGTGTTCACACAAGCTTACACCTGGGGCCCTCAGAGACCCCTCTCACCCTTGTGGTTTCCAAGAGGTGAGCCCACAGACCCTTCAGCTGGCAAGGGGTAGGAGCAGGCCTCAGAACCCATGCGGGCGGCAACTCAGAGGATGCTGCTGGAAAGATGGGATTTGGGCAGATAATGTGGTTTTTGAATTATACTAAAATGCGTTTCCTTCAGAAGCAAAAAAGGAAATGAAAACAGTATCTGAGAACATCAGTCTGGAATGGGTTTCCATTTACTGTCTCCAGATTGTAGAACAGTCCCTGGTCACGTCTGTGGCCAGGCTATCTCGTCAGGGTTTGCCAAACACAGGGCAGGGCTCCCTGGGGTCTTAGATTGAAAGCTTTGGAATCTCCCAGGCTACCAACTACGCCCCTCAATCTCAAGGCAGGGGTCCAGCTGGGAGGCAGCTATCAGGAGCTTCCTTCAGGCTAGAAGGGCCTGGGAGACCCTCCTGAGTCACGTTGGGACCCCCTCAACCCCCGAGTGCCCTTCCCAGGCAAGGTTAGGGATGCCATTCTGGATTTCTTAAGGACTGGTGTCCAGGGCAGGCTTGAGTCCTGTGGCCCTGTGGGGGGCAGCTCAGCCCAGTTCCCGGCAATCCTTTGATGATCTCCACACAAAGAAGCTAGGGGGCTACCACAGCAGGAGACACTTGCAAGAGCCCAGGGTCGTGAGCAGGCAGAGAGTAGAGACCCAGATCGGCACATGTGCAGCCCTGCGCTGATGTATGCATCCAAAGTGAAGGCTTAGGACTCGCATCCTTGAGCTCATCTCATAGGAGGTGAAGGCAAGGAGGCCCCCAGATGGAACATCAGTTCCAGTACCGGAAACCAGCCACTCCACACAGGCTCCAGGGAGAAAACCCAGCCCACACGAACCCCGGGCAGCCAGATACAGAAGGCACTTTATACTTCCTTCATTGGGGCCGGGCCTAAATTCTGGTTTATCAGATTGGTCTTTCCAAGTTCCAGTGACCAATTAAGACGAAACTGCCTTTCACCATTAGTGAGTTGATAAGAGTGGCACAGATGTATGCCAGCTCCCCGCTCACAGGCATCAAGGCCGCCCAAGTTCCTCTGATGGAAACTTTTTTATGGTTTGACAAGAATTTGATGTGATTCTTTTTTCCGTGAATGGCTGGGCCTCTCGACACAATGCTATACAATAACCCTGTAATCTGGGTGCTTAATCAAAACATAGTCCAACAACCTATTCTGGTGCAATAAATGAATGTTTATTTTAAAACAATTTGCTATGGCTTTTTTTTTTTTTTTTTTTTTTTGAAGGGCGAGAGAAGACAATTTCTTGGAGCTAGATTTCTCCTTGCCCCTAAGCAGTTCTCTCCACTCGAAAAGACTGTGTCATATGCTCAGGTCATAATTAACCACAGAGATGTTTGGGAGAAAGGGACAACGAGAGGGCATTTGACAAAGAGTTAACAGATGTCCTTTCAGAGGCGGCTGGCCCACTGCTGCTGGGTCATTTGTTGGATGGAAGCTGATTTTGCTGCTGTCGTCAACAGAGAGTAGTAATAATTATATGCAGGCTGCATTAGGCATAACAGATTGGATGTATAACATTCTGCTAAAAACCAGCTCACATCCTGTTTCTCTCTGGACATACAATGGAGACGACCCCTAGTTCCTAGTGTTTAAAGTCGTCTCCCAGGATTCTTACGGACTTTCCAATAGAGAAATAGGTCATGTTGTATCAGGGCTAATTCTGCCGAGGTCTGGGGATGGCAAAGATATCCACCCCCGAATGAGTACGGGCACACTTCAGTGAGCCAGCCTCACCGCACCGCAGAGCTGCCTTTTTCCATTTGAAAAATGAAAGAATTAAATTCAAAACAAACAACTTCAATTTAACACCAAACTACAGGATAACCAATCTTAAAAATGTCACAGCGTAATGGATCTTAATACCCATAGAAAACACAAAAAGAGCACCATTGTTCCCCAGCAATGCAGAGCAACCTCACAGAATTTCAGTGAAGGAGAAAGAAGGGAAAAACACCTTATTACTTCCAACCCCTGCGAGCCATTTTGGTCTCCAAAGGTTTTAGGCTGCCTGAGGCCGTGTGTCTGCAGTGTTTCGGGAAATGACTTGCCTTTGCACGAACGCTGCAGAACGGTTCTGCAGCGAGGCTGCCTGCCCTGGAGCAGCGCCGCTCCATTTCTGGTTAACTCTTCCTTCCCAGGCCTGCCGCTCGCCACAGCAGTGTGGACAGGGCTGGCGGCGGGCAGGGCCCAGGGACGCCAAGGTCATGGCCACCTGGCCTCCTGTAGGGCAGCTGGGACTCGCCCAACTGGGAGCAGCTTCCCAAAGATGATGGCTCTGGCAGGAAGACCAGCTATTCTCTTTGCTCTTTGGAGAATCAATTCTCAAACTGAGCTATAAAGCAACTGTCATAAAACACACAACACAGCTGAAGCCAGGGCACAGAAGTGGGACTTTGTGGGCCAAGACGGGCCAATCCAGCCTCTTGGGATCCCCGGTAGGGACAGTTTATCGTCTCTGCCACAGGTCAGGCAGGACTCTATTCTGGTTGGTGTGGTGCCAGCAGGGTCCAGCCTGCTCCCAGGCAGGACTTGGGCTTGAGGACACTTGCTTCCCCCATGGCACTGACTGAGGGAGGCAAAGGGACAGAAGCACATTGGGGCTGCACACCTGAGTGGGTAGCCGACAGCAAACCACTTAGCACTTAAGAGGTTAATACAATTCCTCGGTGTTCGGCAATCACTGCAATTTAGTGCCATTCCGATTATTACACAATAAACAGACCATGTTGTCTGGAAGCAAATTTTTATGAGTATAGCTGAAGGGGCTGCAACTTATTTAGCTGCAAAAACTAGAAGGGAAAGAGCGTTTCCAAATGCTAACATCACGGATCAGAAACTCAGGTAGAAGGGAAAGGTTATTCTTAGGCCACTGCTCTGGCAACTCAACACCCTGACCTTTAAAATGAGCATGTTGTTAAAAGGAAACAAAGTTCACCAAGGTGTTCTTTAAACAGAACCATTTTAATAACAATATTGTTGAGTTTCAGAGCGAAAGATTCAGGAATTTTCAGAAACATGTTCAGGAAAGAACATCTTGTTAACATGGGTTGGGAATATGTAAACCATTTTGCCTGCCTTGAATATATATTACACACACACATGGAGGCACGCATGCACACCAAAAACAGCCAATTCGTAGACACCAGCCACTGCTGTATTTTTGTATTTTACAGCTACTCAGGTGCAATGATCACAAAGCAGATCAAATTCCTAATACAACAAGAGATGCAAACGTTTAATCTGGAAAAGGGGATTGTGGGGACATGCTGCAACCCTCAAAGCCTGTGCAAAGTTTCACTGCACACAGACCTTCAAGAGGCACTTTTCTCTCACAAGGCACTTAGAGGTTCAGATCTGGAGGGGAGGAGAGCCTTCCCCCAGATCCACCAATGGAGGAAGGAAATCACCCCAGATACACTTCAGGATTCAAGGTTAAAATGGGCACATATGCGCAGAATCTTTGTGCATTTTAAGACTGGCAAAGGTTTCTCACGTTCCCGTGGTGTCCGAAGCAACCAAGGAGGTTGTTCTTCTTACTCCCAGTTTACAGATGAGATAACTGAGGCTCCACCTAAGAAGAAATAGCTTTGTTAGCCCACACTGACAGCTGCTATATCCCAGGAATTCTTCCCAGAATCCCAGAAGGAAATGTCTAGGCTCCCTCCTTTGGGGGAATTGGACAAGCTTGTAGCGAACCACTGATTCAAAGGGCCTGGGGCCTCTCACAAGGTCCCTGCTACTCAAGGAGCTTAATGTGGGCAGCATGGGGGCAGGGCAAAGCTGCAAAAGGTCCACCCTGATCCCAGGGCGTGAGGAAGAAGCCTGCTGCTGAGAGAGATGGGATGGGGGCTATGGGAATGTAGCCTCGGCTTTGTGGCAGGGAGGGCACCTAGTGTCCAGGAGGCTGGGCTGGGTCCTCGGGCTGCCTTGGATCAGCTAACAGTAGGTGGTACAGAAAGGAGGTTTTAGCTGCTGATACCAGGGAAGAGTTTCCACTCCCCCTCCAGCAGGTCAGCATCCGAACTCCTAAGATCTTACCTTTAGAAAAGCACAACTTCTCAAATACTCGAGTGCAAAAGAATCCTCTGGAGCACCTATTGAAAAGACACATTTCTGATTAAGTAGGTCTTGAGTGGGGCCCAAGGACCCAATGAAAAGGCTGCTCAGGTGAGTCGCATAACAGGTGGTCAGAGGAACAAACTTTGGGTAACCCCACCTTGGGGTGACATTTCTTTGTGAGTGTAGCATCCTTCCTAGTGAAAAAAGAAATGTTCACATATTGAGATAAGGGGAAGTCATTCTGGCTTATACATGAATTAACTTGAACTGTATGCTAACTAAAGCAGACTGTTTGTGGCCTATCAAACATACGTTGTACGTCTGCTTTAATTATTAAGAAAAGGGTGCACTGACCAGAAGTAAAGAATGTCCATATTAAAAATAAAGATGAAATGCCTACCTTACTGGGGTGCCAGTGCATACTCCTTTGATAAGACTCCCTTCCCAGGTGCCAGGCCATACTGACTCGCTGTGTACGTGCGGATCTGTTTTTTATGGAAACCCTGAAGGAATGTATCCCAGACTTGTTTAATGTTCCTTGTTCTGCCAAGATATAACGCTGTGCTGAAAACCATGCTTCTCCGGAGCAGTTCCTCAGAGTTATCTGAGATGCTGTCTTCTAGACTATAGTCCTCAGTTTGGCTCAAATAAAACTATTTTCTATTCCTATCATAGATTGTTTATTATTTTCATCAACATTAGGTCTTTCAAAAAATGCCGATGCTCCTTGGAGGAGTAGCCTACTTCAGTTCCTGACATGAATTTATGAGATACTCTCAACCATTCTCCAGTCTGTCCGTCCATCCATCCACCCATCCATCCATCCTTCTGCTCAACAGATCCTACCTGGACATCTGTTCTGTGTCAAGCCATGTTCTAGGTGCTGGAGTGATAAAAGAGATCTCAGCATGCAGATGAGGGAGCAAACCTTAATGGAGGCTAGTGACCCAGAGAGGGGACACCACGGTGGAAGACGCAGAGGTGGGTGAGCCCACCATGATTGTACACACTGCTGGCCCTGGGCTCAGGGTCCCACATCAGGCCCTGCGTTGTTTGGACCATGATAAGAGATGGCTCACGGCAGTTTGGACCCCTATGGCACTAATCATCTCCTTGAGAGGTCTCTTCTTGACATCTCAGAGAGGAAAATGCAATGCATCATCATTGCATGGTGAGAGAGATGAGGATGCATGGGCAGCAAGGGAAAACAGGCATAGGAGGAGAATGACAATGGCAGCCACAAAGAGACTGTGCAGAAAATTCTGCATCTGATGTCCCTTTAGAGACCCAAGCAAAGCCTATTAGGAGCCCAGAAGCCACCAGGCTTAGAGCCTTCTCGTCCCCATGCTCCAGCTCTATTTTGAATTCTCTTTGAAACATTGTTTGTAATTGGCCATTCAAAACAACCTTAGTAATTATAAAGCCATCACCTATGTGGTCCAGTCTCAGAGCAGTGTCTCAGACAAAGAAACACAATCTGTCAACATAAACATAATAAATTTCAAAATAAGCCAAGTTCAATCCTGACATTCCTCCAACAGTCTAAGGGAGATACACAGATCACACCACTGCTTCTGAACCTGTCTCTTCTCTCCTGCTTTCTCCCCGATGTACTGCAGTGGCCCCATCTTTTTCAACACTCCTCAACACTGTCCCCCAGGCCTCTCCCTCTCCACCCTGACCTTCTCTCCTTCTCTCTTTCTTTCTGATCCTGCTGTCAAAACCCCAGAGGGACTGGCCTGGCTGGCCAGAGAGGGAAGTTGCTGGATGATCGTGGGCCCCTTGCACCTCTTATCTGAAAAGTGGAGACAATACCATGACCTCATGGATTTGTGGTAAGAATTAAATGACATAATATAAATAAAGCTTTTAATAAAGGAATTGGTAGACAACAGGTGAATAACTTTCCCATATGAAAACTTAAATGTAGGGAGAAGATCATAATAGATTTTATTTCAGAAGATTTTATTCAGATTTTTTATTCAGATTCAGATTTTATTTCACATAAAATGATTCTATATATTATAAATTATAAATTTGGGGGGAATGTGCGCATAGTTTATGGCAAGGAGAATTGGAGAGTAAAGTTACTATTATGCAACATTTCTCCCCCAATAATTCCCATACTGATGGTCTAATGAAAATGGGCTGCCAAAATTCTGCATTTTTATCATGTGTGTCTGTGTTAGCATTTATGGTATATTCTGAATTAACAAACATCAAACACTAAAACATTACATATGCATAAAAATGGGGAAAGGAATTTGCATCTTTTGTAAATCTCAGTGGAACTAGTCAAACCTCTAGCCCTACCAGATACTCCCAGCTGAAACCACATGCTAACTTTGGAATAGAGGAGCATTAATGACTACAAAACAATAAGAGGGCTATTTGGGCATGTGCTAAAAAAAAAAAAAATCTTTAAACCAGGCTGTCCTTATCATTGGATGCCTACTAATGAATCATCCTCAGTAAAGAAACTTCCGGTTCACTCGTATTCTTTCTGTTTGTTAAAATGGCATTCAAGTCATTTTATATAACACAAAATTAATGCAAACCCAAACCAAAATGAAAAATGAAAAAATGAAAAAGAAAAGAATGTCAAAAGAACAAACTTTTAAACTCTGCACTTTTTATTATTAGATGCTATTCCTAACTTGTTAAAATTGATCAAATAGAAAGCTGTGAAAAGAGAAAAAATTAAGCCAACTAGAAAAGTGTGACTTGGATTTAATATTTTATAATTGCCAAGGGACATACTGAGATCAATGAATTTTTGCCTGAGATGAACGTCAGAAAGAGATGTACTTCAGTCTTTTAGGGAACATTGGTCTATTTAATTCTTGTGTCTGATGCATGTGAAATAGGCCTGCCTTGGCCTTCTTTCTTTGCCAGGGGCACCGCCGGCAGCAAACATTACCACTTTTAATAGGCCGCTGTCTGAGGAGTGGCAAGGGATCCGATAACCCATCGACTCTAATGGATCTGCCTGTTTATTCACTTACACCTTTTTTTTCCCAGCTAATTTTAGTTTTGCATGCTGAGTTGTTTCACTTTGAATTAAATGAAAAGAAACAAAGGAAAAAGCCCATGCAGCTAATAAACCATGATTATGTTCATGGCCCCTCTCGACAGGCTTCTCCACATACCAGGTACACCATCGGAGAACAGATTCACTGTGGCATTTTCCCCACTTGTTGATGAAATCAATATTTTATACATGCTCAAATTTAGAGGAAAAATGAGATTATTCAAATCACTTGACGTATAACACACTGTTGTTTGTAGTAGATCTAAATGCCCAGCCTCAGGCCCCAGACGTCCTCAGATTTCAGACACCGGTCAGTGACTTTTCCTGCCTGGGGACTCACCCCAGGGCTCTCTCCAGGGTCATACAAACAGGACAAATGCCCAAATGCTTTGCTTTGTCTAATGAAAAACCAGAGAGACACAAGGAGACTAGGTCTAAGTGCCCTTCAACAGAAATAACAGGAGTCAGTGGTTTAAAAACATCCTTCCTGGGCTTCCCTGGTGGCGCAGTGGTTGAGAGTCCGCCTGCCGATGCAGGGGACGCGGGTTTGTGCCCCGGTCCGGGAGGATCCCACATGCCACGGAGCAGCTAGGCCCGTGAGCCATGGCCGCTGAGCCTGCGCGTCCGGAGCCTGTGCTCTGAAACGGGAGAGGCCACAACTGTGAGAGGCCCGCGTACCTCAAAAAAACAAAAAAAAAACAAAAAAAAAACATCCTTCCTCCCAAACTCCCTCTTTAGGCCTAGAGAGCTTTAAGTTTTCAGAAACGTTTTGGGCTGATACCTGCCAAGGGATTGGAGAGGGACAAGGATGTCCGATATGAGAAGGAAAATTCCGGCTTCCCCGATTTTTCTGAACAAGAGCCATTTTCCATTGTGGGATTTTTGTCACAGAGAGCCCGCCTACAGAGAGGGTGGGCAGTGCCACCCCTGCCCCATGGGAGCTCCCAGTGATTCCTCGTGGTCCCAGCCGGTTCCGAGGGCTGCCACCTCCCCACCACCGGGAAAGTCGGCCTAGATTGGAGGGTGGTGGCCTGAACTCCAGAAAAGGCATCCTCTCCTTGCGGGGAGGGATAACATTCCCCAAAGACCAGAAGATTCACCTCTGACAGGTCACTATGCCATGGCACCAGACTGTGTGGCTGAGTTGTCTCCTGGCCAAAAATTAATAGTATTGTTTCCCGGTCAGAAGCTAAGATAATTTACACAATAATCTGGAAAATTTTAGAGAATTTAGACTAGCCGGGAGGAATAGAATGTGATGTGTCATGGAACTGAATAAAAATAGGGCCCTCCAACAGAATGTCAACGGCTCTCTGAATGAAATCCCTTTTAGATGAAACAACAGTCTAATTCCTACTTCTGCCCTCACGTAATTAAAATAGGGTCATTTTTTAGCCCGTTTCTCTCAGCTATAATCTGTCACTCGAAGAAGCAAGCCCCTTGGCAACCCAGCTGTACCCAGTTCCACACAACGGCTCTCCTCCTCCCCACCAAGGCTCAGCGCAGACGGAAGTCAGGCAGCTCGCAGACTCCTCAGCCCTGCCTTTCTTGGACTCACATTCCTGAGCGGCGCTTTCTTCTTTCCCTCCGAGCTCCACATCACCCAAATAGTCTTTCCTTCATTCAGTAGCATTTCTTCAGTAAATAGGCATCGACTTCTACCCTATGCAAAGTACTAGACTGTCTGCTCGGTCGTTGGCTTGGAACTGAGTAAGATTTCCATTTGCTAAAGAAATGAAGAAATGCAGTGTGCAGGGTCCCCAACTTACCTCCCTGAAGTGTCATTCAATCCTGCTCTTCAACCCAGAGTCTAACAGGCTCTCTCTCTTACCAACACACAGGTTACAATGAAATAACGGATAAGGTCCACAATCCACGCCTGCAGTATTATTGCAAAGCACATCCTCAACACGCAAGAAACTCTGCGGTCACTGAATAATTATATTTCCCTTCAATTTGTGTGTGTGGACCTGGATCCTAACTCTCAGACGCAGTGTGCCAAGCAGACGGGGAACAACAGACTCAAGTTGGAAGTGATTTACTTCATTAGCTGGGATTACAAGTTTAACTTACAAACCAGAGGTCAAAATTTCTCATTAACAAGGGGGCCGTGAATCGCTGCAGGCTTTGGTTCAAGAGGAGACCACTCTTACTACTAACTACACATTTCAGTCGGTCTTTGATGTTCTCCTTCCTCCCTCCTCCCTTTTATTTTTGGCAGAGGAGCTGATTTTAATTGTGGCACTACAACAAGGCTCTCTCCATCCAGGGGAGCAGCCTCCTGTCTGCTGCCGCGAGTGAGCCAGGCTGCAAGATTGGGTGCAGCCAATCGCTCAGGGCACATTTTAATGGCTCCCTTTTCCTACAAGGCTTGGATTGTTTTCCACGTGATTCTGGTTAATGTCGCCGCAGGAAAGGGCATCGCTTTTCCTTGTGAGCTTCTGATCCGTCTGCCTCAGAGAGGTGAAATATATTAAAACAGAGAAGGAGGCGTCATTCTAACTTTCCAAATGCAAAAGCCAGACCCAGCACATTCTCCAGCACTCAGAATAGAGAAAGAAGTTTGACAGAGACCGTTACACTAGAAAAAAAAGTGCTCTTTTGATAAATCAGCTTTGGCTGTTTACAAAATACTCAGACTGTCTTCATGTGCCTCTTCTCTTCAAAACCACTGCCAAGGGTTAAAAGAAGCAACTCAAATGAGAGACCACCTTTGCAGAGGACACTAGGAATATCAAAATTCAACAGCACAGAATCCTTCTCCAAATAGGAACACTGGGAAAAATATAGCAGAGCTTGTGGTGGGCAGCAGAAATAATAGAACGCTTAACATACACTTCCTATTTCCAAAGACCGAGAGCTACATGCAGGCCATGGTAGCACAATGACCATGTTAACGGAAACAGGGCTCCAAATGGAGTCACTGATGGAAATGATTACAATATCTAATTATTTAGAAGCACAGCCGTTTTCGAAAATAACTGAATTGTTATTCTGGGCTAGTCTGGTAAGAAGGTCCCATTCAAACCACATAAGCTCTAAATACTCCTCCATTTCTGTTAATATGCAGGGACGTTGCCATTCAAGTCTGTTCTCCCTGAGAAGTGTTTTCTTAGTCGCCTCCGTGTGAAGAGCCTATAGGTACCACAGAGACAGTGGATGAAGTGCCCAGGGCCCAGCGGAGAGGCGGCTGTGCTGCTCCGGATTCAGAGGGCATAGTCAGATGCCTGAACCCGGGTTGGCCCACTTGGCTGCACCCGACTCCATCCACGTCCCCGGCAAGGCAGTCTGCTGTGGAAGCCACGTGCTCTGGGGAAGAAAACTCACAGTGTAAAAGGAGCAAGATAAGTGGGGTTCAGCGGGGGTTCTGCGGAGGACCACCGGTCCCCATTCTGTGCCCCTTGGGGGCTCCTCCTCCTTGGAGGGATGACTGCTTTCTTTGCTAATGTTCAGGTCGAGTCCCTTTATGGCTCCAGTTCCCTTTAACAAAAATACCCGTTAGAACTCAAGGAATCTGTTTGACCTGGAGGTGAGAGCAGTTCTCAGCCGGGGACAGTCAGCGGCTCAGACCTGGGGAGCAACGGTGGCTCCAGGTCGTAGGGGCCCGAGGCAGCCCGGCCATCTGGGCTAGCGGCCACTTCCTGCCACCGGGCAGCACCTCCGGCCAAGCCAGGCGGTCACCTTGACCTGACTGCTGGGACATCTCACCCACTCTGGTGGCGGGGGGGAGAGGGGGAGAGGCCCTCAGCAGCCTTTCAGTCTCAACAGGGGGCTATCTTAACAACGAGACATCTTAGAAAGGTCATTATTGCTAGTCTAATTTCAAACAGGCACCACAATGAAGGGCTGTCTTTGTGTGGGATTAATTTCAAAACCTCAGGATTTGATGTCAGTGGGAAAGAACCAGCGTGGGACTCAGACTGCTGCCTTCCCCTGCTTCTGGCCAGCGCCGGCGGCTCATTTCTTAGGAGATGAAAACTCTGACAAGCCCTTCAGTCAAGCTGAAAGCAGGCAGCGGCCCAACAACACCCAAGGGCCCCCAGGGCATCCTGTGACCCCTCCGAAAAGTCACATTCACTTTGCTCTTGAGAAAGGAAAAATAAAGCTGGAGGCATTTTATTTTAAACCATGTGAAATAAGGAAATGCGAAGATGCGAAAATGAAGCGGAAAAAAAAAGTTAGAATTCATTTCCGTCCTCTGCAGTGGCTTAGAAGCCAAACTGGTTCATTTTGAAAGAGTGTAAAAATCTGATCCATTCACCAGTAGGCAGAGACTACAAAATGCTTAAGGTAAAATATGTAAATATGTAAAATTATCTGTTGAAAACCATCTCCTTTTGTGCTTGAAAGAATTTTTAAAAGCATCTTTATTTCTATTCTGCATTAATATACTGTTGAACAGAAAAGTTACTTTCTGGCAAAAACAACAAAACCAAGGTGCTGAAAATAAAGTGACTTTTTAAATGAAGTTCACAGATAAAGGGAAGGACAAAACAGAGTCTACTTTCCTGTTCCCTTGGATGGCATTTTTAGTAATAATTTAAAGAAGATCATTAATATAACAAATTATAGAATCCAGTTTTTTCAAAAGCAGTGTTTGCCTGAAAACTTAAAATCTTGTCTGCCTGCCTCCACTGCCATTTCTAAAGAAGTGGGGTCCTTCTCCCCCTAGATTTCCTCCAGCTCCCCTGACCTGGTCTCCTGACATCCACCTTGATAGAACTGCAGCCCCCTCAGCAGCGAGTTTATTTTCTGTTTTTAAATAAATTTATTTATCTTATTTATTTATTATTTTTGGCTGCGTTGGGTCTTCGTTGCTGCACCCAGCGAGCAGGGGCTACTCTTCTTTGCGGTGCACGGGCTTCTCATTACAGTGGCTTCTCTTGCTGTGGAGCACGCGCTCTAGGAGGGCGGGCTTCAGTAGTTGTGCCTCATGGGCTCTAGAGTGTAGGCTCAGTAGTTGTGGCTCACGGGCTTTAGTTGCTCCGCGGCACGTGGGATCTTCCTGGAACAGGGCTCGAACCCGTGTCCCCTGCATTGGCAGGCAGATTCCTTACCACTGCGCCACCAGGGAAGCCCAGCAGTGAGTTTAGATACACACCACAAATAACTGCCACAAACAGCTTACCTTACTTCTAAATATTCTCAAATTAGTTTTTTAAAAAAATATGTAGGAGAATGGCAGAATGCCTATGATTATATTATTATTCATTTAGTTTGATTTAAATATTGTATTGCAACAAAAGTCATTTGTCACATGACTTCCAACTTGCAGAAGAAGGTTTTTGGGTTTTTTTCCCCCCCAATCCCATTTCTTTTGGGAAGGGGTCAACCAACTAATGGATTGTCTCATCAAACCAACATCTGCTACATTGTAGTTGTTTCCTGTCTCTTCCTGGGTGAAGACATCCTCTCCCGCTGGGCATCCAGCCCCATCAGCCAGGGATTGGGGGATATGCCTAGGATTGCGATGGGTGGTGTCTGAGAGCTAATCAGCTGAGCTTTCAAGCCAGGTGTACAGAATGCTCAGATCCTAGAAGGGCAGACAAGATGTACCCTTGAGCCTGTATTTACTGAAGCAGCATTGTTGGGGGAAAGCGAAGGCACTTAAAACTGAAAAATTGTTCTTGGTTTTGCAAACCTTTGACTATTTTCTGAAAAACAGACAACAGACAGTAGAAGGCTTTCTGAAAACAGTTTTCAAATCTGCTTTTTCTACTGTAAACTCTCGTGTTCCTATCACTTGTTTCTAAGTTTTGTTTTGTTTAAGTCTCTCATTTCCTCAATGAAGGTCACCAAAAAATTAAAATTAAAAAAAAATCATACACACACATTCAAAGATAAATGTCCAGAAAGGTTTCCTAGCTCCTCCCCATGCTGATGAAAGGCAAGTCACAGAACCCATTTCCCAGTTCCCTTCCCCTAGACCAGGGCAGACCTAGCCGTGCCCAAGGCACCCAGCAAGAAGGATGTTAGAAGCCTGACAGCTGCTGAAGGGGTCGGGTCAGTAAGATGAGGCTGGAGGCCAGAGTGTAAAGTGGTGATAAAGTGGTGATATTTTGTTCATCATAATTTTTTTTGCATTAATTCTTTTTTTTTTAATTTATTTATTTTTGGCTGCGTTGGGTCTTCATTACTGTGCGCAGGCTTTCTCTAGTTGCAGCGAGCAGGGGCTACTCTTTGTTGCAGTGCACGGTCTTCTCACTGGGGTGGCTTCTCTTGTTGCCAAGCACGGGCTCTAGGCACACGGGCTTCAGTAGTTGTGGCGCACGGGCTTAGCTGCTCTGTAGCATGTGGGATCCTCCTGGACCAGGGCTCGAACCCGTGTCCCTTGCACTGGCAGGTGGATTCTCAACCACTGCGCCACCAGGGAAGTCCCTGCATTAATTCTTACTAAACATATATTGCAGTAAAATGTTATTTATCTTGACTACTGAGTTTTTTGGCACCTCCTTAAATTTTGCCCCCAGGCAGTTGCCTCACTCACCTCTCCCTGGTCCTGGCCTTGCTGTGGGGAATGACGGATGCCTCACTAGCTGAATGGGGTCCCACCTGGACCAGCCAACATGGCAGAGGAGCTGCCATTTCTCCCAACAACCCTCCCTTGGACAGCTGGAAGCAATTTCTTTGCTGACTCTTCTCAATCCAGGCTCACTAGAGCTTTTTGAAACAGTGAAACTCCAACTTTACAAAACCCAGGATGGGAAAGACTTACTGAGTTAAAACACAGTTTTCTTGTTCATCACACTAGAATAAACTATTCTAAGTACATCACCACATTCATAGTACGTAAACGTAGTACGCTGTTCTGATAAAAGTCTTGAAGAGACAGGAGGAGATGTATTGTTAGCATCATTATTTTCAACTACCACTATCACATACTGGGTGCCATTATGGAGCTGAGGGCTCGACACATTTTATTTTGCTTAGTTCCCAGAAACCCTGATGGCAAATCTGAGGTTGCACAAAGTTATACACACTGGCCGTGGGGCTGAGCTGGCATATGAAGTCAGATCGGACTCCAAAGCCCACATACTGTGGAGCCTTGGAGGTTAAGTTTGGTTTTACTCTTCCTTTTGCATTTCTCTGGCCTAGATCTGTGCAGGGATGCTGAGCCAGGGCTGAAGGTTGGCCAGGCGGCTGCAACTGAGGCTCCCACACCACCTCCTCGTAAGCCTGAGGACCCCTGAGCATGACCCAGGAGAAGCAGGTTCCCCAGCCATGGGCAGAAGCAGGTCTCTAGGCCTGCTGGGCAGCCCTGGACAGCAAAGGTGTGTCCAGGACCAGAGTCCACTTCCTTTGGATCATGGCGGGTCAGTAGCAGGAGCACTGATTTTCAATTCTGGGTCCTTATGCAAAAATAATCAAAACTTCCTATCTGAGCAGTGGAAGAAACAGATCTCCAGCTTAAAAGGAGGATAGGAGGCGTGTGAGGAAGAACCTTAGTTGTCACAGCTGGAAACTTAAGCATCAGGAAACACATCTCTGTGGGTCACGCCCCCAGCCCGGCCAAGGACAAAGCAATGAGCAGCCCAGCTCTTCACCTTCCCTCCCCAGTGGTCCCTTCTGTTTGTCCAGGCTCCTTGACTTTCTCACTCTCCTCTTCTCTTTCCTCCCCTCCGCAAGCCCCAGAGGGCTTTTGCTCATAGTACACGCACTCCCATTCCTTCTACGCCATTCTCTCAGCTTTTCACGTTGTATTCTGCCAACCGCCCCCCTAGATGCACTATCTGTTTCCCCTAGCCAAACTCTTAAAAATTAACCTCTAGGGACTTCCCTGGTGGCACAGTGGTTAAGAATCCGCCTGCCAATGCAGGGGACACGGGTTCGAGCCCTGGTCTGGGAAGATCCCACATGCCGCAGAGCAACTAAGCCCGTGCGCCACAACTACTGAGCCTGTGCTCTAGAGCCTGCGAGCCACAACTACTGAGCCCGAGGGCCACAACTACTGAAGCCTGCGCGCCCAGAGCCTGTGCGCCACAAGAGAAGCCGCCGCAATGAGAAGCCCACGCACCACAACAAAGAATAGCCCCCACTCGCCGCAACTAAAGAAAGCCTGAATGCAGCCAAAAATAAATAAATTTATTTTAAAAAATAAAAAATTAACCTCTATTCTACATGAGGTTCATTAACCCATTTGCCTCCCCCAAACCTATAGCATTGCAGAGAAAGCTCAAGCCGCCCCACCCCCACTGAACTCCTATAATCCATGGCTACCCTCAGCCTTCTAAAAGGTAGCCATTTTAAAAAATAAATAAATAAATAAAAGATAGCCATTGAGTCTGTATACATTCTTTGACTTTTATTCTACGCTTTTGCAACATACATGGGACTCCATTAGAACTATGCAGTATTAGTTGTTATTGTTGAGGTTTTTTTTTTAACATAAACCATACATGTATTGTTCTGCAGATTTTTTTCACTCAATAATATATCTTAGAGATCTATTTGCATACATATAGGCCCAACTCAATTTTTTAAAATTGCTATATAAAACTCCACGCTACGAAGATGCCTTAATCTATTCAGACATTCCAATATTGATGGGCATTTAGGTTTCTGCTATTACAAAGCCTGGTGTGATGATTCTCTCTCTGTGCACATGTTTCTTGAGAGTAGGTAAAGCAGAAGGGAAATTGCTGGGTTGCAGGGTATGTACATTTCTATTTGTAAAGGAAACCGCTAGGTCCTCCAAAGAAGTTGCAGCAATAGGTAGCATCTGAGAGCGGTATCCTGACATCCTCACTAGTACCTCATATTATCAGACTGGTAAATTTTTGCCCATTTGATGAGTGACAAATGCTACCTCATTTTTTAAATTTAACTTTTATTTTATATTATAGTTGATTTACAATGTTGCATTAGTTTTAGGTATACAGCAAAGTGATTCAGTTATATGTATCTCCATTCTTTTTCAGATTCTTTTCCCATGTAGGTTATTACAGAATATTGAGTAAAGTTCCCTGTGTTATATAGTAGGTCCCTGTTGATTATCTACTTTATATATAGTAGGGTGTGTATGTTAATCCCAAATTCCTCTCCCCACCTTTCTCCTTTGGTAACCCTAAGTTTGTATTTGAAGTTTGTGAGTCTGTTTCTGTTTTGTAAATAAGTTCATTTGTATCATTTTTTTAGATTCCACATATAAGTGATATCATATGTTATTTGTCTTTCTCTGACTTCATTTAGTATAATTCCATCCATGTTGCTGCAAATGGCATTATTTCATTTTTTTCTGATTAATATTCCATTATACATAAAAATGCTACCTCATTTAACTTGCATTTTCCTTAAGATTTGGCAGGATTGAGCATCTTTTGGTAATCAATTTCCAAGCCATTTTCCAGCCCTCTTCTGTGAATTGCCTATTCATATTCTTTGCCCACTTAAAAAAAAATGAGTTTATCTTTTTACCCTATCACTTGCTTTCCTGCTTGAGCACACAGCAGGTGCTTGGGACACATGGGCTCTCAAGCCACCCATCCACTCTGTATGGGGACTCTTTTTACCCTATCACTTGCTTTCCTGCTTGAGCACACAGCAGGTGCTTGGGACACATGGGCTCTCAAGCCACCCATCCACTCTGTATGGGGACATAGCACATTTGGGCCACACTGTGGCTCTCACATATTCCTTTAAAAGAGATCAAATAGCACCTCTTCTTGGAAGCTTTCTCAGTATTCCCATGGCATTTGGGGATCACTGATCCTGAAGCTGGCAGTGACATGTGCTAGCACTGACCAGGAGCCCCTTTTAAAGTCAGGGGACCCTGTCACACACAGCACCTCGGGCCCCACAGCCAGCTGGGGCTTCCATCTGGAGCTGTACAGCCTCCAGTGGGCTAGTCCCAGGCCTTGCCTCAGCCCAGAGCTTGGGGCTCTCTGGGCCCCACCCGCAGGAGCCTTCCACAACTGAGGGCCTACTGTGTGCAAGCCGTAGGCAAGGTGGCCCATGACCATCACTTTGTTTAATCCCACTACATTGACAGATGCCAACTCCCAGTTCCACAGCTTGCTCCAAACCTCCCAGTGTGGCCCCGGGAAGACTGGGATTTGAACTTGGAAAGGCATCCCTGCTTTGCTGATGGCCCTGCTGCACTCCTGGGCTGGCTGCTCCTGGAAGCTGAAGAGTGCAGGTCAGTACAACCAGGGCCCAGCCACAGCATCCAGCACCCCCCAACACCCACACCCACTCCACAGCACACGCACCCTTGTCCATCGCCTGAGCTGCTGCAGGCAGAGTGCTGGGGAGCCCGAATTCTCATTGAGGGGAATGCCCGCCTTCCCCCTCCCCATGGCCCCACTTTAGAGGATGCTGAGTAACAGGTACACTAGGGGAGAGTCATCCCTGAGCTCAGAAAGCCTCATGTGGAGGACCAGATTCAGCCAGAGATCCACCCACCCTGGGTGTCCCTGCCCCATGAGCCAAAGGGAGAGAGAGAGAAAGAAAGTGGAGCAGGGGTTCCTGAAGGTCAACAGACCAAATTTTGGTCAACTTCTAATACATCTTCCACTTAATATTAATATTTAATACTGAAAAATCCTAATGGTGACCTGATTGCCTCTTGTGAATTCCAGCCCTCTCAGAGAGCCTGTCTCTCAAGGTGACAAGCTGGTGGTACCTGAATTCATTACTGCCTGATTAATTATGCTTGTACAAGGGAAATGGGGACTTCAATCAGCCACGGCCACCACCCCCGGCCACCACCTCATCAGGCCGGCCGCTGTTTTGAGAGCCTGGCCCAGCGCCCGACATGGGGGTGACCAGGAAGCTGTGAGTGGTGGCTGGTTACATGTGGCTGCCGGCGGTCAGAGGGCTTGGGACGTGGGGCCCTTTCTGCAAAAAAGGGCATTTGGGCAGTCGAGGGAAGGAGGGGCGAGTTGGTTCTACCAGCTGCTGAGCAGAGATTTCTGCTCTGTCCCAGGAGGGGCCTGACCAGGAGGCCCTCCTCTGGATTCTCTGAAACTGGCTGTCATCCCTTCAGGAAGGGGCACTAGGTCTCAGAAGGTGCTATTTAGAGCAAATGTATCCCTTGGGATACAAGGTCACTTTAGTGAAGGCGAAGGTTTACCTGCCAGCTACCCAGAGCTGTGTTCGGGCACAGCCCTGGTGGGCATCAAAGCACAGTCTCAGCATCTGGGGTGGGGCTCAGGGCAGCTCCAGGTACATCAGGGTGAGAACGTCACCTACTGACTTCATTGGTTTGTTAACCTGCCAGGGCGCTCCCGCTGCGGCCCTTCTGCATTTGTCGAGGTCTACCAAGTTGTGCAATGCAGTCATATTTGAAGAGTTGCAGAGTGATATACTTTTTCAAAGAAGAAAAGACTAGATATCTTTGCAAATGTCAGTTCCCCACCCCTATCCTGAGCCTGCCCTGTGTGGAGCAACAGAAGGGGTACACATCAGCCTAGTGCCCTGTGAACCTTGGCCTCAGCAGGTCTGGTTTAAAATAGTACCCTGTCATGGATGTGCTATGTGACCATGGCCAAGGTACCTAACCTCTCTGAGTCTCGGTTTTCAGACAGCACTATGCGCCCCACAGGGTGGTTGTGAGAGCTAAATAAGACAGTACACGTGAAGTCCTTGTTTTGCCCCAGAATACCTCCTGACATGGGCCAACTTGATCCAGCTGTTTTGGTGCCACTTTGTCAAAGCTGAGCAGGCAAAAGGGGAAATGCTGGTTTTCGTTACTAAGCTGTGTGTGAATCCATCTTCCCACTGCAAAGCTTCAGGGACTGGGAGAGCATGCATTACAGGGCAATTCTATAAAACCTTGTTTCTAGGCCACAACAGAGCAATCCACACCCACCAGCTTTGCTGAACTGCCCCACCCTAGCTGCCCTCCCTGGAGGCGTCACTGGCCTCCTCACAAGCCACCTGGCAGGTGTGGTCACAGAGGCACCCCTACAGGGCGGGAAGGGAGGAAGCAGGTCTCAGGAAGACCCAGGACAGTTGCTCACGTCCTAGGGAGAGGGGTGTGTGCACAGAGGTGTAGCCAGCAAAGCCATGAAGAGTTGGCAGTGGTTCAGGGGCACCAGGCAATGGGGAAAGGGGTGTCACCAATCAGAAGCTAGGATTAGCGTTTAGTCAAGGGAAAAGTCTAGGTCCAGGTTGGTCAGAAGCTGCCACACGTCAAACAGCAGGAGTCCTCAGCCTGTCAGGAGCACTGAGGCTTAGACACCCCCACTTGGACTCGTGGTGCAGGCCCAGTACCTGAGGCAGGGCTGGGCTGGGCGTCTGAGCCTCCACTTGGAATCCTAGAGCACACAGGGTGAGGTCCTACCAGAGACTAGGTGGCTGGGTCCCCAAAAGAAAGATCTAGTAACTGGGTTCTCCTGAGGACCAGAGGGAGTGGGGCTGGGGCAGGGAGACTGAGTCCATCCAAGGGAAAATGGGGCAACAGCCTCTATAGCATCTTCATTTTCAGCAGATAAACTTACAAGGTTCAAACTTTGGAGGGTTAAAAACAAGCTAATTGGGAAACCTATGAAAGATATAAAGGCTACTTAATGATTTGACCTTCAGATGGGAACAGCAGCCACTTTCCTTAGGTTGCCAGGTGCCTAGACGCATGCTCAACACCACCTGAGACATCTGCTACCCTCCTCCTCCAAACTCACTTGGAGAAACTGCATGTAGCGTGCTTGGGGTCATTTTTCTCAGTAAGGGAGACTGGCCCCTCCTGAGCCCTGGCTGTGAAGCTGCCAAAGGGCCTCTGAAAAGACAAAGAGGACAGAACAGACAGCAGGGCAGGGGCTCTTACTTTCTACCCCTTTGGAATCATAATATGCCCATTACACTGGTAAGAGATGAAGAGATTTGCCCAAAGGCACAAAACCAATGGCTATGGACTTTCAGTGTCCCCCAAAATTTATATGTTGAAGCTCTAACCTCTAATGTGATGGTATTTGGAGATGGAGCCTTTGGGAGGTAATTAGGTTAGATGAGACCATGAGGGTGGGGCCCTCATGATGGGATTAGTGGTCTTATTAAGATACCAGAGAGCTCACTCTTTCTGCCATGTGAGGACACAGTGAGAAGGCAGTCTACTGCAAGCCAGGAAGAGAGCTTTCACCAGAGCCTGACCATACTGGCATCTTGATCTCGGACTTCCATCCTCCAGAACTTTGAGAAAATAAATTTCTGTTGTTTAAGTCATCCAGTCTATGGTATTTTATTAAGGCAGCCTGAGCAGACTAAGACACCTGTGAATGGTCTTTGCTTTTCTCCTGTCTGCTTCTGAAGCTACACTGTTGGCCAAAAGGACTAGGTGAACACCTTGCACCAGAGCCATCTATGCAAATGCCAATTCTTAATAAGTATAGAACTTTCTGGAAACTGTCAAGAAAATGCTAGACCCTGATGATGAGAGGATCACCCACAAAGACAAAGGCCTTCACCCACCTTCAAATGCTCTTATTACCTGACAGTAGATGACAGGCTGATGCAAAGTCCCAAAGATAGGGAGGCCAAAGGGTGAGCAGTGGGTGGAGGAGGCACCAGCATCCAACACCACGTGGGACATCTGGGCATTTCAACCTGTGAGCATAGCAGACACAGAGGCTGAAATGTGTTCCCCCAGGCTCCTCACACTGCTTCACAAACGCCACCCCCAAGCCCAGGGGCTCCGCAAGTGAAGAAGGTCTCTAGGACACCTATTACTCAGCTGCCTGGTATAGGAAGAACACTGGACCAGGAGTCAAAAGACTTGGCGTCTATAGGTCAGCTCCTCAAGTTGTAAGCTGGGGCCTTGGAGCAAGTTACTTAACCTCTCTGTGCCTGAACTTCCAATCTGTAAAGGGTATCCACACCTCCCACATTAGGTTATTATGGGGATCAGTGAGAGAACAAACAATGGTGGCTCTATAAGGGTTGGTATCCTTTCCTGTTTTTCCTGCCTTGGCCTCTGTATTTGCCCGTTTGCTGTTACTTTTATAGATATTTCCCAAAATTCACTGACTGGGGAGAAAAATCTTCCCCACTTAAAAAAAAAAAAGGTATCATAGTTTTTTGGAAAGAATATGGGTCTTAGGTCAGAAAAAAACAAAATAAAAAACATGTTGGGCTTCCCTGGTGGCGCAGTGGTTGAGAGTCCGCTTGCCGATGCATGGGACACGGGTTCATGCCCCGGTCCGGGAAGATCCCACATGCTGCGGAGCAGCTAGGCCTGTGAGCCGTGGCCGCTGAGCCTGTGCGTCCGGAGCCTGTGCTCTGCAACAGGAGAGGCCACAACAATGAGAGGCCCGCGTACCGCGAAAGAAACAAAAAAACCCAAACAAACATGTTAATGAGCCTGGCACATAGTAGGTGCTCCATGAATACTTGTGGAAGGGAGAAAGGAACTCTGCAGGAAGAATGGGTCCCTTTCTCATCAGGTTCCCGTGCTTTTGCTACAGTGCACATTCAGATATTTGGGGGTCCTATCCACACATGCCTATCTCTCTCTGGAGTTTTGAGCTCCACTAGGACAGGCACTGCCCAACACTGAACCTGACCTTTGGCAAAGCTCAGCAAACTTGGGGTGAATGGAAAGAAAGCTTTGATTGCCTACACACTACATACACACAGACTGCCAGACTCAACAGAATGGTTTTCAGGCTGGCAGGAGGCTCCTGGCACCTGACTCTTTGAGTATGGATGGCATGTGGGTATGTCAGAGTGTGATCCTGCTTTAAGAAAATGACTAGTTTCAAAGATGTGAGAACAATCAATTTGATCCAATAAAATTCAGAAAAATACATTTTCCATTAACTGCTATCGATAGTGGCAAATTTGTGTGGTCATATTAGAAATATTGATATTTCTGCCTTCCAACAACCTCTTTAGTCATTGTTTTCATGGAGTATTTTTCCCCATCTTTGCACTTTATACCTTATCGTCATGCCTAAGGTGTGTCTCAATATGTAGTTGGTTTTCTGTTATTTATCCTGTCAATTTTTGTAGTTTGATGGCAATGGTTAGTTCATCTACATTTGATTTAATTACTAACATATTTAGTTTTGTTTTGCTTTGTTTTGTTTTTGGCCACGACACATGGCTTGCGGGATCTTAGTTTCCTGACCAGGGATTGAACCTGGGCCCATGGCAGTGAAAGCACTGAGTCCTAACCACTGGACAGCCAGGGAATTCCCTCATATTTACGTTTAAATCTACAATGTTTCTATTTCTTTTTCTATTTGCCTCACCTTCTTTGTTTTCTTTTGAAGTAATTATTTTCACATCATTTATCCCTCTAGTATTAGCTTGCTAGATATATATATACACATATATACCGTAGAGATTATGTTATGGACAGTATTGTGTCCCCCTACCAAACTTATATGTTGAAGCTCCAACCCCCAGTGTGACTGTATTTGAAGACAGGACCTTTACAGAAGTAATTAAGGTCAAGTGAGGTCATAAGGGTCTGACCTGATAGGACTGCTGTTCTTATAAGAAGAAACACCAGAGAGTTCTCTCTCTTTCTGACATCTGAGGACAAAGAGAGAAGAGGGCCATCTAAAGAGAGCCCTCACTAGAACCTGACCATGCTGGCACCCTAATCTCTGACTTCCAATCTCCAGAACTGTGAGAAAATAAATTTCTGTTGTTTAAGCCATCCAGTCTATCTTATTTTGTTATGGTAGCCCAAGCAGACTGAGACATTATAAAATGCATCTTATTAAAATTAAAAAAAAGATTCATAATTTTACTAGTTCTTGAACAATGTAAGAACCTTAACACATCTCAACTCTATTCACTCCCCTCCCACTTCTTGTTCTATTGCTGTCATACATTTTTATTCTTATATATATATCGTTAAAATTTTTTTCTATATGTATTTAAAACCCCACAAGATATTATTGTGGTCAGATTTACCCACTTAATTTCTCCTTCTGCTGCTTTCTGCATTCATTCCTTTTGGCATTTCTAAAGTTCCACTTATGACAATTTTCCCTCTGCCTAAAAGAATTTCCTTTAGTACTTCTTTTTTTTTTTGGCGTATGCAAGCCTCTCACTGTTGTGGCCTCTCCCGTTGTGAAGCACAGGCTCTGGACGCGCAGGCTCAGCAGCCATGGCTCATGGGCCCAGCCGCTCCGCGGCATGTGGGATCTTCCCGGACCGGGGCACGAACCCGTGTCCCCTGCATCGGCAGGCAGACTCTCAACCACTGCGCCACCAGGGAAGCCCTACTTGGCTGCTTTTAAGATTATCTCTTATTCTTTGATTTTTGGTAGTTTTACTCTGATGTGTCTAACTGTGATGTTCTTTGTATTTATACTGCTTAGGGCTCTAAAAGGATTCTTGAATCCGTGGATTTATGTCTTTCAACAACTTTGGAAAATTCCTGGCCATTATCTATTCAAATATTGCATCTGTTCAATTCTCTCTCTCCCTGTCCTCTTCTGGGACTTCAACTACAATTATGTTAAAATCTTTTCACTATGTCCAAAATATGACATACTCTTTCTGTATTTTCCATTCTTTTGTCTCTTGATGCATCACTTTGGATATTTTTTTTCTATCTTCCAATTCACTAATCCTCTCTTCATCTGTGTCTAATCTTCTTTGAACTCATCTGTTACTTTTAATTACACTTTTTCAGTTATAAAATTTCCATTGATTCTTTTTTTATATACTTCTATTACCTGTTGGAATTTTCCATTTTGTCTTTAATCCCCTTGAATGTATTGATCAGAGGTTATTGGATCTATATTTGTCTATATCTGATAACTCTAATAACTGGATTTCTGTGAGTCAGTTTATATTAACTATTTCTTCTCTTGTTTTAGGGTGACTTGGTCTTGTCTCCTGGTATGCCTAGTAAATTTTGATCAACAGCTACAGGTTGTACATGAAAAATTATAGAATCAATGTGGTATTGTGGATGATGCTATCTTTCTCCAGAGATTTTCGTTTGCTTTGTAATGCAGTTAGTATAGAGGCAGACCATCTTAATCTGGTTTGAGTCAAAGTTGTACCTTTGTGAGAGTCGGTCCTTTTTTGATTTGCCCTTACTACTGGTATAACCTTTCAAAGGTCCTAACCAAAAGCCTAGGATATTACCAGGGCCTCTCTGAGATTGCCAAAGCTTTGCTCAGCTTCTTAGCATTGAAATCACTGCTCTCAGAGGTAAATGCCTTGAAGGGAATAATAGTGCTGTTATGTACTAAATATTTGTGCCCCCCCATTCATATATTGAAGCCCTAGCCCCCAACGTGATGATATAAGGAAATGAAACCTTGGGAAGGTAATTAGGTTCAGATGGCGTGATGAGGGTGTAGCCTCTATGATTGGATTAGTGCTCTTTTTTTTTTTTTTTTTGCCTGCATTGGGTCTTCATTGCGGCAAGCAGGATGTTTTTGTTGCAGGCTCTTCGTTGCAGTGCGCATGGGCTTCTCTCTAGTTGTGGTGTGCAAGTTTTCTCTCTCTAGTTGAGGCAAGTGGGCTCAGTAGTTGTGGCGTGTGGGCTTAGTTGCCCCGCGGAATGGGGGATCTTAGTTCCCCGACCAGGGATTGAACCCGCATCCCCTGCATTGGAAGGCGGATTCTTTACCACTGGATCACCAGGGAAGTCCCTGGATTAGTGCTCTTATAAGATGAGGAAGAGACACCAGAACTTCCTCTCTCTGTCATGTGAGGACACAGAGAGAAGGTGGCAATCTGCCAGCCAGCCCTCACAAAGAACCGAATCTGCTGACACCTTGATCTTGGACTTTTAGCTTCTATAACTGTTAGAAATAAATGTCTGTTGTTTAAGCCACCCAGTCTATGGCATATTTTATAGCAGCCCAAGCTAAGACAAATGTCAAATGTCAGGCTCACCTTTCCATGTTTCCATTCTCTCCAGGATCTTGCCCTCTCAGGTTCTTACTGTCAGACAGATTTTTTAAATTATCCAGCTGTTCTGCTTGTTTGAGGTGGGAGGTTTGGTTTGATCCAGGCTGGTGTTCAGAGCCAGAAGCAGAGGTCTCAACTATTCCTATAGCATAATTGCTCAGTTATAATGATGGTTAGCATAAAAATTCAGGTTTAGGGTATTAGCTTTGGTGTAATAAATTCCATCTGAGTGGGTTAAAAAAAAGTACACATTGGTTCAACTGATTGGAAAAAGTAGAAAATTATAGTTTTCTATTAAGGTAAATTATTCTAATTAAATGAGTATAAGAAGCTTTTGAGCAATCACTGGAAACATACAATGTATCACAGCTAATTTCCCAATATTTTTTTCCCACAGTGAAGTATACCTCTGGTTTATAGTAGTAAGAGTTAGAGGAGCTGCCAGCATTCCCAGCCCTCCACCTGGGTCACATGGCCGGATGCAGTCGGGTCCCTAAGGGTCACACGGCCGGATGCAGTCGGGTCCCTAAGGGTCGCACGGCCGGATGCAGTCGGGTCCCTAAGGATCGCACGGCCAGATGCAGTCGGGTACCTAAGGATCGCACGGCCAGATGCAGTCGGGTACCTAAGGATCGCACGGCCGGATGCAGTCGGGTACCTAAGGATCGCACGGCCGGATGCAGTCGGGTCCCTAAGGATCGCACGGCCGGATGCAGTCGGGTCCCTAAGGATCGCACGGCCGGATGCAGTCGGGTCCCTAAGGATCGCACGGCCGGATGCAGTCGGGTCCCTAAGGATCGCACGGCCAGGTGCAGTCGGGTCCCTAAGGGTCGCACGGCCGGATGCAGTCGGGTCCCTAAGGGTCGCACGGCCGGATGCAGTCGGGTCCCTAAGGGTCGCACGGCCGGATGCAGTCGGGTCCCTAAGGGTCGCACGGCCGGATGCAGTCGGGTCCCTAAGGATCGCACGGCCGGATGCAGTCGGGTCCCTAAGGGTCGCACGGCCGGATGCAGTCGGGTCCCTAAAAAGACAACATATTTGACTCAGCATGATAGCCCAGGCAAACTCCTTCAACAAACGGATAGCAACCAAATTTAAACAGTCTTATCTTACTTCTCCAGAAGTTTCAGAAATTGTCCTTTTAAAGTACAAACATCCACAAAAACTGAGAAGATGAAAACAGAAAAATAATTTTCCATAACAGAGATGTGATACTGCCAACTACTTGTCAGATGACAATTGCTGTTTTAAGCTTTCCCCCAACAGATGGTTCATGTCACATGGGTGAAAAGGCCATCAAAGCACAAAGTTCGACCTGTTTGGCAGAGTATCAGCATGAACAATTAGCCCGAAGGCCAGGATGCATGCTGAATATTGAACTGCATGTCCTACAGGAAGAGAAGGAAGAAAAAAGCAGTTGGGAAGGCTGAGGGTATCGACTACAGGCACCCATGTTGTGATGAGCAAATGGGCTTTATTACCAAGGCTGGGCCTTGGTATAGCTTGGTATAGCTACAGTTACTAAGTAAAATGCCTTGGGAACTAGATGGATGGAAATAAATCTATGAGCCCAAGAGACCATTCCCTAAGAAGGTTACAGACTGGTTAACGTGATAATGCCTTGGCCTCCAAACACAACTGGAAGACTCAAGACCAGCAGCTCAATTTGGATTGCTTCAGCTAACAAAATAAAGAATGATGACAGGAAGTCCATGGTGGTCTCTCAACTCCCTGGAGGGACACACAGAGAAGAAAAAGTTGATTACGGGCAGGTTATAACCACAGAATCTATTAGGATTAAATGGGTCCTCCATGTAGACCTAGTCTAACCACCTTATCTTATAGAAGATGAACTGACACCACCCGGGGAGCTCCTTTTCATCTGTCAGAACCCATATCAAACATCAATTCTTCTGCAAAGCCTTCCATGCTTCCATTTGGTGGCTTCCTTCTTTGTTATCTTCTAATCTGAAGTGTCAGCTCCATAATTTCAAAATCTCAAGCAGACAGAAGGTCCTCCACAGTGTTTCTTGAACGGACAAGTGAGAAATGACATGTGTAATTTCACAGAGCAAGACATGCGCCAGTCATCCTGAACTCCAACCCGGACAATTTAGTCAGGCTTTAAGGCAGGTTCCCAAGTTTGAAAACACCCTGCAAAAAGTAAAAGATAAAAAAAATTTAAACATTAAAAAAAAAGAATAATAAAATGAACCACCATATACTCACTACTAATATTCAACCTGGTTTCCATCTATACCTCCACCTACTTTCCTTACTGCTACATAAACCTATTTAGATTCTTTTTTTAAAATAAATTTATTTATTTTTGGCTGCGTTGGGTCTTCGTTGCTGCACGCGGACTTTCTCTAGTTGCAGTGAGCGGGGGCTGCTCTTCATTGTGGTGCGCGGGCTTCTCATTGCGGTGGCTTCTCTTGTTGCGGAACATGGGCTCTAGCCGCACGGGCTTCAGTAGTTGTGGCACACAGGCTCAGTAGTTGTGGCTCATGGGCTCTAGGGCGCAGGCTCAGTAGTTGTGGCACACAGGCTTGGTTGCTCTGCTGCATGTGGGATCTTCCCGGACCAGGGATTGATCCTGTGTCCCCTGCATTGGCAGGCGGATTCTTAACCACTGTGCCACCAGGGAAGTCCTACATAAAACTATTTAGAAATAAAATCTAGATATAATATCATCTGTAAATATTTTAGCACATATTTCCAAAATACATTGAAAATGTTAAAATATTTTTAAATACTTAAAAATTAACCATAATATTATCATTCTGAAATAATGTAATGCTTTTTAAATATCAAATACCACATTGGTGTTCAAATTTACAAGTGTCCTGTGAATGTCACTTTTTTTTTTTACCATTTATTTGATTTAGAATCTAAACGCAATATTTTCCTTGCAATTAATTATTAAAGAACTGAGTCATTTGTAGTTTCACAAGATGTAGATAGTTTTGATTATATTCCTGTAGTATTGTTGATACAGATGAGGCTTGATCAGATGTAGCTTTGATTTGTGTGGGGGCAGGGCTGTAAGGAGTGTCAAGATGACTTCAGAGTTTGTGCTGAGTTTTTCACATTAGCACATCATGTGGGTTCTCTCTTTTCAAGACTTAGTAGCCATAGCTGATCATGCCTAGATCCATTAATTAATTAGGAATACAAAATGGTGATGTTCTATCTATCATTCTTTCTTCATTTATTAACTGGAAATACTTTTACAAGGGGAAATTTCCCCTCATCTACCATCTGGCCACCCAAGCCCAATTTTAAAACAATTTAACCAAGACCATGCTTTCTCTCAAGTTAGAATCCTCTGCAGGAGGATGAACAGCTTTAAGCAAACCTTCATTTATTCTTTATTTTTTAGTCAAGAGTTAACTGAAAGACGGTGGGCCTGACGGCTGCAGAAAAGACCATCTCACTTGGTTCTGAGGACCTGCCTGCCCTGAGATTTTCTTTAGAAGCATTGCTCCCGGGTTTGTTCTAAAGGTCTACCCTTTCTCTTTGAAAATGTTTTCTCCTGTAATTAAGGGAGTTTCTAATTTAGGGAACCGATAAAAATTCATCAAACATATATTTTAAAAAAGTCATAATCCTGAAGCTGCAAAGATCTGGCTCCAGGGAAATCCTGAATTGAGGAAAGATGCTAATCAGGACAGAATTTAGGACAATAGTTTATAATCTTTCATCCTCAGAACCGAGACTATCCCAAGGACATGCCAAGTAAAAAAGTAAAATCGGCGATTGATTTTGCATTTTGAGAAACTGACCAAGCTTTTAGATCAAATGCTGATTGCAAGTCTGACTCAAGGTTAAGCAGATAAAAGAATCCTTCAGGGTACCCCCGCTTTCGGTGCCAGCATGCTACGATTTTGAAAAACCAGACTCTGGCAATCAGAGACCTCACTTGTTCCACCGCTGCAGAGGAAATGAAGGATGCTTCGCCTCCAGTTCCTGGCTCGTGTTGACATGCCCTCGGGTACCTGCTGGCGCCAGACTGGGAGGGAGAGTGGTCCCTGTCTTACTGTCTGCAGAAGTTAAACGGAATCTCTGCTCCTCGACTGAGGAAAGGCATCTTCCTCATTAATTTCGTGAGGCCGGGGGCCGTCGCGGTGATCCAGCTTGGTCCACCCCCCGGGGAAGCTGGCGGGGCAGCGGGCGCCCGGGCCTTCCTAGCCCCTCTTGTCTACTCCAGACCCCCAGGACTCAGGGCCTGGGAAAAACCCCGGCCTCTGTCGGGTCTCTCCCCGTAGGCTTTCCCTTGGCTTCCTCGTGGTTTGCTAACTCTTGGTGCGGCCTTGGGACAGTCTGTGCCTCCGTTTTCCCAGCTGTAAAGTAATAAGGTTAGACTGGACCCTCGATTCCCAGAATCACCCGGGAAGCTTTTCCAAAACCATCTGTCAGGGTGGCCCTGGGGACTCACCGGATCGGAAAGAGGGGCCCCGGGGCTCGCGGCCCGGTCTGGAACCCAGGACCCGGGCTCTCCCGCCTCTCCAAGCGCTCCACCCACCGGCCTGCTCTCGCCCTCGGCCCGGGCGGGGTACTGCACGTTTCCGGGCGGGTTCCGGGAGGCTGGGGAGGGCGGATCCGGCTGGGCAGCCCCACCGGAAAGACTCGTTTTAGCCGGAGCAGGCGGAGGCCGGGCGGAAACAGACTTGTCGCCCCCACCTCGGGCCCTCCGGGTCTCCTGCCCCCAGCGCAGCCCCGCCGGACAAACGCCGGCCCGCAGCTGGGCAGCCCTGGGGTCACCCCTCCCACGCCGGTCGCGCCCCCCCAGGCCACACCTGGGCTCCGCCTCGGGTCCCGGGGCTCTGACTCCGCGGAGCTTCAATGGGGGAGGGGAGACCGACCAAGAAGGGGGCGGGCGCGACCCGAGAGGGGCCCCGTTGCCAAGAAACCGACCCCGCCTCGGGCTCTGGCCGCGAGCAGCCGCGGCGCAGCTGCTTCTTCCTCCTCCCCCAACATCATCCCGAGCAGCCCTGTAAGCCGCAGTGCTCAGGCGACCCCAGGCGGAGACCGGAATCTCGGACGGCGGCTCTGCGGGTGAAAGCCCTCGGGCACGCCAGCCGACGACCCCAGGCCCTCCCGCCCCGCGTGGGCCGCGAACACCGCGCCTCTGGGCCTCGGGTGGGGCCGTCCAGCCGGCCCAGTCACTCCACCTCCGTGGGCCGCAGCTTCCAAATGGGGCGCTCGGGCTGAGCTGTGTGGCGGTGAGACTCAGGCCCATAAGGAAGGCCCGGCTGAGTACGGGCGGGTCTGGGGTTAGTGGCTCAGGTCATCTAGTCAGCTGGCGCGCGCAGGGCCTCCAGCTCCGCCCCGGGGGTGTCAGGGCACGAGGGAGGCCGGCCCCGCCCAGGCTGCAGCCCTGAGGAGCACTGACAAAGCACTGGCTCCCCTCGGGGCCTCTTCTCTGCCTTTCCTGCTGGGGAAAATCGGCACCCCCAGGTCTCTGCCACAGCCTCCCTAGGGATACAACGATGCACGGGATGGGACACCCAGGCGTTTTACAGGCCCTCTGTGAGAACGGAAACCTAGACAGAAAACAGCCCTTTCTGGGAAGGTGCTCAGGTGACCAAGAGCGCACATCGACGACCGGCTCAGATCCCTGCTCGCCGCTCAAAAGCTTTCTGGGAATTTATGCCAGGCGAGGAGTGCAGATCGAGAAGTACGACTCCCCGGAAAATACCCACAGTAACCGCGGGCCTCTAAGAGCAAGTGCTGCTTAATTGTCAGGCTTGGTTTAGATGGAAACCAGTCTGGAGACCAGTTAAGAGAAATGCCAAGTCCAAAGCCCCAGACTTGAGTGCCAGATCTGTCCTGTCCCGTAATCCTGTGTGACTTGGTCAATATATTTAAAGTCTCTGAGCCTCACAGTGTTCTCATGCATAAAAGGAGCCTGCCCTACCTTACCTTCAGAGTACAGCTAGAGCAAGTGGAGACAGCAAACATGACAACTCACTGCTACCAGTTTTCTTAGCACCTGGAAAAGAATGCACAACTGCCAAGACTGCTGGGAGGGAGACAATCCCATCCCTGAAGGAAGAGAACTTAAATAAGAACTTTATTTTTCCTTCTATAAAAGTACAATTCCATACTGGAGAAGTGTAAAAATCAAGGAGTCGTTAGAAGCCATTTACTGAGTTTTAACTTTCTCTTTTAATCAAAGAAATGGATGGAGGTTGGACAGGAGTGCTGTTGCTCTAGATGTGAGAGAGTTAAGAGCATCAGTTATGGAATCACACATACCTGAATTGGAGTCCCGCCTCTGTTTACAAGCATTGTTACCTTAGATGAGTGACTTACCTCTCTGAGCCTCAGATTTCTTAGCTATAAAATGCAGAAAATAATAGCACCAGAAAATAATAATACGGGGCTGTTGAGAAAATTAAGTGAGATGATTGTAACAGTGCTTGGCACAAGGCCCAGCGCACTGTAGTACAAGATGAATGCTGGCTAGCGCTTTTTCTCTTATTCACAGTGGTCCCTACTCTTTCCCTTACCAACATTCTATTGTAAAAAATGTCAAATATACAGAAAAATTCAAAGGATTGTACAGTAAACACCTGTGCATGTTCCACCTAGATGGTACAATTAGTATTTACTATACTTGCTTCAACGTATCTGTTCATCTTCAAGCATCCAAGACTGTAAGAAATTAAATATCTGTTGTTTAAGCCACCCAGTCTGTGGTAGTTTGTTATGGCAGCCCTAGCAAACAAACAGAACCCTTTAGGATTCGATGAAAATTGGAGTTATCAGTGTAAATTCATGGTTTTCAATATACATTCAAATAGATATAAAAATAAATGCAGATGTAAATGTGTGTGTATTGTATAACTGTGTATGTATGTTTGCATGTCCGTATATGCATTCATGTACTTCCTATCTCTGTTCCCAGCCATGTTCACTGAGAGTCCCTGGGAGCAATGACATCCCAAAAGCCATACGTTCCCCTAGTGTCCAGATCTTGCTTTCTAAATATCATTCTCCATTAAAAGGGCAGGGCAGGGACAGTACAAGATGAGCCTGGAATATCTTTTTGTGCCAGAAAATAAGGAAGTGCCCAAAGAATGATACAACATGTCAAACGGACACAGAAGGAGCTCCCACTGGCCAAATCTGGGGCAATTATGATCCATTGAATGAAAGAGAAATCCGTGAGTCCATACATTAATAAATGGGGAGAACGGTAGAATGCTTCCATATGGCAGAATGCCAACTATATAAGGAATAATGGAGTGAGAAAACATCATCTCACAACCAGCAGAGTAATTCATCCAAGAATCATCAGTGGATGCTAGAACTTGTAGGAGGTTTGATGAAGAACAAGATATTTACCTAGTTTCAAAGGACCACCCCCCCCCCCGCCACACACAAACTGTTTATTAATTACAAAGGTAAAGAGTAATTTGGTAGTAAAGAAGCTTGGCAGATACAGATACACCTTAATCAAGTTACCATCATCAGTAATGGGACAAATCGAAATCAGGTGCCACCTGACAAGATGCACCTAGAGGAGCAGCCCCTGTGAACTTCCTGCCCAAAATACAAAACTGAATCTAAACCTGAGGGGACATCAGTCAAAGGGACAGTTACAAAATAACTGGCCCATAGCCTTCAAAAGTATTAAGGTCATGAAAGTCAAGGAAGGACTGGAGAACAGCAGAAACAGTTCCAGACTGAAAGAGACTAGAAGATGTGACAATTAAATGCATCACGTGATTCTGGACTCAATCCTTCTGTATAAAGGATGTCGTTGAAACAACTGGTGAAACTTGAATAAGGTCTGAGGAGTAGATGTGAGTAATGTATCAATGTTAATTTCCCAGTTTTAGCTATGTATTATGGTTATTTAGGAGAGTGTCTTTGTTTGTAGGAAATACACATTCAAGTTTTGGGGAGTGACAGGGCATCAAGCCAGCAACTTATTCTCATATTGTTCAAGAATAGTGAAGTTCCATTCTCTAGGCAAGAAACACAACAGAAGGAATATACCTACAATAACGAACCCAAAGCAATTAAGGAAATGGGAATAGGAACATACATATCAATAATTACCTTAAATGTAAATGGACTAAATGCTCCCACCAAAAGACACAGAGTGGCTGAATGGATACAAAAACAAGACCCATATATATGCTGTCTACAAGAGACACACTTCAGACCTAGAGACACATACAGATTGAAAGTAAAGGGATGGAAAAAGATATTCCATGCAAATGGAAATCAAAAGAAAGCTGGAGTAGCAATTCTTATATCAGACAAAATAGACTTTAAAATAAAGACTATTAGAAGAGACAAGGAAGGACACTACATAACGATAAAGGGATCGATCCAAGAAGAAGATATAACAATTGTAAATATTTATGCACCCAACATAGGAGCACCTCAATACATAAGGCAAATACTAACAGCCATAAAAGGGGAAATCGACAGTAACACACTCATAGTAGGGGACTTTAACACCCCACTTTCACCAATGGACAGATCATCCAAAATGAAAATAAATAAGGAAACACAAGCTTTAAATGATACATTAAACGAGATGGACTTAGTTGATATTTATAGGACATTCCATCCAAAAACAACAGAATACACATTTTTCTCAAGTGCTCATGGAACATTCTCCAGGATAGATCATATCTTGGGTCACAAATCAAGCCTCGGTAATTTTAAGAAAATTGAAATTGTATCAAGTATCTTCTCCGACCACAATGCTATGAGACTAGACATCAATTACAGGAAAAGATGTGTAAAAAATACAAACACATGGAGGCTAAACAATACACTACTCAATAACGAAGTGATCACTGAAGAAATCAAAGAGGAAATTAAAAAATACCTAGAAACAAATGACAATGGAGACACGACGACCCAAAACCTATGGGACGCAGCAAAAGCAGTTCTAAGGGGGAAGTTTATAGCAATACAATCCCACCTTAAGAAACAGGAAGCATTTCGAGTAAACAACCTGACCCTGCACCTAAAGCAATTAGAGAAAGAAGAACAAAAATACCCCAAAGCTAGCAGAAGGAAAGAAATCATAAAGATCAGATCAGAAATAAATGAAAAAGAAATGAAGGAAACGATAGCAAAGATCAACCAAACTAAAAGCTGGTTCTTTGAGAAGATAAACAAAATTGACAAACCATTAGCCAGACTCATCAAGAAAAAAAGGGAGAAGACGACTCAAATCAATAGAATTAGAAATGAAAAAGGAGAAGTAACAACTGACACTGCAGAAATACAAAAGATTATGAGAGATTACTATAAGCAACTCTATTCCAATAAAATGGACAACCTGGAAGAAATGGACACATTCTTAGAAATGCACAACCTGCCAAGACTGACTCAGGAAGAAATAGAAAATATGAATAGACCAATCACAAGCACTGAAGTTGAAACTGTGATTAAAAATCTTCCATCAAACAAAAGCCCAGGACCAGATGGCTTCACAGGTGAATTCTATCAAACATTTAGAGAAGAGCTAACACCTATCCTTCTCAAACTCTTCCAAAATATAGCAGAGGGAGGAACACTCCCAAACTCATTCTACGAGGCCGACATCACCTTGATACCAAAACCAGGCAAGGATGTCACAAAGAAAGAAAACTACAGGCCAATATCACTGATGAACATAGATGCAAAAATCCTCAACAAAATACTAGCAAACAGAATCCAACAGCACATTAAAAGGATCATACACCATGATCAAGTGGGGTTTATCCCAGGAATGCAAGGATTCTTCAATATACGCAAATCAATCAATGTAATACACCATATTAACAAGTTGAAGGAGAAAAACCATATGATCATCTCAATAGATGCAGAGAAAGCTTTCGACAAAATTCAACACCGATTTATGATAAAAACCCTGCAGAAAGTAGGTATAGAGGGATCTTTCCTCAACATAATAAAGGCCATATATGACAAACCCACAGCCAACATTGTCCTCAATGGTGAAAAACTGAAACCATTTCCACTAAGATCAGGAACAAGACAAGGCTGCCCACTCTCACCACTTTTATTCAACATAGTTTTGGAAGTTTTAGCCACAGCAATCAGAGAAGAAAAGGAAATAAAAGGAATCCAAATTGGAAAAGAAGAAGTAAAGCTGTCACTGTTTGCAGATGACATGATACTATACATAGAGAATCCTAAAGATGCTACCGAAAAACTACTAGAGCTAATCAATGAATTTGGTAAAGTAGCAGGATATAAAATTAATGTACAGAAATCTCTGGCATTCCTGTACACTAATGATGAAAAATCTGAAAATGAAATCAAGAAAACACTCCCATTTACCATCGCAACAAAAAGAATAAAATATCTAGGAATAAACCTACCTAAGGAGACAAAAGACCTGTATGCAGAAAACTATAAGACACTGATGAAAGAAATTAAAGATGATACAAATAGATGGAGAGATATACCATGCTCCTGGATTGGAAGAATCAATATTGTGAAAATGACTCTACTACCCAAAGCAATCTACAGATTCAATGCAATCCCTATCAAACTACCAAAGGCATTTTTCACAGAACTAGAACAAAAAATTTCAAAATTTGTTTGGAAAAACAAAAGGCCCCGAATAGCTAAAGCAATCTTGAGAACGAAAAACGGAGCTGGAGGAATCAGGCTCCCTGACTTCAGACTATACTACAAAGCTACAGTAATTAAGACAGTCTGGTACTGGCATAAAAACAGAAAGATAGATCAGTGGATCAGGATAGAAAGCCCAGAGATAAACCCACGCACATATGGCCAACTTATCTTTGATAAAGGAGGCAGGAATGTACAGTGGAGAAAGGACAGCCTCTTCAATAAGTGGTGCTGGGAAAACTGGACAGGGACATGTAAAAGTTTGAGATTAGATCATTCCCTAGCACCATACACAAAAATAAGCTCAAAATGGATTAAAGACTTAAATGTAAGGCCAGAAACTATCAAACTCTTAGAGGAAAACATAGGTAGAACACTCTATGACATAAATCACAGCAAGATCCTTTTGGACCCACCTCCTAGAGAAATGGAAATAAAAACAAAGATAAACAAATGGGACCTAATGAAACTTCAAAGCTTTTGCACAGCAAAGGAAACCATAAAGAAGACCAAAAGACAACCCTCAGAATGGGAGAAAATATTTGCAAATGAAGCAACTGACAAAGGATTAATCTCCAAAATTTATAAACAGCTCATGCAGCTCAATAGCAAAAAAACAGACAACCCAATCCAAAAATGGGCAGAAGACTTAAATAGGCATTTCTCCAAAGAAGATATACAGACTGCCAACAAACACATGAAAGAATGCTCAACATCATTAATCATTAGAGAAATGCAAATCAAAACTACAATGAGATATCATCTCACACCAGTCAGAATGGCCATCATCAAGAAATCTAGAAACAATAAATGCTGGAGAGGGTGTGGAGAAAAGGGAACACTCTTGCACTGCTGGTGGGAATGTGAATTGGTACAGCCACTATGGAGAACGGTATGGAGGTTCCTTAAAAAACTACAAATAGAACTACCATATGACCCAGCAATCCCACTACTGGGCATATACCCTGAGAAAACCATAATTCAAAAAGAGACATGTACCAAAATGTTCATTGCAGCTCTATTCACAATAGCCCGGAGCTGGAAACAACCTAAGTGTCCATCATCGGATGAATGGATAAAGAAGATGTGGCACATATATACAATGGAATATTACTCAGCCATAAAAAGAAACGAAACTGAGCTATTTGTAATGAGGTGGATAGAGCTAGAGTCTGTCATACAGAGTGAAGTTAGTCAGAAAGAGAAAGACAAATACCGTATGCTAACACATATATACGGAATTAAAAAAAAAATGTCATGAAGAACCTAGGGGCAAAACAGGAATAAAGACACAGACCTACTTGAGAATGGACTTGAGGATATGGGGAGGGGGAAGGGTAAGCTGTGACAAAGCGAAAGAGAGGCATGGACATATATACACTACCAAACGTAAGGTAGATAGATAGTGGGAAGCAGCTGCAGAGCACGGGGAGATCAGCTCGGTGCTTTGTGACCGCCTGGAGGGGTGGGATGGGGAGGGTGGGAGGGAGGGAGATGCATGAGGGAAGGGATGTGGGAACAGATGTATATGTATGACTGATTCACTTTGTTATAAAGCAGAAACTAATTAAAAAAATAAATAAATAAACTTTAAAAAAAAAAAAAAAGAATAGTGAAGTTCTTTATACCGTATTTGTCATTTTTCTGTAGATTTGAAATTATTTAAAAATAAAAATTATCTATAGAAGATATACAGATGGCAAATAAGCATATGAAAAGATGTTTAACATAATTTGTCATTAGGGAAATGCAAATTAAAACAACAACGCAGGGACTTCCCTAGTGGCACACTGGTTAAGAATCTGCCTGCCAGTGCAGGGGACATGGGTTTGAGCCCTGGTCTGGGAAGATCCCACATGCCATGGAGCAACTGAGCCCATGTGCCACAACTACTGAGCCCTTGTGCCACAACTACTAAAGCCCATGTGCCTAGAGCCCGTGCTCTACAACAAGAGAAGCCACTGCAATGAGAAGTCCGCGTACCACAGTGAAGAGTAGCCCCCGCTTGACACAACTAGAGAAAGCCTGCACACAGCAACAAAGACCCAACACAGCCAAAAATAAACAAATAAATTTATTTTTTTAAATGCAATATTGCTGCACACATATTAGAATGGCTAAATTCCAAAAAACTGACATTACCAATTGCTGGTGAGAAAACGTGAAGCAACAGGAACGTATATTGCTGGTGGGAATGCAAAACTGTGCAAGCCACTTTGGAAGACCGTTTGGCAGTTTCTTACAAGGTGAAACATAGTCTTACCATATGACCCAGTCATACTCCTAGGTATTTATCCAACTGATATGAAAACTACGTCCACACAAAAGTCTGTCCATGAATATTTATAGTAAATTTATTCATAATTACCCCAAACTGGAAGCAACCAAGATGTTCTTCAGTAAGTGAAAGAATAAACAGTGGTAAATCCATTCAATGGAATACTATTTAGTGATAAAAAAGGAATTAGCCGTGCAAAAATATGGGTGAATATTAAATGTCTATTGCTAAGTGAAAGAAGCCAGTCTTAAAAGGGTACATATTTTATGATTCCATTTATATGACATTTTAGAAAAGGCAAAGCTGTAGAGACAGTAAACAGATCAGTGGTTGCCAGGGGTTTGGAGAGGGAGGAGACTTGACTAAGATGAAGCACAGATGATTTTTTTTAAGGCAGTAAAGCTATTCTATATGATGCTATAATAATGGATACTATGCATTTATCAAACTCATAGAACTTTACAGAGCAAAGAATGAACTTTAGGGCCTCCCTGGTGGCACAGTGGTTGAGAGTCCGCCTGCCGATGCAGGGGATACGGGTTCGTGCCCCGGTCTGGGAGGATCCCATATGCCGCGGAGCGGCTGGGCCCGTGAGCCATGGCCGCTGGGCCTGCGCATCCGGAGCCTGTGCTCCGCAACGGGAGAGGCCACAACAGTGAGAGGCCTGCATACCGCAAAAAGAAAAAAAAAAAAAAAAAAAAGAATGAACTTTAATTTGTGTAAATTAAAAAAGTCATTTAGGAGGTTGGAGAAACCCAGGATTGAATAATGACAAGAGAATTTAACTGTATTACCAATGGATGAAGTAACTTCACTGAAGGGAGTGGGAGAGTAACTTTAGAAATGAGTGGAGACTTAGGACTAAAAGCAAAAGGAACTGTACGTAAGTACTGAACTCTAGTTGATATAGTGTTTCCCATAGGGGTAAGGGTTAACAATTGTAAAACTACTCAATATATATAACAATTACATAAATGGATGGTGGATGGTTGGAGCCAGGTTTCTCACTAATGGAGTGTTAGTTTACACATAAGCAATGGGAGGAGACTAGAGTGATCCACGCAGTAAGAGATTAGAGTGGGAGATATCAGTATGAACTCCTGTTTAGCTTAATATAGATACATATGGCTACGTATAGAAATATTTAGGGATATGTGTGTACACAAGTATACACACATATATTTTCTTGCTCTGTCATTTGAGAGGCCCTAGAAGCAATAAGACCCTGGTAGCAATGAATGCACCTATTGCCCAGATCTTGGTTTTTATTATCATGCTCCAATAAAAAGGATCCAGGGCTCCTTGGAGAAATGGCTGATTCTAGGACTGGGATATACAAGACGAGCCTGGAGCATCTTATAGTGTTAGAAAGTAAGGAAGTGCTCCATAAAGGCAAAGTTATGGAGGTATGTCAGAGACACAGGGACCAACTGAAAGAGCTCCCAATGGCAAAACTGGAGAAATTTGATCAACAATAACCTAGTATTAGATTTTAACTCAAAGTATAATTTAAAAATATGGGGTAGAATAGACAAATCTTTCATGCAGAAGAATTCCAAATAATTTATGGATGTACTCTGCCCTAAGAAGGTGGAGCACACTCATTCACTCCTTAAGCATCATGACTTCCTTCCAAAGAGCACCGTAGGGAAGAGGATGGGGAGGAACCATATGGTGGAGAAACCTGACAAACAGTACCTAGGCCTGGTTATCAAGGTCACAGTGAGAGCTCATATCCTAGATAGGATATGATGAGAAGGTACTTCACCTCTGTGATCTTCCTCTCCAAAACCCACAACCTAAGTCTAATCATTAGGAAAACATCAGAAAAATTCCAACTGAGGGACAGTCTATAAAATACCCGACTTCAAATCTGTGAAGCTCGGGCATCCCTGGTGGTGCAGTGGTTGAGAGTCCGCCTGCCAATGCAGGGGACATGGGTTCGTGCCCCGGTCCGGGAAGATCCCACATGCCGCGGAGCGGCTGGGCCCGTGAGCCATGGCCACTGAGCCTGCGCATCTGGAGCCTGTGCTCCACAACGGGAGAGGCCACAACTGTGAGAGGCCCGCGTACGGCAAAAAAAAAAAAAAAAAAAAAAAAAAAAATCTGTGAAGGTCATCAAAAACAAGGTGAGTCAGAGAAACTGTCACAGGCAAGTGAAGCCTAAGGAGATATGACAACCAAATGTGATATGGTGTCTGGAATGGGATCCTGGGACAGAAAAAATGTTAGGTAAAAAATAAGGAAATCTAAATAAAGGATGGACTTTACTTAATCATGTATCAATATTGGTTTATTAATTGTGACAAACGTACCATATTGATGCAGGATGTTAATGACAGGGAAAACTGGGTGTGGGGTATACGGGAACTCTCTGCACAACCTTCACAACTTTTCTGTGAGCTAAAACTACTTGAAAATAAAAATGTATTAAAAATTATCTTTAGAATTTTAGAAAGTTCAATATTGCGATAGAGAAACAATCATTATTCAGGCCTGTCAGGTCTTATGGTCAATCAGCCGTACGTGTGCAACTCTAGTTAGAGGCTCTGGCCTCTAGGTGACGTTGTCTTCTGTTCAGGTTTTTGGACTAGTCAAGTGTACTACCAGACAGATGGACTGATAGAAAAGTTAGAGTCTTTATCTCTAGAGTTTAAAATTGTTTGGGCAAGCACGCCAGAACACCTAATAAAACTTGTGGTTTGGATTGATGCTAGGAGTCCATTTGAAGTGCCCCAAAATTGCTTTGGACCTCAGCTACAACAAGGAGACCTTTAGGAGGCCCTTTGCCCTTAAGAAACATTTTTTTAAATTAATAAACTTTACTTCTTAGAAAGCAGTTTTTGGTTTACAGAAAACATGAGTAGAAAGTGCAGAGAGTTCTCATATACTCCGTTCCTCCCACACAAACAGTTTCCACTGTTTTAACATTGTATTTGTGTGGTACATTTGTTACAATTGATAAGCCAATATGGATACATTATTATTAATAATAGTTACATTGTTTACATTAAGGTTCACTCTTTCTATGGGTTGTCAGGTCTCCACCATTATAGAATCCTATAGAATAGCTCCACTAACCTAAAAACCCCTGTGCTCTACCCGTTCATTCCTCCCCCACCCATTCTTCCCCTGAACCATGAAAATCACCAATCTTTTTACTTTTTCCTAGTTTTGCCTTTTCCAAAATGTCATAGAGTTGGACTTTTATAGTATGTAACCTTTTTAGATTATCTTCTTTCACTTAGAAATAAGCATTTAGGGTTTCCCTGGTGGCACAGTGGTTAAGAATCCGCTTACCAATGCAGGGGACAGGGGTTCGAGCCCTGGTCCGGGAGGATCCCACATGCCGCGAAGCAACTGAGCCCGTGCGCCACAACTACTGAGCCTGCACTCTAGAGCCCGCGAGCCACAACTACCGAGCCCACATGCCACAACTACTGAAGCCCGCGTGCTTAGAGTCCGTGCCTAGAGTCCTAAATGTAATGTAAAGAGTAGCCACCACTCTCTGCAACTAGAGAAAGCCTGCATGCAGCAACGAAGACCCAACGCAGCCAAAAATAAATAAATTAAATAAATAAATTTTTAAAAAAAGAAAGAAGCATTTAAGGTTCTTCCATGTCTTTCCATGGCTCCATAGTTCGCTGCTTTGTAGTGTTGTATAAATTCCATTGTGTGGATCTTTCACAGTTTGTTTATCCAGTCACCTATTGAAGGATATCTTGGTTACTTCCAAGTTTTGGCAATTATGAATAAAGCTGCTACAAACATTCGTGGGTGGACATAAGTTTTCAACTCATTTGAATAAATACCAAGCAGCATAATTGCTGAATCATATGGTAAGAGTACTTTTAGTTTTGTAAGAAGCTGCCAAAGTACTTTCCAAAATGGCTATATGTACTATTTTGCATTCCCACCAGCAATGAATGAGAGTTCCTGTTGCTCCACATCCTCACCAGCATTTGGCATTGTCAGTGTTTTAGATCCTAGCCATTCTAATAGGTGTATAAGTGGTTATCTTATTGTTGGTTTAATTTGCAAGTCCCTGGTGAGCATATTTTCATAACTTCTTTTGCTAATTTTTGGTGAGGTGTCTGGTAAGATCTTTTGTCCATTTTTAAACTGGGTTGTTTATTTTCTTATTGTTGATTTTAAAGAGTTCTTTGTATATTTTAGAGAGCAGTCTTCTATCAGATATGTTTTGTGAAAATTTTCTAGTCTGTGGTTTGTTTTTTCACTCTCTTGACAGTGTCTTTCACAGAGCAGAAGTTTTTAATTTTAATGAACCTCAACTTATCAATCTTTCTTTCATGGATCATGCTCTTGGTGCTAGATCTAAAAAGTCATCGCCAAACCCAAAGGGCACCAAGGTTTTCTCCTAGGTTATATTCTAAGGGTTTTATAGTTTTGTGTTTTACATTAAGGTCTACGAAGACCTAGTTTTAATTGCAAACCCCAAGGGATGGAAATCGTCAACACCCGGAACACCTCAAGTGGAAATAATAATAATTGAAGGCCCAGTTGCAGTTGAAAACACCCAAGACAAGTGTGGCAGGTGAGATCTAATCCTCCTGGAAAGATGGTAAGTTCTTTCAGACAAGAGATGCCAGAGATTTCTCCCCTAAGGATATGCTGCTTCTCCTTCATGTTTCCTGACTCCTTTTCAGCCACAAGGGGAGTTAATCTTATCAGGGAAAGAGGCAGGGACAGAAATATTCCTGCTTGTGAGCTGAGGATCACTTCCGTCCCCATCCTCAGTGTCATTCCCACCCCCACAGGATGGGCAGGAGAAGAGAAGGGAAATCCATCCTACTGCTCAGATGATGAAGAGCTGAGGAAAAAAGAAGGGGTGAACAAGAATTTCGAATTATTATTTGTTCAGGGTTAATTTTTTCTGCTGCACTGTTGTTTCTTTGCATCTGATTCCAAGAAAAGGACAGACTCCAAGGAGGGGCTCTGGAGAGATCACACTTCCGTACCCTGCAGGACTACTTTGCTTGGAGGTGGGGCCCGGAAAGGGATGCTGCGGAGGATGGCAATGGAGGCTGGAGGTTTGCAAGGCAAGTTTTTCTTGTGTGTGTAAGGCTTGAGCAAAGACGTCCTGGGACGGGGGCTGGATCTTTTGATTTCCAAGGCAGCCCCAAACCTATTCAGGGAAAAATACACCCTCCATACACTGAGAAGTAGAATTGAAAGGGTGGGTGAGTGACGGGCAGAAGAATGAATGGGAGGAGGAGTCAGGGAGGCCTGCGGAGCTTCTGGCTCAGGTGACCCTCTCCAAGGAGGAGATTCCAGAGCTCTGTTGAAATGTGCTAAGTCTGAAGTACCTTGGGGATGTCTGAAAAGTAATGTCTCTTGTAAAGCCCCAATAAATGAGAGCAAGGGCTTCCTGTTTCCTGGGAGCGCCCAGGGTTCTAGCTGGTAAGGGGCAAGCATGGAGATAAGTGGTCCAGCAAAGACCCTTCTTCTTTACCAACCTTAGTATTAAAATCCCTCTGATGGTCCAATGGGCCTTGGGCCAAAGGAAGGAAAGAGTTCATGAAAAAACTAAAAATAATTCGCTTATTTCTTAGCTAGGCTGGCTTTGCTCAAGTCTTGGAAAAGGAAAAAGAAAAAAAAAAAAAACTTGAGAGCAGAAATCCATGGCAACAAGCAACTTCTGTTTATGGATAGCATCCCAGGGAAATTGTCTGGCTGCGATAGAACAGAAGTGCATGTGAAGTCATACGTATCCATTTACTTTCCTCTGATTGAGCAAAAGAAAATTCATACCTGTTCTATCTATTCATGAGAAATACATTCTTACATTTTTGTTTGACAAGACATATGCCATATTGTTTCAGGAGTTTTGAATAAAGATGATAACATACCACTCTGATTGCTGACCTAGATTGCAAACTGGCTTTCTATAGCCTGGGCTACCAAGAAGAAAGGGGGACAGGATGAAAGGGGTGGGTGTTCATAGGTGGAGGTTCTAATTTCTAATTAAAATTCCTGTCACTTTTTCACTTAAACTGTTGACTGCCCTCCTTGATTCTCTTTTTAAATTATAATTGGTTTCAAACATACAGAAAAGCAAAGTGATCCACATTCAATGATCTCTAAATATTTTAAACACATTTTAGAATCTCTTTCAGTTTGTTCTATTATTTCCAGTTGTTGGAATGTCAATTTCTCTGTTGGAGCAGACTCTCTCTTGTGGTGGTTTGTAATTTATTATTGTGAACTCAACTTCAGCAGGGGTTCCTCTGGGAGTCTCATGTGCCTTGATTGCAAAAGCAACATAACTGGAAGTGGTGTAACCCTCCTATCTAAGACCCTGAAGCTCTGTTCTCATTTCTGACCAGGCCCACTCTCAGGATCCAGTAAAGAGTTCACTACAGATGTATGTGTCTCAGAGAGCTGCACCCCACAGGTGACCACGTGTGCTTTTGAAGTCATCTCCCCTGCACTTGGCACTGGTGCCTGTCCTGAAAGACACTCCTTTCCATGAATAAGGACATTCATCTCCTGCTTCCTCCTGTTGGGGCTTCTGGCCAATCAACACTTTTATCCATCAATATTCCTCCCAAGCTGAAGAAATGCCTCTCATGCCATAGAGGCAAATAGGAGCTGCTTTATGGATTTTGCTGGCACTGTCCATATTCCTGTTTTACAGTCTGGAAGTTGTAAACAATTAGAAAACCATGCTCCAAAGGCGTGTGACTAGAAGGGAAACTCTTTACTATGCTAATTTATCTTCCCTTCCATAGACTCACAGTATAGTCTGACTTTATCCATAACACACCACACTCTCTCTGGCTGCCGTGGGGGAGTCAGCCAAGCAAGACTGAAGAGATGGATGACAGGGAGATGGATGAGGGAAGGACCACCAGAAGCCTTGGAACCTGGCATGGGAGGGGAGAAATGAGGCGAATGAACAAGAATAGCCATTCTTTTTTTTTTTTTTTTTTTTTTTTAAATTTATTTATTTTATTTATTTATTAATGGCTGTGTTGGGTCTTCGTTTCTGTGCAAGGGCTTTTCTCTAGTTGCGGCGAGTGGGGGCCATTCTTCATCGCGGTGCGCGGGCCTTTCACTGTCACGGCCTCTCTTGTCGTGGAGCACAAGCTCCAGACGCGCAGGCTCAGTAGTTGTGGCTCACGGGCCCAGTTGCTCCGCGGCATGTGGGATCCTCCCAGACCAGGGCTCGAACCCGTGTCCCCTGCATCGGCAGGCAGATTCTCAACCACTGCGCCACCAGGGAAGCCCAAAGAATAGCCATTCTTGATTAGGGGAGGATGACTATGGAAGTCTAGAAGAGGAACGTTCCAGGGAAGCCAGAGCAGCAGGACAGAGGAGGGGAGGGCAGAGATGGGAACAAGGTTCTGGGCAGGTGTGCAGTGTGGGGTGGGAGCCCAGGAGGCAGGCAGGTGTCCTTTAGATGATGTAAGAGGTCAACGCTCTGAGGCCACATTATCTGACAAGCAGGGTTCGGGCTTTGGCCAGAAGGTTACCATCATTTTGACCCCTCCATGGTGGGGAACCCTCAGGTTCTGACTCCACTGTTCCCATCCCCATCAACCCTGCTGACACCGTGTATCACATGAGGGGGATGCCTCGAACTGGAAGACATTTCCGGCTCAGTGATACAGCGCCTTAGGAAAACTGGTACCAAGCCAGGGTCCCTGGGCCTGCTCTGCTCAACCAGTGCTCCCTCTTAAGGATGCTTAAACCTCTTGGACCACTTAGGTGAAATGAGAGCTCCTGCCTACAGAGGTGGGGCCAGAAGAAGGAGGGGGAGCAAAATCCCAGAGACAGGAACAGTGGTGGGGCGACAGAGCCACGTGAGGGCCTGTTACCCAAAAAGGACTCTGCCTGTAGCACAAACTGCAGGATGGGGTATCTGTAATCAGGACCAGGTGACTGGGGGCGGGGGGCACCTGACAGGCACACCCACCCCTGAGGATACCTAGATTTGGGGATAGGAGGCGAGACTTTCAGAACCAGTTTTGAGCCCTCAGGTTCTAATCAATTTTCCAAGTACTGAACACATTCAAATGGTGAGGTTTTCGCCCTGGGCCAGGGGCTGCACACAGTTTAAGTGCACATTACATCTCAATGCATGCCTGTGGCTGGCTCCCGGTTACTCCCCAGGATCTAACAAACATGTGCCCGCCGTTCATCTGTTTCTCAACGAGTATTCACAGAGTCTTCCAAGTTGCGGGAGTGGTTCCCAACGCAAAGGGTCAGTGTGAATGGGACAGACAAAGACGCTGACCAATCTGTCCTCATGAGATTCACATCCAGGCAGGGAGAGATAATAGAACAATAAATAAACAAGATACCTTCAGAGAACAGAGAGTGCTATAAAGAAAATAATACATGTTAATGGTATATAAAGTAGCTGGGGCAGGTGCGGGAGGTGGGACACAGCTGGTGATGGGAAAAGCACCTCTCACAAGGTGGTTTTGAGCTGTGATCGGAATGACAAGGAGAAGCTAACCAAGAAGATCAGAGGGAAGAAGTTTCCAGGCAGGGAAATCGCAAGTGCAAAGGCCCTGAGGCAGGAAAAAGCTTGAGCAGTTCCAAGGGCGGAAGAGACCAGGGTGGCTGAAGCCTTTGGGAAGGAGGAGAGTGGAACAGAGAGGAGAGGCAGGCCTCGGGCCACGTTAACAGCTGAAGTCTATTCTGAGTGCAGTGGGAAACCCTTAGAGGGTTTGAGGTTGGGGCATGACATGCCAAATCATCTTTTAAAAAGTCCCCTCTCGGGGCCTCCCTGGTGGCGCAGTGGTTGAGAGTCCGCCTGCCGATGCAGGGGATACGGGTTCGTGCCCCGGTCTGGGAGGATCCCATATGCCACGGAGCGGCTGGGCCCGTGAGCCATGGCCGCTGGGCCTGCGCATCCGGAGCCTGTGCTCCGCAACGGGAGAGGCCACAACAGTGAGAGGCCCGCATACCGCAAAAAAAAAAAAAAAAAGAAAGAAAGAAAAAAAAAAAGTCCCCTCTGGCTGGGTGTGGAGAATGGGTTCTGGAGGACAATAGAATGACAGGGTGCCAGTGGAAACTATCACATTTGTCTAGGTGAGCAGGGATGGAGCCCTGAGCTAGGATGCCAAGGGGAGATACACAGTGCGAGTTGGTAAAGAAACCTGTTGCACATGGTTTGACCTACTACTTCCCAAACTGTCTTGAAGATGGAACCCTTTTATCCTGTATCCTATTCCTGTAGCATGGGTGTTTTCCGTTGGAATATATGGCTGTTTGCTCTGCCCATTTCAGCTAAATTTTCATTCATGAAAGCCATCTTCTTTGCTGGTTTTGCCCCTGCCAGTTGGTCTGGGTGTGAAATTATACTATATCTACTTGACTGCACAAGTCAATTATTCCAGAATCTTGGGGCACTTAGGCACTGCTTCTTCTGAATTTCTTAACAGAAGGGTTCAGAAAAGAATTTAGAAGACTACCCAACCCCCGACTCAAACATTCATCATTTACTGATACAGGTTTCTGATGACCGTCCCTGCCCACGAGCTGACTCCTATCTCTGCACTCAGGTATTTTGGATGCCTGTGGATCAGCAGAACTCTGCAAAAGTAACATTCCCATGAAGGTTAAACAGTGACTTTAAGTGCAAATTATACACTTTTAAAATGCAGGCCATTATTCTAATCAGAATAATTACTAATAGTATATGTGCCAAGACAAAGGTGAAATTCAAGAGATACAATTTGCCTGTGGTGGGATCAGTTATCATACCTCACTGCCATGCACTTCCTTCGTTACCAGGAGCAATAGATTTTGCACTAAAGATTCTCACCTAAGTCCTACTGTTATACATTATCTGCAAAACATGACACAAATGTAAGCATCTTTGAAAACACTTACATGTACACATGTTAATAGTGGGGAAATAAACTAAACTGAAATCAGCAAAGTCGCTGCTCTTCAGGGAGTGATCAAAAGGTAACAGCAAATAAAGATGCAGAGGCATCTTCCACAGTCAAGATGCTTTACCATCCCACACTGTGCCTGGGACTAATGCCTGATGATGCCAAGGGCTCCTGGGATGGCAGTTCAATGGATTCTGGCTCCAGGCTCAGATCTGCTGCTGAGCCTGAGGACACATTTTAAAGCCCATCCTGACTGCACACAAAACACGTCTCACGCTTCCAGATTGCCATGGTATTTGGGAATTAAATCAATTGCTTCAAACTGTAATCCTTGGATATACCATAACAGAAATATCTTGAAATATGCTGTGCTCACATTACTGGGGCCTGGTAGAATGTATACATTAAAATCCAATGATGACTACTGGGAAAGCCCACTGAGTTCAGCCCCAACCTGTGAGATTACACTCTTGTTCTGTAAATAAATGGACAGGACCAAGGAGACACATGGTGCTTGTTTTTTGATGCATGTCAAAGGCCAAACAGAAGGAAATGCTTAGTCATGAGACACAGAAGAAATCATGCACATTCACACAGGCCGGGCTCACCTCCCCACTTGCGGAAAGAGCTCAAGTGAGTTCACCTCGTTGCCTTTCAAGGGCTGGAAGCTACTGATGCTGTTCGGCTCTCTGCCTTTGCCTCAGCTGAGCCAGCTTGTCTCTGCATCTGTGGCAAAGAAAGAGAGTTGTCCTCCACATTCTAAGTTTCTAAGAACACACGTGTACTTGTGACCCATGGGGGAACACAGCCTCAGCACGCACGTTCCTGAGACTTCTGCAGCAGGACAAAACAGTGGGGTTTTTTTTGCTATTGTTGTTCTTTTAATAAATTTATTTATTTACTTATTTTGGCTGAGTTGGGTCTTTGTTGCTACGTGCGGGCTTTCTCTAGTTGCAGCGAGTGGGGGCTACTCTTTGTTGCGGTGCGCAGGCTTCTCATTGAGGTGGCTTCTCTTGTTGCGGAGCACGGGCTCTAGGCGTGCGGGCTTCAATAGTTGTGGCACATGGGCCCAGTAGTTATGGCTCGCGGGCTCTAGAGCGCAGGCTCAGTAGTTGTCGCGTACGGGCTTAGCTGCTCCGCGGCATGTGGGATCTTCCCGGACCAGGGCTCGAACCCGTGTCCCCTGCATTGGCAGGAGGATTCTTAACCACTGCGCCACCAGGGAAGCCCCAAAACACCGGTTTAACTGAGACTTCTCATGCGATTTTAGATCGTAACTCTTAACGATGGCTTTCACTTCTGGGAACATTGGTGCTCTTGTAAGAATTCTGTTAGCAGTTGCGTCACACAGAGATGCCGTAGCAAGCCAACCATGGGATCAAGCGCCGTTTGCTGGCACATCTCAACTTATCCCCTCCCCGGGTTTCCTCCTCTATTCCTGGAACCTCAGGTGTCCAGGAGCCAAAGAGGACTCTCGTGGGTTGGTTGAGAGTCAAGCTTTCCCTGGGGACTGGCCGGATGAGGAGCTGCGGTGTCTATAAGGATACATTCAGGTGCTCGGGCGGGGACGGGGGTAACAACTGTCTGCGTCCTAAGCAGGTGCCAGCCCCGCTGCCTGGATCGCTCAGGGGGGCCGGCACAGAGCCAGCTCAGGGTGGCTGGATGCAGGTGGACAAGGGGAGGTGTGGGCGATGATGGGGTGTTGTGGGGCATTGTGTGGGTAGCAGCTGATACACAGGTGCTGAGAAGGATGAGTCCCAGGGAAGCTGGCCTGGCTGCAGAGGGGACAGAGGGTGTAGCGAGAACCAGTGGGCTCCAAGGCTGGGCTCAGGGATGCTCAGAGAAACCCGAGACGGCGCTAGTAGCAGACAGCCCGAAGACCACCGCCCAGAAGGAAACATGTTGCTATTACATAGAAGAAGACTCTTGGAAAGGCAAGGCCAACAACTTATCTCAATGACACGGCCGCACCCTGACCACAGATAAAGGTAGCAAATCATTCCTAACAGCAGCGGTTCAAGAAACTGAGGTGGGGCTGGCAGCCAAATAGGAGGCTGTCTCACCCTCCCCGTGGCCCCTACATTACCATCAAGGGAGGTGGGTGGGAAGCAGTCTTCCTGACTACCCCCCTCCCCCCAAATGCAGGAGGATCACGTTCCAGGCCTCTGTGGCTGGGCTTCAGTCCTCTGCCCTCAAGCAGTGCCGCCAGGGGCCTCAGCGGGCTCAAGCACACTGCAGCTGGCTCCAGCCTGAATCAGGAACTCTGGCCCTGACCCTGAGGATGGCTGGGGCGTTAAGTGGGAGCTCAAGGCAAGGCCTGGACCCAGTTTATTCAGTAAGAATTGTTTACACTGAAGCTTTCTCAGGCTTCACAATCTAAAGCTTAGCACGGAGATCAAACTCAGTGATTTAAAAAAATAAATAGAAAGAAGAAGAAGAAAGAAAGAAACTTCTGAAACGTCTTTCTGGCAAATAACAATTTTTATCTGCAGGTTTACAACTTCCAGGGATGTTCCAAATTCAGCCCACAAGGGTGCTGAGTGCAGCTCCAACCACAGACAACCTCAGAACTCAGGACTTGGACAAAGGAAAGGGGGTGTGGGGGACCCCCCGGAAGTGTCCTTGGGGCGGAGACAAAGTCCACAAGCCCTTTCTCCACTGGCAGCTCATGGACGGTTTTCATCTGGAATATCTTTGGCCCACATCCAGATTAAATGCCAGTTAGAAAGCTCTGGCCGCTCGCTCTTTCTGGGCAGACGGCAACAGAGGTGAGCTCTAATCATTTACAAAGGTCACGATCGGGAGCCAGCCCCGAGCGGTCATTTAAAATTCGATTGATCCCTATTTGTAGTCAAGGAAAGAAAATGGGCACTTGGACTGTATTGTAATTATGGGGCTTCCAGGCAACCGTAAATAGATGTGCAATCTTGATACTGGCAAATACCTGGGAGAAGAAATTATTACTCTGGTAGAGCACGTTGCTAGGAAAGGTTGAAGATAAAATTGCGCATAAAAAAAATCAATCATCTTTTAGCTAATTTGCCCTGCTCACCACCCATCAGGGTTATCACAATTGTCAGATGTCTGCTGAATATATTAAGATGAGGGTCTACTTGTTAAAAATGATCACCTAGAAAGCAAAGGCCTCAAATGGCAGTGGGGACCCTGGAGAGCTGACACTGGGGGCTGGGTGCGTCCGGGGGCCTTGTGTACAAAGGAGGGGCCTCTTGCTGAGAGACAGGGAAGTAGGGGAACCAGCATCAGCTCTCATGTCTGAGATGCCCCCCACCATGGGCACAGCAAACACCAGCCCCATGCCCACCCTGCTGATGACTGGGGAGAAAGACATCTGGAAGGAGGAAGGTCTGCTTGTCCTGTGACTGGCAGTAGGAGAGTGAGTAGCTGGCACATTCTGTGCTGCTTGGTTACCGAGGACTGGGCCTGGCACTTTGACAGCCACAACCTTAACCCTCACTACGACCCACACGGAGATAAGTATTATTAGCCCCCTTTACTGATGGGAAAATGGAGGCAGGGCGAGGTTCAGAAATGTGGCCGAGGTCACATGGAGGCAAGTGGCAGAGCGGTGTCCAGAGTCAGCTGGAGGTAGAGACCAGGGTATCTGGGTGCCTCACCCCACTCCGGCCGAGGTCGCACTAGCACCTCTGAAAGAGCTGAGGGCAGGGACTGGCTGCACCCACTCTCCACGTCTGCCTCTGCCTCTGTTCCACACCCCTGGAGAATCTCTCTCTCCCTTTGCCTCTCTAGGAACCTACAAGGCACCGAGCATAAAATGATACTGGTGGGAATTCCCTGGCAGTTCAGTGGTTAGGATGACACGCTTTCACTGCCAAGGGCCCAGGTTCAACCCCTGGTTGGGGAACGCAGCCAAAAAAAAAACACATGATATTGGCTGGACGGCAAACATTCCCCACGGGGGCTGGAGGGCCTTCTGTCTTTCTTCCGAGATGAGTCTACCTTATGAGAAGCAAGGCTGCTACGGTCTGGAGAGCTTGTTTCTGCTTGGGGATAGTCTCTAAAATCTGCCCCCTCTCGTCAACCCCACCTTCTAAGGTCAGTATGCATAGTGCCTTGGCATCCCAGGAGCTCCGTGATGGCTGCCAGTGGGATGGGCAGTGCCTCGCTCAGGAGTGAGGTATATTAAACCAAGATACCCCCTTCTCCATGTGGAATCAACAGTTCTAGGACACAGCTGGTAGGCTGGGTGCTGAGGAAAGGGCACGCCTGTCAGCCAGGTGAAGGGATCAAATGGAGAGCCTTTCTGAAATTGACCTGCCACTGTGGGGTAAACCTCTATAAGGGCTCAATATCATACCCAAGTAATGCTACTTCTAAAAATCTATTCCAGGGAAATTTTCAGGGGGTAGATAGCAATTTATGCACATTGATCACAGTGTTGTACATAATGTGAAAAATTGTGAAGAACTTAAATATCCAACATTTGGGATTGTTCAAGTGAATTATGGCATCTGCATATGGCATTATAGTGTTTCATATAGAGTTTCTTGTGATATGGGGAAATGTTTATGAAATAAAGCTAAACAACCACAACAACAAAAACCCAAGTATCAAATCATAGAAAACCTTATAATGAAAAATTCATAGATAACTATGAGGATTATGGGTGATATGGTTCTGCTTACATATACTTTAGTTCTTTTCAAAATTGTCTATATTTAGTTATCATCCTCCACGGGTGGCTGGCGTCCAGGCCTGGGCTAGGGTCCAGCCAGGCCACAGCGACCCCAGGAAGTCCAATTTGGGTTCATCGGAAGGTGCTTTTCTTCCTCTTTTTTTTTTTTTTTTTTTTTTTTTTTGCGGTACGTGGGCCTCTCACTGTTGTGGCCTCTCCCGTTGCGGAGCACAGGCTCCGGACGCACAGGCTCAGTGGCCATGGCTCACGGGCCTAGCCACTCCGCAGCATGTGGGATCTTCCCGGACCGGGGCATGAACCCGCGTCCCCTGCATCGGCAGGCGGACTCTCAAACACTGCGCCACCAGGGAAGCCCTCTTCCTCTTTCTTAATGTGGTAAAATGTACATAGCACAAAATGTGTCATCTTAACCATTTCTAAGTGTACAATTCAGTGGCATTAGGTACATTCACATTGTTGTGCAGCCATTACTGCTATCCATTTCTAGAACTATTTTATCATCCCAAACAGAAACTGTGTCCATTGAACAATAACTTTCTATTCCTCCCTCCTCCCAGCCCCTGGGAACCTCTATTCTACTTTCTGTCTCTATGGATTTGCCTGTTCTAGGCAACTCATACAATATTTGTCCCTTAGTGTCTGGCTTCTTTCACTTAGCATGACATGTCTTCAGGGTTTATCTAAACTGGCACACCCACCCTGCCCTTACCTCCATTTAGTCCTCATTGAACTCAGGACGGGAGGGGTTGTTCCCATTCCACAGCTGAAAAAACTGAGGCTCACAAGGGTAGAGTGGGGACTTTTCCTCAGTTTGACTGAGTCCATCACTTGCTGCTGGCAGCAGGATACCTGCCATCAGTGGTCCAGAGTCAGACAAGGAGCGGTGATCTGGCCTCTTTGCCGCGCATACCTATGCTGAACTTAAGTGATTGCGTATCTCCCTCACCAAAACCAGAGAATAAAAGGGACATTCTCTCCAAATACTTTCTGGAGGTCACTAGGGTCTGGCACAAGAATCCCACCCTTTCTGGGCAGCGGGTCTCTAGCCGGACCCTTCCCAAAGCACAGCTCTGCACCTGGCTCTCCAGCCTTCCTCCCCACCCGTGGGCATAAGGTTAGCAGACACCCTTGCCCACAGGCAGCCCACTCCCTCCCCACCTGCCGCCCTCCCCCTGCAGCATCTCCAGGCTGAGGAAAGGGCCTGGGTGCAGCCCCGTTGGGAACCATCTCACAGTCTCCCTCCACATCTGTCCTCAAGAGGGATGTGGTGAGAACTGTGGCAGCAGGGTCTAGCTGTCCCAGGAACATGTCTTCTCTCAGGCTCCTGCCCTGAGAAGCACTCGCACTCTGAAAGCTACATTCCAGTCACCGGCAGATTGTGAAAAGTCTACCTCTATTAACGGTACGTTTTCCAGTATGGAGGTTTCTCAAAAAACTAAAAATAGAACTACCAAATGATCCAGCAATTCCACTCCTGGGTATATATGTGAAAAAAACCAAAACCCCCTTATTTGAAAGATACATGCATCCCTATGTTCATAGCAGCATTATTTACAATAGCCAAGATACGGAAGCAGCCTAAGTGTCCACCAACAGATGAATGGATAAAGAAGATGTGATACACACACACACACACACACACACACATAATGGAATACTACTCAGCCATAAAAAGAATGAAATTTTGCCATTTGCAGCAATATGGATACAGTTGGAGGGCATTATGCTAAGTGAAATAATTCAGACAGAGAAAGACAAATACTGTATGATATCACTTATATGCAGAATCTAAAAAATACAACAACCTAGTGAATATAACAAAAAGTAAACAAACTCACAGATATAGAGAACAAACTAGTGGTTACCAGTGGGGAGAGGGAAGCGGGGAGGGGCAATATAGGGGTAGGGGAGTAAGAGGTACAAACTATTAGGTACAAAACAAGCTACAGGGATATATTGTACAACATGGGGAATATAGCCAATATTTTATAATAACTATAAATGGAGTACAACCTTTAAAAATTGTGACACTATATTGTACATATTGTATCACATTGTACAACTATACTTCAATTTAAAAAAAAAAGTTTGCTTTCCATAGCCCAGTCACAACAGCTCATTAATTGATGGAGTCCTCCTAACCAAGTCTAATACCTGCTAACAACACACACCTCATAGAATACATTAACTGATGCCAGGCAATTATCAAGTTTCTTCTCTATTTAATACAACACATTGCATCACTACTGTGGCACAATCACCTTAGAAGATGGTAATTTTTGCCCTTCTGTGTATCATTGTGATCCTAGGACATCCAGACAGGCCTACCCCTGCAATGCCCATCTTTGCCAGATCTCTCCCACCGCCCCCAGCTTGGACCACCATGGGGCCTCTTCACTAGCTTCCCTGCCTTTGCTCTTGCCCTCTTTGAGTCCATTTTCCCCACGAATGCCAGAGTGACCTTTTAAATATGTAAATCAGATCATGTCATTCCCTGCTTCAGAAGTTCCAACGGTTGCACACGGCAACTAGCCTCACCTCAAGCCCCCCATGGCCTACTGATGGTGCCCTGAGTGGTGTCACCCAGCAGCCTCCTGGCCTTGTCCCCTCCAGGCACATGGCTTCCCCCTCTCCCTCGAACACCCACCCCAGGGCCTTTGCACTGGCACATCCTCCACCAGTTCTCTGCCTAGCTGGGCCCTTCCCATCCCCTGCAGTCACAGCAGTTGTCACCTCCTCAGAGACGCCTTCCCTAACTAGTCCAGCTGAAGTAGCCCTGTCACTCACTATCACATCACCCTGATTTATTTCTTCGCGCTTCTTATCAGTAGCTGAAATTATTTTATTTGCGTTACATGTTTACAGCATCCGAAATGACTGTGCTTTTTATTACATGTTGACTCTCCGAGGACAGAAGCTTAGTGTGTGTTGATAACGGTCACGTCTCCAGGGACTGTCATGGATTAGGCACTCAGTAATGCTTGTTGACTGACTGATAGAATAAATTTTTTTTTAAGTTCTCCTTTTACTCCGACTCTCCCTCAGCCCCTGTCTTATGGTTCTCCTTGAAGGGACTGTCCTTGGCTATAGGCTCCACGTCACCCCCCCCTCCTCACGCCCGCACCACTGCCGTTAGATCCCGTCCCTCTGTTCCTCTGCAGCTGGTCTCACCAAGATCACCTCACCCCCTCCAGGGCCCCTCAGCCCTGCCCCAGCTCAACCTGCCTGCGTGCCCCGGCGTGCGCAAACCCAACCCACTGCTGACTACACTCTGTGTCCCCCCACCCCACCCCTACTCCTCTTACGTGATCCCCCTACTCCCCCACTTGCCCGAGCAGGAAACTCAGGAGCCTGGGGCAGACACTTTCTGTGTCCTAGCCGCATCCCCGGGCACACCTGATTTCGGCACAGCAACTGTGAATGGTCCCAGGCACATGGCCGGGGTCCCACATCGAAGGCATCCCTCAGCATCCATCAGATTTTTCAGTGGCCACAGGAGGCCACTCAGCAGGAGATAGTGTGTCAACTTGACTGGGCCATGGAGTGCCCAGATATTTGGTCAGACATTATCCTGGGTGTGTCTGTGAGGGTGTTTCTGGATGAAGTTAACACTTGAACTGCTAGACTGAGTAAAGCAGGTGGCCCTCCCCAGTGTGGGCAGCCCTCGTCCAGTCTGCTGAAGGTCTGAATGGAACAAAAAGGCGGACCTTCCTGAGGGTGAGAGAGAATCCCTCCTGCCTGTTTGAGTTGGGAACATCGGGTTTTCCCTGCCTTTCCTTGCGGTACGCAGGCCTCTCACTGTTGTGGCCTCTCCCATTGCGGAGTACAGGCTCCGGACGCGCAGGCTCAGCAGCCATGGCTCACGGGCCCAGCCGCTCCACGGCATGTGGGATCTTCCTGGACCGGGGCATGAACCCGTGTCCCCTGCATCGGCAAGCAGACTCTCAACCACTGCGCCACCAGGGAAGCCCCTTGCCTTTTCTTAAATTGAAACATCAGCTCTTCCTGGGTCTTGAGCCTGCTGGTCTTCAGTGGTCTTCTGCCCCAGTGGCTGTCCTGGGCTCCAGCTGGCTGACTGCAGATCTTGGGGTTTGTCAGCCTCCATAATCACATGAGCCAGTTCATCATAAAATACGTCTCTCTCTCTCCCCCTATTTATTTATTTTTGTTACATGTTTACATGTAACAGGTTACATTTAACAAATATATAGAGACATTATATATATATGTACATATAAGAGAGTTACTGTGATGAATGTTTAATATATTTATATGAAACATAATGAATATTTATATAACTCATTTGTTCTGTTTCTCTGGAAAACCCTAATACAGGCAACTGTCAACCACTGGGAGATGGGCGCTAGTCGATAGGTGCCCCAGCTTCCTGTCCTTCTAAGGGACGATTCAGAGGAGGATTCTACATGGTTTCTCTGCCCACTGCAGTCACCAGCTCACTCACGCACCTTCACGGGAGTCTCCTCCTTCCCTGTGCCTTCCCTCTGCTTCCTGGGCCTGCTCCTGTACCTCTAGCTGAGTCTCAGGCTTGATTTCAGCAGGACTCAGCCTGGGGACCTCCTAGATGCCTCCCATTCCCACAGCAAACACATCCACTCAGTCTCCAGACTGGTAGGCTCTACCCCTAAGGCCCTCTGACACTGTCTGTATTAGTTTCCTGTGACCACCGTAACAAGTCACCACAAACCTTGGGCACGGGGTCAGGGGGTGGGGGGAGGAGGTTAAAAAGAACAGAAATGTATTCTCTCACGGTTCTGGAGTGGAAGTCAGAAATTAGTATCCCTGGGCTGAAGCCAAGGTGTCAGCAGGGGCACACTCCTTCCCAAGGCTCCAGGAAAGAATCTGGTCCGTGCCTCTTCTTGTGGCTGCTGGCATTCCTTAGCTTGCGGCCGCATCCCTCCTGCCCTTGCTTCTATGGTCCCGTTGCCTCCTTTTCTATCTGTGTCAAATCTCTCCCTGCCTCCTTCTTATAAGGAGACATGTAACTGGCATTTGGGGCCCACCTGGATAATCCAGGATAACCTCCCATCTCAAAATCCTTAATTTAATCAGGCCTGAAAAGTCTCTCTCTCTCTCTCTCTCTCTCTGTCTCTCTCTCTCTTCTATATAAGGTAATGTTCACAGGTTCCAGGGATTAGAATCTGATATCTTTGGGGGGGCCATTTTTCACCCTCCACAATTCTCCCCATCATTCTTCCCATGAACTATTATGAACAGCCTCCTGTCCGGCCCCACCAAATGCATTCTCCAGGCTATAATCAGAGACACTTTTCTAAAAGGCAAACCTGCTCAGGTAGCTCCGTGCTCACAGCCCTGGAAGGCTTCCTGTTGCCTGCAGGACAGGGTGCCCATTGCGGAGCCAAGGCCCCATCCACCTCTGCACTGCCCCTTGCAGCTCCGCTCAGACGCCTTGGGGACCAGGACGGCTGTCAGGAGGGAATGCGGATGCCAGGATTTTTAGAAAACCCAAAAATCCAGGTTTGGCTCGGTTTGTGTTTTGAATGTGAAACCTCTCAGTGTTTAAATGTTGGCAGCTAATTTAAAAAGAAAATGTAACACATCGCAGGCCACCCAAAGCAGTGTTCAAGCTGTCCCCTTTCAACCTCTGCCCAGCAGCTGCAGGACGTGCTCCTTTCTGGCCTCAGGCATCTCCTGATCTCCCCGCTTTGCTGGAAGCACTCCCCTGACCACCCCAATACACTCCTTGTCTGACTATCCCCTGCTCTCCTTCTGGTGGACTAACTCCTGTCATAGCTCACAATCCCCCTCCAGGGATGGTGCCCACCCACGGGACTCTGTCTCCCACCAGACTATGAGCACCTCAAAGATAAGAGCGAATCCTCCCCTTTCTTTTCTTTTTTTTAAATACCATTTTAGTTTCTTATTTATTTATTTTTGACTGCGTTGGGTCTTCATTGCTGCGTGCGGGCTTTCTCTAGTTGCTGCGAGCGGGGGCTACTCTTCCGCTGTGGTGCGCAGGCTTCCCATTGCGGTGGCTTCTTCTGTTGCGGAGCATGGGCTCTAGGCACGCGGGCTTCAGTAGTTGTGGCTCTCGGGCTCTAGAGCGCAGGCTCAGTAGTTGTGCCACAGGGGCTTAGTTACTCCGTGGCATGTGGGATCTTCCCAGACCAGGGCTCGAACCCGTGTCCCCTGCATTGGCAGGCAGATTCTTAACCATAGCGACACCAGGGAAGCCCAATCCTCCCCTTTTTGTTAGAGAACCTCACACATAGGGAGTGCTCAACAGATAGCTGTAGAATTATGAATATGTCCTCACCTTTAAGAAAGCATGAAACATTTTATTTTCAGAGCAGAGCCACAGATTCACCAAATTTGGAAATATAAATATGGGTTGAAGTTGTTTCAAAATGAGTCCTTCAGTTTAGAATTCAAGATTGTTTGGTCTATTGCAGCAAAGGGCAGACAGGAAAAAACAGATGCTGCCTGCATTTTATGGGCAGATTCACTAGTCACTGATTTGTACACGGTTTGCTGCAAGCACTTAGCAGCCTTCTGTAGCCGGGACACCTGCATCCATCTGCACAAACCTGCATGCCCCTATATCCCAACTCATCAATACTACTGTGGTAAGTTTAATCAATCTTATGAGTGTGAAAGACACTCACTTATCTGCTTTGTGTACACCAACCTGACCTCACCTGCCACTGTATCATCCCAAACCCTCTACTAGGAAGGAGGTGGCTGTCACCACTTCAGATAAATCATGCTAGGAGTTTATACTCATACTATTACTGCAAAAGAACACCACAAAGTTTAGAATTCTTCCTTCACCCCAAAAAGTCCATTAAAAGAGTTAATTTTACAATAGCCAATATAAAGTAAGAAGGCTGAATTTTGGACGTCGAAGTGTAAAATCAACTAGAGCATTGTAAAGGTGGACATTGGGAGGGCAGGGGCTATATATTTGGCCTAAACAAGCTGGATCAGTCACTCCTAAACAGTTCAGCATCTTTGCACTTTCCAAATTATCTACTATCAACACACATTACCTTTAGAATCAAGCAAAGGATGAAATTTTTAAATGTGTGGAGAAACTACTAATCAATTAGCAGAGGCTTCCCAAGAATCCATGGTGCTGCTGGACTCAGTACCACTGGGGCAACAGGAGGTGGGCAAGACTTTGCCCTCCTGGGACATGTCACAGACTTAGGAAGCTAGCACACCAACATGTGGCGCTCAGCCCGGAGGAGGAGGGGGGACGGCAGGGTGGTTGGTGGGCAAGCAGCAGGGTGAGGCCCATGGTGTGAGGGGGGTCCAAGAGGTCTCATGTCCCAGGAGAAACCTTATGGGGCTTTCAGATGCTATTTTAATACTACTTTCATTTCTGTGTGTGTGTGTGTGTGTGTGTGTGTGTGTTTCTACCTCTTCACTGTCTTGTAACTCATGTTACTGAAGCCAACGACTTGCTAAAGGAACAAAGTCTGGTGTTGTACAACTGGGTGCGGGAGGGGCTGGCAAAAGCTTCCTGTATAAATTTAAATCTGATCCTGTTTCCCTCCAATCCTCTTCCCCCTGGGACCCTACTGCAAACCCTCTAGGCTCATTCCCTGATTTGGAACCTGAATGAATTCTTGCAGCTCCTGAACCCATAATGCACGTTCACATCTCCTTGCTCTGCACTTACTGTCCCTTGTTTAGAAAATCCTGCCTCACCATTTCAGTCTAATAAATCCTATTCATCCTGTAAAACTCAGTGCCAGTGTTACCTCTCCCATGACACCTCCCTCTCCTGGCTGCTGCTTTGATACTTAACAGTGCGTCCTCTACATCTCTGTAAACATGCATCACTTCTGCCATCTCTTGTGAGCTTCTTAAAGGCAAGAGACGGTGTCTTTTTCATCTTTGTATCCCTGGCTATTTGCACTAACCCCAGCAAAGGGCAGGTGCTCAAATCCCACTTGAACTGATCTAGGTGTCTGGGAAGTGCTGTGTGAGGGCCCATGCTGCAATCTGGATCCTTGGTAAAATTCTCAAGGTCAAACTGGTGGAGGCTCTTGCAGAGGTAGCTCCTTTTGCCCATGAGATTCCTGGCAGGTCAGTATCCACCCTCACCATGCCCTCTACTCCCTATGTTTGATGGATCCTGCACCCAGGGCTGGAGCTGTGCAGAGGGCAGATGTGCCGAAGAGGTCAAGTGCACTTCTGCATCCTCCTGTGGAGTCCTACAGACCCGCACGGGCTATTCCTGAGCCCAAACCCAGGCCTGGGGTGGCCACACACTGACCCCTCTGCCCCCTACTCCCCGCCCGAGCTGGAGGCTGTAGCAGAGCCAACAGCAATGCTGTGCACCCAACGTAGAATCCAGGGTAGAATGTTGGCCTTGGGGACCTGATTGGTGCCTCCCTCCCCTGCAGCCCTCTCTCATCTGACTCACTCATCCTCCAGCCTTCCCGCCACTCACACCCCTGCAACAGGCCAGGCATTTCCACACCTTTGCACGCACTGTGCTCCCTGCCTGCAAGTCTTCCTCCACCTGGCCAGCTCTGCTCAGTCCCCAGCAGCCCTCACAGACGTCCCTCCTCTGTGACCTCAGTCCCAACTCCCATCTCCTGTGCAGGCTCCCCAGTGCCCACCACTCAGTGGTAATGATTTGCTTCTTCTCCGATTCTTTCTTCCACCCTCACGTGGTGTCCTGAGGACAGGGGTGACCTCTGTGTCCCTGGGTTTCCCTCAGGACTGGGGCAGTGTTTTGTATGCAGCAAGTGTTCAATGTGTGCTTGTGGGCACAAAATCAGATATTGAGAATGGTGGGGAAAGCATCTAGAAAACAGTTACCCCAATCTATGCCTTCCCCAGGAAGAGCAGGTATAAAATTCTTTCCTTTTTCTAAAGAAATATTTGCAAATCTTTTGCCAGAATCTCTGCAAGTGAGCATGTACAATTACTGCAAATGCTAGGGATGAGGAGAAAGGTGAACCTCTTTAAGATATTAATTAACGGGGACTTCCCTGGTGGTGCAGTGGTTAAGAATCTGCCTGCCAATGCAGGGGACACGGGTTCGAGCCCTGGTCCGGGAAGATCCCACATGCCGCACAGCAACTAAGCCCGTGCGCCACAACTACTGAGCCTGCGCTCTAGAGCCCGCAAGACACAACTACTGAGCCCATGTGACAGAGCTACTGAAGCCCGCGCACCTAGAGCCTGTGCTCTGCAGCAAGAGAAGCCACGACAATGAGAAGCCCGTGCACCACAGCGAAGAGTAGCTCCCGCTCGCGGCAACTAGAGAAAGCCCGCGCGTAGCAACGAAGACCCAACACAGCCCAAAATAAATAAATAAATAAATAAATAAATATATAAATATATAACTCATAATGTGGTTAATGAACAGGCTTCTCAGCAGAGACAACCAGACTTGGTGGGGCTGAGCCCAATCCGTCTCTTTTTTTTTTTTTTTCCCGCGGTACGCGAGCCTCTCACTGTTGTGGCCTCTCCCGTTGCGGAGCACAGGCTCCGGATGCGCAGGCTCAGCGGCCATGGCTCACGGGCCCAGCCGCTCCGCGGCATGTGGGATCTTCCCGGACCGGGGAACGAACCCGTGTCCCCTGCATCGGCAGGCGGACTCTCAACCACTGTGCCACCAGGGAAGCCCCCTCTCTTTTTTTCATGGGAAAGCTACACCTTTACCACCCTCCTTTCAACCAATGAGAGTTCACTGCCTTTTTCTATTCTCCTTTAGCCATAATGCTTCAGTTTAACCAAGCAGTTGGAGAGAAGGCCACTGAAACTAATTTCCGAAGTGTTTTGCAGGTTGGAAAAGGAGGCAACATGGTGCTTAAAGGCACTACTGCTTCTGTGATGGCGTCCAAGCCAAACTATTAAATTTTTTTTTAAAGACACACAATACATCTAAAATCTCAATTCCAAGAAGTGGGGGTCTCTATTGCAAAAGAACGTCTCCATCAAAATGACCTGCTGTGCCCTGTTTCTTCCTGAGCAGACGGGGGCCCGGGGGCGGCAGGGGAGAAAGAGCTGGTCAAACCCCCTCCTCAGAGACCTGGGTTTCAGAGGCTTCCCTCCCTCTGAGCAAGAGAACAACAAACCACCAGTCCAGACTCCGACAGCTCAAAAGAAGCAACTGTGTTTCTCACTCAACACCCTCCTTTACCAGATGAAGGACACCGATTCATGGAGAGGAGACATATATTTCAGGCCATTTTTCATACACCAACAAGAAGTGAATTAGGAAGTCATGTAAGTACAATACACGAGTCATCCCTTCCTACTGATCACATGTAATTTACATCTTACAGAGAAGTGAATTCTTGCATTCTCACTCCACAAGGAAAATCTCAATGATTTATTCATTTCAAATGAAAAATAGAAGGTAGATGAGAAGAATGACTTCACAGACGCATCGTTCTCGGGGCACTGGTGCGAGGCTCTCTCGCACACTGCCCGAAGGGCTCCGTGTGCAAGTCCCTCTAATTAACAAGGTGAATCAGGCAGCAGCTCTCTAATTAGTGAGCATGACAAGCCAGTGGAAACAGGCAGGCAGACTGGTACACATAGCTGGCCAACAAAGGCACAGCACATTTCAAGTGAAGAAATGCAGATTTCTTCTAAATAACTATTAAAAGTAAGACGGTTGGGGGGAAAAGAACACCTAATTTTAATTCGCATGTTTCATGTGTAATGTTTATTCATTCTCAGGGATAACCAGCTCCTTTGGTAACACAGGGTTTGTGTCAGCCCTTTGTACAACCTTTCCAGGCAAAGCGTCACTAATAACATGGGCATTTTTGCTTGAAATAAGAATCAACATCTTAGTTTGGGATATATGATCAATTTGCGTGTGTTTTAGTCTAGTAAGCAATACCTGCCATTTATCTTTATTTCTTGTTCTTCCAAAACTCAGAGATGTCTGATGGGAAACCGTCTCCAGAGATTTGCTCAGTGCTGTTCAGTCCCTCGGGACACATTACAAGGAGCCCCCATAGGACAGAAACTGCTAGCACCCCCACTCTCTAAAGAGGAGCAGAGACCCTGCAGGGCCACACCTGGTTACCAGCTTGGCCTCAAGGTGAGTCTGGACTGCCACTGGACACAGGTTTGGCACCCTGGCCATTTGCCCTGGTTTTACCTGTCTTTGCTCATCTGCCATCTTTAATGCCTTCAGGATAGCACCTACCTTTGCTATCTTGAAGGCAGCAGCCAGGCAAGCTCCCCTCTGCAACAGCCAAGCTCTGTGGGTGCAGCCTGCAGTCACCCACAGCACAGCAGTATGTCAGTGGGGACACCACCATGCAGGTTCACCTCCTAATTGATGGCTCCTAAGGACACGACCACACCTTGCTGCCCGATGGGCTTGACTTCACTGAGGATGGTGAACAACCTCTGAGTCTTTTCTATTCCAACCACTTGCAGTGTTGCCCAAAAGGTGTTCTCTTTCAGCATCAGGGACTAGTTATTAGGTAGCTGCTGAAACAGTCTTGTGAATGGAGAACGTACTGACTCAGATTCAGATACAGCACACATCTACTGAATCTCCGTCCCGGACACTTTGCTGGGCACTTCCTCTGGAGCAGGCACTGATGTTACTACTGTTGATAGTTTATGGTCAGGAGGGGTAAAGAGTGTGCCCTGGGTCCCTCAGCTGGAAAATGCTGCTGGAAGCAGACAATGAATTCTGGGTTTATACCCCAACCTGCACTTTCCTCTCCTCTCCTCTCCTCTCCTAAGACTCACGTGCCCCTGCTCTGATCTGCAAGGCAAAAAGTGTCACTTCATAAAACTCACTGCTCTTCCCACAACAGCAAACTCTAAGACCCATAAGCAGTTCAACAGTTGTTTGCAAAGAATAGTTTCCCTGCCTGTCTGGAGAGAAATAAGAGGGACAGCTTAGAAATGTGGGGATCCTTGTAAGGGGGCCCCTCCCCCCAATTTTACTGTCCCTGGAACCTCGTAAAAGATTATTTCCAGGCAAATGTAAGTGAAAAAGATCTGAAAAGCAGTCACGGAGGAGGGGGGCAGTCAAAAGAAGCTAAAGGAAGCTGGGCCAACTGGGAGATGGCACAAGCCCTGTTTCACTGTGGCTTGGGGTTCCCCTCCTACACGTGCCAGGCAGCTCCCAGATTAAATTTTCTTGGGGTTTTCTCCGCATCCACGCAAACATCCACCCACATGCTCTCTCTTCCCTCTTCAACTCTTCACTCACGATCAACTTCATCTATATAGTCTTCATCTTACGCGCAAACTCAGCATTTAAGAGTCTCCAGCGCACACTGGCCTGCAGGACAGAGGTGGCCGAGGGGACAGGGAGGGCAAGTGTGTCACTCCTGCCTTCTCCCCTTCCTCCCACACGTTCCTCACCAGCTCTGCCTGCAGAAGCCTTTGTAGCCCCTCTCCTGCACCCACTCTTCCATGAACTTGTCCTCATCACCCTCATCACCAACTCCCCCTAGAAGAACAGCCCCCCTCCTCTGAATCCTGTAGGGACCTGATGGGGCTTTCTTGAGACATCACCCTCTGTTTCATACGTACCGTCACCCGGGCAGCAGAACAAAATTGTGCTTTCAGCCAGTCAGACCTGGGCTCCAATTCTGCCTCTGCCAATTTCAGGCCATGATACCTTATTTCCATCATTAAGTTTCTGCTTCCTTAGCTGGAAAAAGTGGAAATAACCCTCCTACCTTGAAGAGTTGTTCAGAGGATTAAATGAGATGAAGCTGAACTGGCTTCGTGTGGTATCTGGCATATAGCAGGTGCTAAGGACTAATCTAAGAAAAATTCTTTTCATTTTGGAAACTACCTGGTGTAATTTTAAAAATGATGTATTTGAATTTCATTTATGTCTGCTACCAACCCCAGGCAGGTCAGTCATGAACTAACTACGTGACCTTGTGCAGGACACCAAACCCCTCTGAGCCTCAGTTTCCTCATCCATAATGTGAGGTTAACCATACCTGACTCACAGGTGTGGTTTAATGAAGCAATAGATGCCAGAGCCCTCAGCACAGGAGTCATTCAGTAAATGTCAGTCAGAAGCAAGAACCTTGTGTGTGCCCGAACCTGACAAAGAATCTGAACAGGAGGACTACTCTCAATAAATGAATATTTGTGGAAGGAATGAGAAGGGAAGAGGTGTAACAGATGCATGTACCTTTGGCAATTTTTATTCTTTATGGCTTTGGGTGAGCCACTTGCCCTTCTGGGGTCTCAGTATTTTCAATCCACAAAATGGGAGAAAATCTGTCAACCTCATTGGATTGCTTCCACAATTAATACTTACAAAATGTAAGTCTAGGGAAAAAAGTACATCAAATTATGAAACAAGGACTATTTCAGAAACTTAGTTAATTATTTCAACTGGAGTGAATATTATAGATAAAAGCATCTATTACATTCATTATAATCCCATGTTTTCACTTGATCAAAATTTGATGGTCACTTTTTTGCTCAGATACCAAGTATTTCTGCCTCTAACTTGTGGAGGCGAGCCATGTGAGGTAATTCAGGACAGCTGTTTTTACATTAAACATGGAAAATTTTGGGCCTCCCTGGTGGCGCAGTGGTTGAGAGTCCGCCTGCCGATGCAGGGGATGCGGGTTCGTGCCCCGGTCTGGGAGGATCCCATATGCCGCGGAGCGGCTGGGCCCGTGGGCCATGGCCGCTGGGCCTGCGCGTCCGGAGCCTGTGCTCCGCAACGGGAGAGGCCACAAGAGTGAGAGGCCCGCATACCGCAAAAAGAAAAAAAAAAAAAAAAAAACATGGAAAATTTTTAATTTCATTAAAAAAATTACAACATGTTTTATGTGCAAATAGTTTTAAACGTCTGAGCTTTCTTACTGGAAAATTACAACATATTTTATGTGCAGAGAGTTTTAAATGTCTGAACTTTCTTACTGGAAAGTTAGTATGTGATTAAAAATTCCAAAGTAAATTTTGGGGGATTTGCAAAGCATTGAAATAAACAGACTATGTTTACTTATGTTTGGAGCAGAATGGTAAATACCCATTTTAAGTAAGTTATAATTTGTCTTTAGGAATATCTTTTGGCACTAATGCCTTCTATATACATAGCTGAAATGCTTGTCTTATCTGAAGCTAACTTTAAAAAAATTAAAAAGCACTAGACAATACTTACTCAGCCCTGCAGAACATCTATCCCCTGGTGGAAATTCTCCATGGCCAGAGATTCTCTACAGCGACACCAAGTTTGCCCAACCATAGTTCATATTCTTAGGGGATTGCTTTTCCAGCAACAGGTAAAGTCAGGGACCAGAGCTAAATGGTGAATCGTAACTAACAGCTTTAATTCAGAGTTCCCTGGTAAAAAATCCAGTACAAGGTGTATTAGTTTCCTAGGGCTACCATTAAAAAGTTCCACAAACTGGGTGGCTTCAACAGAAATTAATTGTCTCCCAGTTCAGAGGCTAGAAATTCAAAATCAAGGTGTCAGCAGGATTGGTTCCCTGTGAGGGCTGTGAGCGTGTTACAGGCCTCTCTCCTAGATTCTTGTGGCCTCAGGCATTCTTTGGCTTGTAGATGGTGTTCTCTCCTATCTTTACATCATCTTCCCTCTGTGCCTCCAAATTTCCCCTCTTTATAAAGACACAAGTCAAACCAGATTAGAGTCTACTCTAATGACCTCATCTTAACTAGATCTTCTGCAAGGACCTATTTCCAAATAGGGTCACATTCACAGACACTGGTATTATATATATATATTTTATTTATATATATATATAATATATATATATTCCTAGGACTTCAGCATCTTGGGGGACACAATTGGGCCCATAACACAGGGAAAACTGTCGAGAGTCACTGGTTTAGAAGTAAAGTCTCCAAGGCTGCAGCTGGGCAGAGGGAGGAAGTGTGCAGCTGGCCTGCTCTTGCCCCGCCTCCTGGAAGGCAGTTGGCAGAACTGCCACAGTGCAGGGTCTACCCATTGGCCCTGCAGGCTTGGAAGCTGGGTGTTGCCAACAAGTGGAGAGTGTATCCATCTCACAGGGGCTGTGTTCCATGAGGCTAGCTCTCAGGACTGCTGTAAAAACTCAGCATGCCCATTTATTGATAGAGAAGGACCGTTCACAGGGAGGGTGATGCTTGGGTCTACATGATCTGCACATTCTCCTCCTCCAGGTGAACATGCAGCTGTGCAAAGAGTGTGGGTTTGTGTGTTTCAGGGCATCACAGCTTGGTCTCCATCTCCACATAGGGGTAGCCCTGCTCATAGGGTAAGGTGCTTCCAGGATTCCCTGGGGAGGGCCTAGAGTGGCCTCTCATAGTCTCTCCCTGCTGACCTTGAGTGGACCAGACATGTTTCTAAGAGACACATTTTTCTGAGATATTCCCAGGAACCCTCCTATTGACAAACTGACTCTGAAGAACTCAGCTTTGATTCTATTCCTGTAGATTTCATCATTAAGCTCTGAAGTCATTCTCTCCTCCCTCATTTCCGGGTTCTTGGGGTACCTCACTATGGTCCCCAACTACATACCCACAGCCTTCCTGAGAACATGTTTGCCTTAATTAATTCTCTCTTTAAAAATAAATGAAACCCAACCTTCTGACTGTGGTATTTTATTCAGTGCCCCTCCTGGACAAGGTCTGCTCTTCCTCTTTCACAAATAGGGGCTGACCAGACAAGCTCATCAAGATCCACCCAGCAGGCTCTGAGCAGAGCTGGCAGTGGGTGTGAATGGCCAGGAGGAGCTGGTCTTTGGTGCGATGTGCAGCGAGCTTGGGGGGACTCAGATGTGGCTAAGAAACAAAAGAAGTGCTATAAGAATTCTCTTTTGGACCAGCACATTGGAGCTCCTGAAAAAGGGTTTGCAAATAAATCATTCCTCCTGTGTCACATAAAAGGTTCAAATAGATCACTGATGTCAATTATACCTCAACAAAGCCGGAAAAAATAGAGAAACTTGAGATATTTTAAAAAATAGATCACAGATTTTTCTAAGTGACAAGACAACTAGATGCACAATAAAAAAACAAGTCTTATTCCAAGATCAGGAATATACATCTCTACTAAAATATAATTATTTGGGGGTAAGCTAGTATTAATGGCAAGGATTATGCTTTAACTTAGAAAACCACTTTAAAATCAGCACTCAAAATGAGTAGTTGAGATCATGAAAATAAATAACCAAATAATTTCTTACTAAATATGAAGTAATCCCTTTAATCTATCTTCCATTTCATCCACATCTTAATAAGAGCAAACTTATGGTTACCAGGGGAGAAGGAAGCGGGGCGGGGATAGTTAGGGAGTTTGCGATTGACATGTACACACTGCTATATTTAAAATAAATAACCAACAAGGACCTACTGTATAAAAAAGATGGAGAGGGGACAAGAGAATGATATAGATGAGATGAGATTGGCCATGTGTTGATAATTCTTGAAGCTAATTGATAGATTCATGGGGATTTATTACACTACTCCTTCCACTTTTGTGTATGTTTGAAATTTTCCATAATAAAAATTTTTTTTAATTAAAAAAAAGTGTAGATTGAGGAAGATAAAAATAAAGAGTGAACATCTCCATCTTTACTGTCTTGCTGAATACAGTTAGTACCTGATTCCTGCTTTTAAGTCAGACTAATTTCCCATTTATATCTCCGGCAGCTCCCTACAGCCTATTTGACTTGTCTGACACATTTGCCAGATATTAGGACTCCATGCAAAAGAGATATTTCTTACTCTTACCATTTGCGGACATGAATAGGTTTCTGGGAGGCTTGACATGTGGATAGAATCTCTGGCAAAAAAAAGGTGAAAAAGTTATTAAAATAGAATTATCACTAGTTTTTAAAATACGAATACCTTAAAGAAGATTCACCAGATACTGGGAGATTTAAAGATTTATTTTAAAATGTGTCTGTGATGTTCCTGTATAACAGCAGAATCTGTACAGCAGATAGAGATTCCCTTCATCCTGCCCCATAGAAATGGCAAGTTCTAAAACCAAGGCAAAAGATGCAGAATTAAGAAGCCACGGCAATTGGAACTAAGAATCTGTATGATCTCACCTATAAAGAGACTGACAAAGCACTGTAAAATAACAAACAGAAAGGCATGGAGGTGAAGAACATGGGGCTTTTGAGTCATGTAGCCCTGTTTGAATCCCAGCTTCCCTCCACCCTCATTACTGCTTCCTAATTACTGTCAACTTCAGTTTTCTCATCTGGTTGGCAGTTCTGCCTGATTTGGATCCCCAACCAAGAAGCCATACCAGCTGTGGAGCTTGTTCTGTGGCCCTGCCCAGGAAAGGAAGCAGATTTGAAGTCCCATCTACTGTACAGTATAGCCCCCAGTCTAGCCCAGATAAGTGGCCTGGCTGGAGCACCCAGGGGGCTGCATGGCCCCATCCTACAGTCCTACTTATAGTGGTACCTGAGCACAGAGCCACACCAGCAGTTCTGTCCACACATAGAGCTGAGCCAGTGGCCTTCTCTGGCCAGAGAACTCAGTGGGCAGGTCTCCTCATTCAAGTTCCCAGACAATAAGCTATGGAGCCTGTTGGAGCCTGTTCTGCCACCCCACCCAGGCAGGAAAGCAGGTTCATGGTATAGTCCTACCATGAGTATAGCCCTCAGTCCCACCTAACCAGAAAGATTAGCTAGAGCACCTGGGAGACTGTATGGCCCACGCTACAACCCAGCTTGCAGTGGCACCCAAGCTGAGAGCCCAGCCAATGGCTCTGCCCATCTATAGACCCAAGCCAGTGGATCTGGCCAGGGATCTTGGTGAGCAGTACTGCCTGATTTGGGTTGTCAGGAATCAAGTTGTAATGGCTGTGGAGCCCACTCTACGGCTCCCATGGTCAGGGAAGCATACTTGCAGTCCTGCCCAACTGCTGAGTATAGCATTCAGTCCCACCTGACTAGGAAGCCTGACTGGCAACTGTGGAGCCCATCCTATAGCTGTGCTTGGGCAGGGAACAAAGCCAGCAGTGTTATCTGTTTCCAGACAGCAGTACCACACACACACACACACCTCAGAGCTTGGGCAGTAGCCTCACCCAAATAGAGACTATGGGTGTGAAGTTGTTATATACTACATATATTATATTATTCCATAATAAAATAAGTTTCTATAAAAAAAGACTATGGGTGGATTTCTCAACAGAAACTTTGCAGGCCAGGAGAGAGCAGGATGATATATTCAAAACATTGAAAGGAAAAACTGTCAACCAAGAATACTATACCTGGAAAAGCTGTCCTTCAGAAATGATGAGAAAAAGACTTTCTTGAACAAACAATAGCTGGGGGAGTTCATCACCACTACACCTGCCTTACAAGAAATGCTAAAGGGCATTCTTCAAGTGGAAATAAAAGGATGCTAATTAACATCGTAGACATGTGAATGTATGTATAAAACTCACTAGCAATGGTAAATTTATAGCCAGAGGCAGATTCTTTAATATTGAAATGGTGGTGTATAATTCACTTACAGTTCTAGTTTAAAAGTTAAAAAAATGTATTTAAAATAACCATAAGTATAATAATTTGTTATTGGATACACAATATAGAAATATGTAAACTGGAACATCAATAACCTAAAATGTATGGGGGGAAGTAAAAGCATAAAATTTATGTGTGCTATTGAAGTTAAGTTGTTATCAGCTTAAAATAGGATCTTGTAAGATATTTTATGTAAGCCTTATTGTAACCACAAGAGAAAAACCTGTAGTAGATACACAAAAGGTCATGATAAAGCAGCCAAGCATAAAGCTACACAAAGTCATCAAGTCACAAAAGAAGGCAGCAACATAAGTGAGGAACAAAGAATCTACAGTCAGAAACAATTAACAAATAGACAACAACTAAGTCCTTTCCTCCCAACAATTATTATAAACATAAATGGAGTAAATTCTCCCATGGAAGACACAGAATGGCTGATGGATAAAAACACAAGACCCAAAGGGGATCAACTCCTCAAGAAGATATAACAATTGTAAATATTTATGCACCCAACATCAGAGCATCTATATAAATCAAATATTAACAGAACTAAAAGGAGAAATAAACAGCAACACAATTATAGTTGGGAACTTTAATACCCCACTCTCAAAAATGTAGATCATCCAGATAGATAATCAGTAAGGAAACAGTGGATTTGAACAGCACTATACACCTAATAGACATAAACAGAACATTCCAAAAAACAACAGCAGAATACACATTCTTCTCAAGCACACAGAGAACATTTTCTAGGATAGATCATATGTTAGGTCACAAAACAAGTCTTAGCAAATTTAAGAAAACTGAAATTATACCAACTATCTTTTCCAACCACAATGGTATGAAACTAGAAATAATAACTGGAGGAAAGCTGGAAAACTTACAAATACACGGGACTTAAACTACAGACTCCTGAACAACCAATGGATCAAAGAAGAAATCTAAAGGGAAATTTAAAAAATGTCTTGAGACAAATGAAAGTGGAAAATTATGGGATACAGCAAAAGCAGTTCTAAGAGGGAAGTTTACAGTGATAAATGCACACATTAAGGGAAAAAATCAAATAAACAACCTAACTTTACACCTCAAGGATGTAGAAAAAGAGCAAACTAAGCCCAAAATTAGCAGAAGAAAGGAAATAATAAAGATTAGAGCAGAAATAAATGAAACAGAGGACAGGAAAACAATAGAAAAGATTGGCAAAACCTAGAGATGTTCTTTGAAAAGATAACCAAAATTAATAAACTTTTAGCTAGACTAACCAAGAAACGAAGGGAGAGGAGCCAAATAAATACAACTACAAATGAAAGAGAAGACATTACAACTGATACCACAGAAATACAATGGATCATAAGAGACTACTGTGAACAACAATACCCCAACAAATTGGACAACCAAGAAAAAAATGGATAAATTCCTAGAAATATACAACCTACCAAGACTAAATCATGAAGACATAGAAAATCTGAACAGATCAATAACAAGTAAGGATTAAATCAGTAATCAAAACTCCCAACAAAGAAAAGCCCAGGACTATATGGTTTCACTGGTGAATTTTACCAAACATTCAAAGAAGAATTAACACCAATCCTTCTCAAACTCTTCCCCAAAAAATCAAAGAAGAGGGAATACTCCCAAACTCATTTTAAGAGATCAGAATTAACCTGATACCAAAGCCACACAAGGCCACTACAACAAGTGAAAACTATAGGCCAATATCCCTGATGAATATAGATGCAAAAAATTCTCAGCAAAATACTAGCCAACTGGAATTTAACACTACATTAAAAGGATCCATGATCAAGTAAGATTTATTCCTTCTCTGCAATGACTGTTCAACATATGCAAATCAATAAATATGATACACCACATTAATAGAATGAAAGACAAAAATCATTATCTCAATAGATACAGAAAAAGCATCTGACAAAATACAAAATCCTTTCATATAAAAACTCTCAACAAACTGAGTACAGGGCTTCCCTGGTGGCGCAGTGGTTGAGAGTCCGCCTGCCGATGCAGGGGACACGGGTTCGTGCCCCAGTCCGGGAAGATCCCACATGCCGCGGAGCGGCTAGGCTGTGAGCCATGGCCGCTGAGCCTGCGCATCCGGAGCCTGTGCTCTGCAATGGGAGAGGCCACAACAGTGAGAGGCCCGCGTACCACAAAAAAACAAAAAAACAAAAAAACAAAAAAACTGAGTACAGAAGGAATGAATATATGACAACATAATAAAGGTCATATGTGACAAGCCCATAGCTAACATCAAATTCAATGGTAAAACATTGACAGCTTTTCCTCTAAGAATCAGGAACAAGACAAGAATGTCCACTTTCACCAGTCATACTCAGCATAGTACTGGAAGTCCTGGCCAGAGCAATCAGGCAAGGAAAAGAAGTAAAAAGCATCTGAATCATAAGGGAAGGAGTAAAACTGTCTGTTTGCAGATGACATGGTTTTATATACAGAAAACACTAAACACCACCAAAAAAATGTTAAAACTAATCAATGAATTCAATAAAGTTGCAGAACAAAAAATCAACATACAAAAATCAGTATCATCTCTAAACACTAATAATGAATTATCTGAAAAAGAAATAATGAAAACAACCCCATTTACAATAGCATAAAAACAATAAAATACTTAGGTATAAAGTTAACCAAGTAGGTAAAAAAGATCTCTAACCTAAAAACTATAACACAGTGATGAAAGAAATTGGAGAAGACATGAATAAATGGCAAGGTCCTTTGTTCATGGATTGAAAGAATTAATATTGCTAAAATGTCCATATGACCCAAAGCCATCTATAGATTCAATGCAGTCCCTATAAAGATTCCAATGACATTTTATAAAGAAATACAAAACACAACCCTAAAATTTGTTTGAAACCACAAAAGACCCTGAATAGCCAAAGCAATGATGAGAAGTAAGAATAATGCTAGAGGCATCACATTTTGTGATTTCAAACTATATTGCAAAGCTATAGTAATCAAACAGTATGATATTGACATAAAAACATATCCATAGACCAATGAAACAGAGTTGAAAGCCCATAAATAAGCCCATGCATGTATGGTCAGCTAATATTGGACAAGGGTTCCAAGAATACTCAATGAGGAAAAGGTAGTCTCTTTGATAAATGGTGTTAGAAGAACTAGATATTCACATACAAAAGAATGAAACCAGACCCCTATCTTATACTATTCACAAAAATTAGGCTGAAATGGATTAGGCTTAAATGTAAGACCTGCAACTGCAAAATAAGAAGAAAGCATAGGGAAAAACTTCTTGGCATTGGTCCTGACAACATCTTTTTTTGTTATGATACCAAAAGCACAAGCAACAAAAGCAAAAATAAACAAGTGGGACTGTACCAAAATAAAAAGGTCCTGCACAGCAAAAGAAATAATCAACAAAATGAAAAAGCAACCTATGGAATGGAAGAAAATATTTGCAAACCATATATCTGATAAGGAGTTAATATCCAAATATATAAGGAACTCATTCAACTCAATAGCCAAAAACCAAATAATCCAATTTAAAGATGGGCAGAGGACTTCCCTGGTGGTCCAGTGGGTAAGACTCCACGCTCCCAATACAGGGGGCCTGGGTTCAGTCTCTGGTCAGGGAACTAGATCCTGCATGCCACAACTAAAGAGTTCCCATGCCACAACTCAGAAGTCTGCATGCTGCAACTAAGAGTCTGCACGCCACAACTAAAAGATCCTGCATGCCACAACAAAGATCCTGTGAGCCACAACCAAGATACATAAATAAATGAATAAATTTTTTACAAAATGTAAACCTTTAAAAAAATGGGCAGAGGATCTGACTAGGGATTTTTCCAAAGACATATAGATGGCCAACAGATATATGAAAATGTGCTCAACATCCCTGATCACCAGGGAAATGCAAACCAAAACCATAATGAGCTATCACCTCACACTTGTTAGAATGGCTGTTATCAAAAAGACAAGAGATGACAAGTGTCGGCAAGGATGTGGAGAAAAGAGAACCCTTTTGTACTGCTGGTGGGAATGTAAATTGGTGCAACCAGGATGGAAAACAGTATGGAGGTTCCTCAAAAAATTAAAAGCAGAACTACTATATTTTCCAGCAATTTCACTTCTGGGTATATATCCAAAGGAAATGAAATCATTATCTCAAAGAGATATCTACACTCCTGTGTTCACTGCAGCATTATTTACATTGGCCAAGACATAGAAACCACCTAAGTGTTCACTGATGGATGAATGGATTAAAAAAATGTGGTCTAGGGCTTCCCTGGTGGCGCAGTGGTTGAGGGTCCGCCTGCCGATGCAGGGGACGCGGGTTCGTGCCCCGGTCCGGGAGGATCCCACGTGCCGCGGAGCGGCTGGGCCCGTGAGCCATGGCCGCTGAGCCTGCGTGTCCGGGGCCTGTGCTCCGCGGCGGGAGAGGCCACGGCAGTGAGAGGCCCGCGTACCGCAAAAAAAAAAAAAAATGTGGTCTATATAATGAAATATTATTCGGCCATAAAAAGGAAAGAAATTCTGGGACTTCCCAGGTGATCCAGCAGTTAAGACTCTGCGCTCCCAATGCCGGGGGCCCGAGTACGATCCCTGGTCAGGGAACTAGATCCCACATGCCACAGCTAAACATACTACATGCCACAGCAAAAGATCCCGCATACCACAACTAAAGATACCAAGTGCCATAACTAAAGATCCCACAAGCCACAACGAAGATCCCACATGCAACAACGAAGATTCCACGTGCCACAGCTAAGACCTGGCACAGCCAAATAAATAAATATTTTTTAAAAAAGGAAGGAAATTCTGTCATTTGTGACAACATGTATGGGTCTTCATGGTATAACGCTAAGTAAAATAAGTCAGATGAGACAGAAAAATACTGTATGATCTCACTTATATGTGGAACCTTAAAAAAAAAAATCAAACCCATAGAAACAGAGAACAGATTGGTGGTTGCCAGAGGCAGGGGGTACTAGTCAAAAGGTACAAATTCCTAGTTATAAGATAAATAAGTTCTGGGGATGTAATGCACAGCATGGTGACTACAGTTAGCAATACTGTATTGTATGTTTGAAAGTTGCTAAGAGAGTAGATCTTAAAAATTCTCATCACAAAAAATTATAACTATGTGAAATTATGGATGTTAACTTATTATGGCAATCATATTGCAATATATACATATATCAAATCATTATGTTGTACACCTTAAACTTATGTGTCAATTATATCTCAATAAAACTGTAAAACTGTTCAGAATTCTTTAGGTATCATCAACTGTACTGTAAAGAATATGTTCCATTAGTCTGTAATGGTCAAAGTCAATTACAGTGGCTGAAATCTAGGGACACTGGCATGACCCTATGGCTGTGGGACCCAAGACTCAGGTCAGTAGGGCCTTGTCTCTATGTGAACATTTTAAACCCTCACTGTCTTTACAGCTTCTCTGACTTTTCACATATTCCTTCTTTCTGTTATATAAACACTATACGCCTATTCTTCATCTCCACTTGCATGTTTAATAGTCAAGTCAAATTTAACACGCCTGAAGCCAAGCTCTTGAAATTCTCCCCCTAACCTGCCCTAGCCACAACTTACCCATCCCAATTAAAGGCAGCTCAATTCTTGCTGGTGCTCAAGTGAAAAAGCTTAGAGTCACTCAGCTCTTCTTTGTCTCAAACTCTATACCCAGTCCATGAATACATTTTGTCAGTTCAGCCTCCAAAATACATCCAGAATCCAATCATTTCTCTCTCTACTTCTACCACTGCCACCCTGGTGCAGGTCCCCATCTTCTCTCTGGGGATTACTGCAATGCCCCTAATCAGCCTCCTTGCTTCCACCCAGACCCCTTACGGTAATTCTCAACATAGCCTGATCAATTAAGTCAGAGCGTAAGCCTTCCATTGGTCAAAACTCTCCAGTGGTATCCCATCTCACCCAGAGTAAAATGTGTATATGTTGCAGTCTTAGATTTATTTGTTTGCTATATTGTTGTTTTTAGTTCCCTGCTGTGTTTTTGTGAGAGATGACAGTGGCCTGCAGTAAATGGTAGGGATGGAGATGTAGACGGGTAGATAGACAAGAGAGATGAAACAGGGAAAGGGAAAAAAAGTATTTAGTCAAACCTAACAAAAAATTTTCATTACAGTAACTTCTATCACTTCTTAGCTTAAAGTCCTCCCTTCTCCAGAGATTTGATGAATATTCGGTTGAGATTTTCACGTGCTTCTTTCTTACAGCATGAACATTTTTTTTTTGTCTGCTGTTACCACCTCTAAGATGCAAAGATCCCGTGAAACTTTGCTTCCATTGAGCCAAAAAGGCTTTAGAGAAGAGAGGTGGGGCAGGAGGAGGGAAGTGTCATTTCCCCTTTTGATGCCAGCCCACCTTTGTGTGCTAGAATAAATCTGTATTACACTGACTACCAACTTATTTATTCTTTAGATTTATACAGAATCAGGAAAATACAATTAATGAGTATTTATTAATCAATAATTATCTTCTTTTAGTCAGAGCCAAGATAACAATCTGTATCAATGACTTACAAAGAATATTCAACAAAGATACTAAAACCTATCAGTTCATTTTGAACACCTCCAATATCTGATCAGTAGAAAGATTTATCATATTTTCACCACTTTCATAAGTCCCACATTGAAACCTTAATTTATTTTAGTAGACCCTCCTAAATACATAAAGAATTCCTTCCTACTCTCAAATTACAAACTCACTCATTATAAGAGAGATTTAGGAGAAAATTGACCACACTATTGACATTAAGAATGGAAATAGGGCCTCCCTGGTGGCGCAGTGGTTGAGAGTCCGCCTGCCGATGCAGGGGATACGGGTTCGTGCCCCGGTCTGGGAGGATCCCATATGCCGCGGAGCGGCTGGGCCCGTGAGCCATGGCCGCTGGGCCTGCGCGTCCGGAGCCTGTGCTCCGCAACGGGAGAGGCCACAACAGTGAGAGGCCCGCATACCGCAAAAAGAAAAAAAAAAAAAAAAAAAAAAAAAAAAAGAATGGAAATAATGGCAATTATTTACTTAAAAAATGTAACTGGGGGGGGGAAACATTTTTAAGAACATACTAAGCAGCATCTCATTATTCAATTAAGATGATATTCTTAAAATAAACAAATGGGACCTAATGAAACTTAAAAGCTTTTGCACAGCACAGGAAAACATAAACAAGACGAAAAGACAACCCTCAGAATGGGAGAAAATATTTGCAAATGAAGCAAACTGACAAAGGATTAATCTCCAAAATTTACAAGCAGCTCATGCAGCTCAATATCAACCCAATCCAAAACTGGGCAGAAGGCCTAAATAGACATTTCTCCAAAGAAGATATACAGATTGCCAACAAACACATGAAAGGATGCTCAACATCACTAATCATTAGAGAAATGCAAATCAAAACTACAATGAGGTATCATCTCACACCGGTCAGAATGGCCATCATCAAAAAATCTACAAACAATAAATGCTGGAGAGGGTGTGGAAAAAAGGGAACCCTCTTGCACTGTTGTTGGGAATGTAAATTGACACAGCCACTATGGAGAACAGTATGGAGGTTCCTTAAAAAACTACAAGTAGAACTACCATATGACCCAGCAATCCCACTACTGGGCATATACCCTGAGAAAACCATAATTCAAAAAGAGTCATGCACTGCAATGTTCACTGCAGCTCTATTTACAATAGCCAGGACATGGAAGCAACCTAAGTGTCCATCAACAGATGAATGGATAAAGAAGATGTGGCACATATATACAATGGAATATTACTCAGCCACAAAAAGAAAGGAAATTGAGTTAGTTGTAGTGAGGTGGATGGACCTAGAGTCTGTCCTACAGAGTGAAGTAAGTCAGAAAGAGAGAAACAAATACCGTATGCTAACACACACATATGGAATCTAAAAATTAAAAAAAAATGGTTCTGACGAACCTAGGGGCAGGACAGGAATAAAGATGCAGATGTAGAGAATGGACTTGAAGACATGTGGAGGGGGAAGGGTAAGCTGGGAGGAAGTGAGAGAGTGGCATGGACATATATACACTACCAAACGTAAGGTAGATAGATAGTGGGAAGCAGCCACATAGCACAGGGAGATCAGCTCCGTGCTTTGTGACCATCTAGAGGGGTGGGATAGGGAGGGTGGGATGGAGACGCAAGAGGGAGGAGATATGGGGATATATGTATATGTATAGCTGATTCACTCTGTTATAGAGCAGAAAATAGCACACCATTGTAAAGCAATTATACTCCAATAAAGATGTTAAAAAAAAAAGGATGATATCCTTATAAATCAGAAAGCTCTTTAACAGGCTGAAAGGTAAGGTATTTTCCAAGCAAATGAGAAATTAAAAATAGATATTCAAACAAGGCTTCTTTAATCATCTCGACACCAATTAGTGATACACTGCTTAATTTACATATAAGCTTTGAGTTTGGGGAAGTATAACTGTATCTTGCTTAGCATTAGGTTTTTTATTTCTTTGGGAAAATGGGAGTTTTTACATATCTTTGGGCAATTGGCTGCACAGATGGAAAACAGTGCCCCAGATGCGAGCTTGCTATGTGCCCTACCAGAAAGGAAGGGAGCAACCAAAGTCAGCCTCAACCCCACAGAAGGCCCAAACTGGGGTCCCCAGTCATGCTTGGTTTTATCCAGACATGGCTTATCCAAACAAGCTCAGAGGCCAAGGCTGGATCCAAAAGTCTTCTCAATGTAAACAAAATCTTTTATCAATTTTTACCTTTCAGAGGGCACCACCAACTTAGTGACAGAAGCTAGACAGATCTGTACAGAGTAGAGTTTCTTTTCCTTTATTTTAGGTTTTCCTCTCTTAAGTACTCATATTCTACATTCCAGGGTTCAGTGACCAAGACATTTGCACAACATCAGGAACCCTGATCAGATGCTCTTCCCACCTTGCCTTCCCTATTCTGGACCTGCCACACCTACTCTCCTTCCTATCTGCCAAATGTAAGTCACATCTCAGCTAGTACTCTCAGTGGTCCTTGATGACCACCTGATGACAGCTAGACCTGCACCCTTCTGCAGGTCAGCATCACTCGGTGCCCACTCAGGAGAGTTCACATGACCCCATCTTACCTACCCCTTCTTGGTCTACTCCACATCTCAGTCAAAGCAACCTGAAATCTCATACCTGGGAAGGGACTGGTGCACCTTCCAAGCCCAGAGTTTCCTGTGCTCTGTGACCTCCAGATTATGGATAAAGATGTTAAAAAATGTAACTCTCCTGACACTAGTAAGGCTCCCAGTGGCTCATCCCTATCCTCATGTTTCTTTCAGCCAGGTTTCTACACATGCCAAGACATCATCCCCCACTCTCACTGAAAGGGATTTTTAAAAAACATTCTCCATGTGAAATGTTGTCAGTGTCACCAGCTTGAGCCCTGCAGCTGCTTATGATACGTAGGGACATCCAGAGTCTGATTCCTTCCTTCCCCCCTTCCCTCAATCCCCTTTCCCTTTCTTCCTTCAATGATTTTTTATGTGCTGGGAATGGTTACAGCTCTTATTTAATTAATTTTTAATGTAAAAAAATCTTAACATGATGCCATACTATTTGTTTCAAGTTCTTTGTCTTTTGTTTTAGTTGTGTAAGAAATAAAGTATTACCACTAGAGGTGAAGCCCCCATTTTCTTCCTGCATCCCAACCTCCACTTCTCCTCCAGAGGTGATTGGAAGTTGGTGTGTATTCTTTCTGTTCATGTTGTTACATCTTTATAACTTCTGTATATATATTTTTAAAGAGTTTATAGTATTATTTCCTTTACTTTTTTTTTCCAATTTGGCTGCACCAGGTCTTAGTTGCGGCACACAGGATCTGTTGCCGTGTGCAAGATCTTTGTTGCCGTGCGCAAGATCTTAGTTGCGGCATGAGGGATCTTTTAGTTGCATCATGCAGGCTCTTAGTTACGGCATGCGGGATCTAGTTCCCTGACCAGGGATCGAACCCAGGCCCCCTGCATTGGGAGTGCGGGGTCTTAACCAATGGACCACCAGGGCAGTCCCTCCCTTACTTTTAAACTTTGCATTATGTCATATTGTACATTACCATTCAACATGTTTTTCCTTTCATCAGTACATTCTCAAGATTTATCCATGTTGATGTACATAGACCTAGTCAATAATTTTAACTGCTTTATATTAATCTATTATACAAAACAGCTCAGGTTTTAAACTCATTTTCCTATTGATAGACACACAGGTTGTTTCCCTTTTTTATCATCACTACTTGTGCTGCAATACAGACCGTGATATGTCTCCTTACCCATACATTCAATACCTCAAGGGCTTATAACTAGGTTTGGGATGGCTGGTTCAAAAACAGTGCATGTATTCAATTTTCAGTAGATATTACCTTCCAAAACACAATTGGCTGTTCTCATTTGTACTCTGACCTACAGAGTGACTTCTTGTCTCCCCAATATGCTTCAAAGAATTGTAAGATTTTTTTAAAATTTTGACAATATGATGCTCATGAAATAGTTCATTGTTTTAATTTTGAGTTCCCTAATTATTGGTGAGTTGAGCATCTTTTCATATGCGTATTGGTCACTAAAGCATCTTCTTCAGACAACTGTCTATATCTTTTGCCATTTTTTTCTATGGCGTTTCTTTATTTCATTTTTCTAATTTATTCTGGATACAAATCTGGTCATTTATGGAGGCTTAAAAATCCTTTCTGAAATGGGCTTGCATTTAACCTTAGTTTTGGTGACTTTTGTTCTTATGAACTTTACATTTTATTTCGGTCTAATTTATCAATTATTTCTTTTATTTATTTTTTTATGTGAAAACTTCTAACTTTTATTTTATTTATTTATTTTTTTAATTTCATCATTCCTTTTTATTTATTTATTTATTTATTTATTTATTTATTTATTTATTTATTTTTAACAGCTTTATTGGAGTATAATTGCTTTACAATGGTGTGTTATTTTCTGCTTTACAACAAAGTGAATCAGTTATACATATACATATGTCCCCATATCTCTTCCCTCTTGCGTCTCCCCGTTAATGTACTTTTTTTTTTTACATTTTTTAAAATTAGTTTCTGCTTTATAACAAAGTGACTCAGTCATACATATACATCTGTTCCCACATGCCTTCCCTCATGCACCTCCCTCCCTCCCACCTTCCCCATCCCACCCCTCCAGGCAGTCACAAAGCACCGAGCTGATCTCCCTGTGCTCTGCGGCTGCTTCCCACTATCTATCTACCTTACGTTTGGTAGTGTATATATGTCCATGCCTCTCTTTCGCTTTGTCACAGCTTACCCTTCCCCCTCCCCATATCCTCAAGTCCATTCTCAAGTAGGTCTGTGTCTTTATTCCCGTTTTACCCCTAGGTTCTTCATGACTTTTTTTAAAATTCCATATATATGTGTTAGCATACGGTATTTGTCTTTCTCTTTCTGACTTACTTCACTCTGTATGACAGACTCTAGGTCTATCCACCTCATTATAAATAGCTCAGTTTCGTTTCTTTTTATGGCTGAGTAATATTCCATTGTATATATGTGCCACATCTTCTTTATCCATTCATCCGATGATGGACACTTAGGTTGTTTCCAGCTCCGGGCTATTGTGAATAGAGCTGCAATGAACATTTTGGTACATGTCTCTTTTTGAATTATGGTTTTCTCAGGGTATATGCCTAGTAGTGGGATTGCTGGGTCATATGGTAGTTCTACTTGTAGTTTTTTAAGGAACCTCCATACTGTTCTCCATAGTGGCTGTACCAATTCACATTCCCACCAGCAGTGCAAGAGTGTTCCCTTTTCTCCACACCCTCTCCAGCATTTATTGTTTCTAGATTTCTTGATGATGGCCATTCTGACTGGTGTGAGATGATATCTCATTGTAGTTTTGATTTGCATTTCTCTAATGATTAATGATGTTGAGCATTCTTTCATGTGTTTGTTGGCAGTATGTACATCTTCTTTGGAGAAATGCCTATTTAAGTCTTCTGCCCATTTTTGGATTGGGTTGTTTGTTTTTTTGCTATTGAGCTGCATGAGCTGCTTATAAATTTTGGAGATTAATCCTTTGTCAGTTGCTTCATTTGCAAATATTTTCTCCCATTCTGAGGGTTGCCTTTTGGTCTTGTTTATGGTTTCCTTTGCTGTGTAAAAGCTTTGAAGTTTCATTAGGTCACATTTGTTTATCTTTGTTTTTATTTCCATTTCTCTAGGAGGTGGGTCCAAAAGGATCTTGCTGTGATTTATGTCATAGAGTGTTCTGCCTATGTTTTCCTCTAAGAGTTTGATAGTTTCTGGCCTTACATTTAGGTCTTTAATCCATTTTGAGCTTATTTTTGTGTATGGTGTTAGGGAATGATCTAATATCATACTTTTACATGTCCCTGTCCAGTTTTCCCAGCACCACTTATTGAAGAGGCTGTCCTTTCTCCACTGTACATTCCTGCCTCCTTTATCAAAGATAAGTTGACCATATGTGCGTGGGTTTACCTCTGGGCTTTCTATCCTGTTCCATTGATCTACCTTTCTGTTTTTGTGCCAGTACCACACTCTCTTGATTACTGTAGCTTTGTAGTATAGTCTGAAGTCAGGGAGCCTGATTCCTCCAGCTCCGTTTTTCGTTCTCAAGATTGCTTTGGCTATTTGGGGTCTTTTGTGTTTCCATACAGATTTTGAAATTTTTTGTTCTAGTTCTGTGAAAAATGCCAATGGTAGCTTGATAGGGATTGCATTGAATCTGTAGATTGCTTTGGGTAGTAGAGTCATTTTGACAATATTGATTCTTCCAATCCAGGAGCATGGTATATCTCTCCATCTATTTGTATCATCTTTAATTTCTTTCATCAGTGTCTTATAATTTTCTGCATACAGGTCTTTTGTCTCCTTAGGTAGGTTTATTCCTAGATATTTTATTCTTTTTGTTGCAATGGTAAATGGGAGTGTTTTCTTGATTTCATTTTCAGATTTTTCATCATTAGTGTACAGGAATGCCAGAGATTTCTGTGCATTAATTTTGTATCCTGCTACTTTACCAAATTCATTGATTAGCTCTAGTGGTTTTCTGGTAGCATCTTTAGGATTCTCTATGTATAGTATCATGTCATCTGCAAACAGTGACAGCTTTACTTCTTCTTTTCCAATTTGGATTCCTTTTATTTCCTTTTCTTCTGATTGCTGTGGCTAAAACTTCCAAAACTAGGTTGAATAAGAGTGGTGAGAGTGGGCAGCCTTGTCTTGTTCCTGATCTTAGTGGAAATGGTTTCAGTTTTTCACCATTGAGGACAATGTTGGCTGTGGGTTTGTCATATATGGCCTTTATGATGTTGAGGAAAGTTCCCTCTATGCCTACTTTCTGCAGGGTTTTTATCATAAATGGGTGTTGAATTTTGTCGAAAGCTTTCTCTGCATCTATTGAGATGATCATATGGTTTTTCTCCTTCAATTTGTTAATATGGTGTATCACATTGATTGATTTGCGTATATTGAAGAATCCTTGCATTCCTGGAATAAACCCCACTTGATCATGGTGTATGATCCTTTTAATGTGCCATTGGTTTCTGTGTGCTAGTATTTTGTTGAGGATTTTTGCATCTATGTTCATCAGTGATACTGGCCTGTAGTTTTCTTTCTTTGTGACATCCTTGCCTGGTTTTGGTATCAAGGTGATGGTGGCCTCGTAGAATGAGTTTGGGAGTGTTCCTTCCTCTGAAATTGTTTGGAAGAGTTTGAGAAGGATGGGTGTTAGCTCTTCTCTAAATGTTTGATAGAATTCGCCTGTGAAGCCATCTGGTCCTGGGCTTTTGTTTGTTGGAAGATTTTTAATCACAGTTTCAATTTCAGTGCTTGTGATTGGTCTATTCATATTTTCTATTTCTTCCTGATTCAGTCTTGGCAGGTTGTGCATTTCTAAGAATTTGTCCATTTCTTCCAGGTTGTCCATTTTATTGGCATAGAGTTGCTTGTAGTAATCTCTCATGATCTTTTGCATTTCTTCAGTGTCAGTTGTTACTTCTCCTTTTTCATTTCTAATTCTATTGATTTGAGTCTTCTCCTTTTCTTGATGAGTCTGGCTAATGGTTTGTCAATTTTGTTTATCTTCTCAAAGAACCAGCTTTTACTTTTATTGATCTTTGCTATTGTTTCCTTCATTTCTTTTTCATTTATTTCTGATCTGATCTTTACGATTTCTTTCCTTCTGCTAACTTTGGGGGTTTTTTGTTCTTCTTTCTCTAATTGCTTTAGGTGCAGGGTCAGGTTGTTTACTTGAGATGTTTCCTGTTTCTTAAGGTGGGATTGTATTGCTATAAACTTCCCCCTTAGAACTGCTTTTGCTGCATCCCATAGGTTTTGGTTCGTCGTGTCTCCATTGTCATTTGTTTCTAGGTATTCTTTTATTTCCTCTTTGATTTCTCCAGTGATCACTTCGTTACTGAGTAGTGTATTGTTTAGCCTCCATGTGTTTGTATTTTTTACAGATCTTTTCCTGTAATTGATGTCTAGTCTCATAACATTGTGGTCGGAAAAGATACTTGATACAATTTCAATTTTCTTAAATTTACCAAGGCTTGATTTGTGACCCAAGATATGATCTATCCTGGAGAATGTTCCATGAGCACTTGAGAAAAATGTGTATTCTGTTGTTTTTGGATGGAATGTCCTATAAATATCAATTAAGTCCATCTTGTTTAATGTATCATTTAAAGCTTGTGTTTCCTTATTGATTTTCATTTTGGATGATCTGTCCATTGGTGAAAGTGGGGTGTTACAGTCCCCTACTATGAGAGTGTTACTGTCGATTTCCCCTTTTATGGCTGTTAGTATTTGCCTTATGTATTGAGGTGCTCCTATGTTGGGTGCATAAATATTTACAATTGTTATATCTTCTTCTTGGATCGATCCCTTTATCATTATGTAGTGTCCTTCTTTGTCTCTTCTAATAGTCTTTATTTTAAAGTCTATTTTGTCTGATATAAGAATTGCTACTCCAGCTTTCTTTTGATTTCCATTTGCATGGAATATCTTTTTCCATCCCCTTACTTTCAGTCTGTATGTGTCTCTAGGTCTGAAGTGGGTCTCTTGTAGACAGCATATATATGGGTCTTGTTTTTGTATCCATTCAGCCAGTCTATGTCTTTTGGTGGGAGCATTTAATCCATTTACATTTAAGGTAATTATTGATATGTATGTTCCTATTCCCATTTCCTTAATTGCTTTGGGTTCGTTATTGTAGGTATATTCCTTCTGTTGTGTTTCTTGCCTAGAGAAGTTCCTTTAGCATTTGTTGTAAAGCTGGTTTGGTGGTGCTGAACTCTCTCAGCTTTTGCTTGTCTGTAAAGGTTTTAATTTCTCCATCAAATCTGAATGAGATCCTTGCTGGGTAGAGTAATCTTGGTTGCAGGTTTTTCTCCTTCATCACTTTAAGTATGTCCTGCCACTCCCTTCTGGCTTGTAGAGTTTCTGCTGAGAGATCAGCTGTTAACCTGATGGGGATTCCCTTGTGTGTTATTTGTTTTTTTTCCCTTGCTGCTTTTAATATGATTTCTTTGTGTTTAATTTTTGACAGTTTGATTACTATGTGTCTTGGTGTATTTCTCCTTGGATTTATTCTGTATGGGACTCTCTGTGCCTCCTGGACTTGATCGACTATTTCCTTTCCCCTTAGGGAAGTTTTCAACTATAATCTCTTCAAATATTTTCTCAGTCCCTTTCTTTTTCTCTTCTTCTTCTGGAACCCCTATAATTCGAATGTTGGTGCGTTTAATGTTGTCCCAGAGGTCTCTGAGACTGTCCTCTGTTCTTTTCATTCTTTTTTCTTTATTTTGCTCTGCATCAGTTATTTCCACTATTTTATCTTCCACCTCACTTATCCATTCTTCTGCCTCAGTTATTCTGCTATTGATCCCATCTAGAGTATTTTTCATTTCATTTATTGTGTTTTTAATCGATGCTTGATTCATCTTTAGTTCTTCTAGGTCCTTGTTAACTGTTTCTTGCATTTTGGCTATTCTATTTCCAAGATTTTGGATCTTGGAAATAGAATCTTGGATCATCTTTACTATCATTATTCTGAATTCTTTTTCAGGTAGACTGCCTATTACCTCTTCATTTGTTAGGTCTGGTAGATTTTTATCTTGCTCCTTCACCTGGTGTGTGTTTTTCTGTCTTCTCATTTTGCTTATGTTACTGTGTTTGGGGTCTCCTTTTTGCAGGCTGCAGACTCGTAGTTCCCGTTGTTTTTGGTGTCTGTCCCCAGTGGCTAAGGTTGTTTCAGTAGGTTGTGTAGGCTTCCTGGTTGGGGGGACTAGTGCCTGTGTTCTGGTGGTTGAGGCTCGATCTTGTCTTTCTGGTGGACAGGTCCACGTCTGGTTGTGTGTTTTGGGGTGCCTGTGGCCTTATTATGTTTTTAGGCAGCCTCTCTGCTAATGGGTGGGGTTGTGTTCCTGCCTTGCTAGTTGCTTGGCATAGGGTGACCAGCACTGTAGCTTGCTGGTCGTTGAGTGAAGCTGGGTGCTGGTGTTGAGATGGAGATCTCTGGGAGATTTTCGCTGCTTGATATTATGTGGAGCTGGGAGGTCTCTTGTGGACCCGTGTCCTGAAGTTGGCTCTCCCACTTCAGAGGCACAGCACTGACTCCTGGCTGCAGCACCAAGAGCCTTTCATCTACCCGGCTCAGAATAAAAGGGAGAAAAAGTAGAAAGAAAGAATTAGTAGAAGAAAGAGAGAGAGAGAGAAAGAAAGGAAGAAGGAAAGAAAGGAAGGAAGGAAGAAAGAAAGAATGAAAGGAGGGAGGGAGGGAGGAAGGAAAGAAAAAGAAAGTGAAAGGAAGAAGGGAGGGAGGGAGGCAGGAAGGAAAGAAAGAGAGAAGGAAGGAAAGGAGGGGCGGAGGGAGGGAGGAAGGGAAGGTAGGAAAAAAAGAAAACAGCAGGTAAAGTAAAATAGAATAAAGTATGAAATATAGTAGCGTTATTAAAATTAAAAAGTAATTATTGAAAAAAAAAACGGACAGATAGAACCCTGAGACATATGGTGGAAGCAAAGCTATACAGAGAGAATCTTACACAGAAGCATACACATACACATTCACAAAAAGAGAGCAGGGGGAAAAATCAAAAATCTTGCTCTCCAAGTCCACCTCCTCCATTTGGGATAATTCGTTGTAAAAAGAGGAAAAGGGCGAGAAGTCTGAAATCTTGCTCTCTAAGTCCACCTCCTTAATTTGGGGTAGTTCGTTGTAAAAAGAGGAAAAGGGGGGAAAGTCTTAAATCTTGTCCTCAAAGTCCACTTCCTTAATTTGGGATGATTCGCTGTCCATTCATGCACTCCACAGACGCAGGGCACATCAAGTGGACCGTGGAGCTTTAATCCGCTGCCTCCGAGGCTGCACAGAGAGATTTCCCTGTCTCTGCTCTCACAGCTCCCGGGTCTCAGCCTTGGACCTGGCCCCGCCTCTGCGCGTAGGTCGCCGGAGGGCGTCCGTTCTTCGCTCGGACAGGACGGGTTTAAAGGAGCCGCTGATTCGGGGGCTCTGGCTCACTCAGGCAGAGGGGAGGGAGGGGCGCGCAGTGTGGGGCGGGCCTGCGGCGGCAGAGGCCGGCGTGACGTTGCAGCAGCCCGAGGCGCTCCGTGCGCTTTCCCGGGAAAGCCGTCCCCGGGTCCCGGGACCCCGGCAGTGGCGGGGTGCACAGGCCCCCCGGAAGGGGGGGCGGACAGTGACCCGCGCTCGCACCCAGGCCCCGCGGCGGCGGCAGCAGCAGCCCCAGCGTCCCACGCCCGTCTCCGGGGTCCGCGCCTTTAGCGCGGCTCGCGCCTGTCTCCGGCGCTTCCCCAAGCAGCCCTCTTAATACCCTCTCCTCGCGCACCAGGAAACAAAAGGGAAGAAAAAGTCTCTTGCCTCTTCGGCAGCTCCAGACTTTTTCCCCGGACTCCCTCCGGGCTAGCCGTGGTGCACTAACCCCTTCAGGCTCTCTTCCTGCCGCCAGCCCCAGTCCTCTCCCTGCGCTCCGACTGAAACCCGATACCCGAGCCTCAGCTCCCAGCCCCGCCCGCCCCGGTGGCCGAGCAGACAAGCCTCTCGGGCTGGTGTGTGCCTGAGGGCACCGATCCTCTGTGCCGGAATCTCTCCGCTTTGCCCTCCACACCCCTGTTGCTGTGCTCTCCTCCGCTACTCCGAAGCTTTCCCCCTCCGCCACCTGCAGTCTCCGCCCGCGAAGGGGCTTCTAGTGTGTGGAAACCTTTCCTCCTTCACGGCTCCCTCCCACTGGTGCAGGTCCCGTCCCTATCCTTTTGTCTCTGTTTATTCTTTTTTCTTTTGTCCTACCCAGGTATGTGGGGAGTTTCTTGCCTTTTGGGGAGTCTGAGGTCTTCTGTCAGCGTTCAGTAGGTGTTCTGTAGGAGTTGTTCCACGTGTAGATGAATTTCTGATGTATCTTGTGGGGAGGAAGGTGATCTCCGCGTCTTACTCTTCCGCCATCTTCCTCCAGGCTCCAATTATTTCTTTTAAATATGCTTTCTGGATACTTCTTTAAGAATATCAAGCTAGCGTCCTCTATTTTCTACTAAAAGTCTTAATGTTTTACTTTCCTTATTTTGGCCTTTAATTCATGTTGAATATATTATTGTATATGAAGTAAAGTAGAGGTTCACTTTTCTTTTTTCAAGACAAGTCAATTTTCAAGGAAAAGAACTAAGCAAAGCACTTCCATCTCAAGTAATGGTGGGCTAGGTCCCAGTAACCCTACCATAAAAGGCAATTAGAAAATCTGGAAAATAAAAATAAAACCTGCTTGAAAGCACCAAAGAGCTCCACCATGATAGTAAAGAATTAGCAGGATAGAAAGAAAAAAAAAAAAGAATTACCAAGATAGGATCTGGGAAAGGATGGAGACCCTGGGAGCAGAGCATATATTTGGGACCACTTTCCTCCAGGAGGCATTTGCCAGTTCTGAGGTGGAAAAACTGAAAAGCCAAGAGATTAAGCTATAATTCTGACAGCCTTGAATGTGAGAGGGATTTGTGTTCAGGCCTGCCAAGTAAGGAGAAGACTAGAGAGCCTCCATCACTTTGGGATGGGACCACAAAAGTCTATATCCTGGGTATAAGTATGAACCATAGGTAGGCTCTTTCAAGGATTTCAACTCACTACAAATTCTCTCAAGTAGTAGTCCTGGATAAAATTTTATTAAAGTAGTCCTGGATGGCTAATGTCCCTATCTACATAGCAGAAGCAAAAACACGATCAAGGCCTCAAAACTTTCTGTGAACAGTATTGTACACACAATGTCCAAATCACAATAAAAATTAAGGAGACCACAAGAAAACAAGACAACATGAATGAAAATCAAAAGAAATAATAGTAAAGAGAAAAAGACACATGGGGGCTCCAGACATTGAGGCTATCAGACAGACTTTAAAATAACTATACTTACTAATGTTCAAGAAGATGAAAGATAAGATTTGTGAATTTCAGCAGTGATCTGACAATGAAAAGAAAAAATATTCAAGAATTGAAAAATAAAATAACCTGAACTAAGAATCCAGTGAGTGGATTATTTAGCCTATACACAGATAGAGAATTAAGGAACTGGAAAATAAGGCAGAAGGAAATATTCAGACTTAATCATGAAGAGATAACAGGTTGGAAAAATTTGAAGAGAGGGTAAAAGATATAGAAGACAGAAAAATGGTCTAACACACCAGTAACTGAAGTCCAAGAAGAAAGGAGAATGATAATGACTGAGAATTTATCATAATTGTTGAAAAACATCAATCCATCAACTCAGGAAGCCCTAAGAACAACAATGACAATAAGTACAAAGAATCCATACCTAAACCTATCATAATGAAACTATTAAGCAAAAGGGAAAGAGAAAAAATTTAAACTGGACAGAGAAGAAAGACAGATTGCCTTTAAAGAAGCAACAGTTAGACTGATAGATGACTTCTCAACAGAAACAGTGAAGCCAGAAAGACAGGGAGAGAATACCTTCAAAATGCTAAAAGAAAATGACTGCCAAGCTAGGAGTCTATATCCAGTACATGGGCCTTCAAAAATGAAGGTGAAATACAACATTTTCATACAAAAAAAAAAAAAGAAGAAGAAGAAGAAGAAAATATTTAATGCCAGTAGAGTTGCACTAAAGGAAATAGTAAAGAATGTTTTTCAGACAAAAGGAAATAGTCCCAAATGAAGACAGAAAGGGAATAAAGAGTAATATACATGTGGGTAAATCAAAATGAATATTGGCTGTATCAAACATAATAATGTATTGTGGGGATTACATTATATAGAGAACAGAAATATTGGGCAACCATGGCATTTAAGCCACTAAGGGGGTAAAAAGAGTTTAAAAACGATCATACTTGCATTTTTCTGGGAGGAGATAAAGGGATTGATTAATATTAGTATTATATAAGTCAAGTACACATGTTGTTACAGTAAAGGATACACACTGAAAAAAAGTGTTTAAAAGAGTGTATAACAGGCTAACTGAGGAACTGGAATTATAGAAAATACTTGATTAATCCAAAAGAAGGCAGGAAAGAAGAAAAGGGGGAACACATATGCCAGGAATGCAAGGATTCTTCAATATACTCAAATCAATCAATGTGATAAACCACATTAACAAATTGAAGGAGAAAAACCAAATGACCATCTCAATAGATGCAGAAAAGGCTTTTGACAAAATTCAACACCCATTTATGATAAAAACTCTCCAGAAAGTGGGCATAGAGGGAACCTACCTCAACATAATAAAGGCCATATATGACAAAACCACAGCCAACATCGTGCTTAATGGTGAAAAACTGAAACCATTTCCTCTAAGATCAGGAACAAGACAAGGTTGTCCACTCTCACCACTATTATTCAACATAGTTTTGGAAGTTTTAGCCACAGTAATCAGAAAAGAAAAAGAAATAAAAGGAATCCAAATCAGAAAAGAAGAAGTAAAGCTGTCGCTGGTTGCAGATGACATGATACTATACATAGAGAATGCTAAAGATGCTACCAGAAAACTACTAGAGCTAATCAATGAATTTGGTAAAGTAGTGGCATACAAAATTAATGCACAGAAATCTCTTGCATTCCTATACACTAATGATTAAAAATCTGAAATAGAAATTAAGGAAACACTCCCATTTACCATTGCAACAAAAAGAATAAAATACCTAGGAATAAACCTACGTAAGGAGACAAAAGACCTGTATGCAGAAAACTATAAGACACTGATGAAAGAAAGTAAGGATGATACAAACAGATGGAGAGATATACCATGTTCTTGGATTGGAAGAATGAACATTGTGAAAATGACTCTACTACCCAAAGCAATCTACAGATTCAATGCAATCCCTATCAAACTATCAATGCCATTTTTCAGAGAACTAGAACAAAAAATTTCACAACTTGTATGGAAACACAAAAGACCCCGAATAGCCAAAGCAATCTGGAGAAAGAAAAACAGAGCTGGAGGAATCAGGCTCCCTGACTTCAGACTATACTACTAAGCTACAGTAATCAAGACAGTATGGTACTGGAACAGAAACAGAAATACAGATCAATGGAACAGGATAGAAAGCCCAGAGATAAACCCACACATATATGGTCACTTTATTTTTGACAAAGGAGGCAAGAATATACAATGGAGAAAAGACAGCCTCTTCAATAAGTGGTGCTGGGAAAACTGGACAGCTACATGTAAAAGAATGAAATTAGAACACTTCCTAACACCATACACAAAGAAGAAGGTGTGGTTTTATTTGTATTTACCCTGCCTGGAGTTTTCAGTCTTCATGAATCTATGGCTTGATGTCTTTTAAACAAATTCTTAGCTATTATTATCTCTTTAAATATTATTTCTGTCATATTCTCTCACTCCTCTTTTTGGAATCTAATTATATATATGTTGAACTTTCTCAATATATCCATATATATCTTACCCTTTCTTCTGTATTTCCCTTTTTCCCTTTAGTTCATTCTGGGCATTTTTTTTTTCCTGGTTTACCTTCTAGTATCTCGCTATTCAGATGTAACATTGGCATCATCTGGGAGCTTGTCTTAAATGGAGAATTTCAACCCCAACAAGGCCTACTGAATCACTGATAAAGGAACACTGAGATCTCCAACTGTAACTGTAGATTTTCTATGTCTTCTTGCAGTTGTATCAGTTTTTGCTTCATATGCTTTGAAGCTTTGTTATTGGGTACATAAACATTTAGCATAGTTAATTCTTCTTGTCTAAATGACTATTTCATCATTATGAAATAATAATCCCTGTTATTATTTTTTCTCTGAAATCTATTTGGTCTGATATTACCACTGCCAACCCAACTTTCTTTGAACTAGTGTTAGCATGGCATTTCTTTTCTCATTCTTTCACTTTTAACTCATTTGTGTCTTTCTATTTGAAGTGTGTTTCTAGTAAATAACATATAGTTGGGTCTTGCTTTTTTCTCCACTCTGAGATTCTCTGCCTTTTCATTGAGTTATTTAGACCATTTACATTTAATGTATTGTTGATATGGTTAGATTTAAGTTTATCATCTCATTACTTGTTTTCTATTTGTTCCTTCTGTTCTTTATTCCCCTTTCCCTCTTTCTGTCTTCTTTTTGAAATAATTAAATGTTTTTATGATTCCATTTTATCTCCTCTGCTGGCTTATTATATAGAACTCTTTGTTTTGTTATTTTAGTGTTGCTCTAGGGTTTATATATATATTTAACAATCTGCCTTCAAATGATATTGTGCCATTTCATATATAGTATAAGAATCTTATAATAGTATACTTCCATTTATCCCATCAAGACCTTTATGATTTAGTGTTAGTTTACATAACTCTATAACCTTGCTTGTCTGACTCTGCTATGTATTGTTTCTGCAGGCTCTTTCTTATGATGTCTTCCTTTTGTGTATATTTTGAGTATGTTTTTGTTCAATTTTACTGTGTGCTCATATTTTTCTAGAACATCATCTAGGAAAATTCTTTGAGCTTCTGAGGAAGGTGGGTTCCTACAGAGAGAGATTTTTCACTTCTTTCTGTCTATTGTTCTGGAGTACTACCAGAATGGGAACGTTCTACAAGTTTTATAAAACTTCAGTAAATCTCAGGTTGAGATTTTTTCAGACCATCTAGGTAGTGTGAATTTTGGGTGCAAACTTGTATAAAGATTTGACTTGTTTGTGGTTACAAATATTCAGGAGAGATTGCTTCCCATACTATTTTATCACTACATTTCAAGATTGGTAATTTTCCATGAAATTCCCTGGGGTAGGAGGGTGGGTTTATTTCTAGTTTGTCCTTGCTTTAAGGGTGTAATCTCTAAGGTCTCAGTTTTATGATGGAGGTCTCCTATTAGACTTCCCATTTTGGATGGGCCCAAGCTGTGTCCTGCACTCTGCAGCCAAAAAGGAAATAAAAATCAATATTTAAGTTCATCTTATTTAGCAAATGCCCTCAACATAAAGGGGAAGAATCTGTGTTTCCCTTGTTGAGTTTCTCTCTTTACTTGGTTTTTGGTTTGAGTGCTTCTTACTTTCTTGCCAGCTCATTGATTCATTTAAAATTTTATATTAAAATTGTTTTCATCTAGCATTTCTAGTTGTTTTCAGTAGGAAGGTTGCCCAGGGTATCTCATCCATTGCACTGTTAATCATGGACATCCTCTAGAGTGATGTCTCTGAAACACCAACCAGATCATTTCGCTTTACTCCTTAACAATCTTTAATGGCTTCCCACTGTTTTCACAATCACATGGAAACTCCTTAGCTTGATACCCAAAGACTTTCTGATCTGTACCTCTCTAGCCTTACTGTCTGCATAGCATTCTCATATCTCCTTGTTTTTTGCGTGTAACCTCTTCTCTCAGCTTAGGCACTGGTTTTCCAGGAAGCTACCCACAACTCAGTCTAGGTACATGCTCTTAGTCTGTTCACACACGCAACAATGCTTACCTTTGCTGCACTGTAAATCATCTGTTTGTTAGATCAGTCCTGACAGAAACCACAGAATATATTTTCTAGCATAGACTTTAGCCCATAATAGGTATTCAACAGGTGTTTCTTAAATGAATGAATGAACAAACCATTATTACTATGGTTCAGAAGTTACAGAGTGTTAGAATGGACAAAGAAGACTTCATAAAGGATAGGAGATTTTAGCCAGAATACATCTTAAGATTTGAACTTAGAAAAGATTTAGATGACCTTAATCTGATACTAATTTTCAAAAAAGTTCAAAGTCTTAAAATTTCTCACAAATCATGTATTCTGAAACATTTCTGCAGAAAAACTTAAGGCAGTGAAATTGAAAGAGCATTGTCTTCACAGGCTTGCATCTTTCTAACAAAATTCTGAACAGCACAGACTTGCCGATTTCTGACTTGCTTAGAAAAACAACACATGGCAGGTCAGGTCTCATGGAGCAGTGAAAAATGAAGGAAGAATTTGCTGTTGGGAGATGGGATGGAATTGGGGAAGGAGGAGGAGATAGGGTCCTTTTATATAAAATGATGATGATTTGTGCTAGAGTTGACCTAAATATAATTTAGTCAGTAGCATCAATCTTTACTAATACTGGTTATAAAGAATGGTTCTTACTTTCTCTCCTCCCTTACAGAACTGCCTACCAGCTGCATTTTCATCCTCCACAATAACCAAAACAGTCCGATTTGAAATATAAACCCAAGAAAGACAAAAATTCCAACCGAGACAAGAAATCATATGCAAAGACATTCATTTTCACTGTTATTATTCCAGCTGTTATACTGTTAATTGATACAACCTGTTTATTCATAAATAAATATATTCATAGCAAATATATGGATAATCAAACCTAATGTAACCGTCTGTCTAAAGATTTAAATTCCTTCAACCTTAGAAAATTCTTAAATGCAATTATTATTCAGTGGCTGGAAAGAATCTTTCTTAAGTTACAGTACTTTCTGCATTTTGGTGAGGGTAAAATTTCTTAATTTGGTAATTTGGGGTGGATTAGTATGTTTTCATGCTATACGGTTGAAGGGTCAAAATTAATTAAGGATACATGATACCATTCAATTACTGTGCTAATACATTTATCTGGTGGCCACTATAATGTACCCCAAAAGCTCCATACATTTGATGGCATTTAAAATTTTGTATATTAAAATTTCTATACTGCTACTCACTAAAAACCAAGAACAAATAAAGCAACTTCAACATCCAAGAGATGAACATTATAAAATGGTGTGATCAAAGCTAAATGATGCTGAATCACAGCTATCCACTCTGTATGCCAATCTCCTCGAGACATCTGGCAGTTCGACCCCTGCCAGTTGCCAAGGCTATACTTAAGTGGAGGCTGCTTTTTTTTTTTTTGCGGTACGCGGGCCTCTCACCACTGTGGCCCCTCCCGTTGCAGAGCACAGGCCCCGGACGCGCAGGCTCAGCGGCCACGGCTCACGGGCCCAGCCGCTCCGCGGCACGTGGGATCCCCCCGGACCTGGGCACGAACCCGCGTCCCCTGCATTGGCAGGTGGACTCTCAACCACTGCGCCACCAGGGAAGCCCCAATGGAGGCTGCTTTAAAATGGATTTCTGCATCACAAGTAGGTGCCCACTTCCCAGCCAATACTTCATGCCCCCCTAGGCTTTTCAGAGGACACATGACCCATGAAAGCAAGGATAAGACAACTGTTCTCCAGAGGGCATCCTAAGGTGCAGAGAGAGGCTTGGTTCCCTGCTCCTGGCAAGGCCCACATGCCAGCCGGTCACTCTGGAGTCTGTAGCAATAAAACTTTACTATATCTGCAGTCCCAATGGAGTATCAGTATAAGCCTTGTTTTCTCTCTTTCATATCTAGAAATTAAAGAAACTCACAACATAATGCAGGCAACCAAACTTAACTTTTATTAGTTATTTTAGTATAACTGATCAACCATGGTGTTTAATCTCTCTGAGTCATAGTTCCCTCATCTGTAAAATCAGAATCTGCTCATTGGCTTCACGGAGTTGTAAGGAAAGTTCATGAAGAGCTGTCCACATCACAATTCCCCTATAACTAAACAGCAGATTCTGGGGACAGGGACCCCCTTGGGCTTGGCATGTTGTAAAAACTGGTAAGTATAGGAAATAAATGTTAGTTAAATATTCTAGTTATCTTTTGCTGCCTAACAAATTACCCTGAAACTTAGGAGGTTAAAAACAACAAACGTTTATTATCTCATACAGGTTCTGAGGATCAGAAATCTGGAAGCAGCTTAGCTGGGTGGTTCTAGCTCAGGGTCTCATGAAGTTATAGTCAACCTGTTACCCAGGGTTTCCGTCTTCACAAGCCCTGACCAGTGTTGGAGAATCCACTCCCAAGCTCACTCATATGCGTTGTTTGGCCTCAGTTTCTCATTGGCTATTGGTTGGAGGCTTCAGTTCCTTTCTGCACAGTGCTCTCCTTAGTACTGCCCACAGTATGGCAACTGGCTTGCCTCAGAGAAAGCAAGGGAGAGCCCCCAAGGTGGAACCCACAGTGTCTTTTATTACCTAATCTTAGAAGTAACACACCTTCACTTCTGCCATATGTTATTGGTCACACAGACCAAAGCTGGTACAATATGGGAGGAGACTACATCAGGGTATGAATTTGGGGAGGTAGGGATCATTGGAGACCATCTTTGGAGGCTGGCTGCCACATCAAAGGAATGAATAAAGATATCCTTTAGGAAACTTCTGTGCTCTGTTTATCATGAGAAGGGTTGCCCTTAAATACTCATGGCCTCTTATCCCAATTTTTACTACTTGCCTTAGCTGGAAATGGGGTACAATGGTGGATGACAACCAATGGTCCATATTTCTTCACTGGATGGAGTTAATCTATTTAGATTTATGAGTAGAAATGTCCTCTTCCATTTGAACTAGTTCATGGCAGAAATCCTGGCTAGGTGAATCCACTCTGCCTTTAGATTGCCTTTAGACGGACAGTTCCAAGGTTTAAACTATCTGCAGGGAATCAGAAAATACACCTGGCCAGGATTTCAGGCCACTTGTTTCAATATATCAGGGCTATAATAGAGGTTATATTCAATCTCCATCCATCTGATTCTCACTTCTCTTCTTGGTTGGTTTGAACTCAGGCAGGGAAAAGGGCATCCTTTGCAACTCGGACCTCAACAAGAAGGAATGCCATACCAGAAATGAGGAAATGTCATCTAATGACATTGGGATATTTTATATAATTACAATTGAATAGGATTGATCATCAGTTTAGGAATTTTATTTGTTGATTTTCCTCACTGAGATAGAGGGAAATTTTAATTTAGTAATTAGGTTACTTTTTTCTTCCTGGAAGTTTAAATCCTTGATGTTCTTTATCTTTGTAGGGGTGTTTACTCCCTACAGAATGCTAAATCAGAAATTTAGCTGTGGCCTTGCAATACATTCAGGGTTTTAGTTATTTGCACTCAAATTGCAATGGCATAGCCACAAGATGCTAAAGGATTGCAAGAAGATTCAGTCACCTGTTCTTACATACAACTGGACTCCAGCTGAGCCTACTTTTGTAATCTGGTTCTTGAGTTCTTGTGAGATTTTCATGTAATTTTTCGATTTTAAGACACATTTCCCCTACATATTAATGTTTTAGGGATCAAGATGTCAAAAGAAACTTACCAGTGCTTTATTTGTAATTATAGGTATGATGCCTTCTAAATTTAGTGGTGTTTTGGAATTAAAGAAATGTACATTTATTGCATCTGGGCTTATGGAAATCTTCCAGCTTGAACTATATATTAGGTGAAAGTTGTTCAACAACAACTTTTGGTATCCTTTTTCTGATAGTTTTTGATATGTAATTTGCCTGTGTCTCCTGGCAATATTGACTGGCTTTGATTTTTTGGGAGATCTGGAGAATACTAAACCAGTGACACGGTAGCTGGATATGCCATTCTCACTGACATTAGTGGTGACTTCCCCAGAGGTCACATGATGTCCTTTGTTCCTAGCTGTCCTGAATTCCTGCTGGGGCTACCTAAGGAGTAAACCCTCTATTTGTGCCTCTGAGCTCTGGAAATTGATGTTGATGTAATTCTTCCTAAGTGAGGTAGGACCAGGTCCACAGGAAGCAGTAGAGGAAGTAAGTTGCCTATCTAAATGCTAGCAACACAGCCTGGAGAAAGGGTCCTTGACTAGAATGGTGGAATATGCTTAATACTGGTCTAAGAAAAAGGGAAAGCAGCAGTGAGGGGGGGAAAAAAGACTGGAAAATGACAAGTTGCAGCCCTTAGGAATTAAGTATATGTTTGTATATGGAAATTGGAGATGATGTGGAAGCAAGCAGCTAACATTCTCAACTATACTAAACATTTCTTTACTATACCAATACAAGAAAAAGAGTAAAGAAAAAGATTTGGGGGGAAGATTAGATTGACCCTGTAAGAATAGAATTCATGGCTTAATGTTGTTGGCTAGGACATTAATTTGAAAGTATTTGTACTCAAAAGAATTTCTGTATTAGAGTTATCTATAAACCCAAGCAGAGGTGAAGGTGAATGTAAATCAGAGACACAGAGTTGGCTGTAAGTCATAACATGACCCGTGGCAAGGAAGAGGATCCATGAGTGATAAAAACTGTACTACCCAAACCAGGAAAGGGCAAAACCTTTACTTCAGGGTAAACATTCTCACAGCAATTTTCAAAAGCTCTAATTTAGAGGCCCAAAGTAAGGATAGTTATTCTGTGCAGTTACATTGTGGCATGTATAAAATGATTCCTTATGTAGTCCCTGTAGCTTCATGCTATTACTACATAATCATATAGCATAAAGAGAACACCCTCTCCATCTTTTGGGGTGTCGCCCACCCCTAAAATAAAGGTGGACTCTTAGCAGCCATGTTCGTACCACGTGACCAGGCTCTCTGGCCATAGCCAGCTGGACTGGGGTGAAGAAGTATCCAGTTGAACCAATCTGATGCTGAGAATGAGGAAATAGCTCTGCCCGGACTATTGCATGACAGGACACGAACCTGGAACCTGGGGTGTGTCTATCACAGCCTCTGAGGCAGAGAAGGAAGAATGAAGCCAACTCCCCAGGAGAAGTGGAGGTAAAGGACCTGGAGAGAGGCAGAGAACATGGGTGCAAAAGGTCCTGATGGATTCTGGTTCCAGTTCTTCCTGAGAACTGAAACTCAGCTACATGTCCTACCTCTGGACTCTGTTAAAGGGCCTTCTATTTCACAATGAATATAGGCCCCTCTGTTTACTTCTGCTAGCTTGAACTTTATAACTTGACACTTAGAGTCTTAATCAAGATAGGCCCATAGATTTAATATAACTTAATATACCTCATATTCCTCCCACCTAACTATGAACCACATGGTTCCCTGCCCCTGCTTCAGTACAAAGCAGGTCAGAGGGATGAAGGAATGGTAGACATAGTGTTAATATAAGGTGAGTCTTATTGTAGAGAAAAAGATATATGAGAAATATAACAGATATAATATATAAGAGATATAAGAGAAATATAAGACATAATATAAGGAAATAATTATGACCTCTTTATTCGCTGCTAGCTATATTCCCAGCCTTAGAGCAGTGACTTGCACATGGCAGGTCCTACTAAATATTTGTTCAACTGAAATTAAATATGTGGACTGAATTTAATGCCTCAAACCAATGTCCAGCACTGAGCATCATACTTCATGGGGTAACATAAGAAGCATTCCCAGTGGATGAGGAATGAGAAAAGAATAGATTTTATTCCTGTTATCATTTAATGCTGTTCCAGAAACACTAGCCAGTGCACTAAGAAAAAGATATGAAATAAAATGCCAAATGAAGTTCTTGGAAGATGGAATAGATGTATTTTTCCCTATTCCTCCAGCTAAGTACAACTAAAAACCCTTGACATTATATATATATAATGACCATAAGACTCTGAAAAATGGAGAGAAAAAGGCAAAGTAGCTAGGGAGGTTGGGGATGACTATCAAGGAACAGAATGCTAGTGAGTTCTCTGGATTTTCTTTTTGCCTTAAATATTCCAGACTTGTAGCTAAAGAAGCTGTAACCCAGAAACATCAAACTGCACAGACCTCCGCCCCCCCACAAAATAAGCCCCAACAAAACTCTGCTCTTTCAAGCCAAAGGACCAGGAAAGAGACAAGAAAGAAAACGTTTAGACAATAACTATTCTACTCCAGCCAAACACCACAGAAAAACTGTGGCCCCACCTGCCTGCAAAGTGTGAGTAGGGTACCTGGACTTCCACCCTCACCAGATTGTAATGAGGTGTAACAAACCCCCTGAGAAGGTGGTGCCAGAGAAGGCTGAAAAGGAGCTGGGATTTCCACCCCCAACCTGTAGTAACAAGGCACTTTCACTCCCCCCCAGAGATGGTGTTAGAGAGACCTAAAGAAGAGTCAGGGCTTTTACCGCTGCCCAGTGGTAATGAGGCTACCTCACCCCTCCTTCTGTGGCATCAGCACAGGCCTAGTGGGGAGCCAAAACTCCCACCCCCAACCAGTGGTAATGAGGAGTCTCTCCCCTTCATAGGGGTCAACAGAGGCCCAGTAGGAACCTGGATTTCCACCACTGCCTGGCAGTAACGAGGCAGCACCTCCTCTCCCCTGCTGGAGCAGTGTCAAAAGAAACCAGCTAACAGAGAAAGGTTAAAGAAGACTCAGAGTCTCATACCATAACCCCTAAAATGTCCAAGTTCCAAAATCGAAAATCATTCATCATACCAAGAACCTGGGAAATCTCAATTTGAATGAAAAAAGACAATCCATAGATGCCAACACCAGAATAAAAGAGATGTTAGAATTATCTGACAAATAGTTCAAAGCAGCCATTATAAAATGTTTCAACAAGCAATTATGAACAAGCCTGAAACAAATGAAAAAGTTAAAAATTTCAGCAAATAATAAAAGATATAAGGAAGAAGCAAATGCAAAACTGAAAAATATAACAACTGAAAAAAAATTTTTTAACTCAATGGAGAGGTCATTGGAGGAAGGACAGAGGAAAGAATCAGTAAACTTGAAGCTTGACCAATAGAAATTACCCAATCTGAGCAACAGAGAGAAAAGGGACTTTTAAGAAAATGAACAGAGCCTCAGGAGCCTGTGGGACTATAATAAAGAGTTAACACTCATGTCATCAGAGTCCCAGGAGAGGGTGAGGTCAAAAATTCAAGGATTTAATGGTTAAAAATCCCCAGACTTGGCAAAGACATATGCCTAGAGATTGAAGAAGCTAAAAAAAAAAAAAAAAAATCCCAACTAGGATAAATCTAAAGAAATCCACATCAGAAAACATCACAGTCAAACATCTTAAAGCTAAAGACAAAGAATATGTCTTCAAAGCAGTGAGAGAAAAACAATGCCTTACTTACAGGGAAAAAGCAATCTGAATGACTGCAGATTTCTCATCAGAAATCAAGGAGGAGTTTCTGTCGTTCAATCAGTTAGCACATTCAGCTGTTAACTGAAAGGCTGGTGGTTCAAGCCCACCCAGGGACACCCCCCGGACATAAACCATGGAGGCCAAGAAGGAAGTGGCACAATTTTCAAGTGCCCCAGAATTCTATATGCAGTGAAAATATCCATTAGGAATAAAGTGGAAATCGGGACATTTTCAGATGAAGGAAACTAGGAGAATTTGTTATCAGCAGACTACCTGAAAAGAACGGCTAAAGGAAGTTCTCAAAACAGAAATGAAACTACAAAAGGAGAAATTTTGGAACATCGGGAAAGGAGAAAGAACAATAGAAGGAATAAAAATATGGTTAAATACAATTTTCCTTCACCTCTTAGGTTTTCTAAAGTCTGTTTGACAGTTAAAGGAATTAGACAGGAATACTGTCTAATGCAATTCTAAACACATATACAGGAAATTCTTAAGACAATTATAAATGGGGGAGGGTAAAGGGACATAAAAGGAGATAAGGTTTCTATACTTCACTTGAACTGGTAAAATGTCAACACCAGTAGACTGTGATAAGTTCTATCTATACCTAGAGTAACCACTAGGAAAGCTATACAAAGAAATACAGTGGAAAACACTATAAATAAATTAAAATGGAATTCTTTAAAAATTCATAGGAAGGCAGGAAAAATAAATCAGAGAAATTAAAAACAGAAGGAATAAACAGAAAACTAAAATAGCAGACTTGGGGGAGACCTTCAAGATGGCAGAGGAGTAAGATGTAGAGATCACCTTCCTCCCCACAAATACATCAAAAATACATCTACATGTGGAACAACTCCTACAGAACACCTACTGAATGCTGGCAGAAAACCTCAGACTTCCCAAAAGGCAAGAAAATCCCCATGTACCTGGGTAGGGCAAAAGAAAAAAGAAAAAACAGAGACAAAAGAACAGGGACAGGACCTGTGCCTCTGGAGGGAGCTGTGAAGGAGGAAAAGTTTCCACACACTGGGAAGCCCCTTCACTGGTGGGGACAGGGGGAGGGAAGCTTCAGAGCCACAGAGGAGAACGCAACAACAGGGGTGCAGAGGGCAAAGCGAAGAGATTCCCACACAGAAGATCAGTGCCAACCAGCACTCACCGGCCTGAGACGCTTGTCTGCTCACCCACTGGGGCGGGTGGTGGCTGGGAGCTGAGGCTTGGGCTTCGGAGGTCAGACCCCAGGAAGAGGACTGCGGCTGGCTGCATGAAGACAGCCTGAAGGGGGCTAGTGTTCCACAGCTAGCCAGGAGGGAGCACAGGAAAAAGTCTGGACCTGCCGGAGGGGCAAAAGACCATTGTTTCAGGGTGCGCGAGGAGAGGGGCTTTCTGCTCCACGTGCCCACAGGCGGCAGAGCGCCACCTAAGCGAGCTCCAGAGATGGGCACGAGCAGAGGCTATCATCTCAGACTACAGAGGCGGGCACACTGCTACTGCTGCTGCCGCTGCCACCAAGAATCCTGTGTGCAAGCGCAGGTCATTACGCACACTCCCCTGGGAGCCTGTGCAGGACGCCACTGCCAGGGTCCCATGATCCAGGGCCAACTTCCCTGGGAGAACACATGGCATGCCTCAGGCTATTGCATCGTCATGCTGGCCTCAGCCACCACAGGCAAGCCCCTCATTCCAATTATGACTACCATACCCCTCCCTCTCCCCAGCCTGGGTAAGCAAGAGAGTCCTAATCAGCCGCTGCTTTAACCCCCTCCTGTCTGGGCAGGGAACAGACACCTGAGAGTGGCCTACGTGCAGAGGCGGGGCCAGAACCAAAGCTGAAACCCAGGAGCTCTGTGTGAACAAAGAAGAGAAAGGGAAATTTCTCTGTGCAGCCTCAGGAGCAGCAGATTAAATCCCCACAATTGGTTTGATAAACCCTGCATCTGTGGAATACCTGAATAGACAATGAATATTTCCAAATTTGAGGGGGTAGACTATGGGAGCAACAATAGACTTGGGGTTTTCTTTCTGCATTTGATTTGTTTTCAGTTTTATGTTTACCTTAGTTTAGTTTATAGTGCTTGTTTTCATTGGTGGGTTTGTTTATTGGTTTAGTTGCTTTCTTCCTTTATTATTATTTTTCTTTTTATGAGTGTGTGTGTGTATGTTTCTTGTGTGATTTTTGTCTGTTTAGTTTTGCTTTTACCATTTGTTTTGGGTTCTGTCTGTTTTTTTTTTTTTTCTTTCCTTCCTTTTCTTCTGTGCTGTGCAGCTGGCAGGGTCTTGGTGCTCCAGGCAGGTGCTGGGCCTGAGCATTCGAGGTGGGAGAGCCAAGTCCAGGACACTGGACACAAGAGACCTCCCGGCCCCATGTAATATTAATTGGAGAGAGCTCTCCCAGAGATCTCCATCTCAACACTAAGACCCAGCTCCACCCAACGGCCAGCAAGTTCCAGTGCTGGATGCCCCATGACAAACAACTAGCAAGACAAGAACACAACCCCACCCATTAGCAGAGAGGCTGCCTAAAGTCATACTAACTTCACAAACACCCCCAAAACACACCACCAGACGTGGCCCTGCCCACCAGAGGGACAAGATCCAGCCCCACCCACCAGAACACAGGCACCAGTCCCCCCCACCAGGAAGCCTACACAAGCCACTGAACCAACCTTGCCCAGTGGGAGCAAACACCAGAAATAAAAGGAACTATGAAACTTCAGCCTGTGAAAAGAAGACCCCAAACACAGTAAGTTAAACAAAATGAGAAGGCAGAGAAATATGCAGCAGATGAAGGAGCAAGGTAAAAACCCACCAGACCAAACAGATGAAGGGGAAATAGGAAGTCTACCTGAAAAAGAATTCAGAGTAATTACAGTAAAGATGATCTGAAATCTCAGAAATAGAGTGGAGAAAGTACAAGAAACATTTAACAAGGACCCAGAAGAACTAAAGAGCAAACAAACAATGATGAACAGCACAATAAATGAAATTAAAAATACTCTAGAAGGAATCAATAGCAGAATAACTGAAGCAGAAGAATGGATAAGTGAACTGGAAGATAGAATAGTGGAAATAACTGTTGCAGAGCAGAATAAAGAAAAAAGAATGAAAATTATTGAGGACAGTCTCAGAGACCTCTGGGACAACATTAAGTGCACCAACATTCAAATTATAGGGGTCCTAAAAGAAGAAGAGAAAAATAAAGGGTCTGAGAAAATATTTGAAGAGATTATAGTCGAAAAATTCCCTAACATGGGAAAGGAAATAGTCAATCAAGTCCAGGAAGCGCAAAGAGTCCCTTATAGGATAAATCCAAGGAGAAACACACCAAGACACATATTAATCAAACTATCAAAAATTAAATGCAAAGAAAAAATATTAAAAGCAGCGAGGGAAAAGCAACAAATAACATACAAGGGAATCCCTGCATGTTAACAGCTGATCTTACAGCAGAAACTCTGTAAGCCAGAAGGGAGTGGTAGGACATATTTAAAGTAATGAAAGGGAAAAACCTACAACCAAGATTACTCTACCCAGCAAGGATCTCATTCCGATTCGATGGAGAAATTAAAACCTTTACAGACAAGCAAAAGCTAAGAGAATTCAGCACCACCAAACCAGCTCTACAACAAATGCTAAAGGAACTTCTCTAGGTGGGAACCAAAAGAGAAGGAAAAGACCTATAAAAACAAACTCAAAAAAATTAGGAAATGGTAATAGGAACCTACATATCGATAATTACCTTAAATGTAAATGGGTAAATGCTCCAACCAAAAGACACAGACTGGCTGAATGGACACCAAACCAAGACCCGTATATATGCTGTCTACAAGACACCCACTTTAGACCTAGGGACACATACAGACTGAAAGTGAGGGGATGAAAAAAGATATTCCATGCAAATGGAAATCAAAAGAAAGCTGGAGTATCAATACTCATATCATATAAAATAGACTTTAAAATAAAGAATTTTACAAGACACAAAGAAGGACACTACATAATGATCAAGGGATCAATCCAAGAAGATATAACAATTGTAAATATTTATGCAACCAACATAGGAGCACTTCAATACGTAAGGCAAATGCTAACAGCCATAAAAGGGGAAATCAACAGTAACACAATAATAGTGGGGGGACTTTAACACCCCACTTACACCAATGGACAGATCATACAAAATGAAAATAAATAAGGAAACACAAGCTTTAAATGACACATTAGACCAGATGGACTGAATTGATATTTATAGGACATTCCATCCAAAAACAACAGAATACACTTTCTTCTCAAGTGCACATGGAACATTCTCCAGGCTAGATCATATCTTGGATCACAAATCAAGCCTTGGTAAATTTAAGAAAATTGGAATCGCATCAAGCATCTTTTCCAACCACAACATATGAGACTAGATATCAATTACAGGTAAAAAAACGTAAAAAATACAAACACATGGAGGCTAAACAATATGCTACTAAATAACCAAGAGATCACTGAAGAAATCAAAGAGGAAATTTAAAAATACCTGGAAACAAATGACAATGAAAACACGACGACCCAAAACCTATGGGATGCAGCAAAAGCAGTTCTAAGAGGGAAGTTTATAGCAATACAATCATACCTCAAGAAACAAGAAAAATCTCAAATAAACAACCTGACCTTACACCTAAAGCAATTAGAGACAGATGAACAAAAAACCCCAAAGTTAGCAGAAGGAAAGAAATCATAAAGATCCGATCAGAAATAAATGAGGGCTTCCCTGGTGGCGCAGTGGTCGAGTGTCCGCCTGCCAATGCAGGGGACACAGGTTCGTGCCCTGGTCCCGGAAGATCCCACATGCCGTGGGGCGGCTGGGCCCGTGAGCCATGGCTGTTGAGCCTGCGCATCCGGAGCCTGTGCTCCGCAATGGGAGAGGCCACAACAGTGAGAGGCCCGCGTACCGCAAAAAAAAAAAAAAAAAAAAAAAAAAAAAGAGAAATAAATGAAAAAGAAATGAGGGGGCCTCCCTGGTGGCGCAGTGGTTGAGAGTCCGCCTGCCGATGCAGGGGATACAGGTTCGTGCCCCGGTCTGGGAGGATCCCATATGCCGCGGAGCGGCTGGGCCCGTGAGCCGTGGCCGCTGGGCCTGCGCGTCCGGAGCCTGTGCTCCGCAATGGGAGAGGCCACAACAGTGAGAGGCCCGCATACCACAAAAAGAAAAAAAAAAAAAGAAATGAGGAAACAATAACAAGGATCAATAAAACTAAAACGTGGTTCTTTGGGAAGATAAACAAAATTGATAAATCATTCTTGATTGATAAATCAAGAAAAAAAGGGAGAAGACTCAAATCAACAGAATTGGAAAGGAAAAAGGAGAAGTAACAACTGACACTGCAGAAATACAAAGGATCATGAGAGACTACTACAAGCAACTATATGCCAATAAAATGGACAACCTGGAAGAAATGGACAAATTCTTAGAAAAGTACAACCTTCCAAGACGGAACCAGGAAGAAGTAGAAAATACGAACAGACCCATCACAAGCACTGAAATTGAAACTGTGATTAAAAATCTTGCAACAAACAGAAGTCCAGGACCAGATGGCTTCACAGGTGAATTCTATCAAACATTTAGAGAAGAGCTAACACCTATCCTTCTCAAACTCTTCCAAAATATAGCAGAAGGAGGAACACTCCAAAACTCATTCTATGAGGCCACCATCACCCTAATACCAAAACCAGACAAAGATGTCACAAAAAAAGAAAACTACAGGCCAGTATCACTGATAAACATAGATGCCAAAATCCTCAACAAAATACTAGCAAACAGAATCCAACAGCACATTAAAAGGATCATACACCATGATCAAGTGGGGTTTATCCCAGGAATGCAAGAATTCTTCAATATATGCAAATCAATCAATGTGATACACCATATTAACAAATTGAAGGATAAAAAACCAAATGATAATCTCAATAGATGCAGAAAAAGCTTTTGACAAAATTCAACACACATTTATGATAAAAACTCTCCAGAAAGTGGGCATAGAGGGAACCTCAACATAATAAAGGCCATATATGACAAACCCACAGCCCACATCATTCTCAAAGGTGAAAAACTGAAAGCATTTCCTCTAACATCAAGAACAAGACAAGGACATCCACTCTCACAACTATTATTCAACATAGTTTTGGAAGTTCTAACCACGGCAATCAGAGAAGAAAAAGAAATAAAAGGAATCCAAATTGGATAAGAAGTAAAGCTGCAACTGTTTGCAGATGACATGATACTATACATAGAGAATCCTAAAGATGCTACCAGAAAACTACTAAAGCTAATCAATGAATTTGGTAAAGTAGCAGGACACAATATTAATGCACAGAAATCTCTTGCATTCCTATACACTAACGACGAAAAATCTGAAAGAGGAACTAAGGAAACACTCCCATTTACCACTGCAACAAAAAGAATAAAATACCTAGGTATAAACCTACCTAAGGAGACAAAAGACCTGGATACAGAAAACTGTAAGACACTGATGAAAGAAAGTAAAGACGATACAAACTGATGGAGAGATATACCATGCTCTTGGATTGGAAGAATCAACATTGTGAAAATGACTATACTACCCAAAGCAATCTACATATTCAATGCAATCCCTATCAAACTATCAATGCCATTTTTCAGTGAACTAGAACAAAAAATTTTTACAATCTGTATGGAAGCACAAAAGACCCCAAATAGCCAAAGCAACCTTGAGAAAGAAAAATGGAGCTGGAGGAATCAGGCTCCCTGACTTCAGACTATACTATAAAGCTACAGGAGTCAAGACAATATGGTACGGGCACAAAAACAGAAATATAGATCAATGGAACAGGATAGAAAGCCCAGAGATAAACCCATACACATATGGTCACCTTATCTTTGACAAAGGAGGCAAGAATATACAATGGAGAAAAGACAGCCTCTTCAATAAGTGGTGCTGGGAAAACTGGACAGTTACATGTAAAAGAATGAAATTAGAACACTTCCTAACACATACACAAAAATGAACTCAAAATGGATTGAAGACCTAAATGTAAGGCCAGACACTATCAAACTCTTAGAGGAAAACATAGGCAGAACACTCTATGTCATAAATCACAGTAAGATCATTTTTGACCCACCTCCTAGAGAAATGGAAATAAAAACAAAAATAAACAAATGGGACATAATGAAACTTATGAAGCTTTTGCACAGCAAAGGAAACCATAAACAAGACGAAAAGACAACCTCAGAATGGGAGAAGATATTTGCAAATGAAGCAACTGACAAAGAATTAATCTCCAAAATATACAAGCAGCTCATGCAGCTCAATATCAAAAAAACAAACAATCCAATCCAAAAATGTGCAGAAGACCTAAATAGACATTTCTCCAAAGAAGATACACAGATATACAGATTGCCAACAAACACATAAAAGGATGCTCAACATCACTAATCATTAGAGAAATGCAAATCAAACCACAATGAGGTATCAATTCACACTGATCACAATGGCCGTCATCAGAAAATCTACAAACAATAAATGCTGGAGAGGGTGTGGAGAAAAGGGAATCCTTTTGCACTGTTGGTGGAAATGTAAATTGATACAGCCATTATGGAGAACAGTATGGAGGTTCCTTAAAAAACTAAAAATAGAACTACCATATGACCCAGCAATCTCACTACTGGGCATATACCCTGAGAGAACCATATTTCCAAAAGAGACATGTACCACAATGTTCATTGCAGCACTATCTACAATAGCCAGGACATGGAAGCAACCTAAGTGTCCATCAACAGATGAATGGATAAAGGAGATGTGGCACATATATACAATGGAATATTACTCAGTCATAAAAAGAAAGGAAATTGAGTTAGTTGTAGTGAGGTGGATGGATCTAGAGTCTGTCATACAGAGTGAAGTAAGTCAGAATCTAAGAAAAAAAATGGTTCTGATGAACCTAGGGGCAGGACAGGAATAAAGACGCAGATGTAGAGAATGGACTTGAGGACATGGAGGGGGGAAAGGGGAAGCTGGGACAAAGTGAGAGAGTGGCATGGACATATATACACGACCAAATGTAAAATAGATAGCTAGTGGGAAGCAGCTGCATAGCACAGGGAGATCAGCTCGGTGTTTTGTGACCCCCTAGAGGGGTGGGATAGGGAGGGTGGGAGGGAGGCTCAAGAAGGAGGGGATATGGGGATATATGTATATAGAGAGCTGATTCACTTTGTTATACGTCAGAAACTAACAAAACATTGTAAGGCAATTATACTCTAATAAAACTGTAAATAAATAAATAAATAAATAAATAAATTAAATAGACTTAAGCCCTAATACAGTTGACCCCTGAACAATATGGGTTTGTGTTGCATAGGTACACTTATACATGGATTTTTTTCAGTAGTATATACTATTGTACTACACCATCTGTGTTGGTTGAATCCATGCATGCAGAGCCCCGCAAACAGAGAACTGCAAGTACGGAGGGCCAACTGTAAGTTACATGCGGATTTTCAACTGTGTGGAGGGTCAGCACTCCAGCTCTCAGGTTGTCCAAGGGTCAACTGTATATCAATAATTACATTTACTGTAAATGGCCTAAATATACCAATTAAAAGACAGAGATTGTTAGGGTAGACTGATAAAGATGATCCAACTAATCACTGTATTGTACACGTGTAATATACTTAAATAAATTTAAAAAAAGATGACCCAACTATATATGCTATTAGAAACTCACCTCAAACATAATAATTGTCTTAGTTCATTTGGGCTGCTATAACAAAAATACCATAGATGGGGTGGCTTATAAACAACAAATATTTATTTCTTACAGTTCTGGAGACTGGGCAGTCCAAGATCAAGGCATGATAGATTTGGCGTCTGGTGAAATGGGCAAGGGACCTCTCTGGGGTCTCTTTTATAAAGACACTAATCTCATTCATGAGGCAGGGCCATGATGACCTACTCACCTCCCAAGGGCTCCACCTCCAAATACCAACACACTGTGGATTAGATTATAATACATGAATGGGGGGGGCAAAAATATTGTCTATAGCAATGAGGCAGGTAGGTTGAGAGTAAAAGGATGGAAAAAGCTATACCATGCAAAACATTGCTCAGAAGAAAACAGGAGTGGATATATTCATATCAGATAAAGTAGACTTCAGAACAAAGAAAACTACCAGAGACAGAGAGATTCATTATATAAGGATAAAAAGGTCAACCCATCTAGAATACACAGCAATCTTGATTGTGTATGCACTAAACAAGAGAGCTACAGAATATATAAGGCAAAAACTGATAGAAACAGAAGGAGAAATAGACAAATTCACAATTACAGTTGGAGACCTCAACACCTTTCTCTCAATAATTAATAGAGAAACTAGACAGAGAATCAGTAAGGATACAGCCAACAATACCATCAATCAACAGAGTCTAATCAACAGAGTCTAATTCCACCCAACAACAGGAAAATACACATTCTTTTCAAGTATCTATGCATCATATACCAAGATAGACCATATCATAGGCCGTGAAACAAACTTTAACATATTTAAAATAATTGAAACCATAGAGGGAAAAGAACTTTTAGAACTGATAAAAAATTTGCAGAGTGGTCTGTTATAAAATAAATACACAAAAAGCAATAACAATATTCACTTAAACTATGGTATCAAAACAATCTTATTCACAGCAACAATAAACAAAATAAAATATCTAGGGATACACTCAACAGCAAATGTGCTGGAGTTATGTGAGAAAAACCATAAAGTCTCACTGAGGACTAAATTTTGTAGATATATACAAGATTACCCAAAAATTTATATGGAAAGTTAAAGAAACCAGAATAGCTGAAACAATTCTAAACACAAGAATATAGTGGGATGAATCAGTCTACTCAATTTCAAGACATTATATAGCTACAGTAATCAAGGCTGTGCAATACTTTCTGTATGCTCAAATAAGTAGATTTAATATTGGAAGAAATCCATTAATCCTCAGATAAATCTCCAAATACAAAACAATTCCAATACAATTCTTACAGAATTTACTTGGGAGAAGACACACCTGATTCAACCAAGAACATTTTGCAAAAGAAGGGTAATAGGGTGAGACTTACCATACCAAATATTGACATGTATGATATAGTTTCAATAATTAAAAGTATTTTAGGGTGGAGGATTACACAGACCAGTGGAAGAGAATAGAAAGTTCATAATCAGATCCATGCATATGTACAAATTTAGTATGAGTTTATGTATGTAAAACAATTGTTTCATATATTTTGATGGGTTTTTTAGTTGTGGCAGGAGGGTAAATCAAGCCCTGCATCTCCCTTATGCTAGAAACAGGCATCCTCTGGCTGCTTTCAGAGAATAGACTGTGGGGGGTCCAGGCCATAAGGGGGAGACAGCTCTGGGGCTCTTTGATGATCCAGACAAGAGCTGTGGTTTGAAACAGGAGAGTTGGGGGCATGGGGAGGTTCTGTGAAAAGTGCCCGGATTTAAGTGGATTTTGAAGAAAGAACCAACAGAACTTGCTAGATTAGATGTGTGGGTGGGAAAGAGTGGACTGCAGGATGACTGAGCGACTGGAAAAATAGAGTCCTGAGCTGGGCAAGCGTGCAGAAGGCATAGGATACAGGGTGGTTCAGACTTATTCATATCAGACATCCAGGTGAAGATGCTGAGTGGGCAGAAAATACAGTGCATGCATATAAACATACACATTTGTATTTTCAAGTTTTCCATAATGAATTATACGATTTTTGTATTATTTTATCGGAAAAAGTCATTTTAAAAGTCATTGGCTATATTTTACTAATTTCAGAACTTCCAAATTATCATCATTTCTAATTAGCAGATTTGCCCCCCTAACAGTTCAGAAGAGGTTGAGAAATGCATGTGAGCTTCCTTGAGCAAGCAGTCAGTTAAGGAGATGACCCACTGGGGCCCTGGAGAAATCCTCTGCAGAAGGAAGAGGGGGCTTAACCTCCACACCACCCGGCGGCACAGTGACAGCCCAAACCACCACTGAGGAAGGATCCAGCCCCCTAAGTTTTTCTTTTCCTTTCTTTAAGCAGAGAACCCAAAGTGGAGGACGATCGTTCCTCATTGAGGACAAAATGGCAGCTTAAAAGTGGTGGAGACTTAGACCAAGCATCCAGGTAAGGAAGCAGGTTGGATTCCACAAACATTGATTACTTGCTACTTGCCAGGGATATGAACTACAAACAGGGTCATAACAAGGAATTTGCATGCAGTAGGGAAAAAAATTAAAATCATGAACAGGAAGGGAAAAGGAAAGGAATGAACATGTATTAGTAACCACTCATTTGCCACTTATTTCATCACAACTAGGCTATGAGTCAGGAGTCCAGGCTTGCAGAGGGGGAAGAGGCCAACACTCCAACACAAATGCCCAGATGCAGGGGTGAGTCCAAAACATTTAACAACAGACTGGTGAGAGCATCCTGGCCAATCACCAGTCCTGCCCAGGCGGGTGGTGGGGAAGTCCACTGAGAAATGAACTTATACTTTGTCCTAAAGGATAACCATAAGTTTCTTACAGGCAAGTAACCTCTCTGGCTTTGGTTTTCCAGAAGCCTGAGTTCCTTGAGGAGACTATGAGTAGGGAAAAGAAGCAAGAGGGGCAAAGGCTAAATCTGGGGAATGGAGCAGGGCACAAACAGAGCACAAGTTGCCCACCTGGGGAGGGACTGAGTCAGCAGGTGCCATAGCAGTGGGAAAAGCTAGGCCCCATTGGGAGGTACCAGCTCAGTGTACCCCAGAGGCTGGAAGTTGAACCCCAGGCTACCAGCATTGGCCATGCTCCAAGGACCAAGCTCATGATAGAAGCAGCAGAGCTACCTGCCTTCAAGGGAGCTTGGAAATGAGGCCACTGGGGTGACTGAGAGACTGAAAATGAGTCTCTTCCCACATTGTCCAGGCGCCAAGGAAGCTTCCCAGATCCTGGGAAGGAGGACACTTTATTCCCACTCCCCAGGATGAATGGAATCAAATTTCCCTCAACCCAGCCACGTGGGAATTCAGAATTCAATTTATTTTTATTTAAAGGGAATAAAAGGAAGCTTCATTTCTTTCACACGGGGGTCTATGGACTAAGATGAATACCCTTCATAGAGGTTTTGCAGCCCCCTAGTCATTTGTTTATGGAGCAAAACTGGACGGGGTGAGTAGAAGAGATGTTCAACTGGGGCTACGCTTTTATAGCTCTCCGAGGACAGCTTCCTACATTCTACAAATAATGTTCTCACTCCTGCTATGGGCAGCCTCTGGACTGGCTGTTGGCAACACAAACTTAATGAGGAAATGGGCCCTGCCATTAGGGACATCAGTCTGGAGGAAGAGGCAGATGTGCCCACAAATGATTCCTGAGCTCCTGGTGGCTGAAAGAGACACATTTCAAGAGTTGGGTTTGTCACTATTCATCTGAGAAGACCCTTCTTGCTTGGTCAGTGATCAGTAAGTAACAAGGCACCGCCACCCAGAGGCAGGTGCCTACATTGTAAGCTAAAAACCTTCAAGGACATAAACAGACTCAAGGGTATGCCTGGATAATTCAGTCCAATTCAGTGCTATTATGGCATCTCATACTGAGAACTCTGCTCTCTAAAGGACTCTATGACCAATAAATATTGTGAAATTACAGGAAAATTCCAGGATCCCTAACAAACAGTGAAGCAGAATGGTAACAGAAGATTAGGACCTAAAAGTCTTCATTAGGTTGCAATAAATAAATAAAAACAGTCTACATAAAAAAGTTATGTGCTTTTAAAACTATCTAAGATTCCCTCCAATATACTGGACGAGGCAGATATGATTTTTGTTCTCTTTGTATCTCAGTCCCATCTAGAAATAAAACAATACTTAAATGGGATCAATCAAGAGTTTAATAAAGAGATTATTTACAAAGATGTGGGCGGGGTGTAGGAAAACCCATAAAGGATAGGTGGTGCCCTAGGGCCAGAAAGACCAGGGTCCTTTGCCACACCTGCCTGAAGAAGCAAGGCTACTACAGTCTGGAGCCAGAGGCCTATGTGAAGACGGCCACCTGGTAAAAGCTGTGGATGTTAGTAGGGGGCTCAGCCAGCCCAAGGCAACCTCACAGGGAGAGAGCTGAAGGAATAAATACCATGGCCTCACCCTTTCCTCCCTCTGATCTTCTGCTGGGCTCCCCATTGGCTGGATCCAACCAGACACAGAGGGCAGGGAAGGTGGTTAATGTAACTCCACAGGTCAGCCACCTGGAACAAAAGTCAGGGTAGAGGAGGGTGAGGAGTAGATGGGAAGGGGTGGTAAATGGAAGACATCTGACACACTCTTCCTCCTGAGCCCCCAGGGAAATGATGGTAGAAGAATAGCAAAGACTCATTACCACACTATGCAGAGAATACGAGAGGGATCACTGGTGGACCAGAGGTTTCCACAAAGGTTTGGTTGAAAGGAATGGACGATGTGAGTTAGCTGGGGAGGTAGGGCAGAGAAAGCTGTGATTAGAACATAGATGGGAGGCCTGTAGCTGTGTGTAGGAAACTAGCCATAGGAGATTCTAGACTCAGAATTGTCAAGCTCGACAACCACAGAGTGAGCAGTGGGGCTGGAAATAGGGGAATTAATTAAAGGGTCTGGATTCTGAATGATCTGCCATCTGCCTACTCAAATCCAAATGTAAAAAAAACAGCAGTCAGGCATTCATGCTGCCCTTGAGCATATGGACATAACATCAGCCTTTAAGGTAAGAGGATCTCTCAAAGGTTCAGCAAGCTGCATGTAAAAGACCCAACATAAATACCTCACTGTGAAATCTCAGAATACCAATAAGAAAGATTTGAAAAAACTCCTAAAAGAAAAAAGAGTTAGCTATTTTAAAAAAATAAAATCAGACTCACATTAGATTTCTCATCAACAACACTAGACACTTGAGGACAATAGAGCATGACCTTCAAATTGCTGATGGATATTTAGATCTAGAATTCTATACCCAGCCAAATTATCAATAAAGTTTGAGGACAGAACAAAGCACTTTTCAGACATGCAAACACTCAGAGAATTTGCCTCCCATGTACCTCTTCTGAAGAAGTCACTTAAGGAGTTAATCCTGTATTCAGGGGTCTGGCTGATAGAGAAGAAGACATGGAACTGGGAGGGCAGGGAGGAACCAGAATGTCAGCTATACAGCAGCCAGAGATGCCACCAGCCCTGCCTGGAGCAGGAAGACAGCAGGTTTTGGAAGGGAGGTATCCAGGAAAAGATGTGGGGGGATTCCATAAGAGAGTACGACTGGGCTTCATAATAACTGAGAATATTAAAAATGCACAGAATGCAAGGCCAAAAAAGAAAAGATAACTAGAAAACTCTAAGAAAAACTAACATCTGCACCATAGAATCATAACAAAATATTGTAAAATTGGAGCAGATGTGAGCAGAAGTCAGTGAATGTGAAAAAAGAGTTGAATGAATTCTAAGTAATGGAGAAAATAACCTGGAAACTATAGTAATATAATGAATAAAATATGTTTCTTCTATCACCAAGAATAAAGAAAGGTCACCATCAAAGGGGGTGGAGAAAATACACAAGAAAGGTATAATCTAAATATAACGTAGAGGAAAACATGACGTGACTGTGAGCAATTAGTCGAGTACAAGAACAAATTCTTTTGAACATTCTTCTGTGAATAGCACAAGAGTGGGGTTCCTGGAATCACTGGGAAGGAATGTTGTCACAGAAACATAGTTTCTTCTTAGCCCTAAGGCAAACGATATTTACTCTTTATAATGGACATGTACTTACTGCCTAGAACTCTTTCCCCAGATATCCACATGGATTATTCCCTTACCTCCTTCAGAACTTTACTCAAATGTCACCTTTTAGAGAGATCTTTTCTGACTATTCTATCTAAATTACAAAAACACACAGGTGTGTGTGCACACGTGTACACAAACACACACACACTCCCTGTACCCTTTCCTAGCTTAATTTTTCTCCTAAACACAATGATCATACTAAACATTTTACTTCTTTATCTTGTTTATTTTCTGTCTCCACCTCACCACCAACGCCTCCACTAGAAAGCATGTTCCACAAGGGCAGGGATTTTTCTTTACTATTGTATTCACTGCTGTTTCCCCAGCACCAAGGACAGGGGCTAGCTCATGCTAGGTCTGCAATAAATATTTGTTGCATTCATAAGTGTTGAATCAAGCCATAGGCAAGTCACAGAAACCATAATTGTGTTTATGTGATAGAAATTAAATGTCATTATGCTTGGAAATGCAAAAATGAAGGCACAGCATACAGAAGTGGGGGGGTGGGAAGGCAAAAAAATAAAAGAGGGAAAAGGAAAGTTAAAAGTGCTAATATTCTCTTTTTACTATGTGGATAATTAAGATACTGTCCAGAGTTGATGGATAAGAAATATAGGTTTAAGAAGGTTATCTAAATTTACATAGGTAACAATTAAAATAACTAAAAACAGTGATGTAACTATATTGGTACAAGTGAACTATATTGGTATGGAGGTGAAAGACATGTAAATTAAGTTAAATTTCATATAACATAGCAAAAATCCACTAGATAATTCTAAAGTTGAGACATTCAGACATAAGCATAGTATTTCAAGTACAGAAATAGCTGCAAAAGACCTTTTACTAGAAATGGTTAAACATGATTGCTGTGAAATTGTGGTTTAAATTATGAAAGACTACATTGTATCAGACTACCACTTCTGTAGATAATAATTATAAACTCTGGACAAAATGTTTGAAAAACTATTTGAAGGCACTAGAAAGTGACCTGAAGCAGGCCTAAAGAGGAGGGGATTCAAGCCTTGAAATAAGGGAATTGTACTGGGTGAGATTAATGTTCTTATTAATTTTCCCCAAAGGCACTCCCTAGTCTGTATGGGGTGGAGCAGCTAGAACTGAAGCAGAAAGCCTGAGTTGGCTTGAAGTGTTAGAGTTTGAAGCAGCCAGATAAGCTGAAAATTCAGCGGGAAAAAGCCAGGTGTTAAAAAAGGAACCACAGAATGGGGAGGCACCAAATTTGCATATAAACTCCCCTCAAATGCTTAGCTCACCCTGAACTGTGAATGTGCAGGGAAACTCTAAGAAGCCTGCGGAAAAGCAGCAGCTGAAAGAGTAGAGATTTCAGCTTTCACCCACTGCAAGGGAGACAATTTGAGTTTAGAATCCTCCCAAGTTAGAGGTATTTGGTCAACACTCAGGCTTTCCAAATAACAAAGTCTCAATGAACTCTGAGATAATATCAAGTAGTCTAACAATGTATACAACTGAAGTTCCAGAAGGAGGGGGTGAGGAGCAGAAAATAATTGAGAAAATACAACACTGTTCACTGATGCCTCGTAAGAAATAATGGAGGCCAGCTGACAATGGAATTACATCTCTAAAGTGTTGAAGAAAAATGCTGTCAACACTGCATTCTATATTCAGTGAAAATACCCTCCAAAAAGGAGATGAAAACTATTTTCAGATAAATGAAAGCTAAAAGAATCTGTCATTAGACTTTTAATACAAGAAATGCTAAAGGAAGTTCTTCAGGCTAAAGAAAAGTGATACCCAATGGAAACCTGAATCTATAGGAAAGAATAAACAAACTAGAAATGGTAAATAACTTTGCAAACATACAAGACTTTTTTCTTCCCATATTTACTTTAAAAACTGACTGTTTAAAGCAAAATAATAGCACCGTAAGGTGGGGCTTATAAGGTATGGAGAAATAAAAGATATAACAATAGCATAAAGGATGAGGCGGGAGAGTGAATACATGGAATGATTCAATTTTAAGGTTATTTAATTTGTGAAGTGTGAAGTATGAATTGTGATGTGGGAAGTATAAGGTGTGAAATGAGAAGTGGTAGATGTGAACAATGGTACAATGTAATTCTAAATAGGTTTTAATACATCAAGGATACATATTGTTAGCCTTAGAACAGCCACTAATATATAATAAAAATAGGTGCAACTAAAAAGTCAATAGTAGAAATAAAATAAAATCTGAAAACATTCAATTAATCCAAAAGAAGGCAGGATAAAAGGATCAAAGGAATGAAGGCCAAAAGAAGAAAAGAACAAATCACAAGACAGTAGACTTAAACTCAAACCACACCAATAATTGTATTAAATGTAAATGAAGTACTTTTTTTTTTTTTTTTTTTTTGTGGTACGTGGGCCTCTCACTGTTGTGGCCTCTCCTGTTGCGGAGCACAGACAGGACCAGCCGCTCCGCGGCATGTGGGATCTTCCCGGACCGGGGCACGAACCCGTGTCCCCTGCATCAGCAGGCAGACTCTCAACCACTGCCACACCGCGCCACCAGGGAAGCCCTGAAGTACTTTTAACATCAGAAAAGCAGACTTCAAGACAAAGAGTATTACTAAAGATAAAATAGAATATTGCATAATTATAGAGGAGCAATTCATCAGGAAGCTATAATTATCCTAAACGTGTATGTACCTAATAACAGAGCTTCAAAATACATGAAGCAAAAATGACAAAAATAAAGGGAGAAATCAACAGCTACACAAAAATTAATTTGAAATGGATCATAGATATAAACTTAGAAGATAAACCACAAAACTTCTATAGAGAACATTGGAGAAAATCTTCATAACCTTAAGTAGACTGTGATATTGATTTATAATAAAAAATATATATTTGGTCTTCACCCCGTTTCTGACACAGAGCTCCTAAAACCCTTGGAATATCCTGTAGTGAGAGGTAAAGGTGTCTCTTTATGTTATTAAGGTGCTTTTGGAAAGCAGCTAAGGATGGAGGCTGGTGGCCAGGAGAACCAACCATGTGATTAGAGGGTTGGAACTTTCAGTCCCATCCCCCTAACCTCTGGGGAAGTGAGAGGGGCTGGAGGTTGAATCAATCGCCAATGGCCAAGGATTTAATCAATCATGCCTACGTAACGCAGCCTCCGCTAAAACCTGAAAGGATGGGGTTTGGAGAGCTGCCAAGCTGGGGAACTAGAACACTTCCATCCGCCAGCTTGGCAGGCCCAAACTCCAGGAGGATAAAGCTCCTTTGTTCAATACCTTGCCCTGTGTATCTCTTCATCTGGCTGTTGATTCATATCCTTTAATATCCTTTGTAACAAACCAGCAGTCTAGTGAATAAATGGGTTTCCTGAGTTCTGTGAGCCACTCTAACAAATTAATCACACCCAAGGAGAGGGTTGTGGGAACCTCCAATCTGTAACGGTTTGGTCAGTCAGAAGCACAGGTTAACAACCTGGGCTTGCAATTGGTTGTGGGCTTGCAAGTGGAGGGTGGTCTTGTGGGACTGAGCTCTTAACCTATGCACTCTGACTCTATCTCCAGGTAGATAGTGTCAGAATTGAGTTGACTGTAGGACACCAGTGGGTGTAGGAGCATTGCACGTTGGTGTAGGAAACACTCCCAAACAACACTGGAATTGGGGTGCAGGACAAATATAGGCAAAGATTTCTAAGAACACAAAGAGCACTAACTATAAAAGAAAAAAATTGATAACATGCACTTCATCAAAATTAAAATTTTTTTCTACCAAAAGACTGAATGCTCTCCTCCTAAGATTGAGAACAAGACAAGGATGCTTATTCTTAACATTGTACCGGAGGTTCTGGACGGGGAAATAAGGCAAGAAAATGAAATAAAAGGCATCCAGACTGAAAAGGCAGAAATAAACTATCTTTATGCTCAGGCAACATAATCTTGTACATAGAAAACCCTATGAAATCCACTTTAAAAAAAAAAGAGGACTACAGCTAATAAGTGAGTATAGCAAGTTTGCAGGATAGAAGATCAACATAGAAAAAATAAAAATGATCAACAGACAAAAATCAATTTTACTTCTATGTGCTAGCAATGAACATCTGAAATGAAATTAAGACAGCAGTTCCATTCATAAGAGTATCAAAAAGAAAAATATTTAGAAATAAATTTAACAGAAGAAGTGTAAAACTTATACTCTGAAACTATAAAACTATTGAAAGAAATTAAAGAAGACGATCTAAACAAATGGAGAGACATTACATCTTCATGGATTGGGAGACTCAGTATTGTTAACATGGCAATTTTCTGCCAACTGATCTGTCTCAATATAATCCCTATCAGAATCCCAGCAGGCCTTTTTTTTTTTTTTTGGCAGAAATTGACAAGCTGATCTAAAATTCATATGGAAATAAAAAATGACACAAAATAGCTAAAATAATCTGGAAAAAGAAAGTTGGAGAACTTACACATCCCAATTTCAAAACTTACTACAAAGCTACCATAAATCAACATAGTGCAGTACTGGCATAAGGATGGACATTTAGATCAATGGAAGAGAATCGAGACTCCAGAAATAAGCTTTTACATCCACAGTCAGCTGATTTTCATCAAGGGTACCAAGACAATTTAATGGGGGAAAGAACAGTCTTTTCAACAAATGGTGCTGGGACAACTGGATAGCCACACACAAAAGGATGTATTTGGACACTTACCTCGCACAATACACAAAATGTAACTCAGAATACATCAAGACCTAAATGTAAAAATTGAAACTATAAAACTCTTAGAAAAAAGCAGAGGAGTAAATATTAGTGACCTTGGTTAGGCAAAGATTTCTTAGAAACGATATTAAAAGCATAAGAGATAAAATTTTTTAAAAACTGATCAATTGGACTTCATTACTCCCTCTAGTGGATTTAAAATATAACCATATTTATAACTATTTCACCTTTTTGGAAAGAGTAGAAAAAGAAATTTCTATAGCAATCACTCTAATCAGTAGTCATTTTAACAGTCACTATGGTGAATTAATTTTGACAAGAAGGGGCATGAGGGCATTTTCTGGAGTGACAGAAATGACCTGTATCTTGAGTGTGGTGGTAGTCACACAACTGTACCAATTAATCAAAACCAATTTATTTGAAGACTTTCAACTATGCGTTTCACTGTATGTAAATTTTACCTCAATAAAAATTTTATTTTATGAACTGATAGCTCTGAGGAGTGACATGAGCAGAAGAGAAGATGAACCCAATGCTGTGCTTTTCATTGCAAGCCCTTCAGCACTTCTTAACATGTGTAAAACACTGCGTGTGAATTACTTTAAATTCTTTAAGTTTTGAAAAATGAAACATATTAAATTTGAAGCTTCTTATTATCATCACTTCATGGAAGACAGAAGATGAGATGAAATCTCCTGTTTGGGACGGTGTCATTTACCCGCCAAGCCAAAGCACTGGTCAGGGAGACCACCAGGAGGTCCAAGAACAGAGACACGTTTTTGTTTTTTTTTTTCTGCTTTATAACAAATTTAATCAGTTATACACATACATATGTTCCCATATCCCCTCCCTCTTGCGTCTCCCTCCCACCCTCCCTATCCCACCCCTCCAGGCGGTCACAAAGCACCAAGCTGATCTCCCTGTGCTACGCGGCTGCTTCCCACTAGCTATCTACCTTACATTTGGTAGTGTATATATGTCCATGCTGCTCTTTCGCTTTGTCACAGCTTACCCTTCCCCCTCCCCATATCCTCAAGTCCATTCTCTAGTAGGTCTGTGTCTTTATTCCTGTCTTATCCCTATGTTCTTCATGACATTTTTTTTCTTAAATTCCATATATATGTGTCAGCATACAGTATTTGTCTTTCTCTTTCTGACTTACTTCACTCTGTATGACAGACTCTAGGTCCATCCACCTCATTACAAATAGCTCAATTTCGTTTCTTTTTATGGCTGAGTAATATTCCATTGTATATATGTGCCACATCTTCTTTATCCATTCATCCGATGATGGACACTTAGGTTGTTTCCATCTCCGGGCTATTGTAAATAGGGCTGCTATGAACATTTTGGTACATGACTCTTTTTGAATTATGGTTTTCTCAGGGTATATGCCCAGTAGTGGGATTGCTGGGTCATATGGTAGTTCTATTTGTAGTTTTTTAAGGAACCTCCATACCGTTCTCCATAGTGGCTGTACCAATTCACATTCCCACCAGCAGTGCAAGAGTGTTCCCTTTTTTCCACACCCTCTCCAGCATTTATTGTTTCTAGATTTTTTGATGATGGCCGTTCTGACCAGTGTGAGATGATATCTCATTGTAGTTTTGATTTGCATTTCTCTAATGATTAAAGATGTTGAGCATCCTTTCGTGTGTTTGTTGGCAGTCTATATCTTCTGTGGAGAAATGTCTATTTAGGTCTTCTGCCCATTTTTGGATTGGGTTGTTTGTTTTTTTGTTATTGAGCTGCATGAGCTGCTTATAAATTTTGGAGATTAATCCTTTGTCAGTTGCTTCATTTGCAAATATTTTCTCCCATTCTGAGGGTTGTCTTTTGGTCTTGTTTATGGTTTCCTTTGCTGTGCAAAAGCTTTTAAGTTTCATTAGGTCCCATTTGTTTATTTTTGTTTTTATTTCCATTTCTCTAGGAGGTGGGTCCAAAAGGATCTTGCTGTGATTTATGTCATAGAGTGTTCTGCCTATGTTTTCCTCTAAGAGTTTGATAGTGTCTGGCCTTACATTTAGGTCTTTAATCCATTTTGAGCTTATTTTTGTGCATGGTGTTAGGGAGTGATCTAATCTCATACTTTTACATGTCCCTGTCCAGTTTTCCCAGCACCACTTATTGGAGACTGTCCTTTCTCCACTGTACATTCCTGCCTCCTTTATCAAAGATAAGGTGACCATATGTGCATGGGTTTACAGAGACACGTTCTTGAAAGCTGCAGTAGAAATGAAGTTGTAATCATTTATTCCCATTTATTGTGGGGCTACCACACCAAACACACAATCTCTCAAAAAATGAAAGTCAGAATCTCAAAAGCTTCCTTTTTTTTTTACTGCTAAAGCTTATTTGCTTATCAAAATTGCCTCAGGACGGTAAGCAGAATTAGAAAATTAAGGAATTACATTAGAAGGGAGAGAAGTAGGACAAATGTATGAAAGTATACAGCACTCCCCTCTGTCACCGAAAAGCTGGTTTAAAGTTTAAATCAACCACCCAGCAACATTCACAAATAAAAAGAAAGATTTAAAATACCACGGCTGTTGAATTTAGGTAATACTATTACCACAAATTTATTTACTAACTCAATGACAAACAAATCTTTTTCATTTAAAAGTACAAATCTGTACAGCATTACTCCCTCTAGTGGATCTAAAAAATAATCATAGTTGTAACGATTTCATCTTTTTTGGAACAATAGTAAAAGAAATTTCTGTAATGATCACTCTGATTGATGGTTATTTTAATGATCACCACAGTGAATTAATTTTGCTTTCCTGTACAGTGTGCTTTTTTCCATTCCCTCTCCTCTAGGAAAAAGGTACTTAACATCTACCTGAATAATTAACCACACAGAAATCAGAATATGATAGACATTTCAAACATTACTTACAAGGATAAAAATCTGAAAACTATTGAAGGTTGTATGACACTCAGCATAAATCATAAATATTCAAAGAATTTCACAGTCACTTTTGAGTAAAACACAACTGAAAGAGCCATTTCAACAGCCTATTCACCCATGTGTCACAGCAAAGTATTCAAAATCGGGTGAGCAATCATTTTTTAATGAGTAATCATTCAAGTTTCATATCTACTTATTTTTACAAAGTAAAATTTCAAATGTGATCTAATTATTCATTAGACTCTCAAATCTCAAATATTTTTTAGAAGTTTTTGGTGAACATTTTGTCATGCCATGACTACATTTTGCATTTGGGGACATATACATAACATATAAGTAAAAAAATGACATGCTTTAGCTGGCGTGACTTATGTTTCTAGACAACCGAGTTTACTGCAACTCTATTAGTCAGTCACAGCTGCCACTACCAGGGAACAGGCACCTTAAAGGGAGCAAAGATAATGACATTCAACTGAGCTGATCTCTAGCCTAACTTCAGCGAAATTTTGATAACTAGACTGCAAGCCCTGTGATTAGATGATTTGGGATGAGTTTTACTATTACAAATAACTGAATGGAGTTTCATATGTCTTTCCAAAATGAAGAATTTGAAATGGCAACACCTCTTAGAAGTGCGGATCTTACAGAAGTGAATTTAGGTAAAATATTGATGACAAGGTTTCATACGCTTAGGAAGTGACATTTAACAGCAGGCAAAGAGATACATTTCCCAACCAAAATCGAATGCCACCGCCATCAACAACCCCACAGAGGCTCAGCTACCTAAAATGGAAATGAAAAAATAATGTATGGAAATATTCTCTTAGAAAAACTCCTTAAGGCTTCACATGTATTAATGTATTAGTTTGCAAACATTAAGATCAAAGCCAAAGCAACAAATACATCCTAAAAAGTTTTTCGTCAGATTTTTATTAACGATATACAAGTAGCAGGGCATAAAAAATTAATAGGCGCAAGCCTTGAAATGTCAAACCCAATGATCTCAAGCCATGCTTACCTCCTTTGCTTTTTGTTTCAGTCTTGCTGGCTCTGGGTCTTCTTGCCTTGAGCGACTCTATATGGTTAAAAAAAAAGAAGAAAGAAAGGGTAACAGATGGTTTAAGAGCCCCTCATCTGTTGCAGTAAGTTAAAAAAATAGCAAAGGAAGGAGAATAGGATCCAAGGTGTCAAAAACACAAGGCCTAAATTCATAGACGTGTAAGTTCAAGCCTTTAGGGTTACCCAATTAGCTGTTAAATATTCAGTTTTAAATAAAATCTACTCTAGGTTTAAAAAAATCAACCCACTTTACTTATAATATTGCTAACTATTAAGTTTCAAAATAAGTTTCTATTCCTTTTTAAGTATTTAAAATGCTGTACACGAAGTCCTTCTACACTCATTAGGCCCTCTATACAATTCTATGATCCCAAATCTTTTCTTTCCAGGAAGCCCAACTCATCTGATAGAGAAGCAGCTACTACACAGCAGTGAAAGAAATGTGCATAATGCACATGTCCCACTTCCTGGATCCCAAAATATCCTGTGATGCCAAACTTTCCATCCCCAAATCTCTTGGACAATGAAATCAATCCTTAATTGCTAACAGATCTTTGCACATCTATCACAGAAAAATGCCAGCAACATAAGGCAAGATTCTCTCCTTCCATGCTGGTTAGCATGTGCTGACATACTTGGGGCTTAAAGTGAAGAAGAAACAACAATTTTAAATATTTGATTTGAAATTCCAAAAGAAAGAAAATTTGCCTGGTCCTAATCTATATTTACTGGTAACACATTTGAAACAGACAGAATGAAGAATGACATGCTAAAGCCAAAATATACCCACTTAAACAGAGAACAGTAGCAGAGACCATCAGAGGAACCTGAATTTGGACACTGACACCAATGAGGAGTGATGGGAGGGGAGAGACAGCTTTACCGTTAGCAGAAAGAGCCTCCTGATGCTGGACTAACGGGGACTCCCCACTGCCTCCCCAGAGACGAGCCCTGAGCTGCCCCATGACTGCTACCAGTGCCTGTCCCCAGTCCTGACTGCAGTGGTCGTGACCCTCCCCTTCAAGCACACAGCTATCCCATGCAGCTTCTGATCTAGAAACTGCCTGCTTTTCCTTCTTTAGATAATCTGCACCAGATTCTCCCAGATACAACAAGATCTGCCAAACAAGATCAGGGGCTTGTCTCATCGCTCCCTCCTTCCTGCCATCACCAAAGCCTCCTTGCTTTGCTGTACAAAACTGGTGGGAAGAGGAATAAGAAAAAGAGAGGAGTAAGGAGGAGAAACAAATGAAGGCAGGAAACAAGAATCACGTACTTCCTAGTTTTTCAGAGTAAGGAACTAAGTGAATGGTGGTGCTATACCCTGAGATGGGGAAAGTCAGGGGAGGATAAGGAGTAACTCAAGAGTACGTTTTGGGACACACAAAGTTTGCTGTATCAGTTAGAGAGCCAGGGAAGGTGTCAAGTAGGCAGTTGTATATAGGTGTCAGGAACGCAGGGGAGAGCTACTGGCTAGAGATAAGACAACTGGGAATCATCATTTATATGAAACTTCCAGAATAGGTAAATCCATAGAGAAAGAAAGCAGACTAGTTGTTGCTAGGGCCTTTGGGAAGGAGGGAATAGGTAATGATGCTTAATGGGTATGGGGCTTCCTCTTGGGGTGATGAAAATGTTTGGGAACTAGGTAGAAGAGATGGTTGCACAACACTGCGAATATACTAAATGCCATAGAATTGTATACTTTGAAACGATTAATGGTTAATTTGATGTTACATAAATTTTACCTCGATAAAAAAATAAATAAAAACATCTGAAGCATCAGTCCATAGATGGTATTTAAAGTCATGGGGCTGAATGCAATCACCTATGGCCTGAGAGTAGACAGAGGTGAGAAGCTGCCTGAGGATGGAGCCCTGGGGATACTGGAACATGTGGACATCAAGAAAAGGAGAAAGACAGCCATAAAAAAGAATGAAATAATGCCATCTGCAGCAACATGGATGGACCTAGAGACTGTCGTACTGAGTGAAGTAAGTGAGACAGAGAAAGACCAATATCGATATCATATATCACTTATATATATGGAATCTAAAAAAGCAGTACCAATGAACTTATTTACAAAACAGAAATAGAGTCACAGATGTAGAAAACAAACTTACGATTACCAGGGGGGAGAGGGAAGAGGGATAAATTGGGAGACTGGGATTGACATATACAAACAACTATATATAAAATAGATAACTAATAAGGACCTACTGTATAGCAACAGGGAACTCTACTCAATACTCTGTAATGGCCTATATGGGAAAAGAGTCTAAAAAAGAGTGGATATATGTGTGTGTATATATATATATATATAACTGATTCACTTTGCTGTACACCTGAAACTAACACAGCATTGTACATCAACTATACTCCAACAAAAATTTTTTTAAAAAGGAAAGGAGAAAGATGGGCAAAGGAAGCTGAAAAGGAGCAGCCAGTAAAGAAAGAGAAGCTCCTGGAGAGTGCAGAGTCCCAGAGCTCAAGTGAAGAATTTTTTAAAAGAAAACGATGAGAATCTATCAAGTTTGATGGGAGCTCAAGTAACAAGAGGACCAAGAATTAACCATTGAATTTGGCAAGAAGCCGGTGTTCTTCTAAGATCTGTTTCAGAGGAATGCTGGGGACAAACATCTGATTACAGTCATAGAAAGAGAAAAACTAGGCAGGATGTGAATTCTAAAATGTGTACCCAGGATTTGTTTTAATCAGGTCTGGTAAGGTACACAAACACAGAAATGATCATCATGAAGGAAGAACTTTATGCTCACAGATCCCTAGAAAGAGGAGGCATGGCATACCCTGCAGGGCCACACAGGGAAGCACCAAGGTCAGTCAGGAGGGAGAAGGGGAGAGGAGAGAATCTCCCAGAGCAGAACCTTTTCTGGGGTTTTCAAAGGAAGGAATGGGTGAGGCAGGGCAGGTAGGTTAAGCTTAGAGTTGGATTGTTTGGATAATTTCAGCTGGCTCTGGGCTATAGGAATGGTCACTAGTTGCCCAGTACCTTGGGCCTTGGAGTGACTTAGGGCAGGGGGAATACTGGTTTGGTGAATGAGAGTTTGATTAAGGAGATGGTTGGGGTGTGTGGGCTCTGAATTGATTGGTTTGTATATCATAGGTGCCTGCAGGGGAGTCCTTTGCTAACTCCAGGAGTTAGCTAGCCCTGAGAGGAGCAGTCTCCCCAGGAAAAAGGCCCGAAATGCCAAAGAATCAGGAATACAGAAAATAAGAAAATACAGTGAATACAAAGTGGAAACGGTGAGTCTACCAACTGTTGAGAAATTCTGCTATAAAGGGGAGAAGAGAAATGTCGTCATAGGTGGGGCAGACATGAGGACAAGAAGTGTTTTTAAGATGGTTGAGAGCATAGCATGCTTCTATGCTACTGGGAGTGAAGGAGTTGAGAGAAACACTGATGAGTGGAAGAATGAAGGGATGGTCAAGCCCTGTCAGAAGCAAAACCACTGACTTGGAGAAGGGATGGGATGCACTGCATGCATGGGGGTTGCTCGCAGCAGGAGGAGAGCCACAGTGGGAACAGGGGCCAGGGAGGCTGGTGGGTTTGATCTGATGGCTGGGCCATGAGACAACTTTCATTTTATTGCTTCTATTTTCTCAGTGAAATAAGAAACAAGGTCATCATATGAATGTGAGGAAGGGAAAGGGTGTTAAGGACTGGGGGAGAGAAAAGAAGGCATAAAACAGTGTTCTTAGAGAGTGGCAGAGTGAACTGACTAGGGGAATGGATTCATATTGCTGAGCTGTGCTAAGGGCCCCGTTGAGGTTCACAGTCATAAAATTAAAGTAGGACCAAGTTTGGGAGCTACTGGGCAAATAGGGGAGACAAGGAAATTGAGAGTGTTCTAAAGAGAGAGTGTAGTTATGCACCACACACATACAGACAGCTGTATTTCTAGTTACCTAAAAAGGACCAGAAGGATTTAAATCAAGTGGAAAGAGACTGTCACCAAGAAGTGGAATTATGGGTAGTCTTTGCTAACCTCTTCGTATTTTTAGGGATTTTCCTTAGATTTGCAAAGAGTATGTATTTCATTTTATAAACACATAAAAACAATAAAGCTATTTCAAGAATAAATTTAAAAATTAAAAATCCAGCAAAATGAGGTTTGTGTTAGGAAAGAAAGCAACTAGCCCAATTTCCTTTAGAAAAATCACTGCCCTAAATTTGGATGCTTCCTTGACTATTAATTTGGATGTTAATGATAACACTTTACAACAGGAAAAATACTAATGAATCACTTGGGGAGAATGAAGAAAAGCACAGGACTGGAAAACACACCAAAGACAAATCTGCAAAGCTCCTGAAAACACAACGGGATGTCAGCAGGACCTGCATGTCCTTTTGAAATGGAGCAGGACCCTATGGTCCTTGCCCGCCATGTCCTCAGCCTGCTTTTGTCTGTAGAAAAACTTTAGCCAAAGAATAAGTTTAATCAGAGAAGTGAGAAAATGCAGAAACAAAGGAAAACAGTCAAAGGAGACCAAATAATAATAGTATAGTCATTAAGCAAAGTCAGGGACCTTTAACTCCTCCTCAAGGGCTATAGATAATATTCTGAGCCATATCATTTTTTTGTTTTGTTTTTTGCGCAGCACGCAGGGGATCCTAGTTCCCCTACCAGGGATCAAACCCACGCCCCCTGCACTGGCAGTGTGAGGTCTCAACCACTGGACCACCAGGGAAGTCCCCCTGAGCCATATCCTTTGAGCTGTCTTATAGATACTGAAACCCCCACGAGGTGGAAGAAGTTAACTACGTGATGACCAAACTGTAGCCATGACGTAAGCTGCCACAATTCCAAGAACTGGCCTCAAAGAAATGGGAGCAAACCAACCCTGGAACTAAAGACGAACCGTACTTAAAACAATCAAGATGGCGCTGATCAGACCACTGCATGACTAATTTCAAGATGACTGTCAGAGGACTTCCCTGGTGGCACGTGGTTAGGAATCCGCCCACCAATGCAGGAGACACGGGTTTGAGCCCTGGTCCGGGAAGATCCCACATGCCCCGGAGCATCTAAGCCCGGGCGCCACAACTACCGAGCCTGCGCTCTAGAGCTCACGAGCCACAACTACTGGGACCACGTGCCTCAACCACTGAAGCCCAAGCGCTCTAGAGCCCGTGCTCTGCAACAAGAGAAGCCACTGCAATGAGAAGCCTGCGCACGGCAACGAAGAGTAGTCCCCACTCGTCGCTGCAACTAGAGAAAGCCCACACGCAGAAACGAAGACCCAACGCAGCCAAAAAATAAATAAATTTAAAAAAAAAAAGATGACTGTCAGAGCTGACTGTGTTCTACAGGTAGCCCCCTCCCTCCGTCTATAAAAGTTCTTGCCCCCTGATTGTCAGGGGGTGGAGTCAGCCTTTGGACAGGGGTCTGCCACCCCCACTCCCCACTAGTTGCCGGCAAAATAAAGCAAACTTTCCTTTCCAACAACCTTGCCTCTTCATTGGCTTTTGAGCAGTGAGCAGCCAGACCCCACTTTCGGTAACACTCTTTGGAGATTTCCAGGTGAAATGGTTGGAGATAATGGTTGGCCATCCCTAGAAGGTGCTGTAAAGAGGAAGAATTCCCTCCCAGATCAACCTATGAAATAATATAGCAGAAGATGAAGGAAACTTTGGGAAGGCTGGTTATGCTTATTCAAAAACCCATGCAATGGCTGCTGTCTGTCTCCTGATACGTGTGGTCTCCTCTGTTCTACGAAGGCTAGGACAGTGGGGACCCACGGTCTCTTCCTGATCACATGGCAGGCTGGGCACAGAGGTCTGATGTGGGAGGGGATGGGGGTACCCCCAGCTTTCTAGGCCCCGAAGGCAAGTGGGGTGTGGGAGTCCTGCTTGCACTGGACAGCCATTCCAACTGGTGCCTGGTGCTCTCATAAAGTCCTCTCTGTCGGCCACAGTTGCTTCATGTAAAAACTGAACATTTTAAAGGCATCAGTGTTGTTGGGACTCAATGTCTATTGACTTGGTCAAGTATGCAAACTTAGGGGGAAAAATTCCTGTTACATTTACCCAGATATACTACACTTTAGTTTGTTTTCACTAAATCTCAGCTTTCAGTTCTTGTTGGAAGACACGGGGAAGGTACTTGACTGAAAGACCCTTTGCCTTCTCCCACTTTAAATTTTAGGGATGATAAATTACCGTGAAATTAATTTAGTTTTACTATTACACTTTTACTGTGAGTCCCAAGCCAAGGACATTTTTATGTTAAAGTCTTTGTAGATGTAACATGCTGTATGCCTGGAATATCTCTGTGTATAATACTGATATTGGGAAAATCTATTAATATTTTGTAAAACGACATGATTGGTATAACATTTGGCTTTTTCTGAGGGGAAAAGAACATAATTCTACAAAGTATTAGAAATTCTACTGAGTGGCCTGCACAGGCATGACAGATACACTGGTATCAATAGGTTGAGGTCTTCATGAATGGGAAACTATTGTTTGAAAAGATACTTTCTGATATAAATGGAAATTAGAGAGAGGGATCTTAAGACACTCCATTAAAAAACACTTGTCTGAGTACTTCACTTTTTAGTCAAGAGAATGAACTCCTAATGCCACTCCCACTGGCACAAAGACTGTAGACCAGGGTTTCTCACTGGGATTTTGTTATAATCAGGTTCAGCACATTCCAGAATGATTGTTTGTTTCACATACTTGCCAACTTTATGAGGCTGGTAAAAGTGAAGGAGGAATTCTGCTTTGCCTGACCTAATTTAAGTTCAGGATACACATTCTTTCAGAGTTTGAAACCTCGAGTATTCATGCTTTAATCTTTAAAACTCCCACCTTCCCAGGGCATCCTTGGCTTTCATCAGTGCTTTTCTCATAGTCATGCCTCTTATAGTTTTATAATTTTTTTAAAGTTAATACTCGAAGAGTTTAAGGCATTGGTATCCATTTTCCATTAAATAAAGTGTCAAAACTCCTGATGCTGTACTATAGTCACCATCATGCCAACCGTTTCAATTTTAAACCCATTTTCCCCATTCTGATGACATTAGAACTTCACCCATGGCACTATTACCTTATAACTTTCATTTTTAATTAAAGAAGTTATACTGGCAACAGAAAACACTTTGCTTTCACATTAGCTTCGTTAATAAAAAGTGAAAGTTAAAAGCAGTGCACCTGTGGATAAAATCTAGTTCCAAACCCCAGTTTCTCCTTTATCACATGAAGGCATTAAGTTAAAGGTCTATGCTTATGACAATCTTAAAATAAAAGGAACAAGGAAGGTTGAAAATATTCAAAAACCAACTAAACTAGAACAGATATTACTACTCAGCAAAGGTTTCACAATCCTGCAGACACTTTGGTACTTAATTAGTAAAGATAGGCAGCAAAAATCTCAAAGAGAGTTAAATAAAAATAATCCTTCTCAAAAAACATGGTAGATGTTGATGCATAAGAAGGAAATCTGTAATTATCAAATCTAACTAAAGAACTAATGTTAAGATTCTCTAAGAGCAATATACAGATGTAAAGGATTTTTATTATCATAGTAGGAACGAATTAAAGTATTTTTATTTGGTTAACATAAAGAGAGGGAAAATGTCTTCTTTATCATATATGTATATATTTGTATTCTAAAATTGGAGAAAAGCTCTGTTCTAGCCTTCTGGAAAAAACAAAACAGCAGACTTCCAATTAATTCTTCCAATTTTCTAATAGATGCCCCTGTTACCTGTTATAAAAGAAAACAAAACAAACAAACAACAAAAAAAAAAAACTCTGAGAACTTGAAATGGAACTAAAAAAGCAACAATCATACTGAGAAAAGCAAGAAAAAATAGTCAAAGTTTGCATAGAACACAATTTTATTAGAATCCATGAAACAAAGAAGATTGACCATCTCCTCTTTTTCTTAATTTAAGACCTTTACAAAAATTATAAAGAACTTTAAACAAAAGAACAAGTTCTTGAAGGCAAAGAGAACTAAAAAGAAACACCTGTAGATGGATGTGTCAAGTGTCAACAAATGTTTAAAAGACAAAATGGATGAAGTAAGACAGAAAAACTACACTCCTCTCTGTCTCTCCCATTGACTGCAGCTATAAACTGTAGACAGGATGCATGAATCAGCTATTTGAGGACTCTGAAAGTAAAATGATAGATTGGGGGAGGGACATAATTCAAAGTGTCATCAAATCCCATTTTTCCCCTCCAGTAGCCCCAGCCTGGATGCAACACAGCTGAAACCTAGAATGGGCACTGGTGCAGACAAAGAGAGCTATAGAACACACTCCCTTGTGTTCTGGTTTGAGGAGCAGGAAAGGGGTCTGCTAATGCTCAGAGTAAGTGGGAGAAATAGTGCCCCTCATTTCATTCTCCATTTCCTCACACCACAGCCCAGTGTGTGACAGAGCAGGATAAATAAAGCCTCAGCTTTCTGGCCAGGAGGAGTGAAAAGAGGACACCCAGGGAACATGAACGTATCTGAGAGAGTGTGAAGAGGCAGAAGCTGGGAAAAGTGACCCCATAAAGTCATTTATGAACTCATGGACAGATCCCCAGCCTGTGTGTATATGGACCTATTCCTAAACTGCCTACCATAGACTTTGTGAAGGGAACAGGATAAACCACAGCTCAAGTCCCAGACTGACTGTTGGTGGTGCATACCTGGGACAGATCCAATAGCACTGCAAAGGCTATGCCAATAAATTTGACATGGAACCATAACCCATAGATCTAGTTGGAACTTGTAGCCTGAATCCAGCTGGGTAGATAAACATTTAATACAACTATAATAAGTTGTATTAAATAACTAATAAGCTGTACTAAATAATTAATAAGACAACTGTAACATAAAGGAGAGAAGGATAATAGGCCTTACATGATGGTAGGTTTCTATATTCTACCTGAAGTAGTAAAATACTGATTCTAAGTAGAATGAAAAGTTAACTATGTTTTTTGTAGTCCCCAGAGCAATGAAACCATACTAAGATATTATGCAAAAAAGATAAACTAAAATGGAATATTAAAAAATATTTAAACATTACATAAGTATTCATAGCAACTTTATTTGTAATAGTCAAAAACTGGGATTGGCCTAGAATGTTCTTCAACAGGTGAATTGTTAAACAAACTGTTACTGATATACCATGAATTATTACTCAGCAATGACAAGGAACAAACTATTAACCATGTAACAACTTGGATGAATCTCCAGAAAATTATGCTGAGTGAAAAAAGCCAATCCCGAAGGTTATATACTATATGATTCCATTTAAATAACATTTTTGAAATAAAAAAATTTTAGAAAGAGAGGAAACATTAGTGGTTGCCAAGGGTTAGAGCAGGGGGAGCTGAAGGAAGGTGAATATGGTTACAACACAAGAGAAACACAAGGGACACTTGACTGGGTCTTGACTGGGGTGGTGGATACACAAACATACATAGGTGATTAAATTATATATCAATAGAACTTAATACAAACATACATACACACAAATGGATACAAGTAAAACTGAGGAAATCTGAATAAGATTAGTGGACTGTATTCATGTCAATATCCTGATTCAATATTATACTGTAGTTTTGCAAAGCATTAAAATTAGAGGAAACTGAGCAAACTGTACAAGGGATTGCCATTATTTCTTATAACTGTCAATTTAAAATTTTTTTAATGTTTAAATAACCCAAAAGAAGGCAAGAAATGGTAAACAGAGGAAATAAAAAGAGAAAGAACAAATAGTACACAACAAAATGATAGGCCTATCAAAATATATCAATAATTACATTAAATGCAAACAGTTTAAACACACCAATTAAAAGATAAACATTTAGAATGGATAAAAATGATCAAACTAAATGCTCTTTACAAGAAACTCACTTCAAATATAATAATATTGGTAGGTTAGAAGTATAAGAATGGAAAAAGATAAAACATAATAACAATAGTCAAATGAAGGCTGGAATGGCTATATTAACATTAGACAAAGTATATTTTAGACCAAAAAATTAACTGAGATAAAAAGAGACATTGCATACTGCTTAAAGGATCAATTTACCAAGAAAGCAAATAATCCCAAATGTGTATGCACCAAACAACCTCTAAATACATGAAGCAAACATGAGAAAACTGAAAGGAAAAATAGACAAATCTACAATTATCATTGGAGATGTCAACACTTCTCTCTCAGTAACTGACAGAACTTGCAAACAGAAATTTAGCAAGGTTATAGGAGAACTAATCAACACCATCAACTGATTGGATCTAAATATACATTTATAGAATGCTTCATCTAAGGGCAGCAGAATACACATTCTTTTCAAGTGTACAGGGAACATTCACCAAGTTAGGCCATCTCCTGGGTAATAAAATGTATCTTAACAAATTTAAAAGAATAAAATTATACAAACCAAATTCTCTGACTATAACTGAATTAAACTAGAAATCAGTAATGAAAAAAATTAACAGGAAAATCTCCTTCTCAAACCTTAGAAATTAAACAATATGCTTCTAGAAAATCCATGAATCAAAGGGATTATCAAAATCATGAGGGAAATTAGAAAATAGTTTGAACTGGAAGAAATGAAAATAAACATTTCAAAATTTGTGGAGTGCAGCTAAAGCAGTGCTTAGAGGAAATTTTATAGCGTTAAATGCTTATATTAGAAAAGAAGCTCTTAAATCAGTAATCTAATCTTATCTTCAAGAAATTAGAAGAAGAAGAGCAAAATAAATGCAAATCAAACAGCTGAAAGGAAATAATAAAATTAGAGCAGAAATCAATGAAATTAAAAAGAGAAGAGTAGAGAAAATCAATGGAATCAAAGCTGTTCTTTGAAACAATCAATAAAACTGATAAACCTCTAGCAAGATATACCAAGAAATAAGAGAAAAGATATAAATTACCAATACCAGGAATGAAACAGGGGATAACACTACAGACCCTACAGACATTAAAATGATAACATGGGAATACTATGAACAGCTCTACATGCAGAAATTCAGTAAGTTAGATAAAATGGGCCAATATTTGAAAACCACAAATTATCAAAACTGACTCAAGATGAAACAGAAATTCTGAATAGTCTTATAACTAGTAAAGAAATTGAATGCCTAATTTAAATTTTTTTCCAGGAAAAGAAATTTCAGATGGTTAGATGGTTTCACTGGTGAATTTTACCAAAAAGTTAAAGAAGGGCCTCCCTGGTGGCGCAGTGGTTGAGAGTCCGCCTGCCGATGCAGGGGATACGGGTTCGTGCCCCGGTCTGGGAGGATCCCATATGCCGCGGAGCGGCTGGGCCCGTGAGCTATGGCCGCTGGGCCTGCGCATCCGGAGCCTGTGCTCCGCAACGGGAGAGGCCACAAGAGTGAGAGGCCCGCATACCGCAGAAAGAAAAAAAAAAAAAAAAAAAGTTAAAGAAGAAATGATACTAATTATACACAATCTTTTCCAGAACATAGTAGAAGAAATATTTTTCAACTCATGAGAACCAGCATTACACTGATACCAAAATCTAACAAAGACAATATAAGAAAAGAAAGTTACAGTCCAATACATTTGATAGATACAGACACAAAATAATAAATATTATTTATTAGTAAATAATATTTAATAAAATATTAGCAAATGAAATACATTATATGATGTATAAATGTATAAAATATATTAAAAGAATAATAACACCACTATCAACTAGGTTTATACTGGGCATGCAAGTCTGGTTCAATATTTAAAAATCAATCAATGTAATCCACCATTTTAACCACCTAAAAAAGAAAAACCACATAATCACTATATAATTGATATAAAAAAGCATTTGAAAAAATTGAACATCTATTTATTGAAAAATCTCTCCAGAGAGGGCAGACAGCAGAAGCAAAAAGAACTACAGGGCTTCCCTGGTGGCGCAGTGGTTGAGAGTCCGCCTGCCGATGCAGGGGACACGGGTTCCTGCCCCGGTCCGGGAGGATCCCACATGCCGTGGAGCAGCTGGGCCCGTGAGCCATGGCCGCTGAGCCTGTGCTCCACAATGGGAGGGGCTACAACAGTGAGAGGCCCGCGTACCACAAAAAAAAAACAAAAAAAAAACACATGCACCCCAATGTTCATTGCAGCACTATTTACAATAGCCAGGTCATGGAAGCAACCTAAATGCCCATTGACAGACGAATGGATAAATAAGATGTGGTACCTATATACAATGGAATATTACTCAGCCGTAAGAAGGAACGAAGTTGGGTCACTTGTAGAGATGTGGATGGACCTAGAGACTGTCATACAGAGTGAAGTAAGTCAGAAAGAGAAAAACAAATATCGCATATTAACGCATATATGTGGAACCTAGAAAAATGGTACAGATGAGCCAGTTTGCAAGGCAGAAATAGAGACACAGATGTAGAGAACAAACATATGGACACCAAGGGGTGAAAGCGGGGGGTGCGGGTGGTGGTGGTGGGATGAATTGGGAGACTGGGATTGACATATATACATAGTATGTATAAAATAGATAACTAATAAGAACCTGCTGTATAAATAAATAAAATTCAAAAAATAATAATAAAAATAAATTAAAAAATAAACTTCCAAGTTAATTAACAAAAAAAAAAGAAGAGGAAGAAAAAGAAAAATCTCTCCATAAGGGAACTTCCTATGCTTGATAAAAGTCATTGCAAAAAAAACCTTTTTTAAGCAACCATCATGCTTAATTGTGAAAGACTTCTCCTTAACACTGGAAAGAAGGCAAGGATGTCCACTCTCACCACTTCTATTCAACATTATACAGGAGGTTCTAGTGAGGGACATTAAACAAAAAAATGAAATAAAAGGCATTCAGATTGGAAAGGAAGAAATAAAACTATCTCTATTTGTAGATGACATGATTTTATATAGAGAAAATCCCAAATCATCTACCAGAAAATCTACCATCTATTAGAACTAATAAATGAGTTCAGCAAGTTTATAAGATACAATATCAATCTACAAATTCAATTGTACTTTTATACTCTAGCAATAAACAATCTGAAAATGCAACTTAAAAAATTCTATTCACAAAACCATCAAAAAAGAAGAAAATATTTAAGAAGAAATTTAACAAAAAATGTGCAAAACTATACTCTGAAAACTACAAATCATTGTTGAAAGAAATACAAAAAGACCTAAATAAATGGAAAGCCATCCCATGTTCTTGGATTGGAAGACTTAATATTTAAGTTTTATATATTAATGTTAATAAGTTTAATATATACTATGGTTAAGATGGCAACATTTCCCAAATTGGTCTACAGATTCAGTGCTCTCTTCATCAAAATTTCTGCTGGATTCTTTGCAGAAATTGATAAGCTAATCCTAAAATTCATACAGAAATGCAAGGGACCCATAATAGCCAAAACAAACTTGGAAAAGAGAAACAAAGTTGGAGGATTTACACTCTCTGAACTCAAAACTTAACGACAAAGGAATGGTAAACATGACAATGCATTATTGGCATAAGAATAAACATACAGATCAATAGAATTAATTGAGTCCAGAAGTAAATCCTCACATTTAAAGTCAACTTATTTTCAACAAGGGTGCCAAGACAGTCCACTAGGGAAAGAACAGACTTTTCAACAAATTGTTCTGGGGACAACTGAATAGCTGCATGCAAAAGAATGAAGTTAGACCCCTACCTCACATCATACCAAAATAACTGACTCAAAATAGGTCAAAGACCTACCTTTAAGAGCTAAAACTATAAAACTCTTAGAAGAAAACATAGGTGTAAAATTTCATAACCCTAGGTAATGGTTTCTTGGATATGACATCAAAGGCACAAATGAACAAATAAACTGGCCTTCATCAAAATTAATAACATATCTACAAATGACACCACTAGGAAAGTAAAAAGATAACCCAAGAATGGGAAAAAATATTTGCAAATCATATATCTGATAAGGGACTCATATCTGGAATTTATAAAGCACTTTTATAACTCAACAACATCAACAAACACATGACCCTTCTACTCTTGTGTTTGTGCATATGCATACAGTGTGAAATGGAATGATCTTTAATGAATATTATTTAAAATAATTTCTGGATGGGAGAGTATTAATTGACTTTTACTTATTTCTTTGTACTTTTCCATATTGCTTGACTTGTTAAAATAAAATAATAAAATAAAATAATGAGTATGTATCTTTGTTAAAAATAAATGAAGTTATTTCTCTTTTAAAAGTCTGTTAAAATGATAATTGAACATATGCATGTACTTTTACTCTGAAAACCTCACTAAAATTACATAAAGTTATTTTCTCAAAAAAAAGAGACATAAACCCACAAGAAGAGAAATAATAATAGAACAAACAATAAACTTTTAGGAGGTGGAAAGGAGGTGGCAGAGTGACCTAACAGACCCAAGAATGTCAAATCCTAAACTGAGAACTGACCTAATTTACACTATGCTGCCTTCAAAAACCTTCTATCTGTATAAATCCCACCCATTCTCCAAAGGCCTTCTCCTTTTGGACATTCAATACTCCAGCCCATCCTCCATTCACTCTAAAATCCGACCTCTGTGCTCCTAATGATAATAAAAATAAACAATAATAATAATTAACCTACAGAGCATTTACCAAGTACCCTAGTATAATGAATGAATAGACTTTGGCATTTGGTGGTTCTCAAATTGTGTCTTATTGTTCAGTATTATTTTCCCAATTTGGGTATAAATTTCTTAAGAGGAGAATTTCTATTTTATCTTGCTCTAAAGTTTTTCACAGCACCAGACTCCAAATCAGTAATCAACAAGTACCTAAGTTGGCTCAGTTCATAGAATACACACCTACTGATCGTCTTTAGGGCCAATTAGCCAACGTCCAACTGCCAATCAGGAAACAAAGAAGCATGCCTCTGTTGCCATTTTAGGTCTTGCCACCAAAAAATGTGTCTGTTATCCCAAAGGACAGCAGGTGGCATATCCGAGACCCATCTATCCATTTACTGCAGGGTGACCTGCCTAGTTTAGCATTTAGCAGTCAGACTTCTAAATAGCAATAAACCCCATGCTGAGTAGGCAACAGATGAAAAAAAAGATGCCTTTTATGGCACTTCATGATAATGGCTTTATTGCCAAAAGCTATATTAGCAGAAGATAGAAGATTCAATTTATAGAATCTCCTGAATGTCTGTTCAACAACAGCCTGTTTATGCCCAAGAAGAGACTGGTGCCTGTGGAAAATGTATTGAAAGGACAACCCACAATGCTACTTGCTCTGCCAAGTGAAAGAATTCACATCCTTTTCTTTTTCAAGCCAAAAGGGGGCAAAACTAACTAAATGAATTAGTGCAGCCTGCTCTAAACTTCAGAGGCAAATTGGAGTATTGAGAATTAGGACCACCCCACTCACTGTGATGATCTAAAAGTCACTTAAGACAATTCAGAGAAATGCCAGGAAAACTTCCTTCTTTTTGAGACAACAAAAGCAGATGGAAAACTGCTAACATGGCTCAAGTATGTGGCACTTTTATAACTTTTATGTGGCTCTTGGAAAAAATCAGCTTTAATTGACTTTTTGCTTCCCATGTCCTAGTTCTGTCAAAACCTCTTCTGGTTTTTCAGGGATTTAAATCAGAGAACAAACCATTCTGAATATACCTTTAATTACTACATTTCAGAAACAATGTACTTCTCTGGTCCTCACCAAAAAGGGCAAGGGAGGAAGGCAGTGGAAGGGAAAATTATACATAAAACCTATGTCTAAGATGGCATTAAAAACAAAACAAACAGAAAAATTACAATGGCTATAAATTTTGTCAGGGGGCCTAGCAGAGCCTCCAGTTCCCTGTGTGACCTGGAAAATTCCATTAAACCTCATCTTTTCTATCATCTTCATGAGAAGAATAAGGAAGTTAATATACTTCTACCTCAAATACCAAATAACAGAGCTGAAGGAGCCCTTGATATTCACCTTATATATACCTGCCTTCATCTGTACATGAGGTGCCTTGAAAGGCATGTCATGAGAATAAACACAATGATGACTGTTCTCCGATTCTCAGAAGGTGTAAGTAATGGGTTTAAAAAACAAAGAAACAAAAAATCTTTCACATTCTTTATGGACAAATTTGACCTTGGGTTAATAACATTCTACTTCTGTCCCCCTGGAAACCTGGTCAAGGTGTAATGTCAGCTTGTTCCCAGGCTGTCACTGGGTGGGGGAAGGGAGACAAAGAGACTAAGCTCCCTGGAGTCAGTTAATAGTGCTGAGTGGGGTTGATTTGGGTCTCCTGGATCTAAATGTCTGGTTAGACCTAAGAAAATCCCTAAGATGGGGGGCTTAATAGAACAAATATCACTATATAAATTTTCTAAAGTATGGGTATATTTTAGAAATTTTATCATAATTTTTCCCCTTTTTTAACCTTTTTAAATAAAATAAAAATCATCATTTAAAAAAAAAGGGGGGGGGACTTCCCTGGTGGTGCAGTGGTTAAGAATCTGCCTGCCAACGCAGGGGACATGGGTTCGAGCCCTGATCCAGGAAGATCCCACATGCTGCGGAGCAACTAAGCCTGTGTGCCACAGCTACGGAGCCTGCGCTCTAGAGCTCATGAGTCACAACCACTGAAGCCCATGTGTCTAGAGCTCGTGCTCTGCAACAAAGAGAAGCCACCGCAATGAGAAGCCTGCGCACCACAGCAAAGAGTAGCCCCCACTCACCGCAACTAGGGAAAGCCCGCACGCAGCAACAAAGACCCAACGCAGCCAAAAATAAATAATTAATTAAATAAATTTATTTTTTAAAAAAACAACCTTGTAACCATCATCAATGGCAAGAAATATAAATTTATCAGCGACCCCAGAAATCCCTCCATATGCCCTGTCCCAGTGTCAAACCCCTCCTACTCTCCAAAAGGAACCAACATCCTGGCTTTGCTTGTGTGTGTGTGTGTGTGTGTGTGTGTGTGTGATTTTATCACCAAGTGTGCACCTCTAGTGTGCACCTCGTCTTGCCCTTTAAAAAAATGTAATATGTCTTTTAGGTCTCTCTTAGTTTTATAGGTCCCTCTCCAGCCCTTTCTTTTCATTTACAATTTATCTGTTGAAAAATCTAGGGCATTTGACCTGTAGAGTTCTCACAGTCTGGTTTTGCTTATTGATACTCTTGGTGTAATTCAACATGTTCCTCTGTATTTCTTGCAAAATTGGCAGCTGGATCTAGAGGCTTGATCAGACTCAGGTTCAACCTCTTTGGTAATACCATGGGTGGTGTTCAGTTCTTTCAATAGAAAGCACATAAAATCTAAGGATCTCTCTTCTTGTGATGTGAGCAGCTGTCAACACACAATGCCTAAGTCCATTAAAGTGGTGATATTCTAATTCTGTCATCTATTTTTTATTTACTAGTTGGAATATTTTTATAAGCAGATGCATCCCTTTTTCTACACTTTAGTTACCATTGGTCCAGGTCACCTAGAAAAGTCAGAATAAATGCTTGAGTCTTTCCCTTCATTTACCAATTTGAAGATGAGCAATTGGATCTCTATCATCTGACGGTGACCAATCGGGTTTTTATTTTGAATATCATTATACACTCATGGATTTAAACATATTTTGTTAAGTTTTGATCGATTACCAATATTTCCCTTATTGCGGATCAAATGGTCCCATGTTTGGCCAATGGAAGTCTTTTCAAATTAGCTTCTGAGTCCTTTTGACATGACCTTATAGTCTCTGCTAGCTTCCTCACTATTTGTTATGACAAGATGTTCCAGTTCATCCTGTACATTTTCGATCCCAGACCTGGAATCAGCCATTTCTCCAAGAGCCCTGGTTTCTTTTAGTGGGAAGTGCTATTTTAAGGCTACAGTCTGGGCACTGAAAATGCTCATTGATAGGCCTTTTCATTAGTCAGAACTAGACATACACACACATATATAATATTTTTTAATAAAATAGCTCTTGAGTTCATACTGATAACTCCTCATTTAAACTCAAGGCCACTGCAGTTCAACATAATCTTTCTGTATTACATCTATGTCTCCTTTCTTCCACACTGGGAACCTCAGTTCTCCAAAACACAAGAGATGATATAATTACAATATCTCCAAATTATTCATTTACTTCATCCCACATTATACACACAATGGTTTTATTAACAATACTAATACTAGCACCACCAACCTAATTACTGAGAACAATTTACAAAACTTGCATATGTTCTCTTCTTGCTTCCCTATTTTTTATAGTTGTACTATATCGACAGTGTCAGAGCATACAGCCGTTACATACCATAGTCTCTCCCTTTTGCCCTCAATTAGTCTAAGATCTATAAATAATTATATGTTTTATGTTTACCAGCGGTCCTTATACTGGTGCCTTTCTAGTCATTTTGATTGTCTGAAGCTCTTTCTCTAGTAGATTCCTCAAGAAAGATTCATGGAAACATTCTTTTCCCAGTTCCTGAAAATTGATAACAGTAATCTTTTTACTTAAAAGTCAGTTTTCCTGGATATAAGATCTTTGGCTCACATTTTCTTTCCTTGAGTATCTTAAACATTACTCTATTTTTTTCTGGCATAAAGTGTTGCTGTAAAAAAAAAAGGACAATATTTAATTGACTCTCCCTTCTAAGTCACTTGCTCTTCTTGCTTAGATAGCCAAAGGAAATTTTAAGTCCAGTTATTTTACCAGAATAAGTCTCAGTATTGGTCATGATCCCTGGGTTGGGGGTGAGGTGGGCTCATGTCAGGTTCTACATGACAAATGACAACAAGAGCCAACAGCTACCGGGTGCTGGACAGCACTCTAAGTCCTTTATGTGTTTTAACTCATTTAGTGCCCCTATCAAACCTCTAAGGTCGGTGCTATTATTATCTCCAATGTACAGGTGACAAATTGAGCAAGTTAATTCACGACGGTCCCTCAGCTAGGAAGTGGTGGCTTTATTTCCAGCACGTAATGTGTCTTTTGGCCATTTCTGCTCTGAGGGCTGAATGACATAGCTGCCAAAGTGCTCTGCGCTTCTCTTTGATACTGTCTTGGTTCCTCCCTAAACTTTTTATGGTTTCTAACATACCCATTTCCACAATGAACCCTGTCTCCTTTCTGAGAAATTAGAGCCATAAAACAATAACTGTGGTTCTTCCTAACTTGAGCATGTGTCTTATCCTCCTGCCTCCTCAAAGGACGGTTCCCCCCAGGTGGGTAGAGCAGCTGAGCTTGTACTGGGTGCTGACAGCCACTCCTGGGCACTCACTGCACATGGAGCATCATGCAAGACACCCTATGCTCGGGGAGCTTGGAAAGAGCCCTAAACCCATGAACGCACAAATACCACCAGACCCGCCAATGAGACATGCAAACAGCATGCCAGCAGGGTTCAGAGCAGGGAGAGAGCACTATGAGTTGACTGGGAAGGCTTCCTAGATAACATTTAGACAGATGGAGAAGACAGCGTCTCAGGCAGGGAGAGCAACGTTGGAAAAGGTGCAGAAGTGGGAACAAAACTGGGGCTGTTATTTCAATTCCAGGCTTGGTGACTCCTTTTGGGGGAAAAAAATTGCTGGCAGAGACTGCCACTAGCACTTGGAAAGAGGCTCAACATTAGGTTAGATCAGGGGTTGGCAAACTCAGGCTGTTTTTGTGAATGTAGTTTTTGTGAACAGCCAGGGCCAATCATTTACAGTGTTCCGTGGCTGCTCGCCCACTACAGAAGCAGAGCTGTGGTAGATACCAGATGGCCCACAGAGCCTAAAATATTTACTATCTGGCCCTTTAAAGAAAAAGTTTGCTGACCCTGGTCTAAAATACCAACCCTACAAAAGAAAAGCTAACCAACTGGTTGGAACTACAGGTATATTATACTTAAAATCATTTATTTAAAGATTAAACAAAATTCAAGATATGCAAGTTAACTGCATTCTCGAAAAGCTATCAAAGAAGATAATCTGAAAAAACTAATACTACATGTTCAAAGGTAACCCCTTTCCACATGTTTCAAAGGATCCTAGAGCACACTCTGATCTGCAGGAATTCTAAGGTTCCCAAAGAGTTTGGGATTTCAATAACCAAATTCACTCATTCATTCACATCAACAGAGGTCGTCTGCATGCTATTTGTTAAGCATATGTTAAATAAAACATACTTGATTCATAGATGTGCAATAACTTTAAATAAAAATTCAGTTTAAAAACATGTTTTATAAGGATAAAGATAACAAAATTAAAATGCATTAAAGCCAAGGTCATCTTACCAAAAATGTCACTAAACAAGACGATTCCTCATCCCTCAAAATGATGATTAAAGGAGAATGTGGGTGTCTATGTACACTTAGGTATTTATAAGAATGTGGGAGGAGTTCCCTGGTGGCGCAGTGGTTAAGAATCCACCTGCCAATGCAGGGGGAAATGGGTTCAAGCCCTGGTCCGGGAAGATTCCACATGCCGCGGAACAACTAAGCCCGTGTGCCACAACGACTGAAGCCTGCGTACCTAGAGCCTGTGATCCGCAACAATAGAAGCCACCGCAATGAGAAGCCCGCGCACCACAACGAAGAGTAGCCCCCCGCTCGCCGCAACTAGAGAAAAGCCCGCGCACAGCAAGGAAGACCCAATGCGGCCAAAAATAAATAAATAAATTTATTTAAAAAAAAAAAAAGAATGGGGAAGAGGCATGTTGGACACAGAGGTGAGAGGCACAGCAGAAAAAGCCCTGCCCTAGAAGACACAGGCCTTAGTCAGAACTCTGCCAGGAATGAGGCATGTGTCCAAGCACAGGGCACTTGACCACCCTGGGCCTCAGCTTCTCTGTGGAAGGAATCCTGCTAAATGATCTCCAGGGCTTTTCCATTTTGCAATTCATGAAGATTAACAGAATATGAGAATATATTTTAGAAAAAGGGAACATTGATTCATTTAATGAACATTAACAAAGGAAATCCTTCTACAGCCTTCTGGTATTTTTTGGTTACTGTATTTAAATAGACTCTCTCTACTTAAAATAATAAAATTACTTCATGTACAACCTAATATTATCTAGACTTCCAAGAACCTTAATGCGTTGGACCCTCCCAGATCAGAAAGAAAACTGTAGAGCAAGAGCAAGGAATAAACACAGAAGTCCCCTGAGAAGAGTAATGCGGTTAAGAAACAGCCTGTGGCCTTAAGCAGCTGCATGATCATCCACTAACGGTGCTCACTTTAAGAGGATGGCACAGAAACAGGGAAACAGCACGCCTACATTCCCTCCTCAGTGCTCATCAACAGCCGTAATGAAGGCTGCCCTCCAGGGGAAATTAGAATGAGATTTGGGAAACGGCACCAAGCACATAATAAAAGAACAGGAAACATGTTAGAGGAAAGCTCGGTGTTACCAAAGAAGCAAAGATAATAGAAGAGGGGTGGGGGGAGAAGACTGTTTCTTCCATGGCTCTGTCTTCTAACAGAGGAAAACGTTCAGGATGCACAGATTCCAAAGAGTCATATAAACTGAAAAACCCAGAACCAGTGGTATGGTGTGACGAAGGGAACAGACCCATGGGTGTTCAGAAACAGAAAGCTGGGAACAAGTATGTCAGTGGTGACAAAGCAGGGACAGGAATCAGATCCAGGGATTGTCGGATAAATGGTCTGGAGCTGAGAGGTTTGGATTAGGGATGTCACTCAGTGGGTGGTTTGCATCCAAGTGGGTGTGTGATCACCGAGAGGGGGGTGGAACACCACGGTGGGGGAGAAGGAGCACACACTAAGCTGGGTGCTGCTGGAGGACCAGTAAGGAGAGGCCCGGACATCAACCATCAGAATTAATGCCCAGGGAGCCATTTGTGGCCAGAGCAAGGGCTGTTCCAGTGCAAGGCTAGCGCTGAAAGGCAGTCAGGATTGTGTGGACAGAGAGGAAAGGGAACAAAGAGGACACGAAACCATGTCCTGTCATGCACATGTGGCCATACAGGGAAGGGTGAGGAGGGTTCTTTAAAAATCCAGACAGACCTGAGTTTGTTAAGTGATACAGGATCCAGCTTGAAGAAAAAAGTGGAATATATAAGGGAAAAAAGGGATGACCTGCAGCAGTGTTTTTCAAATTGTGAGCCAGGATCCACCAGTGGTTGAAATATCAATTTATTGGCCAGTATTTTAAACATTAAACTGAATGGATAGAGTAAAACAGAACAAAATTTAAAATATCAGAGAACATCCAAATAAGAAGGATTGCTTCCTGAAACCTGTAAGGGAAGTGTATGTGTGTATGTGCATGTGTGCATGCCAGAATGCAATGTAACCACGGGGCTCAGTCAGAAACTGTGGAAGCCACTGATGCATCGGGCAAGGCTGGAGAAGGTGGAAGAGGCCAGGGTGATGGAGTGTCTTAGAGAGAGCAACAGCCCCTCTGTGGTACCAGAAACAAAGGAGCAGGGGACAGGTGTTCTCGTAAGCATCAAATCAGAGACTTGAGACTTCTCCTGATTCAGTCCCCCCTCCCTCCCTTCTTCTCTCTCTCATCCCCTCCCTCTTAGACACCCTCCATCACGAAGGCTTGGCCATGAGGCCACAAGTAAGGAGGAAGATATAATATGGAAATAGAAAGTCAAATGCCAGCTCCTTCTATTTCCAAGAAATTTCAGGGTGAGGGATGGCAAGGAAAGGAGGAGACTGAAAGACTAAGAAAAAGCAGAGCAGTCGATGGCCTGGAGGACCCGGTCAAGGAACAGCCGTGGTGGAGGCAGCTTACCCAGAAGGACACATGGATGTGCTCAGAATGCAATGTCTGAATAAGTCAGCAGGGCCCAATGATGACAAGGCCAAGGTGCAGTGGCTGAAGTGAGTAAGGGAGGTCAGTGGAACCACGGGATCACGGAGCTGGATGGGATGTACGTGGGCACCCTGAAGAACTCCAGGACCATTGCAGGGCTCAGAGTATTGACAGCGGCCATGAACCTGATGCTCAAGTCCTTAGTGCCTTGACCTCCTTGGATAATAAAACTGCTGCCCTCTGCTGGCGCAGAAAGGGGGCTGTCCCCCCAGGTGTACAGAGGCAGGGTGAGGATCTAGGGCTCGGCTCCCATGGGCTCTTAGACAGCTTATGGTATAATTCCCCTGTCCTTATGCCCACCTTCAACCTTGGTCTGCCTATCCCTAAGCCTTGGCAGGATTCTGCCATATAAATTGGATGCTTCTTGGGTTTTCCCCTTCCAGCTTAGGATACAGCTTTCTTCTCTCTGCTAAGCTTTGTGCTTTTTAGCTCATTCATGTGCTTTTTAGCTTCCAAAATGTTGTTCTATTCTGCTTTCTCGTTTTTGTTTATTATTGTTGTTGTTGGATATTGGGGAGGGGTCGTTTGTTTGTTTGTGGGGTTTCTTTGGTCCTAGAGGATTTTTCTTTTAAAAAAAAATCATTTTACTCTTGTTTTGCTAGGGTTTCAGGAGGGACCAAAAGTAAATGCATGTGTTGAATCCATCACCTTCACCCCAGACTTAACTTTCGTAACTATAAAAACTAATAAGGGCTTCCCTGGTGGCGCAGTGGTTAAGAGTCCGCCTGCCGATGCAGGGGACACGGGTTCGTGCCCCGATCCCGGAAGATCCCACATGCCGCGGAGCGGCTGGGCCCGCGAGCCATGGCCGCGGAGCCTGTGTGTCCGGAGCCTGTGCTCCGCAACGGGAGAGGCCACAGCAGTGAGAGGCCCGCGTACAGCAAAAAAAAAAAAAAAAAAAAAAAAAAAAAAAAAAAAAAACTAATAATACTATATTCGTTTCCACACAGAAAAATATGTGCTCTCCTTGGTGTGTGAACAAGATGCCCCAGCCCCCCACCCCAGGGCCAGCTGATGGACCTGGCTGAGGGATGTTCAGTCATGCAGGCAATTTGCCCAGAGCCAAACAAATCCTCCTGGCCAGACCCCAGAGCTTTGTCTCTCAAGAAAGTTATCACCCCACTGGGAAGAAAATCACCAAACTGTTCTCTGAACATCATGGCAGAGTGGAATCCTCATCCATTTAAATAAAACATTTTAAAACGTCCTTTCACTGTAATGTACAGATATGGAGCCCAAATAAATGATTTAAGAAAATGGTTCCATAAGAAAATGTAATTCCTTCATGATTAAATAAAATGTCATCTAGTTAATCCTCCTTAAAGCTTTGATTGCCATGAGACACATATGCAAAAAGTAGTTTCAGATCTTTCACCATCACATTCAGAAACCAGAAGTGTAATAAGAGAGATAATCACAGAATTCAGGGACTTCAGCGGTGGAAGGAACCTTGGCTACTATTACAGACTGAAAATTCCTATGTTAAAATCCTAATCCCCTAAGTGATGGTATTAGGAGGTGGGGCGTTAGGGAGTGATTAGGTCATGAGGGTGAAGCCCTCACGAGTGGGATTAAAGCCCTTATAAAAGAGACCCAAGGGGCTTCCCTGGTGGCGCAGTGGTTGAGAGTCTGCCTGCCGATGAAGGGGACGCAGGTTCGTGCCCCGGTCTGGGAAGATCCCACATGCCGCGGAGTGGCTGGGCCCGTGAGCCATGGCCGCTGAGCCTGCGTGTCCGGAGCCTGTGCTTTACAACGGGAGAGGCCACAACAGTGAGAGGCCCGCATACCGCAAAAAAAAAAAAAAAAAAGAGAGAGACCCCTTTCTCACTCTTTGGCACATTGTGAGGACACAGTGAGAAGATGGCCATCTATGAACTGGGAAGTAGGCCCTCACAAGGCACTGCTGGTGTCCTTTTTTTTTTTTTTTTTTTGGCTGCGTTGGGTTTTCATTGCTGCGCTCAGGCTTTCTCTAGTTGCAGCAAGCAGGGGTTATTCTTTGTGGCAGTGCGTGGGTTTCTCATTGCAGTGGCTTCTCTTGTTGTGGAGCACGGGTTCTAGGCACATGGGCTCAGTAGTTGCAGCACACGGGCCCTAGAGCACACTAGCTTCAGTAGTTGTGGCATGCGGGCTCTAGAGTACAGGCTCAGTAGCTGTGGCACACGGGCTTAGTTGCTCCGCGGCATGTGGGATCTTCCCAGACCAGGGATCGAACCCGTGTACCCTGCATTGGCAGGCGGATTCTTAACCACTGCACCACCAGGGAAGTCCTCTGCTGGTGTCTTAATCCTGAACATCTCAGCCTCAAGAACTGTGAGAAATAAATATTTATTGTTTAAGCCACCCAGTTCTCTGTTCTCTGGTATTTTTGTTTTATCAGCCCCAATGGACTCAGACAGCTATCATCCAGTTCTGTGTTTCAGGAAAACACAACACCTGGGGAGCTTTATAGAAATTTTGTGTTGGGGTCCATGCCCAGATCTCAGGGACAGGGACAGGCATGGACACATTGATCAAACTGCCCAGATGGCTCCTCCAGGTCCCAGGCACCCCCAGGAAACCACTGTTTGTCTGTCCTCATTCTGTTCCTTGTACATAAGCTGAAAATTGGCTCAAAGAACATATATGGTTCACCAGAGATGTACTCAAGTAGGCCTGGGAGAAAGGCACTGAAAAACAGTGTTTGGGTTCTTTTTACATCATACTTTAGTCTTTCATTTATACATTTATTCTTGCAATAAAAACATATGGATATCTACCATATCTTAATAATGATAGTAACTTTTATTGAGAGCTTACTATCTGCCTGGCACTGCTACTGCTTTAAGATATTATTTCATTTAATCTTACAGACATGTTATGAGGTAAGTACTCAATATCCCCATCTTGTAGATGAAGAACAAAGCACAGAGAGATTGAATAATGTGCTCGAGGCCACAGTAAGTGGTACCACTCAAATATGGCTCTGAGACTTGGGCTCCTTCCTAACTGCTATATGTCACCTGCCTTTCAGTGGCTCTATTTCCAGGTATCACATTTGTGATGGGGTGTAGAGAGAAAGAGAGCACACACTGGGAGACAAGTGGGTGGGATTCCAACCCAACACAGTAAGTTGGATGGTGGTTGGCACCCAGGTGCCATGAGAGCATAGAGGGGGCCCCAGAGGTGGGGAGTTGAGTCTTGAATTACAGAAAGTGGGGAAGGGGCAGTATAAGCAGAGGAGGAGTCTAGGCAGCAGAAATAACAGAAGAATACCACTGGGAATACCACAGAAGTGTAATAGATTCAAATTAAGATTCATATGTTCAGGTGGCAAGATATGCAATTTTCTCTTTTCTTTGGGATCTTAACATCTGTTAGAGTCCCCAACTCTCTAGGTGTCTGAAATAATATCCTTCAGTTCAGAGTCTGGGTCCACCTTTGCCCAGGGACCACGTCCTCAACTGGGGGCTTCCGTGGAGCCATGGATCGTATCTGCATGGAGGACAAAGGTGGGAAAACTATCCTTACTCATCCTGGGTCCACAGTGTTTCTACTGAGACTGCCCACAAGGGGTCCTTGACTGAGAGTCTATGATTATTCGCATCAGAATAACAATATGCCTAAGTAAAGCCTTTCTTATCACATCCTTCTTTGACCTTCTATCCCCCTTTAGATATAGTTGTCTCTCTACTGCCCTTCACTGACAAACTCCTCCTAAGACCCTCATCTCCATGTCTCCATTTCTTCACCTCCCAGTCTTCATTCACTATTCAACACATGGTAGGTTCTGTTCCTACAACCCACCCAAATTGTTCTGCTAAGATCATCAGTGGACTCCCTGTTGTTAAATCCAATAGATGTTTTTCTCTTCGTCTTAGCTGACTTCTCAGCTATATTCAACTTCCATGACCCCACACTCTCCTGCTTTCCTTTCTACTACTTGGACCACATCCAAAAATCACCCTGGATTTTTTTTCTCATTGCCTTTATTTTACCTGCCCCTCCCAAACATTTAATCTATTAACAAGTTCTATCAATTCTATTATCAAAAATTATATGTCATGTGAAACAGCCTCTGTCTGCTTCCACCCTTGCCTCTGACAATCCAGTCTTCATGAAGCAAAGATCTTTAAAAACAACACACAAATCTAATTATGGCATTCCCTTTACCAAAACCTTTCAATAACTTCATGGTGCTGCTGTTCTTCTCGATGACTCCTTCCGGCCGCCCACACCCCTGCTGCCTGTGCCCTGGCCTCACTGGCTTTCCTTCTACTCCTTTCCACCCTGCGCCTCTGCACTCTGCTCACTCTGCTACAAGGGCTCTTCTCCCAGCTTTGTGCTCAGCTATGTCCTTCCCACCCTTTACATCAACAGTTCAACTGGCACTTCTTTATAAGGAGATACTCCTTGAGTCCCCAGTTTAAATTCAAGCTTCCTTTTGTATTCTATCTAAATTCCTATATTTTCTTCTCACAGGACTCACCACAGTGTCATGACTGTTTTGTTTAATACAAGCTAGGCTCTCAGATCTGGGAGGTCTGGGAACATGTCCGTTTTTATACCCAAACTAACTAGACCCTTGCTTCACAGAGTCAAATTCAGTAAAAGTTTGTTGGATGAATGACCTAAATGGTCTAAGGATCTAAAAAGGAAAATGTTAAGAGTAATAATAATCGACCTTAAATATATACAACAAATGTGATAACAGTTATTCTCTACCTTCACAGAGGAGAGAAAATAAGCTTTAAATACAGCAATTCCAACCTATCTTAGGTACGAAGAAGTTTTTCCTGAAAGTGGGGCTGATTTTGGAAAGTACAGGTCCATGAAAAGGTGTGTGACATTGTTTTCTTGGCAATCACTGAAGTATAAACTGCCACCTTCCCTAGATGATGAATCCAAATTTCCATGGTTGTCTTGTACCCTCATCCTAGAAAGTTCATTCTAGTTTATCTTTCTCCACCCTCTACTCTCCTATTTACAACAAGACTCCTAGAAAGAGTTATCCATCCTCATCTCCCAGTTTTCTTCTCTCACTCTCTCCTCCTCTCTCTGTTTTATTTGTACACAAACTCAACAGTAAATATAAAGAACTTATTTTCCTTAAACCATTGTTAAGAAGCTGTCAGTATGGTACTTCATCACACTTGAATACTTTAGTGCACAGCTCCTACAAATAAGGAACATCTTCATACTAAACCACAGAAAAATATCAAAATAAGAAGATTAACACTGATACGTTACTCCCATTTAATCCTCAGACTTCATTCAAGTTCTGTCCAATAATATCCCATGTAACAAAATATTTCAGTTCAGAATCACACATGGTACTCAATTGTCATGTCTCTTTAGTCTCCTGAATTTGGACCCATTCCTCAGTCTTTCCTTGATTTCCATGACCTGAACTTTTTTAAAAATTTTATTTATTTATTTTATTTTTGGCTGCGTTGGGTCTTCGTTGGTGCGCGCGGGCTTTCTCTAGTTGTGGTGAGTGGAGGCTACTCTTCGTTGCGGTGAGCAGGCTTCTCATTGCAGTGGCTTCTCTTGTTGCGGAGCACAGGCTCTAGGTACACCAGGCTTCAGTAGCTGTGGCTCATGGGTTCGAGAGCGCAGGCTCAGTAGTTGTGGCACACAGGCTTAGCTGCTCCGCGGCATGTGGGATCTTCCTGGACCAGGGCTCGAACCCATGTTCCCTGCATTGGCAGACAGATTCTTAACCACTGCGCCACCAGGGAAGCCCAAGACCTGAACATTTTTGAAGATTACAGGCCAGTTAAACTGTAGAATGTCCATCAGTTTGGGTCTGCCTCTTTAGATCTGGGTTATGCATCTTTGAGACAGCAATGCTATGACTGTTTGATTGCATCTTATCAAGTAGTAGATGATTTCCACTTGTCCCTTACTTAATGATGTTGTTTGGTCTCTTGATTAAGGGAGTCTGCCAGACTTCTGTACTGCAAAGTTACTATTCCTCTCTATAATTAATAAGTATTTCGCATGGAGGTACTTTGAAATCTTTGAATATCCTGGTCCTCATCAAGCATTCAATCCATTCATTCATTCATTCATTTATACCAGTGTGAACTCATGGATTTCTGTTTCCTTCAATCCACTACTCTCATTATTCCGATGCTTCAGTTGTCCCAAATTTGGCCAGTGGAAGCCCTTCAAGATAGTTTCTGTGTCTGTTTGATATGTCTCCATTATTTCTGAAATGCATGCATACTTTCTGGTATATGATGTTCCAGGTTTATCTTATACATTCCTACCCCAGCCATCTTTCTCCCATTCAAGTTGTGACACTCCAGCCAAGTGGCCTTTCCATCCCCATCATATGCATGCTTTCTTTGTTCTGCTTGGACTCACACCCAACATCAAGCTGTCCACCAGGTGTGGATGCCCTCCTTACCCCATTAGGGCTCCAACACCCCATGCCAGCCTATTTTCCTATGTGGATATCTTCCTCACCTTGCTCAAATTCTGATACCCTGTGCGGACATCCCTCTATCTGGTCAGGCTCCAACACCACACACCAGGCTGCCCTCCTCTGCAGACAACCTCCTCACCCCACTCAGACTCAGACACCCTACACTGGTTATCATCCGACATGAATGCCCTTCTCACCCCAATGTCTTGTACTCCAAGCTGGGCCATCCATCCACTTTATCCCACTCAGGTTTTAATGCCCTGTATCAGACCACCATACCTCATCCTGGTTGGCTCCAACATCCCACGCTGGACACTCTCCCCACCATGTGGATACCCTCCTTTGTAGGACATCAGTGGACACCTACTTTAGGGTACTGGGGCTTCCGACCACCTCGTATGGATACCTGCCTTGCTTGGTCTTATCTAAAGGCTTTTAAACTGATTTGCTCAGGAAGTGAAAGAAAAGAAAGAGGGGGGGGGAGGAAAAGATGACGGAGAGGAAAAGCCCATTCTCTTATAAACTCACTCTAATCAGACACCTCTCCACCAAAACTTCCCCTGCCAAGGTTACAGTGACCTCCACGGTGATCAATTCTCAGAATTCATTCAACAGAGTAGTCACTCCCTCCCTCTTGATACATTTTCATCACTTGGGTTTGAGGACACACATTCTCCTGGTTTTCCTCCTACCACACTGGAAATACCTAAGTAGATAAGCCGTGTATTCACTAACCTGAGACATTAAAATCCTGAAGTCTGTACTGCATTCCTGGATTAAAGGCCACCAGAAATGTCAGTACCATGACAATACCCACCACAGATGTATACAAAGAAATTAGACCCACCTACTATGGAGCAAAATTAATAATTTGCTAGTTATTCATTATAAAAACAATTACCAGATTTCCCTGATGGTGCAGTGGTTAGGAATCCACCTGCCAATGCAGGGGACACGGGTTCGATCCCTGGTCCAGGAAGATCCCACATGCCGCAGAGTAACTAAGCCCGTGCACCACAACTACTGAGCCTGTGCTCTACAGCCCGTGAGCGTGACACAAACTGCTGAAGCCCGCGCGCCTAGAGCCTGTGCTCCGCAACAAGAGAAGCCACCGCATGAGAGGCCCGCGCACCGCAACGAAGAGTAGCTCTCACTCGCCACAACTAGAGAAAGCCTGTGCGCAGCAACAAAGACCCAATGCAGCCAAAAATAAAATTAAAGAAATAAATTAATTAATTTTAAAAAATAAAAACAATTACCTTCACCAAAGGCCAAAGTTAAAATAATCATCTAAACACTAATCTGGTCCTTAGTTTTAATTAATTTTCTTTAAACTGATCATCATTTAGAAACCAGCACAGATGTATACTAAAGACTTTTAAACTGATTTGTTCAGGAAGTGAAAGAGTGCTAATTCATATCAGTGAAATAAAAATGAAAGGGGCCTTTTGTTTAAAGTGCTGTTCTAATTTCTAACAAAATGAGCATTCCTAAAATATTTCATGTTTAAAATCTTCTCGCCAAGGCTCAAGTTAGGTTTCCCTACTGAAGAAGAATACAGCTCCTGAGAATCAGGGCAAAATGGTTTGTTAAATGAACTAAGACAGAGGCTGAAATACAAACATTTTTGTGAAGTGTTCATATTTTATCAGCCAAACTGAACTACAGCAAATCCTCACATGTCTAAAAAATGTAGAGAAAACTGTGAACTGCTCATTTTATATTGATTCGACCTTCTGTTCTTTTAATGACCTGATCTAAAATGACCTGGCAGGCTCAGCATCACCCCCAGCTCATTGTCAGCAAAGGGACCCACTCTGTCCATCACTGACATGAGGCAAACTCACAGCTGCCATTCACCAGCAGGGGGCACTGCACTTGGATTTTACTGTAGGCAAAACCACTCAAAAGCTGAAGATTGAGAAATGTGTATTTCAGGAGACCATTCCAGACAAACAGAAGGCCACACAATCGATAGGGCATCTCCATGTGTGCTTTCAGTGGCACTATCCACTGTAGGGTATTCTGAAGCCTGGAGTATATCTTAGAAAAACAAATAAAATGGCACTGTAGTTGGGTCATAAATACCAACTCTTTCCAGAATCTTTTCAGTAAGCAAGAACATTATAAAAGACAGGGTACCAAACTCATTAAATTGCTTCAGTTCATAGCTTATTGGGCCAAAATTATTATCTAAGTAGGCTCAGCTATAAGTCAGTAAAATGCCCTAATACGGAAGAAAATGGCCCAACTATCAGTATTTAACATAAATTCACCCAAATTAACTTGAATCAAATGCCACATTTATTATTACTAAAATAGGATTATTAGGTGTAGGGAAACCAGTAATTACTGAAATATCAAAATTACTATGTTTTATATTAGCAAAAGTGTTTTGAAAAAATAATTTTTATACTTTAAACGTTATAAAAGGCAAAACGTTTTAATTGTATAGAATCCTGAAGTCACAGGTGGTCTGTTATGGTCTGTCATGACATCTTTTCATAAATGAGAGGCCCTGAGCAGAAAACTAGTTTTAAATGATCACTTCTACTAATCACTGCAAAAAAGCTAAATAGAACGAAACAGACTTATAAGATTCGAAAGGCACTTTGCAAATTTTCTTGATTTGCTACCTTACCAGTAAAAAAAAAAAAAAAAAAGTCTTAACATGCTCCCAAATATATGTATATTTTGTTTATAAATTATTATAATATTGTACTGATATATCATGTATATTATAAAACATATAAAAATAAAAATTGTTAAAAGGTACCACAAAAAAATAAAAATATAAGCTATTAGATTTTTCTCCCATACCCCAAATGATCATCTTTTCTTGAATTTTCCTAGAATATATATTCCCTACTGTAACTTGGGAAAAGTAGAACCCATAAGTCATGCATTTTGTGATACATGAGAGACAAAATGAGAATTTTCATTGCAAAAAGAAGGAATTTTTGTTGCATTTATATTAAAAAGAATATAGGAACCCTCCTACACTATTGGTGGGAATGTAAATTGGTACAGCCACTACAGAGAACAGTATGGAGGTTCCTTAAAAAATTAAAAATAGAACTACCATATGATCCAGTAATCCCACTCTTAGGCATATACCTGGAGAAAACGATAATTTGAAAAGGTACATGCACCGCAATGTTCATTGCAGCACTATTTACAAAAGCCAGGACATGGAAGCAACCTAAATGTCCATCAACAGAGGAATGGATAAAGAAGATGTGGTACACATATACAAAGGAATACTACTCAGCCATAAAAAAGAACAAAATAATGCCATTTGCAGCAACATGGATGGACCTAGAGATTGTCATACTGAGTGAAGTAAGTCAGACAGAGAAAGACAAACATCAAATGATATCACTTATATGTGGAATCTAATGATAGGATATAAAACAGAAGTAGAGTCACAGATGTAGAAAACAAACTTATGGTTACCAGGGGATAAGGGGGGTAGGGATAAAATGGGAGATTGGTATTAACATATACATACTACTATATATTGGGTGATTGGTACTGACATATACACACTACTATATATTGGGTTGGCCAAAAGGTTCATTTGTTTTTTTTCCATAAGATGGCTCTAGTAGGGCTTAGGTGTCTTTAACTTCATTCAAAACAATTTTGTTAGATTGTATTGTGACAGATGTCATATCAGCATGCATTTAAAAAAAATTATCAAAATTGGTGAATTTCTGTGTAGCCATTTTAATATTGAAGAGGGAAGGAAAAAGCAACATTTTTGGCATATTATGATTTATTATTTCAAGAATGGTAAAAAAGCAACTGAAATGCAAAAAAAGATTCATGCAGCGTATGGAGAAGGTGCCATGACTGATCAAACGTGTCAAAAGTGGTTTGCAAAGTTTCATGCTGGAGATTTCTCACTGGACGATGCTCCATGGTCGGATAGATCAGTTGAAGTAGATAGCAATTGAATCGAGACATTAATTGAGAACAATCAACGTTATACCACACGGGAGATAGCCGACACACTCAAAATAACCAAACCACGTGTTGAAAATCATTTGCACCAGCTTGGTTATGTTAATCGCTTTGATGTTTGGGTTCCACATAAGTTAAGCGAAAAAACCTTCTTGACTGTATTTCCACATGTGATTCTCCACTTAAACATAATGAAAACATTCCGTTTTCAAAACAAATTGTGATGGGCGATGAAAAGTGGATACTGTACAATAACATGGAACTTTATTTCCCCAGCAATGGTGTGTGACAACCCACACAGAGTATTCCCTAGGAAGCTCACTCAGGCCTTGGTATCCAGGGTTTTTATTGTGGGTTGGTTATGCAGGCACAGCTGACTGCATGCATGGCTGACCTTCGGTCTCCAGCCCTTCCAGAGATCAAGCACATGTTGTGTAGCCCAAGGTGCCCACATACATCACAATTAGCATAAACTATCTGGCGTGGCCCAAGGCCTGAGCTAAACAAAAACACTCTTAACAGGCAGGATATTCCCAGGAGCCAGGCAAGGACCAAACCTTTCTTTGGAATGTGCAAGGCTTTGACAACCCAGACCTACTGAACAGCACTAACAGATAACTAATAAAGATTTTGTCACCTGGAAGTATGGTGCCACTGTCACAAATATGTAAAAATGTGGGGAATGGCTTTGGAAACAAGCAGGGGACAGAGGCTGGAAGAATTCTGACAAGAATTTAGACACGCAATTTTTGACAAAATTTAGAGAAAGCCTAAATTTCCTGAAATAGTCTGTTAGAAGAAATATGAACTTGGAGGATACTGCTAGTGACAGCTCAGAAGGAAATGAGGAACACAGTATTAGAAAATGAAGGAAGGGGACCCTCATTATGCAGTGGCAGAAAGCTTAGTTAAATTGTCTCCTGCAGTTATATGGAAAATTGAACTTGTATGTAATTAACTTGGCTATATAGCTAAGGAAATTTTCAAGAAAAGTATTAAAGTTGCTTCCTGGTTTCTCCTTGCTGCTTATAGTAAAATGTGAGAAGAGAAAGGTAAATTAAGAGAACTGTTGAACAAAAAGAACCAGAACTTGATGATTTAAATGATTCTCGGCCTTTCCAAATATACTACTAAATGATTTCTAAGCACTGTCAGGAAAGCATGCTCTATAGAAAAGCTGAGGGTGTGACTGTACAAACTTTTACTTAAATCTCAGAAAGACCAACAGTTCAGAGTATTCAGTGACACAAAGTGCCCTTTCAAGAGAGGAAGAGTGGGCCTCACAGAACCTCTCAGCCAAACCATTCAGCCTGTAGGCACTCAGAAAAATGTTCCCCAACCCTCTTGGCAGAAGCCCCAGATAGAGCAGGGCTTATCTCAAAAAGATCTGTGTGTGCGTGGCTTTGTTATAATGGAGTAAATCTAAGTGAAACCCATGGGAGGCCCAAAAAGTTCTTGAGAAATTTCTTGCAGCAGAAACTAAGAGAATAAATTGACAGGGAAAAAGAATACAAAATGAAAGGAAGATGTAGGACCTCCAATATTCTACTGGCAGGAAGCATGCTAATAAAAACTCAGATGCAAACATATGCTACCTTTCATGAAAATGGAAGAATGACTCAAAGGGCAGAACCAACATATCAGAGAGCTCAGAAACACTAAAGAAAAACTGTTTCTCTTCTCACACATCTGACACCAAATGTGGGGGGGTGTTTCCACACTAAACCAATTCTCCACCTCTATGGACACTGACGTGATGTCCTACAATGCAATTCAATTCTGAAACTATCTATTTGGAGAGAGCATCGGACCCCATTATTTAAGGGCTCAGTCCCATAAGACTAACCTACTTCAGATGCCAATTGCAAGTTCTGGGTGGACCTGGTACTTCTTACTGATGTGGCTACAAATCAGGGGTTCCCACGACCCTATTCTTTGGTTCAATAATGCTATAACACCTCACAGAACTCAGGGAAACACTTTACTTGCATTTACTTGTTTTTTATAACAAGGATAATATAAAGGATACACCCATATGAAGAGGTATGTAGGGTGAGGTCTGTAAGGGTCCTGAGTACAGAAGCTTCAGTCCCCATGGAGTTTGGGGTGTGCTACCTTCCTGCATGTGGATTCCTTCCCAGAAGCTCTCCAAACCCCATTGCTTAGGGGTTTTGTAGAGGTTCTACTATGTAGGAATAATTGATTAGATCAATGACAATTGGCACTCAATCTCCAGCCCCTCTTCTCTCCCCAAAAGTCAGGGGATGGGGCTGAAAGGGTCAACCCTCTGCTTATGCCTTGGTCTTTCTGGTGATCAGCACCCATCCTGAAACTATCTAGAGGTCCCCAGGAACCAGTGACCTCATTAGCATACAAAAGACATTCTTATCACTCCAGGGATTCTAAGGGTCTTAGAAGCTCTTATGTCAGAAACCAGGGTCAAAGATCAAATAGAATAAAAGATGCTCCTAGCATCCCATCATTCAGGAAATAACAAGGGTTTTAGGGTCTCTGTATCAGAAACCAGGGCAGAGACAAAATATATATTTCTTATTATGTCACATAATTATTCCCAGGCCTTGAAACCTCATCAAGGAACTCCCATTTGCCTGGCTGGATTTCAGAACTGCTATGACCCAGTGGCTCTTTTGTATCTCTCCTTTCCCCCTCTTTTTGAATGGGAATGTCTATAGCTGTTATCCTTTGCCTATTCTGCCACTGTTTGTTGGGGAAGTGGGGGGTGCGGGGCAGGAGATGGGCAGGCCCAATAACTTGTCTCATTAGTATTACAGACTGACAGGTTGAGAAAAAACCCAGGAGTCTCATCCACATTGAGATGTCTAAATCTCTGATTTAGACAATGAGATTTTTGACTTTGAGGAGATGCTACATTGGGATGAGATTTTCAAAGACCTTGGAAAATAGCAAATGTATTTGGCATGGGGGAAAGATATGAATCATTGGGGATTAGACTGTGGTGGACAGATTCTAAGGTGACTCTCAAAAATCCCTACATTCTGATATTAACATCCTTGTATAATCCCCTCCCCTTGACTGAAGGCAGGACCTGTGACTTGCTTTAATCAATAGAATATGACAAAGGTGATGGTATTACTCCCCTTATCATGTTCATTATGTAAGATACCATCTTGCTAGCAGACTCACTCTTGGAACTTTCTCCTTTGCTGGATACTGGATATGAGGAAACAAATGGCCATGTTGGAGAATCTTAAGTGGCAAGAAATTGCAGGTAGCCTCTGTAAGCTGAAGATACCTTAAACCAACAGCCAGAAAAAAAGCAAAAGATCTCAGTCCTACAACCTCAAGGAACTAAATGTTGCTAACAACCACATGAGTGGGAAATGGATCCTTCCTCAGTTGAACCTCCGGATGACAACCCCACCCAGCTCTGGCCAACACCATAATTGCAGCTTTGTGAGACCCTAAGCATAGGGCTCATCTAAGCCATGTCCGAACTCCTGACCCATAGAAAAGTGAGATAATAAATGTGTGTTGTTTTAAGCCACTAAGCTTGTGATAATATTGTTATTCAGCATTAGAAAACCAATACAATTTGTTTCTAGTCATAGTCTACAATTTCTCTCTTCCTGTATTCTATGAAATCACACTCAGCCTCAGAGAACACACTTCATATGATTTTGATTTTAAATTTGTGAAGATTTGTGTTATGACACAAAGTGTGTTATGTCTTGGTGAATATCCCATGTATGCTGGACAAAAATGTATGTTGTGTTCATAGGTGGAGTGTTCTACCCATGTCAATTAGATCCACTTGGTTGATAGTGTTGATCAATTGTCCTATATCCTTGTTAGTTTCTGTCTATTTGATAAATAAATTACTGAGAGAGATGCTGAAGTCTCCAACTATAATTATAGATTTCTCCTTTAAGTTCTATCAGGTTTTAACTTCATGTATTTCAAAGTTCTGTTGTTGGGACTTCCCTGGTGGCACAGTGGTTAAGAATCCACCTGCCAATGCAGGGGACATGGGTTTGCACCCTGTCTGGGAATGTCCCACACGCTGCGGAGCAACTAAGCCCATGCGCCACAACTACTGAGCCCACGTGCCACAACTACTGAAGCCCACGCGCCTAAAGCCTGTGCTCCACAACAAAGAGAAGCCACCGCAATGAGAAGCCCACGTACCACAACGAAGAGTAGCCCCCGCTCACCGCAACTAGAGAAAGCTTGCACACAGCAACGAAGACCCAACGCAGCCAAAAATAAATAAATAAATAAATAATCATTTCTGTTGTTAGGTGTATACACATTTAAAATGCTTATATCTTCCTGGTGACTTGACCTTTTTATTATTATGCAATGTCCTTCTTTATCTCTAGCAATTTACCTTCCAAAATTAATATTTTGATATTAATATAGCTGGTCCAGATTTCTTTTGATTAGCATTTGCATAGTATATTTTTAACATTTTATTCTTAATTTACTTACATAATTTTATTTAGAGTGAGTTATTGTAGACAGCACATAGTTGGCTCCTGTTTTTTAGTTCAGTTTGAAAATCTGAGTTTCAATTAGTGTATGAGGATTAGTTACATTTAATACAGTTATTGATACATTTGGATAATTATTGATATGTTTAGAATAGAAGTATGTTCTCTTTTTCCCATTTTCAGCTTCTCTGCTTCCTCTTTTCTACTTTCTTTGGTTTATGTGAATATTTTTAATATTCCATTTAATTTATCTAGTCAGTTTTTAATACTATATATCTTTGTATTGTTTTTGTTGTTTGTTCTTGTTGTTACAATTCTTGCTTAAATTTTCACAGTCCAGTTAGAATTAATATTTTACCATTTCAAATATTTAATCCATTTACATTTAATATAAGTATTGATAAGGTAAGACTTACATTCGCCATTTAGCTATTTGTCTTCTATATGTCTCATGTCCTTTTTATTCCTGTATTTCCCCATTACTGCCTTCTTTTATGTTAAATAGGTATTTTCTATTGTACCATTGCAATTCTCTCATTTCTTTTACTACCTATTTATATTCATTTTTCATTATTTCCTTCATAGTTGCTCCTAAGGATTACAATTAATATTAACTTATAATAATCTAATTTAGATCAACCACTTAATTTCAATAGTATTCAAAACTTTGCTCCTATATAGCTCCATTCCTCTCCTCCTTTGTGCTGTTTTTGGCATAAAAGTTACTTCTTTATACAATGTATGCCCATCAACACAAATTTATAATTACTGCTTTATGTAGTTATCTTTTAAATCAGATAGGAGGGATAAAAGTTACAAATAAAAATTACATTTATACTGTCTTTTATATTTACCTGTGTAGTTACCTTTACTGGAGCTCTTTATTTCAGCATGTGGATTTAAGTCACTGTCTAGTGTCCTTTCTTGTCAGCCTAAAGGACTCCTTTTAGTATTTCTTGTAGGGCATGTCTGCTTGTGATAAAGTCTCAGGTTTTTTTAAAGTATTAACTTCTCCTTTACCTTTGGGATGATAATTTTGCAGCATACAGAATTCTTGGATAACCATCTTTTTATTTCAGCTCTTTCAATATATCATCCCACTGCTTTCTAGCTTCCATGGTTTCTGATGAGAAATGGGCTGTTAATCTTATTAAGGATCCCCTGTACAAGATGAGACACTTTTCTCACTGCTTTCAAGATTCACTTTGAAAGATGTCTTTGAAGTGCAACAGTTTGATTATAATGTGCCTAGGTGTGTATTTCTTTGAGTTCATCTTATCTGAAGTTTACTGAAGTTTATATGAAGTTTACTTCAATGTGTAGAAGTTTGGGAAGTTTCCTGCCATTATTTCTTCAGATATTCTTTTTTTCTCTCTCTCTCTCTTCTTCTTCTAAAATTCCATTATGCATATGTGTGAGGTACCCCACAGGTCTCTAAGACCCTGTTCATATTTATTCATTCTTTTTTCTTTCTGTTCCTCAGACTGGGTAATCTCAATTATCTACCTTCAAGCTCACTGAGTTTTCTACCTCCTCAAATGTGCTGTTGAGCTCCTCTAGTAATTTTCAATAACAGATATTGTACTTTTCTATTCCATTTCAAAATGATCATCATGATAAGTCTAGTTATGATATGTCACAAGATACTACCTAGTCATTGACTATATTCCCCATACTGTACATAGCAATATATATGATTACGATTAAGTTGCTTATCTCTTAAGTTCAAACACATTTTAATATCCCTTCCTTTTTTTCTCTCCCTCACCTTTTTTACTGTTTTTGACGTCTTTTTTTTACAACTTTTTGTTTTGTATCTCTTAACTACTTCTTGCAGATATAGATGATTTTACTACTTTTGTCTTTTAACCTTCCTGTTAGCTTTATACATGGCTGATTTACTATCTTTTCTGTATAATTGCCTTTATCAATGAGATTTTTCCTTTCATAATTTTTATATTTCTAGTTGCAGTCTTTTCTTTTTTGATTAAAGAAGTCTCTTTAACATTTTTTGTAAAGCTGGTTTGGTGGCACTGAACTATTCTATTTTTCTTGTCTGTAAAACTTTTGATCTTTCCATCAAATCTGAATGAAAGCCTTGCCAGGTAGAGTATTCTTGGTTGCAGGTTTTTCCCTTTCATCACTTTAAATATGTCATGCCATTCCCTCTGGTCTGCAGATCTTGTGCTGAAAAGTCAGCTGATAGACTTATGGAATTTCCCTTGTAGTAACTTGTTGCTTTTCCCTTGTTGCCGTTAATATTCTTTCTTTATCTTTGATTTTTGCCATTTAAATTACAGTGTGTCTTGGTGTGGTCCTTTTTGGGTTGATTCTGTTTGGAACTCTCTGTGTTTCCTGGACGAGGATGTCTGTTTCTTTTCCCAAGTTAGGGAAGCTTTCAGCTATTATGTCTTCAAGTATGTTCTCTTCCCCTTTCTCTCTCTCGTCTCCTTCTGAGATCTCTATAATGCAAATGTTGGTATGCTTGATGTTGTCTCAGAGGTCTCTTAAACTGTCCTCATTTCTTTTTATTCTTTTTGGTTTTTTCTGTTCAGCTTCAGTGATTTCCACTACTCTGTCCACATTGATCCATTCCTCTGTATCATCTAATTTACTACAGTAAGCCCCCTACAAACAAACAAGTTCCGTTCCGAGAGCATATTCATAAGTTCAATTTGTTCATAAGTCCAACAAAGTTAGCCTAGGTACCCAACTAACACAATCTGCTATATAGTACTGTACTGTAATAGGTTTTTAATACTTTTCACACAAATAATACATAAAAAACAAACACAAAAAATAAAGAAAACATTTTTAATCTTACAGTATAGTACCTGTACTACTGTACAGTACAACAGCTGGCATACAGGGGCTGGCATCAAGCGAACAGGCAAGAAGAGTTACTGACTGGAGGAGGGAAACGGGGTGGGAGATGTAGTGCTGAAGGATCATCAGCAATAGGAGACAGAGAACAAGCTGAAATTTCACTCACACCTGATGTTGATGGCATAGGTTCTGGTTCCTTGCTGGATTCAATTCTATCTACCCTCTTAAAAAAAGATGATCCAGTGATATCTGGATAGTAGCTCTTTTTTTTTCTCATCATAGATGACACAGTAGCACTGGATTGCATTCTGAATGGCTGCTGCACTTTCATGTACCGTTCCACGTTTGAGTCCTGTACTTCAAAAACTAACAGTGCCTCCTCAAATAAAGAAAATCCCCTTGCCATTTCCTGCAGTGTGAATCCCTTGGGTTCTTCAGTTACTTCTTCTTCCTCTTGTCTCCCTTCGTCCTTTCTCTGGGCACGTTTGCATCTTTGAAAGTTTGCAACTTGAAGGTTTGTACATAGGGGATTTACTGTATTTATTTCTTCTAGTGTATTTTCATTTCAGTTATTGTAATCTTCATCTTTGTTTGCTTATTCTTTATACTGTCTAACTCTTTGTTAAAAAGAGATTCTTAAAGTTACTTTCTATTCCTAGTTTGCTGAGAGTTTTAATCTTGAATTGATTTAGAAATTTATCAAATGGCTTTTGGTGTCTATTGAGGTGATTAAATGGTTTTTCTCCTTTAGTCTGTCAATATGATGAAATACATTATTAGGTTTTCCTAATTTAAGCCAGGCTTGCATTCCTGGTATAAATCCTACTTGATCTGATGCATTTGACTAAATGTTCTTTTTTTCCTCTCGTTCTTCAACTTATTTTTTCTGATTCACTTTTTCCACAGACATAATTAAAATACATCAAAATTTAGTGAGTTATGTAGTGTGCAATAAACATGATAAAGTATTTTGGAGATCAAGTTCATACTTTACAAGAAGTCATAATTTATAGTAAATAGTACAAGAATTATATGTTACCATACTTTACAAGATACTAACAATTTCTTAAAGATATCTGAGAACACTCATTACTTCTACAGACAAGAAATTGGCAGTTGACAAGTAAACCAAGGCTTTTGAAATAGATTCTGACAACAGTCCTACCCAAAATACAAAATTATGACCAATATTAACCCTAAAGCAAGTTCTGAATTCAAATCCAGAATAAAACATGTGTATCAAAAAATTCTAGATTGTGATGCTACTAAAAGTATCAGTTACTCAATAAAGCAAAACTAAAATAAAATAAAGACAATGTGTAAGAGGGAAAAAAAGGACAAAAACATAAAGAAGCAGGATGCTTCCTTTACTTTAAATATGGGTATGTGAACTGAATCAGGCTTTTTAGTAGTAAAACATTGCAATATGATCATCTCTAAACAAAACACAGACAAAAATTAATGTGCAGTTTTTACCATGTTATAACATTTCTCTTTGCTTTTCCCTTTTCCTTATAAGAAAGCTAAGAGCTCATTGCTCCCACATCTGATTATGCTCTGCCTATACCTCCAACATGAGTAAGAGTCAAGAATCCACCCCTGGAGAATGGAATGAGTCATTTCTATATAGAATGGGTCTTTAGAGGGCTCTTTTGAGCCCCAATCAAAAAGTACACAAAAATGGATGCAGTCCAGACTGTGAAAATGGACAAAAAGAAGAGGGAGGTAAGATAGAAGTGATGACAGCATGGTTTTATAATTTCCCCAAATCCCCTCATAAACAAGATCAAGTAGGATAGCAGAAGACAAAACCCATGGATGACAACATCAATGAAACTAGTTCACAAAGAATCCCCAATAACCTTATAATACAAGTGGGTGGGGCCAAACCACTGGCCACAATAAGACCCACAAGAGGGCTTCCCTGGTGGCGCAGTGGTTGAGAGTCCACCTGCTGATGCAGGGGACACGGGTTCGTGCTCCGGTCCGGGAAGATCCCATATACCACGGAGCGGCTAGGCCACTGAGCCATGGCCACTGAGCCTGTGCATCTGGAGCCTGTGCTCCGCAATGGGAGAGGCCACAACAGTGAAAGGCCCGCGTACCACAAAAAAAAAAACAAACAAAACAAAACAAAAAAAAACAAACCCACAAGAGAATGACAGCAAGGCAGAAACAAGGGGGAAACCAGGGTCCTAAATGTTGGGGAACTGAGAGATTGTAGCAAGTAGTTAGCTCCAAAAGGAGGGGCTCCCACTCAGATGTGAATGTAGGCACAACAGGTAAAAGCAAGGTCACAATAAAAGCAAGGGCACTACAGGAAGATTGAAAGGTGCTGAGGCAGCTGACCATCAGGACTCAGGAACACCCAGTAGGGCTCCCTTCCAGGAAAGTAGAACCCCACATTGAGGAGAAACAGCAGGAGTACAGCAAGTTGACCAGGGCAGGATACCTGGTCATCAAAGGGAGAAAATGTTCAGATACAGTGGAGGAGGGGACAGGAGGAAGCAAATATCAGAAAGCACTGAAGAGATGAATGCACAAGAACCATTAAATACTTTGAGATAAAATCAGAAAATAGAGAAAGATATATCCATCCCCTACACATGAACTTCCTTCTAAAAATACAACTTCAGCAACAGTAAAAGATTATGATCAATCCCCCCATTCAAAAATACCAAAAGGTGAGAAAAATCATCCAAATAACATATATACAGAAAATATTCACCAGAAAAATATGACTACAAAGCATATGAAAACAGTGAGCTAATATTTCAAAATGAGTTAAACAAAATTAAGAAAGTAGGAGAAGCTATGTAAGAACAGCATAAGTCAGAACTAGCAAAGCTCAGAAATGAGATGGTCAGACAACAGGCAGATATGAAGAACTGACAAGCTCAGAAACAATTCTAAAACATTTCAGGAATGAAGACTAAACTAGAAGGAATAACTAGAACCCACAGAAAGTACAGTAAGAGAATAAATTTGTGGAAATGAGAAAAAATGGAGGAAATAAAACAGAAGTGAAGAAAGGAATAAAATGCATCAAGAGAAAAATGATAAGCATAGAAGACAAGCAAAAAAAAAAAGCCAACATAGGCATAGGAAGAAAATTAAAGAATTTTTAAAATGATAATCAAAAAATCTTCCCTGAAATAAAAGAAGACTTGAACCTTCATATTTACAACACAGGGTGGTCAACACTGAGGCATATTCTAGTAAAACAATGGAAATATAAAGAAAAAAGATAAAAAAAAGAAAACCTTTCAGGATTCAGGCAAAAACACAACGTGACTTTTAAGGAAAAGAAAATCAGCTTGGCATCAATAGCAAACCTCAAAGCCAGAACACCTGGGAATACCATATTTAAGATCCTCAAGGAAAGGTAATGTCTAGCAAAGATTATATCCTGAGTCACTTTCAAGTATAAAGTCATGGATCAATTTCTTCTGAGCACAAAAGATATCAGATATCATTTCTTCCTTCTTCCTCTTTCCCCTTCTCTTCCTGAACGGTTCAGTCCTAACTCAGACAGTAGGTAGAGGAGAACAAGGCAGTCATCTGCACAGGGTGTGGCAGGGAGGCAGGGAACAGCCATGATGGCATAAAGTGGGGGGCAAAAGCCTAAGTGGGTTGAGGAAGGCATTCACAGAGGAGGGCACCTAGTAGAGTCTGAGTGGAAAGAGAAAGACATCAGCACGGAGGAGACAGTGCTGGGGTCAGGGGGTGAAGCCTGACATAGAAGTCAGAGTCTGAGTGAAATGAAAAGGACAGTCTGACTTGGGGTGCCAAAGCCCATGCAAGGGAAGAAGGTGTCCATGTGTGTGGAGAGAGGATGGGAGGCATCCCAGTGTAGGGAGTCAGAGGCCAAGTAGGATGAGGGCCTGTAACAGACCACCTGGCACAGGAAGTAAATGCCTAAGTGGGGTGAGGAGGGCATCTACATAGGGGGCATCTTGGCATGGGGAGTGAGATCCCAAGCAGAGTGAGAAAGTCATCTGTGCAAGGGGTGAAGGTGGCAGTCAGTATGGGAGATTTGTTACTCACAGGAGGGTTGAACAAATAAGTTAATAAATTAGAGATAACAGAAACTAGTTTCTCACTGTCAAAGAAAAGGGATACAACGAGGAAAAGGAGGGAAGCAGAATAAATTTTGTGGTATTGAATTAGAATTGAAGGTATTGATGTGACTCCTAGTTAGATAAATAGGTATGTGGTTGTTGATTGATGGATGGATACATGGATCCATGGATGACAGACATAGATGCAAATGTGTATATGTGTAGTACATCACATACATATATCCCTTAGCTTGTCCATTGAGTGTGCCTGGAAATAACTATACCACAGAATTGATAAGCACACATAAGCACTCAGATCTCAGTTTCTAGGTATCAGTCCACAATAGAAGAAATCAGGGCTTTTTGGAAAAATGACAAAGTCCAGGGCTGAAATGGGTGTAAGATGTGTCTAGAATATCTTGTACCAGAAAGTAAGGAAGTTCTCGATGAATGATGGGGACATGTCAAAAGGACACAGGAATGAGCTTGAAGAGGCTCCCACTGGCCAAATCTAGTTTGAGCATCAAAATAATGATAATAATGGAGTCTAATCCACCAAATAAAATAGGAAAACTTGAGTCTGATATAAATGAATGAATGAATAAATTGAAAGTTTGATCAGGAACAGAGTATTTATACAGTTTCAAAGTACCTTCCCACCAAGTGTTAATTAATTACAAAGGGAGAAAGAGTAACTTTACAGCAAAGAAGCCTGGCTAACATCTCCTTAATCAGGGGATCACAGTGAACATATCAGTAACAGGACAAATCAAAATTGTGAGACACCTGATAAGATGCATTGCAAACACAGCATCACTTTTGTGATATTCTTCCCAAAAATGTATAACCTGATTCTAATCATCAGATGGCATCAGACAAACCCAACTTGAGGGACATTCTACAAATTAACTGGTCTAAAATCTTCAAAAGTATCAAGGTTATCCAAGTCGAGGAAAGACTGGAACTGTTCCAACTGGAAAGAGGTAAATAGACATGAACACTAATTACAGTGCATGATCCTGGCTGGATGACATATAAGACATTATGGGGGGAAGGAAAAATTGGAAGATTGGGATTGACATATACACACTACTATGTATAAAATATATAACTAATGAGGACCTACTGTATAGCACAGGGAACTCTACTCAATACTCTGTAATAACCTATATGGGAAAAGAACCTAAAAAAGAGTGAATATATGTGTGTGTGTGTGTGTGTGTATATATATATATATATATATATAACTGATTCACTTTGCTGTACAGCAGAAACTAACACAACATTGTAAATCAACTATACTCCAAACTTTTTTAAAGCTTAAAAAAAAAGAGACTTTATCAGAACAATTGGTGAGGGACTTCCCTGGTGGTCCAGTGGTAAAGAATCCGCCTTCCAATACAGGGGATGCAGGTTCAATCCCTGGTCAGGGAACTAAGATCTCACATGCCACAGGCCAACTAAGTCTGCGCACCACAACTACTGAGCTTGCACGCCTCAACAAGAGAGCCCACGCGCCCTGGAGCCTACACGCCACAACTAAAGAGAGAAAACCCACAAGCCACAGCTAGAGAGAAGCCCACACGCCGCAACAAAAGATCCTGCATGCCGCAACTAAGACCTGGCACAGCCAAAAATTTAAAAAAAGAAAAAAAATCAGTGAAACTTGAGTTGTGTCTGAGGATGAGATGTTTGTGACGTATCAGTGCAATTTTCCTAACAATATTGAGGTTATGTAGATGAATGTCTTTGTCTGTAGGAAATACACACCTGGCTGTATTCAGGGGTGACAAAGCATCAGGTGAGAACTTATTCCCAAAAGATTTGGAAGGAAAAAATTTCTTGGTGCAGTACTCTCACTTTTCTGTAACTTTAAAGTATTGCTCGTGATCAAGAACCTATAAACAGTACCAAAAAAGAAAAAAAGGCGGGAGGGTATTTAAGGTATTATATAAAGTTATCACTATAAAGATAACCATTAGGACAAAAATCCAAGTCTTTCTAAATATCAAAGGAAATACTAAGAAAGACAGAGAGAGAGCAAAAGAGAGACTACAGAGAAACTACACACATGATAACAAACCAAGAGAAGAATCACAATTTCAAAAAATTTTGGTAAGGACTGTCTCCATAGCCGTGATCTATCTGGGGAATAAACACATTTTCAAGAGAATGTCTTTCAGTGAAAGAGGCTGATAGAGAGAGAAGGAATGTTCCTGTGATAAGGATCACAAAAGGATGCATATAAAAGAGTTTTAAACAGAAATAGTATTACCTTTCCCTCACCAGCAGGCAATACACTGAAAGACTTGTGATGTTGCTCAAGGCCCCAGGGCACACATATACTATAGTAGCCTTGGAGGAATGGGAAGTTGCAAATCATATACCTAAGAAGGAAAAAATAATAAACTGAAAAATAACTGGTTAGTCTGCTAATTACTTAGGTTTATTTAGCAAATCTGCTGCTTTTATATTTTCTGTTTAGGCTCTAATATAAATCATTGCATGAAGTTGAAATTCTCTTTGAAGTACTTAACTAATTACCGCAGGGGGAATAAAAGGAAAATAATTTCCTTCTACATTTGAGCAACAAGTATGTTCTCTTTCCCCATGGTGACCTCAAGGGACAGAAGCTTCCAACAGTCTCTCTAAGTGACCATCCCAGGTGCTGAAGGGTTCACGCGCCATGATCTGGCGTGACCTCACAGCAGTGAAAAGGTCAGGACTTTCCTGCTCATACATGTCCTTGGTCCCAGGTGAGTGTGGGACTTTCTGTGACTACACAGGTATCCATCTAACCTCATCTTTTCAGGCAGGTAATCCAGCGACACTTTGGGCCTGTCACCAACAGCCAGTGCCCTCTTTTCCTGTTCCTGTTAAACTATCATCATATCCCTACTTAGGCCAGTCCTGAATAAGTCAACACAATTAGCATCGATCTAACACACACCTTATGTCAAGCCCTGGGGTAGGCACAGGGGACATAACACCAAATAAGACACATTGTCCCTGCCCATGAAGAGGTCAGTTTAGTCAGAGAGACTGGCCTGAAAAACAAAGACCACCACATACCTCCATAAGCAACTAAACAGACATGATTTAAAGATACTGAGGGCACAGAGGAGGAAGGTGCCAACTCTGCTAGAGTGATTCAAAGGAGCTTTAGACAGAAAGAAATATTTACAATGGATGTTCAAGAATGAATATGAATTTTCTGGGCACTTGGGGGTTGAGGGGGATGTCAGAGGAAAAGATTAGCATATGAAAAGCCAAGAAGGCATGAAAAAGCATGGCATGTTCCAGATCTCCAAGGAGGGCAGGATGACCAAAACATATACGGTACATGTGGGGAGAGGATGAGACCGAGACTGGCCAGGAGACTGGCAGAGGCCAGATCCCACATGGTCTTAGGTTCTGTGCCAAGGAGTTTAGACTTTATTCAAAGGCAGCGGCACAGAAGACCATTCTACAGAAGAGTCATGTGTGTCAGATTTTGGGTTCAGATCACTCCTTGGTTGAATGGAGTGGGGCAGGACCAGAGAAAGAGAGACTAATGGAGAGATTACGACAGCACATCAGAGCAGCTAGACAAGTCAGCCTGGGGAGTCTGCAGACCTGGGTTTCATGCAGGTACATCACGTCAAAAGGTGAGACTTTCACTTGACCACCTTCTGCCTCGGATGCCTCACCCCAGGACTAGCTTCACTGGCCTGCGACCTGTGTAGTTGCAGAAAATCCCACATGAAGACAGGTCTTACACTTGGTTTAATGCCCTGCTGGCCCTCTCTTGAAATCCTTAATAATTTTTAAACAAGGGGCCCACATTTTCATTTTGCATTGGGCCCTGCAAATTATGTAGCTGGTTCTGCCTCACCTCTAAGTGGGTATAACAATGGCACCATAGGGTTACTGGAAAGATTAAATGCGCAAATACATGTAGCAAGCACAGTGTCTGGCACAAAATCCTCCATAAAGGGAAGTCATTTTTATTACCATTATTATTATTACACTCCCAAGAAGAAAGTGAGGGGCCTGAAATAAAGCACCAGCAGGGGAGTCCAAGGCGAAGGAAAGTAAGGGCGGAAGGGACAGTACATCACTCCAGAGGGCAGAGAAGGTGCATGAGAAGGAAGCAGGAAGGCTAGCTGGGCAAGGTGCCCTTGCCCAGACCAAGACTGGCAGCAGCTTCAATAAAATGGAAAACAACCTACGAATATCCACAAGGCTACAGACTAAAGCACCTTTGACATTCATATTCAAATACAACTTTTTTCTAAAAGTGAAGTCTCATTGCTACTTCTGCGCAGGTTTTAGCAATTTCAGAACATACTGCAAGAAAGGCTAAAGTGTAATATGTGGCCTGTGGTTCTGAGCAGTTAAAGGAGAGGGCGGATTGCCATGGAAGCAATACTTTGAGAAAAGAGAGCACGTGGGATCAGGTTTCAGCAAACTTTCCAAGCTCTAGTCAAATTAATCTGCAACAACTAAAAGCCAGACATTTCACTGAAAGGTTGAGCGAGTGTTAAGAAGTATTACTAAAGCAAACAAAACTGTTAGGTTGGACCATTTGAAATTGCCATTTCTGTAGTCAAAATGGTCAAATATCAGCAATTTCATATAACTCAACCCAATATTTCCTGAAAATATAGGAAAGGCAACACTAACCTAAAACATGACAGTAGCAAAAAGAATATTATGCCTTTAAAAAAGGAAATTTAGGAATGTTTAAAAGGGCATCGGGCTTCCCTGGTGGCACAGTGGTTGAGAGTCTGCCTGCCAATGCACGGGACACGGGTTGGTGCCCCGGTCCGGGAAGATCCCACATGCCGCAGAGCGGCTGGGCCCGTGAGCCATGGCCGCTGAGCCTGCGCGTTCGGAGCCTGTGCTCCGCAACGGGAGAGGCCACAACAGTGAGAGGCCCATGTACCGCAAAAAAAATAATAATAATAAATAAGTAAAATAAAAGGGCATCATTTATCACTCTTATGATCAGAGAAAAATAAATATTAATTTTTAAATGTAATAATTCAGGAAGAAAGCAAACTTTTTACTAAAAGACATCACAGAGAAACAATAAATGATCAAACATCATGGCAAAAACTACAGCTGAAAAAAATATGTCTGGCTAAGAAACAAATACTATAATAAAAAGTTTTATGTCTGAATTACAGGCATATTATAGCACATGTTCAATAATACAAAAATGGCAGTTTATTAAAACATGAACTCTGCTTGATAAAAAAGCAAATTAGTGACTGGGTAATTCCTCTATTTACTATTTATTGAGCTAATAACAAATGCAGAAAGAAATGAGACAGAAGGCTTTAAAACCTATTGGAACCCTCTTTGTGGAATTGGGCCCATCAGATCTTCCAGGCAGTTCTAACTCATGATATAAAAAGCCCTCCAGAGCATTCAGATGGGCTTTAAAAAAATGTACACAGCTGCTTGACACCAGGATGTCACTATGGGGTAGGTTAAATGGCTACCAACAGATACAAAGCCTCCAGCACTTTTTAATTCTTTAATCTTTTTCATTCTATGTCTAATGATATACTTAGAATGGGATGGGGGTTGCGGGGTGGGTTTTGCTATCCCCATAAGAATATTAACAAATACTGAGGACTACAATTAAGGTGTCAAAATACAGGAAAATCAAAGGTAAAACGTAACCAAAGGGCTCAGATGATTTTGGTCTATTCGCAGAGCTCATCTTAATGTACCAGCAGCATTTGACAGTGATTTCCCCTTCTTCCTTTTTTCTTTTATTAATAAATTTATTTATTTATATTTTCTTTGGCTGCATTGGGTTTTCGATGCTGCCTGCAGGCTTTCTCTAGCTGTGGTGAGCACGGGCTACTTTTTGTTGCTGTGCGCAGGCTTCTCATTGCGGTGGCTTCTCTTGTTGAGGAGCATGGGCTCCAGGAATGTGGGCTTCGGTAGTTGTGGCTCGCGGGCTCTAGAGTGCAGGTTCAGTAGCTGTGGCGTACGGGCTTATTTGCTCCGCACTTGTGGGATCTTCCCAGATCAGGGCTCGAACCCGTGTCCCCTGCATTGGCAGGTGGATTCTTAACCACTGTGCCACCAGGGAAGTCCCTTCCCTTCTTCTTAAAGTACTGTCTTCGTATGGCTCCTGACTCACCATATTCTACTGGTTTTACTTCACTTTTCACCGGCCTCCGCCTCTGTTTCCCTTGCTAAATTCTCTTCCCTTCCCAGTTTCTAACTGTTAGAGGTCTGAAAACCTCTTCTCATCTCTCTATACATACCTAGGTAATCTCATCCAGCCTGTGGCTTTAAATAGGACCCTAAATGTAGCTCTCCAGCCCCTACCTCTCCCCTGAGCTCTCAGCATGCATAACAAACTGCACATTCCACATTTCTACTTGCAAGTCTAATAGGTATTTCGAACTTAATACAGCCGAGACAACTCTTGATTCCCCCAGCCCATCCCCTTGTTGCCCAGTCTTCTCCCTTTCATCAGTGAGACTAAAAACTAGGAATCATCTGTCACAGCCCATATCCACTCCATCAAAAGTTCTGTGAACTCTGTCTCCAGAGTACATCCTGAATTCTACAATTCATCACCATCTCCACCAGTACCAGCCCCATCCAAGGTTCTACTGTCTCTCAGCCAGATTATTACAATAATAACTGTCCCCTTGCTTCCACTCTTACTTACCACCCCCAGGTCCCCACAAAGCAGCCAAAGTTACTTTTCTATTAATCAGATCATATCATCCTCCCACTAAGGCCCTCCAACGGCTTCCCATCACCCTTGGAACAAAATGCCAACTTCACCGATTTAAGACACATAAGTATAAGTTGATACAACTACATTGGAGAACAATCTGGCAAAGTCTGGTACACCAGAAGATCAGGACACCTTTTGACCCAGTGATTGCTCATCCAGGCATCTCCCTGAGAAAAACACTTGCAAAGATTCTGTACAGAGATGTTCACTGCAGAACTGTTTCTAGTAGTAGTCAAAAAAAAAAGTATAAAATACCTAATTGTCCCTCAGTACATAAGTTGAAAAATAACTTGGTTTTTTTCTTTTCACATGATAGAACACTATAAACTAGTTAAAATAAATAAATTTGACCTATTGACACAGTAATAAAGAGTCTGACTTTTTTTTTTCATGGTGCTGCAAGGCTTATGGGAATTTAGTTCCCCGACCAGGGATCGAACCCAGGGCCCTGGCAGTGAGAGTGCCAAGTCCTAACCACTGGACTGCCAGGGAACTCCCAGAGTCTGACTGTTTTTGATGTTTGACCACTGACAGCATTCAAGTCCCAGCACTCTCCCTTTCCCTTTTGCCCTACACCTAGGCCAACCTATAAGAAAGCCCAGACACCCTCCCATGGTGCTGGCAGGGAAGTTTAAACCAGACCCTTGGTGGAATCCTCTCTCCACCTCACTTCCTAACCACAGTACAAACCACAGCCACCGTCCCACCTTTACTCCTTTTTTGCTCCAGACAAAACCCAAGTTCTTGTCCTTCCAGGATTTTTTTTTATCATTTCAATGTTTCACTTAATTTTTTCCAGCTTTACTGAGATATAATTGACATATAACATTGTATAAATTTAAGGTGTACAATGTGTTGATTTGATATATTTATATATTGCAATATGACTACCACCATGGCCTTAGGTAACACCTCCATCCTGTCACATAATTACCATTTCCTTTTAATGGTGAAAACATTTAAGATCTCCTCTCTTAGCAACCTTCAAGTATACAATACAGTATTATCAGCTATAATCACCATGCTGTACATGAGATCCCCAGAACTTATTAATGTTATAACTGAATGTTTGTACCTTTTGATTCAATATCTCCCCATTTCCCTCCACCCCCCAGCCCTTGGGAACCATGGCTCTACCCTCTGTTTTTCTGAGTTCAGCTTTTTTAGATTCCACATATAAGTGATATCATACAGTATTTGTCTTTCTCTGTCTGACTAATTTCACTTAGCATAATGTCTTCAAGGTTCATCCAAGCTGTCACAAATGGCAGGATTTCCTTCTTTCTCAGGCTGAATAATATTCCATTGTGTGTGTGTGTTATGTATATATGTGTATATACGTATAATGTATATATACACTTATACATTATATCTTCTTTATCCATCCATCTGTTGACAGACTTGAGTTGTTTCCTATCTTGGCTATTGTGAATCATGCTGCAATGAAGACGGGGGTACAAATATCTCTTTGAGATCCTGTTTTCATTTCTTTTGGATATACACCCAGAAGTGGGATTGCTGGATCATATGATAGTTCTACTTTTAATTTTTTGAGGAAACTCCATACTGTTTTCCATAGTGGCTGTACCAATTTACATTCCCACTAACAGTGCAAAAAGATTTCATTTTCTCCAGATCCTCACCAACATTTGTTATCTCTTATCTTTTTGATGATAGTCATTCTAACAGGTATGAGGTGGTATCTCATTGTGGTTTTGATTTGCATTTCCCTGATGATTAGTGATGTTGAGCATCTTTTCATGTACCTATTGGTCATTTGTATATCTTGTTTGGAAAAATGCCCATTCAGTTCCTCTGCCCATTTTTTAATCAGATGTATGTTTTTTGCTATTGAGTTGTATGAGTTCTTTATATATTTTGGATATTAACCTCTTATCAGATATGATTTGAAAGTATTTCCTCCCTTCCCATAGGTTGCCTTTTTATTTCATTAATTGTTTCTTTTGATGTGCATAAGTCTTTAGTTTGATACAGTCCCACTTGGTTTTTGCTTTTGTTCCTTGTGTTCTTGTTGTCATATCCAGGAAACCACTGCCAAGACCAATGTCAAGGAGCCTTTTCCTTTCAGGGAATATTTTTGATTCTGACAATGTGAATATTTCATATACATTAGAACCTAGATATCAATGTAGGCATCCCCATATCCATAATTCCCTGAGCGGGGAGAAGGAAGGAGCTTCCATGCATCCAGCAGGGAATGCTGGTATCCATATAAAACACATACCAGTTAGATAAACCTTGAAAGCATGTCAACTGGGTGGGAGGGAAGAATATATGACAGAATTGATACTGTATAATATAATTTATGTAATAAGCTGACCTATTTCCAGTAATTTTTTTGTTGTTTTAAAATCTATCTTATCTGCTATTGATCTTTCTTTTGATATGTGCATTATGTATTTTTTGCCATCCTTTTGTTTTCAGTCTTTCTATATGCTTAGGCTTTAGATGTGCCTCTTATAAATGGCTAATTTTTTTAATAATTAAAAAAATCTGGGACTTCCCTGGTGGTGCAGTGGTTAAGAATCCACCTGCCAATACAGGGGACACCGGTTCGATCCCTGGTCCAGGAAGATCCCACATGCCACAGAGCACTAAGCCCATGCACCACAACTACTGAGCGTGCACTCTAGAGCCCACGAGCCACAACTACTGGGCCCACGTGCCACAACTACTGGGACTGCATGCTGCAACTACTGAAGCCCGCATGCCTAGAGCCCGTGCTCCGCAACAAAAGAAGCCACCGCAATGAAAAGTCCACACACCACAACAAAGAGTAGCCCCCGCTCCCCACAACTAGAGAGAAAGCCCGTGTGCGAAGACCCAATGCAGCCAAAAAATTAATTAATTAAAAAAAAATCTAGTCAGTTAATCTTTGTCTTTCAAGTGGAACATGTACACTTACTCTGTTTATACTTATTATAATTTTATATAGAGATAAATTTAATTCCAAAATCTTAGTTTATGCTATCTGTCCCTTGCTTTTTCTCTCCCTTCTTGCTTTTTTTTTTTAGGAGCTGCTTTCTAATTTCTATTCCATTCTTTTCCTCCACTACTTAGACAGTTATATACTCTATATTCTTTTAGAGGTAATCCTAGATACTTTAATGTGTGTAATTAACTTATCCAACTTAGTCTTCCTCCAGAAAAACTCAGGACTTCAGATCACTCTAATCCTAATTACCCCTGCCCCAGACTTATAAGCTATTGCTGCCATATATTTTTACTCTGTATTGTTTTTTGATCCCAAAACCATTGTTATTGTTGGGTATACAATCATATTTGTCCAGGTTAAACCACGTATTAATTATTTTCTTTGCTCTTCATTTCTTGTTGTATCTCAGACTTGCACCTGGGATCACTTTACTTTTGTCTAAAATACATCCTAGAGACCAGTGCTGTCCAACAGAGATACAATGCAAGCCCATGTGTAATTTTAAATGTTCTGGTAGCCAAATTTAAAAATTTTTCAAGAAACAAGTGAAATTAATTTTAATAAAACAAAAATGTCTCATGACAAATGTTTGTCTTGATGTGGTTTATTTTAGTAAAAACAAATCATATAAGAATTATCTTTTCTCAAAGATTATTTTGTCATTGCTAATAAATTAGTATGCATCAATTTCCAAGATAAAACAAAAAAGGATTCTCTTAGAAAGTTGCTATATTAACAGACAGCTGTGTGTGAACATAGTGAATACTGAATTCTGAAGGATTCAGGATAACTTGACAACTGAGTTTTACTCAGGCTAACCTATTTCATGTCTACTCTCTTTTAAGGTTTATAAGCTGTATTTCTTATTGTACAGATCTTATTATATCCTATTGGCATTCCTCAGATTTTCGGAGAGAACTTTCTGACATCAGAACTAAAGCTTTAGAACCATTAGTGAGCTAGAGCCAGTTTGTACCAACTCACAATAGCAGATTGTTAAATATCAGGTCTTTTGTAAGTTAAACCACTGGGAGCTTGAAATTGGCCATGGTGGGAATATTTACCCCATGGAAATCACCAAACACTACAGCTCAGGGCTTCCCCTTTTTAGAGCATACAACTAACACCACCAATTAAGATTCACCTTTATTTCCACTGCTGGTTTCCCTTTTCAACTTCATCAGGTAATGCATTGATTTTAATTTTTAAGAAGTAACCTTATGAATAGAATATAAAATGAATGTAAAGGGTCTCAAAAAGCATTTTTTAGCAAAACAAAACAGATTAAGATTGAAAATATCAGATTTTATTATATATAGTAAAATTCAATGTTAGTATTTTGTTTCAGTTCTTCCTGTATGTATTTATATTTGTATGCTGTATATGTCCAGGGTTGTCTAGCTTTGGTTTGAATTTAAAAATTGAAAGCCATAGTTATAAGGCTAAGTTTGGCAGGATATAAAATTGTAGTTACACTCAAGAAAGCATTCAAAATATACACCTAAAAACCCATGAAGAGGGATTTCCCTGGTGGCGCAGTCATTAAGAATCCTCCTGCCAATGCAGGGCACACGAGTTCGATCCCTGGTCCGGGAAGATCCCACATGCCGCGGAGCAACTAAGCCTGTGTGCCACAACTACTGAGCCCACACGCCACAACTACTGAAGCCCACACACCTAGAGCCCATGCTCCACAACAAGAGAAGCCACCCCAACGAGTAACCTGTGCATCACAACGAAGAGTAGCCCCCGCTCTCTGCAACTAGAGAAAACCCACGCATAGTAACAAAGACCTAACGCAGCCAAAAATTAATTAATTAATTCATTTTAAAAAACATGAAGGTGGGGAGTTAGTGTTAATGGGTACACAGTTCAATTTGGAAAGATTAAAAAGTTCTGGGGCTTCCCTGGTGGCGCAGTGGTTGAGAGTCTGCCTGCCGATGCACGGGACATGGGTTCGTGCCCTGGTCCGGGAAAATCCCACATCCCACGCAGCGGCTAGGCCTGTGAGCCATGGCCGCTGGGCCTGCGCGTCCGGAGCCTGTGCTCCGCAACGGGAGAGGCCACAACAGTAAGAGGCCCGCGTACTGCAAAAAAAAAAAGTTCTGGAGAAGGATGGTGGTGATGATTGCAGGACAATGTAAATGTACTTAATGCCACTGAGCTGTATGCTTAAAAATAGTTAAAATCATCAATTTCATGTTATGTATATTTTACCACAAATTTTTTTTTAATTTTTTTTTTTTTTGCGGTATGCGGGCCTCTCACTGTTGTGGCCTCTCCCGTTGCGGAGCACAGGCTCCGGACGCGCAGGCTCAGCGGCCACGGCTCACGGACCCAGCCCCTCCTTAATATGTGGGATCTTCCCAGACTGGGGCACGAACCCGTGTCCCCTGCATCGGCAGGCGGACTCTAAACCACTGCGCCACCAGGGAAGCCCTTTACCACAATTTTTTTTTAATTCATGAAGAAGAACTACAGAAATATTGATATTTTCTATCAACTGTGTTTATATAATATTCATAATACTAATAAACATTCTTATTCAGGATACATTATTTAAGTGGCAAAAATATACAAAAAAAATTATATAATTAATATCTGAATTCAAACTACTTTTAAGAGAAATAAAAGTCATATAAATACCCCAAAGGAACCTCTGGTTCATGATAATGGTTAGACTCCATATGAATATATCGGAAGAAATATATATTCTTCTGTCTAGAAATGTTATATTCTTCTGACTATGACAGAATAAAAATAATAAATTGAATAAAACATTAAAACAGAAAGGATGACATCTGAAAATTTTGAAAATTTGAAAACTTTTTGGAGCACACAAAGTGAATGGGTAAAATTTAATTCATTAATTGACTGATTAACTAAGAAAGCAAACTAATGTAGAGCAGTGGATGGTCTGGCACTCAAGTAGGAGGATGAAGTGGTACATCTGGGAGCTTCCATGTGGTTCCCAGTGCAGATATGACATGAACTGAGGCCCCAATCATGACGGCTAATTGAGAGACTATCTCCAGAATGACGGACCAGTTAGCCTGTTCCTCTCTCCCACAAAAGTAGGACCTCTGCTACATCATTTGCCCCTTGCTGGGGCCCAGATAATGGTTTTCTTAAAAGATCGTAGGATTTTTCCGTTTCATTAGAGTGCCAGAAAAAAAAAATTTTTTTTAATCCAAAATTCTGACCCATGCTACATGGATGAACGTTGAAGACAGTACGGTAAGTGAAATAAACTAAATATAAAAGAAGTATTGTGTGACTCCACTTACATGAGGAACCTAGAGTACTCAATTTATAGAGGCAGGAAGTATAGTGGTCGTTGTCAGGAGCTGGGAGGAGGAAAGAATGGAGAGTTATTGTTTAATGGATAGAGAGTTTCAATTTGGAAAGATAAGAAAATTCTGAAGATGGATGGTAGCGCTGGTTGAAAAACAATGTGAATGTATTTAATGCCACTGAAATGTATGCTCCAAATGGTTAAAATGTTACACTTATGCTATCTATATTTTACCACAATAATAAACATTAAAATCCAGCTATATGCTGTTTCCCAGAGACATATCTACAACAGAAGAACATAAAAAGATAGAAAATAAAGAGCAGGAAAAAAGAAAAGTCAAAAGAAACCTAGAACAACAGTATTAGAGACAGGCAAAACAGATGTTAAAAGAAAAAGTGATAAAGGGGTATCAAATAATAATAAAAGGAAAAAATCGCTAAGAAGGCATAACAATCCTTAACTTGCTTATCTCTAACAAGATACATATACAAATTTATAAAATGTATAAAGCAAATATAATGAAAGATTTAAATCACCACTTTCAGAAAATGACAGATCAAAAAGGTATTTTAAATTTTTGTAATGACAGAAGACTTAAACATTATAAATAACAAGCTTGAAATAATGGAAAAATATAGAACCCCACACCTGACAATTATGGAATACACATTATTTTCTACCAACATGAAACAGATAACAAAAAGACGAACATATACCTTTTCACAAAGAAAGGCTGGGGGGAAAAAAGAAGTGATATCATTTAAAGAACATTCCAAAACAACAATGCAATAAAATTGGATGCTCACAACAAAAGATAGTCCCCAAAAGTGACCCATGAAGTACTCTCAGGTTAGGTAATTCAAAACAAGCCTCTAAGGACAACTAATAAAGCTGAATTAAACATGATTTTTAAAAATCTTCTTAAAAGCAGAGGCCAGCTTAAAAAGAGAATGAAGAATTACTGAACCAAAATCTAGGAGGTTAGAACCCAGAGAAATAACCTAGCATTCAATACGCCTTTTATCTGGATGGCATTTAACAATTCATAAGGCAAAAATACAAAAACTGAGTTATAGTTATGAAATAAGGTAGATAAAAGTGAAATCGCAAGATCCACACAAAGCAGAAAGTCTGACAAACACTCCTCCATTTAAGCTGGGACAAGACCCCAAGACTTTGCTTTTTCTGGATAATTCTGAGAACCTCAGCCTTGAAATTGCTGTAAGGTAGTCCTAAACTAGTAGGGCCTGCAGACTACTGGTAAAGCAAACAAAAATTCTTTCTGGAAGAAGATTCAATTGTCCTATGTCTCAAAATTTTCCCACAAGCAGGTTTTCAAATACAATAACCAGAATACAGTCAAAGAGTACTAAGCATTCAAGGGGGAAAAAAAGACCCTATCATCAAGAACCAGCAGGGAAAAAAAGAGACAACAGAAAGACTTCAAAACAAGAACCTTAGATAGGACTTCCCTGGTGGCACAGTGGTTAAGAATCTGCCTGCCAATGCAGGGGACACGGATTTGAGCCCTGGTCCGGGGGGATCCCACATACCGCAGAGCAACAGAGCCCATGTGCCACAACTACTGAGCCTGCACTCTAGAGCCCGTGAGCCACAACTACTGAAGCCCGCGCACCTACAGCCTGTGGTCCGCAACAAGAGAAGCCACCGCAGTGAGAAGCCCACGCACTGCAATGAAGAGTAGCCCCTGCTTGCCGCAGCTAGAAAAAGCCCGCGTGCAGCAATGAAGACCCAATGTGCCAAAAGAAAAATAACCTTAGATATTAGGCTTTTAAGACCTATATTATAAAATCACTATTTTACTGTGATCAAAGAAATAAAAGAAAAAGTTGCAAATGTCTTCAGGGAACTGTATACTTTAAAATGTGGCATCACAGAAGTGAAAAGGTGTCAAATAGCAGTTGTACAATTAAAAAACAATAAACAATATTAAAAGTTCAATGGGCAGATTTAACAGTAAATTAGACACAGCTGAAGAGGTCACTGACAAACCAAAAGAAAAGTCAGAAGCAACTATCCAGCATGGAGCATGAAGAGAATATATATAAAATATAGATGAAAAGGAACAAGCTCAGAGAACACAGTGAAAAAGTCTAATATACATTTAATCAGAATTCCAGATAAGAGAATAAACAGAGGCAATATATGAAGATATAATGAATGAGAATTTCTCAGAACTTACAAAATTCACCAACCCATAACTTCACAAAGCTTAACATATCCCAAAGAGGATAAACATTTTTTTTAATCCACACCTAGACACATCATAGTGAAACTACAGAAAATCAAAGAGAAAAAAATATGAAAAGGAGCCAGAGAAAAAGAGACATGATCTTCAAAGGAGCCACAGCTAGCCTGACTGCTAATATCTCAAGAGAAAATATGGATGCTAGGAAATGCTAGAAAAATAGCATCAATGTGCTAAAAGAAAATAACAACTTACCACAACTCTATAAAGCCATGATATCTTCATATATTGCCTCTGTTTATACCCAGCAAAAAAGTAGCCTTCAAGGATAACTGTAAGCAGTAGAGAAAACTCCATTTACAGCAACAACAAAGATAAAATACTTAGGACTAGATTTAACAAGAAATATGTAAAGCCTATATAAGGAAATTTATAAAACACCCTTGAAAGACATAAAAGGAGACTAGAACAGATGGAAAGACATCATCCTTTCTAGCAATATCCCTTGTTCTTAGAAAGGATGGATAAATATCATAAAAGATGTCAGTTCTACCTAAGTTAATTTAAAATTTAAATGCAGTCTCAATTTAAAAAATCCAACAAGACTTTTTTATGGAACTAGGCAAGATGACACTAAACTTGATATGAAAAAATAAAAATGTAAAACAATTAGGAAAATACTAAAAAAAATGCTATAGGTAAAGCACAGGGGATTTTCAGGACAGTGAAAATATTCTGTATGATAACAATAATAAAAGATACAATGTATACAATGTATCCAAACTCATAGACTATATAACACCTTGTATAGAGTGAACCCTAATGTCAACTATGGACTTTTGTTGATTATAATGTGTCAGTGTAGATTCATGAATTATAACAAATGTATGGCTCCAGTGAGCGATGTTGGTTATAGGGGAGGCTGTACATGTGTGAGGCCAGGGGATATATGGGAAATCTCTGCACCTTCCTCTCAATTTCGCTGTGAACCTAAAACTGCTCTAAAAAAAACATGAAGTCTTTAAAAATATGTAAACAGAAGGAAAGAAAGAAAGGAAGGAAAGAAGGGAGGGAGAGAGGGAGGAAGGAAGGGACAAAATGCTAAAAGAAGGACTAGTCTTACCAGATATTAAAATATACTGTAAAGATTCTATACTTAAAACAGTATGGTAAAGGGAATTCCCTGGTGGTCCAGTGGTTAGAACTCCATGCTTTCACTGCCAAGGGCCTGGGTTGAGTCCATGGTAGGGAAACTAAGATCCCACAAGCCACACAGGGCGGCCAAAAAAAAAAAAAAAAAAAGCAGTATGGTACAGATGAATAGACAGACCAGCATAACAGAATAGAAAGTCTAGAAAGAGACCCAAGTACAATAAAGCTTTATTATATAATAAGGGTGGTATTTCAAATCACAGGGGAGTTCATGGAGTTTTTAATAAAAGGTACTGGGACAATCGATTAACCACTTAGAAAAAAAACCATGGCCCACACAACATACAAGAATAAACTCTGAAAGAATCAGGCATCTAAATATAAAAGTGAAACTATATTGGAGAGGGGGAAGGGTAAGCTGTGACAAAGTGAGAGAGTGGCATGGATATATATACACTACCAAACGTAAAATAGATAGCTAGTGGGAAGCAGCCACATAGCACAGGGAGATCAGCTCGGTGCTCTGTGACCACCTAGAGGGGCGGGATAGGGAGGGTGGGAGGGAGGGAGATGCAAGAGGGAAGAGATATGGGAACATATGTATATGTATAACTGATTCACTTTGTTATAAAACAGAAACTAACACACCATTGTAAAGCAATTATATTCCAATAAAGATGTTAAAAAAAACTTAAAAAAAAAGTGAAACTGTACAAGTACTAGAAGAAAACATGGGTGGATTTTTTTGAACTTGAGTTTAGGAAAACTCAAGTTTAGGAAAAACTTTCTAACTATGGCCTCAAATTCAGAATCCGTGAAAGAAACAAATTGATAAATTTGACGACATAAGGATTTTTTTAAAAAACTACTGCATAGTTTTACCATAAACAAAGTCAAGAAAACAAATCGGGGGGAAACATTTGCAACATAAGGAACAGTATTCTTAATATATAAAGGACTCTTAAATTTGATGGAAATAACATCAATCCTTCTAAATTCTTCAAAAAAATTAAAGAGGGAACACTTCGTAACTCTAAACAAAGATACTACAAGAAAACTACAGACCAATATCCCTTATGAGTATTGATGCAAAACAGTGAAGCATTTCTCATAGAGCAAACTGAAATCAGCAGCATATTAAAAAGATTATACAAGTGGATTATGTGGATTATACGAAAGGATTATGACCAAGTGGGGTTTATTCCCAGAATGCACAGATGATTCAATATATGCAAATCAATCAATGTAATACACAATATTAACAGAATGAAGGAAAAAAGTACATGATCATCTTAATTGATGCAGAAAAGCATCTGACAGAATTCAACATCCTTTTGTGATAAAAATACTCAATAAACTAGGAATAAAAGGAAATTTCCTCAAAAGAATAAAGGCCATATGTGAAAAAACCCCGCAGTTAACATCATATTCAACAGTGAAAAACTGAAAACTTTTTTTGTATCTATCTGAGATAATGGATGCTAATTAAATTTATTGTGGGGAATTCCCTAGGTGGTCCAGTGGTTAGGACTCTGAGCTTCCACTGCAGGGGCACAGGTTCAATCCCTGGTCAGGGAACTTAAGATCCTGCAGGCCGCGTGGCATGGCCAAAAAAAAAAAAAAAATGCAGACACACACAAAAATAATAAAAAAATAAACTTATTGTGGTAATATTTCACAATACAGGTAAGTCAAACCATTACATGTAAGTACACTTTAAACTTATACAGTGATGTATGTCAATTATATCTCAATAAAACTGGAAGAAAAAAGAATAAATCACTGGTGTCCACCATTACCAATTCTACTCAGTACTGTACTCTAGCCAGCAGAGAAAAGCGTGAAAAGGGGGGAAAAGAGTAAAAAAAGATTAGAAAGGAAGAAACAAAACTGTCATTAATCATAGATGATCTATACTTAACCCAAAAGCATTGACACCAAGAATTTTAGCTTCCAGCACTGTGGCGGGTTAAACCATCGCTTGACACAGCCTGCCACCATTGTTAATTCAAACTCTTTACATTTTCGTTGAGCAGGTTCTCAGTACTATATATGGGTTTTTGTTGAAGCACCTATGTTCCAGTGAAGCATTTCTCAACCACCAGGGACAATGGTTAAAAAAGCAGACTTATGCTTTTTATGGAGAAAAGCAGATTCCATAACCCCAGAGTTATGGAATCAAAACATCTACAGTTTAGACCTGTGAAGCTTCACTCTTTAAATTTTCCAGGTGATTCATTTGTATACTAAACCATTATGATGGATTCCAGAGGTGTGCTACAATCCTGTTACTACTACAAATTTCTTAGAAATGTTACAAAATAATTGGTCAGTTATAAACTAATAAGGTCCTCCCTTCCGATCCTAATCCATTTCATTTACAAACAGCATATTTTAATCCATCTATTTTTGAAATTTCTTTCTTGTTCAATTAATTTCCCTGGCCCCTCTGATGTTAACACAGCAGTATGTCTGCAAAGCATATATTCAAAATAATACTAGTTTCTTACCTCAAAACATACAAAAAATAAAGAGTATACAACGTGACTTATTGTTTTCTAATAATATAACATAGCAAAAAATCCCAATGAGCAGAGTAGTTCTAGTAGAAAAGCAATTAAATTTTATCTATCTCTTATTCTATCAGTGAAATATTTTAGCTCATTCAAACAGTACAGTGAAGTTGACCCTCAAAAACCAGGATATAGTTAAACTACTTGCTGCTAATCGTAACATCTGGCCTAGACTAGGGATCAATTTCCAGTTTAAACGTACAGGCAGATAATGAATAAAGAGATTTAGAAAGCACAGGTTGTGTGATGGAATTTACACCATGACCCTAACCTAGGGGGCAGCATTATCGTAACTACTTTTTTCTTCTTTTTTTTTTTTTTTTTGCGGTACGCGGGCCTCTCACTGTTGTGGCCTCTCCCGTTGCGGAGCACAGGCTCCGGACACGCAGGCCCAGCGGCCATGGCTCACGGGCCCAGCCGCTCTGCGGCATGTGGTATCTCCCCGGACCGGGGCACGAACCCGCGTTCCCTGCATCAGCAGGCGCACTCTCAACCACTGCGCCACCAGGGAAGCCCTATCGTAACTATTTTTAAGAATTACAACATGGAGCTCATTATGTGTCAGTCACACTATGATTTACAAATAGTTAACAATGGATTTGGCATTAACTACATAGTATATAAATGGAATCATTATCCCTACAGACAAGGGTGTAATTTTACTGCATATGAAAGAAAAATATACATTTCTGTTCTCCTAAAGACCTGATGAATGATGAGACTTAAATTTAAATTATTTTTAGAAAATCATCTCCCACTGCTCCCCTACACTTGTGCAAGCTGAAGGGAATAGCTAATTACACACACGGTCTCTCCCCACTCCACCCCCTCTTCCCTGTGCTTTTACAGGCAGGATAAATGTAGCTACATTGTTGAAATACCATCAGTCCTTCAAAGTTCATCTCCAATGCTCCATTGTCCACAACCTCTCAAACAGGATTCTTTCCCTGATGGGTAAATTCTCTGGCATTTGCTTTATTCCATCCTGTATTTTGAGCTCCTGCGGGCAGAGGCTGAATTTTACTTCACTTTGGATCATGCCTCACCTGCTCCACCCCCGATGGCTTGCAGAAAGGTTCTCAATAAATTACTATTGGTGACCCTTTAACTTAATGTGCCAATTCATCCATTTAGTCTGGTTTTTCTACCCAAATATAATTCATACTTCTTCTATGGATGCTAAAGAGTAAAGAGCCAGTTGAGAGAATACATTTGGGTTTTTCACCTGAAAGCAGGTACAATAATAACTTAAACTTAGAGAAATAAATCCACAGCTCAAAGCCGTGCTGTTCCTATTACATGCGCTACAAACCTAAGCTGTTGCCTTCCAGTACCTGTCAACACTTCCAACTGGGCCCTTATTGTTTAGAGGGAAGGCCACACAGCCATCTTGTTGGAAATCACCAGGCTTTCTCTACCAGGAGGAAAAATATCTGAGCCACCCATCCATGGCTTGGTATTTAAATGATAAAGAAACAAAGAACATTTAAAAATCAAGACCGCAGCATTCAACAACAAGTGACCACAATTTCGGTCACGAGGGTATCAAACAAAACTAAGCTATTTTAAAAGCAAGTAGAAACAAGGAATAATGAAACCGGCAAGAATAAAACACTAAGAGCAAAATAAATTTATACATAAGACAACTATTTTTCAAAATTCTTGCTCAGCTTTGGATGTTCTGTTTGCCTCCCAGCTACAAACACATTTTTCACACATGCTGGGAATGCTGAGGAAAACTAGTCAGCATTCAGAGGCTTAATCCACAGTCCCAGTGCTGTGCCTGTGGGCGTAATAGTCAGACAGCCATTTGTCCTCAGGAGAGGTTAGGGGCTGAAACGCAAATATGCAAACAACTGAGTTCTTTCCCTAAGATAGCTGGAAAAAGCATGATCCTTATTGCTATTTTTTTTAAAGGAAAAAAGAGGGGGAAAAAAGCTTACAGTCTTAGGGATTTGTTTAAATACCTTAGTATAATACAATTTTTTTTTTTTTTTTTTTTTTGCGGTACGTGGGCCTCTCACTGTTGTGGCCTCTCCCGTTGAGGAGCATAGGCTCCGAATGTGCAGGCTCAGCGGCCATGGCTCACGGGCCCAGCCGCTCCGCAGCACGTGGGATCCTCCCCGACCGGGGTATGAACCCATGTCCCCTGCATCGGCAGGCGGACTCTCAACCACTGCGCCACCAGGGAAGCCCCAATATAATACAATTCTGAGGGAGAAAACAATAGAAAGGAACAAACACACTTGTCCTGGATAAAATCTACACTCTGGAGAAAAGGCTGACATATGTGTGACAGTTGATTTACCATACTCACTAAAGATTTACTGATTTATCAATCAGTGCCTTGGGCACTTGATTCTCCCTGAGGGAAAATTAACAGTTCCAGCTAAACTAATATATTCTATTATGAACTAAAATGAATGCAAGAATCAATCCTGCCACTTTGTACAACATCCAATTATGAAAAAAGTATGTCTATCCTTTTGGGGATACCTAAAATTAAAAGTTATTTAATGAAAGAAATAATGTATTAAATAATCATAACTGAAGCCAATAGACTTTTTCTTTTTTTACATGTAGTTTTTTTTTTTTTTTTTTAGATGTTGGGGGTAGGAGTTTATTAATTTATTTATTTATTTTTGCTGTGTTGGGTCTTCGCTTCTGTGCGAGGGCTTTCTCTAGTTGTGGCAAGCAGGGGCCACTCTTCATCGTGTTGCGCGGGCTTCTCACTATCGCGGCCTCTCTTGTTGCGGAGCACAGGCTCAGTAGTTGTGGCTCACGGGCCTAGTTGCTCCGCGGCATGTGGGATCCTTCCAGACCAGGGCTTGAACCCGTGTCCCCTGCATTAGCAGGCAGATTCTCAACCACTGTGCCACCAGGGAAGCCCCCCAATAGACATTTTTAAAGGATGGCTTTGACATGTTTTAAAGGAGATAAGGGAATCTCAGAAATTTAATTGCATAACTGGGTTAAGAACATGATTTTTAAAGTCAGACTACCTGAATTGACTGCTGCCTCTGCCATTTAGTAGAAGCATTCTCTTGGGCTTCTCTAGGCCTCAGTTTTGTCATCTGTAAAATGGGGAGGCACAGTTGTCCTTAGGAGAATGAATAATGATAATGAATATAAAAGCATTTGGCACAGTAGCTGGCATACAATCAGCTTTCTGTGCAGTGGTTCCATTTTTATTACTGTCATTCTAGAAGCATATGAAGTATAATACTATGATGATGGTGTGAACAAAAAAAAGAATAAAGAGCATCAATCACCATCCAGTTATACAAGGGTTAAATCGCAACCCACTGCAGTCTCCCAGCAACAGTGCACCCTGAAAAGATTCAGGATGATAAAACAGGATGAGGCACTCTGTGCTTTGGAAAAAGGGGCCCCTAGATAGTTAGATGAATATCTCAGGAAGAATTTCAATGACCCCAGATTCTTGCATCTTCCCATACATAAAAAAGCACTAAAATCATTACCTTGAGATATCTGTTCTTTGTGATTAGCAGTAATCTTTTACCAAGATGTATGCTTGACTACATGTTATTTCCTAGCCAAAAAAATTCATATATATACTGGCTCCTCCCCTACCTCTTCAAAGCAGTTCCTCAGGGCTGTCTCCCGGGCTACAGTGCTCAGTAAGACCCTGAATAAAACTTAAATTCACAACTCTTATATTGTGTGTTTTTCTTTAAGTCAACGATAAACTCCAACACAGATAGGCATCAGAACTAAAACAGTTCGCAGGGTACAAAATGCCTTTCAAGCTTTTGCAAGAGTCGTTCAGTGTCATCTAACTGACAGCTTGAAAAGTTTTACTAATGAACTTACATATGTGAAACTTTCTTTAGTGTTACCCATTGATCAGAAAAATCAACATCCATAAGGATGCTTTAAAGAAGGGATCAGCAAACCGTAACCCATGGGCCAAATCTGACCCACAACCTATTTTTATAAATAAAGTTTTATTGGAACATAATCACATCCATCATTCATACATTGTCCTGGCTGTTTTGGCACCACATTGACAGAGTTGAGTAGCTGTGACCAAAACCATATGTCCTGCTGTTTTAACCATATTTCCTGTGATAAGGTATGGTGAGACTAGATGCAGATCAAGAGAGAAAATGAAAAGAGTTTTATAGAAGCCCGTGTGCCTAGAGCCCATGCTCCACAACAAGAGGAGCCACCACAATGAGAAGCCTGCGCACTGCAACAAAGAGTAGCCCCTGCTCACCACAATTAGAGAAAACCCACATGCAGCAATGAAGACCCAATGCAGCCAAAAATTAAATAAATAAATTAATTTTTTTTAAAAAAAGAGTTTTATAATTTTATTACTCATAGTTCCCTGGGGGGAACACAGCACACCTTGCAGAGTTGCTCAGGGGAAGATCCAGGGTCAATCACAAGGCAGAGGGGTTTTTGTGGGAACTGTGGTCAAGCATCTTTATTATGGTTTCCACAGAAAGGAAAGGATGATACAGAGTAGGCATGTTTAAGACAGGCTAATCTGAATCATTTCAGGGGGCTCTGGAGCATTGGGGCTGTCCTTGGTTGTCAAGTATCTGGCCCTGGGTGGGTATGCAGTTGCCCAGAGTATGAGAACCCCTTCAGGGAGGTAGATGGGGGTATGGATTTAAAAGGCTGCTCAAGAAGAGGAACTGACCAGCCCCTAGCCAGAGCCTCAAAACTTGGTCAAGACAGCATTTTTAAAAACTCTACTATTCCCACAAAACCTAAAATGTTTAATATGTGGCCCTTTACAGAAAAGTTTGCCGACTCCTGGTCTAAATAGGAAATCTGGACATCCAGTTTAAGTGGAGATTACCTTAAATGTGCTCTCCAAAAGTGCTTATGGAAATCACTAAGGGAATTTAAATACTTAAAAAGCTTAATTCATACTAGGAATGAGGGAAAGATGCTCTTAGAAGTCATAGGGTCAGTTCTCAGTCCCACAGGCCACAGCAAACCCAAAGCGTCAGTTGCAGTTCACAATAGGCCCAGGTTAAGAAGGCTAGACACTGTAGCTATCCCCACAGCAATGGAGCCCAGCGGTCAAGAGCTCAGGCTCTGAAGTTTGACAAACCCAAGTTCAAGTTTTGTCCTACTACTTATCAATAGTGTGTTCTTGATCAAGTTAACTATATTAGTTATCTACTGCTGCATAACACATTGTGCCAAAACTTAGCCACTTAAAATAATTATCATTCATTATCTCAAACAGGTTCTAAAGATCAGGAATCCAGAAGCAGCTTAGCTGGGTGGTTTGGACGCCATATCTCTCCCAAGGTTGCAGGCAAGCTGCCAAGCCAGGGCTACAGCTATCTGAAAGCTCTAATGGGGATGGAGAATCCACTTTCAAGTTCATTCCTGTGGTTGTTGCCAGGTCTGAATTCCTTGCTGGCTGTTGGGCTGTGTTCCTTACCCCACAGGCCTCTCCATAGGCTGCCTGAGTATCCTTCTAACACCCTCCTTAGAACAAGTGATCAGAGAGAGAGAAAGAGAACAAGACAATGTCCAAGAAGGAAGCCACAGTCTTTATTAACCTAATCTCAAAAGAAACATATCCTCACTACTGCTGTATGCTATTGGTCCCACAGACCAGCCAGCCCTGGTATAATGTGGGAGAGGACACAAAAGTATGTAAAAACCAGGAGGTGAGGATCATTAGGAACCACCTTGGAGGCTGGCTATTGCATTACCTAATTTATGCAAGCTTCAGATCTATCATCTATAAAGTTGGAATAATAATAGTACTTGGCTCATAAGGTAATTATAAGGTTTAAGTGAGAAAGTGTGTGTAAAGCCCTATCACAGTGCTTGGCACTCAGTGAAGCATTCAGTAAATGCTAGCAATTGTTATCAACCTCATTGTTTCATTGTTGTTATTCCTACTGCTGCTACTTCCATAACGGTAACAAAAGGGGTAAAAAAAAAAACAAACAACTTTTAAGCACCACAGGGAAGTTCCCTGCCCTTGGCTGCTTCTACGTGAGCTCTCTTTCTACTCTACACAGGCAACTGTAACTCTGTCTGGAAAAATAAACCCCCAGAAAATCCAAACTATTCTCTTCTCCTCTCACCTTGACCTGAAATAACTGAAACAGGAACCCATAATATAATAACTGATCAAACCTATTATTAGTTAAGCATTAGCCAAACATGGTTTCCTCTATAGGAATGAGCCAAAAAATTATCAGAGAATAAAAAATTCTATAGCTTAGGGCTTCCCTGGTGGCGCAGTGGTTGAGAGTCTGCCTGCCGATGCAGGGGACACGGGTTCGTGCCCTGGTCCGGGAAGATCCCACATGCCGCGGAGCAGCTGGGCCCGTGAGCCATGGCCGCTGGGCCTGCACATCTGGAGCCTGTGCTCCGCAACGGGAGAGGCCACAACAGTGAGAGGCCCGCGTACCGCAAAAAAAAAAAAAAAATCAATTTGTATACTTAGGACATTCATTCATTCATTCAACAAATATTTATGATGCAATTGCTATGCAGTAGGCACTGTTCCAGGAGCTGTATAAACAACCTTGACTACAATGAAAAAAAAATCTCTGCGTTTATGAAACTTGCAGGCTACTGGGGAAAAAAGCAAATACATAAATAGGTAAAAAAAAAATAATAAGGGGTATGTTAGCTGGAAATGAGTTAGATGTAAGGAAGCAGCTGGATACACAAGTTTGGAGCTCAGAGGAGAAATCTGAACAGGGCATATCTGAACAGTTTCCATTAAAGAGATAATATTTATATCTTGAGACTGGATGATGTGATCACCAAAGGAGTAAAAAGGTAGAGAAAGAACAGACCAAGGTTTAAGTCCTGGGGTCTCAAGCATTTAGAGATGGGAAAATAAAGAGAAAGAAGCAAAGGACTCTGAGAAGTAGCCTACAAGGCAGAAGGAAAACCAAGTGAGTGGTATTCCAGAAGCCAACGAAGAAAGGGTATCAGGAAAGTAATGAGCTGTGTCAGATGCTGTTGGTTGGTCAAGTAATATCAGGATGTGAACTGACCAATGGATTTAGCAACACAGAGGTGCCTAGACACTGGTGACCTTGGCCTGAGAGGTACTGGTGGAGTGGTGAAGATGAATGGCTGACTGGAATGGCTTCATGAGGAAAGGGGAGGAGAATTGGAGAAAAAAATTCAATACAATTTGTATGCTTTTCTCCTCTGTCTTTGTCAGTTTAATTTTCAGATCCAGGTACAGACCCTAAGAGGATCAAGGAAAACTTTTTCCTTCCTTATAGCAACTGCAGTAAACACTGGTTAGGCAAGGATCACCAATGGGTGCAAAATCTAGGGGGGAAATTCTGATGAGGAGCAGGATATCTGCATAGACTTAAAGTGTCTCCTCATAGATGGGTTACTAATTTTAAGGGGGAAAAGAGTTACTATCCAGTGGAGAAATAGAACAACTTGATTAGATGATCAAAATGAACATCACCATTGTAGGGCAGATGGAATGGAGTGCCTCAAGGTGGATGTGCTAAGGACACATACTATTATATATAAATGGTATCCCAGCCAAGAACAAGTTTCCTAAGTCCAGTCATGAAAAAAAACACCAGAGACAACCAAAATGAGGAACATTCTCATTTTAAAAACAAGGGATCACTTTGAGAGCCAGTCCCGGACTTGAGGAGACTGAAGGCAAGAGGGCTCCAAGAGCCTTCTGAACAGTGACTCTACTGCTGAGAAGAAGCAGAGGAAATCCCTTTCCACAGAGTTCAATTGACACCAGCTCTACAAGTGTTTCCTCAGAGTCCTATTGGAAAATTCCTCCATCAACATGGCTGAGGACCAGACATTTTTCTGGGGTCGAGGAAAACTCCCCGAAAGCCCTGGATCAGAGTCACCAGTGTCTGTGCCACACCAAGATACACTTGTGGAAAAACCAGACTGTGACCAGGAAACGTGGCATGTTCACTTCAGAACATTTATGAGCTCAGAGGAATCCGACCCCGTCCAGGATCTGAGGAGACTCCGTGAGCTCTGCCATCTGTGGTTGAGGCCAGATCTTCACACCAAGGAGCAGATGATGGACAAGCTGGTGCTGGAGCAGTTTATGATCTGCATGCCGCTGGAGTGCCAGGTCTTAGTCAAGGAAACGGGGGTGCAGAGTTGCAAAGCCTTGGAGGACATGCTAAGAAATAAGCAGAAACCCAAGAAGTGCACCATAGTCCGCATACAAGGACAGGAATTTCTTGTGCGAAGCTCAGAAGTTGAGACGGTTGAATCTGAGGCCAGTGACATGAACAATGAGAGAGGCCAATGCAGGGAACCCCGATCCCCTGTGAGTGAGATACCTCCAGAGAACGGCCAGCAGAAAAGACAAGAGCTGCATATTCTGGCAGGAGCCAAGGACCTGTCAAGGGGGCAGGACCAGAATGGTCTCCTGCCAGAGACCTTTCCTGAAACAGGTGAAATGGAGGGTCTGACATCCAAGGAGAACTTGGAGAAAGACCTGATGGAAGACATGGAAGAGACAAGAACCCATCAATCTCAAGAGCCTGAACCTCTGAAAGGTCCTGAGGGAGAAGTTTCTACTAAGTGTGGATACAGAAAAGGTTCTCTGAGGGGTCTAAGAAGTTTCAAAAGGAAATGGGCCAACAGTCCCAGTTTCCAAGAAGTACATCAAGAAGCAGCCACATCTTTGGACAAAGGAGAATTCTCAGGACAACTTGGGTCGCCTTTCATTGATTCACCTAGCACGGTGGGACCCAACATTCTTCCTGAGAGAAAAGAAGCCCGGGCATGGGCACCCTATGAATGTAGGGAATGCAAGAAGAGATTTCCTTATCCATCTCAGCTTACCCTTCATGAGAGGACACACACAGGAGAGAGACCTTTTCGATGCAACACGTGTGCCAAAGGGTTCAAGCAGGCTTCGGACCTGCGAGCTCACGAGCGGATCCACACAGGCAAGAAGCCATACTGCTGTGATCTCTGCCCCAAGAAGTTCACCCACGACTCGACGCTGCGTGCTCACCAGAGGACCCACACCAAGGAGAAGCCTTTCCGATGTGAGCACTGTGACAAAGCCTTCAGCCACAAAGGGAACCTCAATGTTCACCAACGCACCCACTCTGGGCTCAAACCCTACGTGTGTCCCGAGTGTCACAGTGCCTTCTGTCAGCTGGGGACCTTCAAACGCCACCAAAAAATACATTCCAAATAACTCACCCCAGTCCCTGCCCTCAGATGCCAGTCCCTTCTGATCCAAGAAGGAAATTCAGGATAATATGTTACTCATGTAATATCAAGAAATGATGACATTTGGGCTTCCCTGGTGGCGCAGTGGTTGAGAGTCCGCCTGCCAATGCAGGGGACACGGGTTCGTGCCCCGGTCTGGGAAGATCCCACATGCCGTGGAGCGGCTGGGCCCGTGAGCCATGGCTGCTGGGCCTGTGTGTCCAGAGCCTGTGCTCCACAACGGGAGAGGCCACAATAGTGAGAGGCCCGTGTACCGTGCAAAAAAAAAAAAAAGAAAAAAAAGAAATGATGACATTTGAAGAATTTAGGATTATACTGGAACCTAATGGGGTTCCATTCACGTGAATTAGGAGGATCCTTGAGTGATAACTTATAGTTCCCTTTGGATTTTGTTTTCTACTTTAGTGTAGTCTATGCTTTTCTGATAAGCTTTTGCTTTGTGTTCTTCTTCCAATGAAGTCATGTTTCATTGGTTTTCAGTACTTCATCGTGAAACTGAGGCTGCTGTTGATTGTCTTCCTGTTAGGCATGATTTCACTGTAAAATAGGATGCTCCATGTAGGGTGGCCAGATTAAATACAGGATAACCAGTGAAATTTAAATTTCAAATAAACAAACACTTTTCGGTCACAAAAAAAAACAACAACAAGGGATCATATTTGCTGTGGTCTGAATGTTTGTGTCCCCCCCAGATTCCTATGTTAGGAATGAGGAGGTGGGGCCTTTGGGAGGTGATTAGGTCATGAGGGCAGAGCTCTTATGAATGGGATCAGTGTCCTTATAAAAGAGAGCTGACATCTTCCTGCCCCCTTCCACCAGGTGAGGACCCAGCAAAGAAGTCTTCAGTCTGCAATGTGGAAGAGGGCCTTCACCAGAATCCAACCATGCTGGCACCCTGGTCTTGGATTTGCAACCTCCAGAACTGTCAGAGATAAATTTCTGCTGTTTTTAAGCCACCCAGTCTGTGGTATTTTGTTAGAGCAGCCCAAATGGACTAAGACAATAATATTTTTTTAAATGTCAATATCATAAAAGACAAAAGCTCTGAACTTTCCAGATAGGGGAGCTTAAGGAGACATGACAACAAAATGCAAGATCTGATCTAAACTGGATCTTGTTTTGGAGGAAAACGAGGTTATTGGGTCATTTGACAAAAGTGGAATGCTGACAGTAGATTAAAGCATTATGCAAATGTACTAAAGTTGATCACTGCACTATGGTAATGTAAAAGAACATTCTTATTCTTAGGTAATATACATAAAAGTATTTAGAGGTAAAAGGTCATGATGTATGCAACTTTACTCTCAAATGGTTCAAGAAAAAAAACTAGGTATATGGAGAATTGGTAATAAAGAAAAATGGGCAAAATGTTAATGATATGGGAATCTGGGTAAAGTGTATACAGGTGTTCTTTGTATTCGTTTTTGCAACCTTTCTGTAACTGTGAAATTATTTCCAAAAGAAAAGTTTTGCTTAAAAGAAATCACAACAAAAAAACTAACATCCCAATCAGAAAAATGGGCACAGGACATGAACAGACCATGCACATAAGAATAAACATATGAAAGGATGTTTAGCCTTAGTAATAATAAAAATGCAAATTAAAATATCTGTCACTTCAGTCAGAAGAATTGCAACGTCACTGTCTCAGTTAGGCTTACCCCGACTTCTCCTACTGAAACTGCACCCTTTTCATTCCTACCCCCTTCACCTGCTCTGATTCTTTTTTCTGTAGCATTTATTGCTTTCTAAAATACTAAATGATTTACTCACTTACTACATTTATTATATGTTTGTCTCCTCCACTAGAATATAAGTTTTGTGAGATCAGGGATTGTCCTTTGTCACTAATCTATCCCAAGCACTGAGAATAATCCCTGGTACATGGTCAGCCATCAGTATGTATCTGTTGAATGAATGTAGCAGATTAACAAAATTGGGGGATTTTTAAATAATAGTAATACCCACAGTAGGTGAGCGTGTGAATAACCTAGACTCTCTCATGTACTGCTGATAGGAGGGTAAACTGATTTAATGAATCACACATATTCATAGTATAAAATACTAAATAATCATGAGAAGTGATGATACTTATTACATTGTTATGTGAAAAATACAAATTATAAAATAGCATGTACAGATGTTTCTACTGTATTTTTAAGAAAGAAAAAATTTGAAAAAAGCAGAGAGTATATATAATGAAATCTTGTTTATCAGATGAGATTACAAGTGTTTTTTACTTTCTTCTTTTGCCATATTTATTTTCTATAATAATGTGTAGCAAGAAAACTTTTTAATTTTTTTTGGCCACACCACGTGGTTTGTGGGATGTTAGTTCCCTGACCAGGGATAGAACCCAGGCCCTTGGCAGAGAGAGTGTGGAGTCCTAACCACTGGACCACCAGGGAATTCCCAGAAAACCTTTTTTAAAGAGAGAAAATAGGAATTACCTGGTCAATACAAATATGCTTCCCTGTTTTAACAAGGATATCAGAAGACTAGTAGAGTATTTTAAAAGATTCAAATATCTTGGTTATATTGAATGGAAACTAGCAAACAAAAAGAAATGGGGAACCAAATGTAATATATTGAAATATCCTCACTATTGTCTTTCATTTTTTGTTTGTTTGTTTGTTTGTTTGTTTTGGGGGGATTTTTTTGCGGTATGCAGGCCTCTCACTGTTGTGGCCTCTACCGTTGCGGAGCACAGGCTCCGGACACGCAGGCCCAGCGGCCATGGCTCACGGGCCCAGCCGCTCCGCCGCATGTGGGATCCTCCTGGACCCAGGCACAAACCCGTGTCCCCTGCATCGGCAGGCGGACTCTCAACCACTGCACCACCAGGGAAGCCCTGTCTTTCGTTTTTAAACTGAAAAAAGTATAAATGTGCATTAAATAAATTTTATCTTTAATAAAATAAATTTTATTAAAGCTTCTGGAGTTAAAGCCCATTCTCTTCTTGGTAAGATCAGGATACTCTGGAACAAAATTCACAAATTCTGACCACCCCTGAAGCCAAACCAAGTTTGCTGGCTGCAAATGAATCTGACTTTTACTCCCTAACAGGGCAGGGCCTCCTTTGGGCCTGGGCTCGGGGCACATGGTGCAGTGTAAAAGCCACTCATCCCTGCCAACCAGACTAACCACTGGAAATGGCACAGCTTAGTGTGAAAATTAATTCAGGGAGGTTTAACTCCACGAGACAGATTGGCTTTCTAAAAAAGCCTGCGGTTTATGAAATTCTAGATTCATTATGACTCTCAGAACCAGGTGCATTTTATAGCAACATGGGGAAAAACACTAAATATACACAGGACATCTTTTTTAATCCATCAGATAATTACAAAGACTATGAGGACATTTTGGCAACTACTATAAAATACTGCCCTCTGGTGTTGAGGTCATTCCGTATTTATTAACATAACACAAAAAACACAAAAAGCCTTTCTTGAGTATAAAAACGACTACCTTCGCGGACTTGTGCTTCTGGCTTGCAAAAATCTCAACACAAAATCCCACAGGATTTTACAGGAATATGTTGTGGACACCTTCCCTACTGTGCCAGAAAAATACTAAGTAATGTTATTACAAGCTGCCTTAGCCAATTCATGTCATAGAATCTTTCCAGGAACTATCAACTGGAGAGATTTTGTCTCTTCGGGAAATAAAAAAAAAATTTTTTTTAAGGGTTTTAAAGAGTTTTGCTGGGAAGGGGTTTCTGGAAAAATAAACCAAAGATTTTTTTTCACAAGAAAATTTCTATTAGGAGTGATACTACATATGCTATATATTATAGAAGTCTTTAAAAATGGGAGACAATTTTTATGAATGAGAAATGGCAACACTGACTAAGAAGCTGGTGACAACTACCTATATATTGATCATCTTATCCACACATACAGGTACTTCAAGAAAATAATTTGGGAAGGAAGTTCTGATGGTTACACGTATAGGAATTACATGTGCAAAGTCAGCAGAAAAATTCAAAAGAGTAATTAAATATAAGTAACACTGAATTACCATTGAGCTAAAAACAAAATCTGAAAGAGGTTATTTTTAAAGACAGGGAAATAATATTTTCTCACATAAACAGAGTTTACACTGCATACTTCTCAGTCTGAATATACATATATATACATATATACATAATAAGCTCAAATAGCTATCATTTTTAATTTGTCAGATCTGAGACTTAGAATTTGTAAGTATTGTAATACTTATTAGAAAAAAATTTACCTAAATTTCACCATTTTTGAAGGAGCTATTTCACAACAAATTGTTCCTGAATTCTACTCATTTTTTTATTTAGAACTTGTTACTAAATGTTTAACAAACAAAACACTTACTGAAATTAATAAAAATAATATTTACCAAAGGAATTTCTGACATAAATTTGTAGGAGAAATTTTAGCAATGTTATAGCTAATATTTCTCTAATATATAATTTTTAACAGACATTAACAAGTACTTTGCCAGAATTATCCCATTTAATCACCCATAAGTCCATAAAGTAGGTATATCCCTATTTTATAGAGGAGGAAAGCAACACTTACAGAGGTTAATAACTTTTCCAAGATCATACAGCTAAAAAGTGACATTAAAACACAGGGATTCTGACTCCAGAAGCCATGTTCTTAATTCTCTGCTATACTGATCACTAAGGAATGTATTTGTACAAACTGGTTACCCAAGTTTAGTACAAAACAATATGAGGTAATTGTCTACACTTACATATAACAAAAGACTAATATCCAGAATTTATAGAGTTACTACAAATAAATAGGAAACACAGTCCAACAGAAAAATAAGGAAATATATGTATCACTTGTCTTCACCTGTCCCCTAAATTCCAAGGGTCTACATTCACTTGCCTACTGGCTTTCTCCACTTGAATGGCTTTAGCACAGCTGCCAACAACTTATGTAAGGTGTCTATACTAATTTCTGAGGGCTGCCATAACAAAGTACCACAAACTGGGTAGCTTAAACCAACAGAAGTTTTATTCTCTCATAGTTCTGGGGGCGAGAAGTTCAAATTCAAGGTGTCAGCAGGCCAACACTCCTGCCAAAGTCTCAAGAAGAGTCCTTCTTTGCTTCTTCTAGCTTCTGGTGGTTGCTGGCAATCCTTGGTGGTCCTTGGCTGGGGCAGCATAATTCCAGTCTCTGCTTCCATCCATACATGGCTTTCTTCCCTCTATCTGTCGGTCTGAGTCCAAATTTCCCTCTCATAAGGACACTAGCCATTGATTAGCCCACCTTAATCCAGTATGACTTCATCTTAATTTAATTACATCTGCAAAGACCCTATTTTCAAATAAAGTCACATTCACAGGTATCAGGGGTTAGGACTTAACCATATCTTTTGTGAGGACACAATTAAATCCAGGACAGTGGCATTTCAAATTACTGAGAGTTTCTCACTCCCAGCAATGGGCTCTGTATGTGTGTGTATTTCAAACGTATAAATTTAAATATATTTGCATACATATAACACATAGGTATACATCTACAAATATACACATATAAACCAGCAGATTTATACAAAAGGGGATAATTTCTATAAAGGCTCTAGAATACTTAAATATTATACAAATATTAATGTTATTTTATCCATGCATAAAAGAAAACCTTTCTTAAAAAACTAATTTAGGGACCTCCCGGGTGGTGCAGTGGTTAAGAATCCGCCTGCCAATGCAGGGGACACAGGTTCATTCCCTGGACTGGGAAGATCCCACATGCCTCAGAGCAACTAAGCCCATGCACCACAACTACTGAGCCTGCGTTCTAGAGCCCGCAAGCCACAACTACTGAGCCCACTCACCACAACTACTGAAGCCCACATGCCTAGAGCCCGTGCTCCACAACAAGAGAAGCCACTGCAATGAGAAGCCTGCACACTGCAACAAAGAGTAGCCCCCACTCGCCGCAACTAGAGAAAGCCCATGCTCAGCGGTGAAGACCCAATGCAGCCAAAAATAAAAATAAATAAATTTTTAAGTTGATAATTAGATTAAATAGATTAGACAAAGCTGAAGAAAGAATAAACAAACGGAAAACATACAAAAAATTCACATAGAATATGGTAGATGGGTATAAAGACACAGAGAGTGTGGAAAGTAATTAGTATACATAAAAAATAAAATAAGATCCAAAATTTATCTAACTGTGAACACATGAACAACCAGTGGGTCAAAGAATAAATCAAAAGAGAAATCAAAAAATGCCTTGAGGGGCTCCCCTGGTGGCGCAGTGGTTGAGAGTCCACCTGCCGATGCAGGGGACACGGGTTCGTGCCCTGGTCCGGGAAGATCCCACATGCCGCGGAGCGGCTGGGCCCGTGAGCCATGGCCGCTGAGCCTGCACGTCCGGAGCCCGTGCTCCGCAACGGGAGAGGCCACAACAGTGAGAGGCCTGCGTACCGCAAAAGAAAAAAAAAAAAATGCCTTGAGATAAATGAAAATAGAAACCAAAACTTATGGGATGCAGCAAAAGCACTTCTGAGAGAGAAGTTCATAGCAATAAATGCCTACATCAATAAACAAGAAAAACCTAAAATAAACAACCTTTCTTTACATCTCAAGGAACTAGAAAAAGAAGAACAAATGAGGCCCAAAGTAGTAGAAGGAATGAAATAACAAAAATCAGAGCAGAAATAAATTAGAGACTAAGAAAACAAACAAAAACAATAGAAAAGATCAATGAAACTAAGAGCTCATTCTTTGAAAAGATAAACAAAACTGACAAACTTTTAGATAGACTCATCATGGAAAAAAAAGAGAGAGGACACAATTAAAATCAGAAAAGAAAGAGAATAGGTTATAACTGATACCACAGAAATGCAAAGGATCATAAGACTACTACTATGAAACATTACACATCAACAAATTGGACAACCTAGAAGAAATGGATAAATTTCTAGAAACATAAAACCTACCAAGACTGAATCACAAAGAAACAGAAAATCTGGGGACTTCTCTGGTGGTCCAGTGGCTAAGACTCCACACTTCCAATACAGGGGCACAGGTTCAATCCCTGGTCAGGGAACTGAGATCCCACATGCTGGTATGGCCAACAACAACAACAACAAAAAAGGAAATCTGAACAGATCAGTTACTAGTAAGGAGACTGAATCAGTAATTAAAAACCACCCAACAAACAAAAGTCCAGGACCAGATGGCTTCACTGGTGAATTCTACCAAACATTCAAAAAATTAATACCAATCTTTCTCAAAGTCTTCCAAAAAATAGAAGAGGAGGGAACACTTCCAAACTCATTTTATGAGGCCAGTATTACTGATTCCAAAACCAGACAAAGACATCACAAGAAAAGAAGATTACAGTCCAACATCCCTAATGATCATAGATGCAAAAATCCTTAACAAAATATTGGCAAACCAAATTCAACAGTACATTAAAAGAATCACATGCCATAATCAAGTGGGATTTATTCCATGGATGCAAGGAAAATTCAACATCCACAAATCAATGTGATATACTGCATTAACAAAATGAAGGATAAAAATCATATGACCTTCTCAATAGATGCAGAAAAATCATTTGACAAAATTCAACATTCATTTATGGTGAAAGCTCTCAACAAAGTGGGCATAGAGGGAATGTATCTCAACATAATAAAGGCCACATGTGACAAACCCAGAGCTAACATCATGTTCAATAGTTAAAAGCTGAAAGCTTTTCCTCTAAGATCAGGAACAAGACAAAGATGACCACTGTCACCACTTTTATTTAACACAGTATTGGAAATCCTAGTCAGAGCAATTAGGCAAGAAAAAGAAATAAAAGGCATCTAAATTGGAAAGGAAGAAGTAAAACTATTACTATTTGCAGATGACATGATATTATATATAATAAGAAGATGACAAATTAAGAATTCACAGAGATAGGAGAAGGCAATATTTTAAGATATAATAGCTGAAATTATGAAGTTATGGGTCCTCACTGCTGAATAGGATAAGTAAAAACAAACCCATCAAAAACCCTAATAAAACTGGAGAACATATGAAATGTAAGAATATAATCTTTAAAAGCTACCAAAAAGAAAAGTCAGATTGCCATATATATTGGCTGGCAGCACATTTCTTATCATAACAGTGGATATAAAAATCAGCGGAAGGTAGTATAAAAGTATTGAGGGAAAATAATTGTCCATCTAGAATTCTATACTCTACTAAATAATCAGTGAGATAATTGTGAAATTATCAAGAGTAAGAGTGAAATAAAGACATTTTCAAAAAAAGATTGAGAAAGTGTATTACTGACAGACAGACAGACCATTGCTGAAGAATTACAAATGGCTGTACTTTGGGAAGAAAAGTACACTCCAAAAGCAGATGCAAGCAAGAAGAATAGTTAGCAAAGAAATTCATAAATGTATTTAAGTAAGTATTGACTATAAAACATATTATTAAAAGTAATGTCCAACTTAGGGTAAGAATTAATTAAAAGAAGTCAGTATTTGGGCAATTCCCTGGCAGTCCAGTGGTTGGGACTCTGTGCTCTCACTACCAAGGGCCTGGGTTCAATCCCTGGTTGGGGGACTAAGATCTCACAGCAGGGGAAAAAAAAAAAAAAGAAGGTGGAATTTAAAACTACTCAATGATGGTATGAATGATAGGATGGATCAGCTTAAAAGTTTTCTGAAGTCCTTCCATTATTCTATAGGGAAGCGGAGATATTGCTCACTAAGCATGTTAAAAAGATAAAAGTAACCTTAAAAAGAAGAGAAATAGAGTGTAAAACTTCTAAAATATTGGCAGGGTAAGGAAAAATTAAAGAAAACTAGACAAATAGAAGATAGGAAAGGAGTAGCGGGGAGAGAGAAGCACAGTTATATAGAGAAAGCATTACCTGATAGAAATACATCTACATATGTCAGTGTATTAGTTTGGGTTCCTCTGGGAGCATAACCTGAAACAAAGATTCAAGTGCAAGTAGTTTATTTGGGAAGTGATCCCAGGAAACACTGGTTGGGGAATGGAAAAGTGAGACAAGGAAGGGAAGGCAGTCACAAAAGGGTATGTTGTGAAGCAAGTTCCCATTGTGGATAACTGTAGCTTAGTCCTGTTGGAGATTTCTGAGACCTGCATAAAGTCCAATGCAGAACTGAAGCCCAGAGTGAAAAAAGAGTAAAGAGACTGGGGTGCCTATTTATCAGTCAATGGTTGAGAGATACTGCTGGGTATTAACTCTCAGACACTTTCACCCTGGACTGCTTGTGGCTGAGTAGACTCCAGCAGTTAGAGAAAACTTCAGGCAAGGAGACAGATGCTGCCATGGACAGCTATGATGAGACAGGGCATCCCAGAGCTTCCTATGTAATCAGTATTCATAATAAATGTAAATAGATTTAAATTGCCTATAAAAACAGAGTCCTCAGATTGGGTTTTTTTAAAGAAGGAAATTCCATTTACATGCTGTTTAAAAAGAGACATACCTATATATACACACATCTCCTTGCTCTGATAGCTGAGAGGGCCAAAAGTAATGACATCACAGTAGTAATGAGCACACTTAGCACCCAGATCTTGGTTTCTAATACTATCCTCCAACAAAAGGTACCATGGGTTCCTTGGAGGAATGACTGATTCTAGGACTGGGCAGGAAAAAAAAATCCCAAATCAAAGAAAGCATGTCAAAGGGACACAGCAGACAACTGAAAGGGCTCCCAGTGGCCAAATCTGGAACAATTTGAGCAATAAAATAAAGTAGATTGGATTATAACCTAATGTATAAAATAAATATCCAGGAGTCTATACTGATATACATAAATGATTAGGGACTTCCCTGGTAGTGCAGTGGTTAAGAATCCACCTGCCAATGCAGGGGACACGAGTTCGATCCCTGGTCTGGGAAGATCCCACATGCCGCGGAGCAACTAAGCCCATGTGCCAAAACTACTAAGCCTGTGCTCTAGAGCCCATGAGCCATAGCTACTGAGCCCATGCACCACAACTACTGAAGCCCATGGCGTGCCTAGAGCCCGTGCTCCACAGCAAGAGAAGCCACCACAATGAGAAGCCCACACACTGCAACAAAGGGTAGCCCCGGCTTGCCACAACTAGAGAAAGCCCACGCACAGCAATGAAGACCCAATGCAGCCAAAAAATATAAATAAATAAATAAATGATTAAATAAATAAACGGGGGAGAAGAAACAAATCTCCATGCAGAAGAAGTTAAAATAATTTATGTAGATACTCCACCCTCAGAGAGGTGGAGCATAACTCCCCACTCACTAGGTGTGGACTGAACATCGGGACTTACTTCCAAAGAGTACAGTATGGAAAGCATGGGATGGGGCAGTGAAGAATCCTGACAAACACTACCTAAGCCAGGTGATCAAGGTCAGCATCAACAGGGATAAGTTGTATTGGTCGTATAGACCCCTGATATGAGGTGATGAAAATGGCACTTTACCATTGTGATCTTCCTCCCTAAACCCCACAATCCCAGTCTAATGATGAGAAAAACAACCGAAAAATCCCAATTGGTGGATATTCTACAAAATACCTTACCAGGACTCCTCAAAACTGTTAAGGCCATCAAAAAAAAAAAAAAAAAAAAAGGAAAGTCTGAGAAACTGTCACAACCAAGAAGAGCAAGATGACATGACAACTAAGTCTAATGTGGTATCCTGGACTGGATTCTGAGACAGAAAAAGGGCATTTGGTAAAAACTGAGGACAGCTAAATGAAGTATGGACTTTGGTTAATAACAATGTATCAATATCCGTTCACTAATTGTAACAAATGCAGCAAACTTATGTAAGATGTTAATAGGGGAAACTGGGTGTAGAGTATTTAGGAGCTCTCTTGGTAACTGTTCTGTAAATCTAAAGCTGCACTAAAAAATAAAGCTTATTTTTCAAAAAGGAAAGAGATAAAGAAACAACGAAAGTAGAGACAGGAAAACAAACGCCAAGCAAATACCCACTTAAAGCTAGTATAACGTAAGATAAAATGGGAGGCAAAAAAAAATGCTTAAGGCAAAAAGCATTAACAGTAAAGATAGTCATTACTTAACAATTCGCCAGAAAAACATCCTGATCTTATCAACACCTGTCAACATAGCTTCAAAATATATGATTTGTATACTTTTTTCCCCAAAAGCTTTAATTCTGAAGTAGGCTCCCAAATAAAGCTCACAATGTTCTCATTTTCCATCATTTACCTGCTTCCTATCCTGAACTGTGACATACTGAAAAATATTCCAAGTTTTACTTTATGTAACCTTAAGTGAAATTATGAAATTGTAATCCTTCCTTTGGGCAAAAGAAAAATATCTCAAAGGCAATTCATATAGAGAATTATCAAGGATATTCCATGTTTAGACCTGAACTGTTGAGTTTCTAATTTAGCATTAGCCTGAAGTAAGAACTCCTAACTCAGTGCTTCGCTTGCTTACTATTTCCTCCCTCTACAGACTCAAAGACACTGCCCGAATTAGACTTCCATTTTATCAGGAATTGCACGGCACACAGTGCTTCGAGCTCTCAAAAAACTTCCTGGAGACTTCCAGAACAGCAGGGATCAACCTCTTGGAGAGTGTCCAGACTTCAGCAGTGT